>NC_138046.1:100521105-101144496 GCF_964194185.1 Rhinolophus hipposideros
GCAGAAAGTACACAGCAGGGCTAGTTATTCGGATTTCTTGCACAACTATTTAGCTTTTTGTAAGTTCAACATAATTTTAAAGACAAATAGAGAGACCTATGAAATATAAATGATATATATGGATCAGCATGTACTTGTATATTATTAAACATGCAATGAACTGACTGGTAAGTGACGTCTAATTGTATGGCTAGCAATGTAATTTATTCAGACTGTATTTTTGTACAGATCAGCGCACACTAACCTATGCCTCTGTGTCCTCTCCAATGCCTAAAACTGTGCCTAGAAATTTCATCTGTCTTAAAAAATAAAATATACTTCATGCTGTTTATGCTATTAGTTTCTCTACTGCTGTTCTATATTTATTGTTTTTAAATATGTGACATGTTTAATACTACTTAAATACGAATTCATGGTATTCTGGTTATTTTTGCTAACAGCCCTCTGGGGGAAACCTGTTTATCACTCCAGTGGTTTTTGAGTTTGCGGTTTCATGATCAGTTTTTCATTGTATGATTTTTTGTAGACATGAAGTTATCTATGTGGAAAAAATAAAAATAAAAGTGGTTTCACTGATGTGGTTTGACTTTGTGTCTTCTCTACTGTGTAGACCCTTTCACAGGTTTCTAAATTACCTATCCTCAGGTCATTTTCTCCTTTATAATATATATTATTTAGAAAAACATAGCTTAAAATGACATGGTCATTTTGTGTGTAAAATGTTTTTTTAACTTTTATTTCAAATTCTCTCCCAAGATCCTTTTTACCCTCTGCAGCTGAATTATAGGAACAGTGAAAGAAATAATGCTAAATGTCTTTTTTAAACTTTCTTTTTTAAAATGCACAGGAAGGAGATACGGTGTAGGCTAACGTTTTTTTCCTACTCTAATCACACTAGAAACAGGAGTAGCGAAAGGGTTTGATACTCTGTTTTGGTTTCTGTTTAGTTTTTAATGTTTGCCAGATATGTTAAAGCTGTCTTTCCTACATTTCTGTTTTTTTTTTTTTTTAATTAGAGAGGCACTCTAAATTTTCAGTACATGTGTGCACGTGTGTATGTGAAGAAATTCATAAAATTCAAGTCAGAATTTCCCATCACCCTTGGTGAATATAAAATGGTGAGTATACTTGCAAAGAAATTTAAATTAGACAATAAAATTCATTTGTATGATTGTCAGAAAATTTTCTTGGAAGTTATAAATCCATATATAATTGAGGAAATTTTCTTGTTGATAAAATCAGTGACTATAAAATACATTTTTGTCGTCAAGATACCCTTCATGTCTCATACACCCTCAAATTTTGAGAGGCTCACAGTATATTTTTCTGCTAAAAATATTGTAAATGTTGTGCAGGCATATGATACATTTAGTATCAAACTTTCAAAAGTATGCATATTTAACCATTGGAAATTCTACCATTTTTGCAAATTTCCTATCATTTTGGAAAATTTCCTTTTCAATGGCCTTATTCTAATGTGATGGAGTAGCATTCATTTGATTGATGTATTATATTTTCAGTATAAAGTACTTTCAGTTTTTACACAGAATTCTCATGAGTTTTTACACCGAATTCTCATGAGCAGAACACCTTTACAAACATGTCTTGCCTGGTAATTATCCATGACGCATTTTCTCTGAATGGAAGACATGGAGACATAACTTCACTAGGATTTGACAGGCAAAATCCTTTGCCCTCAGAGATTTCGTTGTGAACATGAAACAGGAAGGCAATTTCAATTTGCTTTGCCATAATGACCTCATAGCCTGTTAACGTTTGTTTTATTAAGTCAGGCCCATAGCATGTCAACACAATGTTCCATTTTGATGGTTTTTAAGTCATTTTGGTTAGAAAATAAATTGGTAGTAAAATTATTTTGTATTCTATAGAATAATCTGCTGAATACCTGGATTTCTAGTTTATCAAATTTTCATGTTATGACATGTTAATCTCTTTTAAGTGCAACCTTAAATAAGATAAAAAGCAAATAAAAATTAGAATGAAGTGCTTAGTATTTTCACAGGAAGCACTTGTTTGAATAATTTAACTTCATTGTCAAGTATTCGAACATGGTATCATAGCTACTTAGTGTCAAAGCTAATGTCAAAGTTAAAATCAGACTAAATAACAAAACTCCGTGTAATAAAATGCTAACAATTTTTCTTATATAGGTAGGTTTTCAGACTGGGGAAAGTCACATTTTTAACTACTAAATGTTGCCATGAGCAGAGGGTTCATGTATCTATACTTGGAAAATCTGTGTGCAGAGTCATCAGGTAGGTGACTCACATTTATATTCCAGCAGTAAGTCTAATCGTTCCAAAAGTATAACCAAGAGAACAGGAGCTGAACTGTTCAAGTGGGAAGGATAATATGTGGTGTTTTTAAGCCAAGATTAACAGCACACAAAGAATGGTATTCTTTGTAAAACGAAAGCTGTGCTGAGTGGTTCACCAGAGAAACTCAGTTTGGGCAAGAAATTATTTCCAAGTTGAATGACTTCATAGGAATAATGATTATAAAAGAAACTTGGAATAAGTACTGGAAAATCATGTCATCAAACCAGCAAAAACCTTGAATACTTCAATTTCTGCATGTGACAAGGATTAATGAAAAAATAGTATGTAAACATTTTATACATAGACATGCTAATTTTGGCATGGGTGAGGATGTGTCTGGGTGATCTGAAGGCATTTCTTATACAACAGAAGGAGGCAGTCAGGGATGGAGTTAAACCATTACGTATATGTGATGATGGTGCTGAAGACTGCTCCTTGGTTGCTTTGAATTTATAAAGGTAAAATAAGAAAGGAATATCATACAGCCTATTGAATTGTTGAAGAAAAATATAATTTATAAGGAAGAGAAAGTTCAAAGAAGTCTTAAAACGAAACAAGACATTTTAAGATTGTGAATGGAGAGTTAAATTGTTAAGGGTTCAAAAATGGAGGAGAAACACTACTTTGTGGGTCTTTGATGCTGTGTGTTAATTGAAAAGACAGACAATGCTGTCACACTAGGCATCGTCTGCCAGGCAAACTTCGGTATCAAAGCGTCTGGAGAGTAAGTCCCCCTTTGTGGCCATATTACTGCTCAGTGGTAATATGGCAACTCCTGACATCAAGAACAAATTTTCCAATTTTTAATTTTTTGGTGGTTCTTAAGCATTAGCTAGCTACGATGGTTGTGTTAATGATTTGAGTAGTGTATCTAAAAGAAGCAAAATGAGAAATTGTAATAAAACATTTAACACTTATGATCATGAACAGTATATTTCTCATTCAACTCTAGGCCATGAATACTATTGACTGTTGGAAGAAATTGGGCATAAATTTGACATAATACAGAAATCTTTATGGAGGCATAATGTTTCATATAAAATTTCCAGTTATATTTTCTGAAGACCTTGACATTTTTAAATGCTTCTTAATGAAGCAGAATTTTGAAAAATTCCATTCCCAGAATATTGCTTTGCAAATCTCAATATTTAGCACATATCTTTTCAGCCAACTTTCAAGACATGGAATACTTGGACTTACTTTCCCACATTGTTTCAGGCACGGATAAAAAATTTTTTCCCTAGCTATATCAGAAAGTCAATAAACATGAGTATAATTTAGCCAGGCATTTGAGCTCCAGGAAGTTCACGTATGATCCTAAACACACTAACCTCCTCCTGCTACTGATGATTACATGACATCTTTGAATTAGAAATGCTCTCAAGTTGAGGCAACTATTAAGACTTATACTCATTCATGCCAGCACTGTTTGACTTCATTTAAGCTTATTTGACTATTAACGCTGTTGGGATGAGGAAAACCCATGTAACGTGCTGTTTTCCTAGAGTTAGGCTGGTTTTGAATTATTAGTATAAATATGTACAAATTTCCTGCATTTATATACTTGGAATGATTTGCATATTATCTACATTGGAACTGGAGCATTTTTAGAATTTACAATTTATGGAAATGCAAAGTTACAGTCAAAGTAAGGATTGGGAAAAAATACAGGAAAAAGATTAAACATTTGGATCGTCCAAGTTTTACCTTTTCACCATGAGTGTGGGTATAGACTGTACAAGAGTAGAAACCTGACAGGTTGATGTAATTGATTTGCTTTGGAGTCTACACTCCACCCATGATTTTTCTGTAACAGAGGACTTGGCAGGCAGCCATATTTGCACCACATGACCCTGCACCCCTGGTCAGAGGTGATTACAGCAGAGATGGGTCCTGCCTTAGGCTACCTCCCTCTGTTTCTCTTGCCCATTAATTTGGAATTGGTCTCTGCATGCAGCTAGTAATAAAACACGTAAACTATGGGGCTTGGGGTATGTGTGCAGGGATACAAAGAAAAACTTAGGACAATAAAGGAATGAAATAGATATTCAGAGAAAAGCAATCAAGAAGGACCACGTAAGACTCAGAGAGAATGAAAGAGTGGGTGGTCCCTGTTCCTAGTAAGGTCAAGCTGCCTTGTGTTCCATGAAATACTCATGTGTGCTTCCAATAGTATCCTGTTTTGATTATCCAGTCTTAGTTGGAACCAATAGAACTTCTGTTAGACAAAGCACCCTTTGTTAGACGGTTCAACATTCAGGCTGTGCTACACATCTCAAAAAAAGAATTGGGAAATACATGAAGATTTCTTGACACACTTCCCACCTCAGCCCCAGGGTGCCCAATACTCTTATTTCCTTGTCATATATTGCTCCCAGTTGTCTCATTCACAGTAAAATATAACTAAGTGAAAATATTTTAGTGTAAACTCTCCCTTCTGTGTGTATATTTTTTCCAAGATCATAGTCATATGCTAAGGGAGGAAGATCAATAATCATCAGATGGCATGCAAGCTGCTTTGGAATATGAAGCCGCTCATGGTAATTTCTCCCCCATCTTACATCTAGAATGCACTGGCAATCTACATTAGCCCATAAGAGCTGTTGCGCCATACAGCTCCAGAGAGCACCATTCTCACACGTGTTCTCCAAGAATGCCAGTCCTGCTGAGGTTGCCTATTTCTTTGCACTTAGGGTTTCTCGAGTTCAGAGTAATACCTCACACATACAGTACTAACAACCAAGGTTTCCATTGCCTTCTGTGGACGGAAAAGGGGTCACATGTTAAACCTGACAAGCGTAGGAGACAAAATAACCACATAGGATGGCGTGAGCAAAAAAAATTCTAACTAAGGTGGGCCATGGCGGGAAGTCACATCTTTAGCCGGAAGCTTTCTTCATAAAGTCAATCTTCACCTTAAGTGAGCCTGTCTATTGTCTTTTTGCACCTAAGATGACATCCTTGGAATGTCAGTAAACCTTTCTCTGGATGAGAGCAGGGAAACTATAGAATCCCTCATTATTATTCTTGTCCCCTGATTACCATCTCTGCGTGTTGTAAAAAGTGAACAATTAACTATCCTGCATCCACCTATGTGAAAGAAGTACCTGTCTCTCCAATTTACTTTTATCCAGTCCAGAGATTTCCCCACTCTGCTTTCTCCCACCCACTTACTCTACCACCAATGGATTTCATGTAACCCTCCTTTGATTTTACGTATAAAATAAGCTGCAAACTGCCATTTTGCGGAGCATTTTCTCAATCCGTTGAGATTTTGCTTCCCAGCAATTATCATCAGTTTGGCTCAAATAAACTCTTATAAGCTTTCTCTTAAGCTGGATTTTTTTCGTTGACACTTCACTCTAGTGCTGCTTTGGGGTCAGGTGAATCAAGCACAAGTTGAATCGAGCATGTTGGAGTGAACCCGTTAATTGTATTTAGTAAAAAAGTGTACTCATCCAACTCTGGAGACCTGATCTGCATGCCTGCTTAAGCAAGACAACCTGCTGGTTACAGTTATTCTTGGATCTTCCTTCGGCTAACACGGGCTCCTCACATGAAAAAGTGGTTACGCAGAGCACAGACAACTGAACCCAAAATCAATGGCAAAGTTTCTCCCACACTTGTGTTCCCAACTCAGCCTAGGATTAAACAATAGATGGGAAGTCACTTGCTCTCCTTCTTGTTATTGTGTCCTAAAGGCAAATCTGTGTGTGTGTGTGTGTGTGTGTTTTAAGTAAAGATCATTACTTATGATATCCACTGATGTGTGTATTTCAGTATCAGATGCACTATAACATAAACATCTTCAAAAGGATTGTTCTGTCTTGCAATGAGATCAAAAATATTTATGTGTTTAAATGACATGTTAGGATGATTTTTTTAGTTCTTAGTGCAAAGGATTACATGCAAATTATCTGTCATCTCCACAGCTTTCATCCAGGGGCTAAGACATCCACTCTGAAAGGTTTTTTTTGGTTTCTTTTCTCCTATTTAATTTCAAACTGAAGTTCTATTGATTGATGTGAATTTCAGCTTTGACTGACATTTTTTTGTGATTCTGGATGACAGCAGATGGCCTCAAGCCCTTAAGACAAACTGATTAATCACTAGAAGGATCCACTGTTACAGTACACAATTCCTGCTTTTTCTGAACAGTATCTTCAAATTGTCCAGAGAAGCCACATGCATGCAGAACAGGAGACAAAAGAGTGGTTATGACAACTGGTACTATTGAAAGATGATTTAATTGATGGAAGACTTCAGGAATATGATGGGACTTCCCCTGGGCTATTGTAGTTGTTTCAGTAGTTAATGTCACTAATACTCTACATCATCATTTTCTCATTTAAGTTTCTCAGGCCTTCAAAAGATCCTTGAGTACAAGGTGTGACAATTAAGTTTGCGAACTTGTTGCAATGATGCTGCTAACCTTTTTTGATGTCAGAGGGATTATTCATTATGAATTTGTACCAACTGGACAAACAATTAACCAAGATTACTATTTGGAAGTGCTGAAAAGGATACGTGAAAAAGATGACCTGAACTTTTCACCAACAATTCATGGCTCTTGCATCACGACAACGCACCAGCTCACACGGCACTGTCTGTGGGGGAGTTTTTAGCCAGTAAACAAATAATTGTATTGGAACACCCTCCCTGCTCACCTGATCTAGTCCCCAACGACTTCTTTCTTTACCCGAAGAGAAAGGAAATATTGAAAGGAAGACATTTGGATGACATTCAGGACATCAAGGGTGATATGACAACAGCTCTGATGGCCATTCCAGAAAAAGAGTTCCAAAATTGTTTTGAAGGTTGGACTAGGCTCTGGTGTCGGTGCATAGCTTCCTAACGGGAGTACTTCGAAGGTGACCATAGTGATATTCAGCAAGGAGGTATGTAGCACTTTTTCTAATATGAGTTTGCGACCTTAATTGTCAGACCTCATACATTTAACAAAAAATCCCATCCTTAGCACATTCTCTTCCTGTGGCCTAAGCAGCCAAAGCCATTTATTTTTGCCTTTTATTTACATATTTATTTTTAAATTAAATTTATCAGGGTGATATTGGTTAGTAAAATTACATAGGTTTCAATTGTATAATTCTATAGTACATTATCTGTATATTACATTGTATGTTCAACACCCAAAGTCAAATCACCTTATGTCACCATATATTTGATCCCTTTACCCTTTTCTACCTCCCCTAGCCCCCTGCATGATTTCACTCATATGTGGGATATAAAACTGAAAGCAACAAACAAACAAAAACTCATAGACACAGACAACCATATAGTGGTTACCAAAAGCCATTTGTTTTTGAAAAACCAGGCGACTGTCACATTTCCTGGGTCAAGGGAAAACGCATGCCTTGTTATTTTTCCATTCTTATTTGGATCTAACAATGCAGGGCACAATAATTTTGCATTCCTTACTCCTTCATCAGGAAAATGACATAAGAATCCGCATAACAAACATAGCACGAGGCAGTTAGGAATGCTGTATTTTATACACTATATTTAAATGCTGCAGGAATAAGAATAAAGTCTTAAAAATACATCCGGTCAGGACTTGCTTCCTCCTTTCTCCAGTCTTTAAATGCAAACACATGCATACTGACAGCTCTCAGAAAAAATAGCCCTAATGAGAATTTCTCCCTTTCCCCAGGGGTGGCCCTCTGCCACCATCTATTTAAAGAATAATAACGGGCTCCCTACTTCATTCTCACATCATACGTTTAAAAGAGCAATTTCCATTTTTGAAGTATTGCTGAAAGGAAAGAAGTCATCTTTCATCACAGCCAGGAAAGGTCAGCAAGTCAGTAATCCTCCATTCACTTCCTGACAGAAATATCTTCTTTCCTTCCACAGCAGACCAGAAAAGTGATTTATTTGCGGTTGGCATTAATACATAAAATGGCCAATGCACCTAGCTATGCCTGGACAATCCCTTACATGGTCCAGAGGCTTCTTTTATTACCTGCTAAGGCTGTGAATTGAATCTGTTGGAGCAAGCATTGTAGATAAAATTCTCAGTCCCTTCCCATGCACTCTTCCATAATATCAAATTCTAGTAAGGCCAAAATATATTCATAATGAAGACCAACCAAGAAGCTCTCTGCTTCTGTGCCCAGATATTGACCTTTCTTTCCTTTGCAATTGGGCGCGGGCACATGCACATGCACACACACTCTATTTATGGAAATTCTGTTTGTTTCCTGCAAACTTCATATGTATGTTTTTCAGCACTCCAAATAGTCACTGTTTTATTGCATCTTTAATATGGGCCAAATACTGTACAAAGCTATGGAAGATTACTAACGATATAATCTGAGACTTCAAGGATCTTATAATTCAAGTAGGGAACACAAAGCATGCACATAGAAACAATAATTCTGCCTTATATCGTGGAATGATTTACAGTTCTCAAAGTAAATGCACTAATTGTATTGATACCTGATACTTTTACTAACAATACAGACTATGTAGCAAGATTTTGACCCAGATTAATAGACCGTTAAACAAAACGATACATGAGAGAATCAGTCTAGGTTTTCCCGTCCAATTAATTGTAGGCTAAATATTTTCTTTTGGAAAAAGAGCAAATGTCTAATTGTGACCTGTATTTTGTATAACTAAGAAACCACTGACTGTAAGATTTTATGTACCAATAAGAAAGCAAAAACACAACCAAGACTAGGTGGAGGGGTGGTCTAGGAGTCCTCTGAATAAAACTGAGTCACCAAAGGCAAAAGCTTCAGTATAAAACTGACTCAATAGAGTGGCCACAGAGAAAAAAAAAACAGCAAGGGAAACTTGATGTCGCAACCTTGGCACTGGGTGGAGAATTTAAACAACTAGACGGTACTCGTGCAGGTTTGAGATCTGATTTCACACTTCCAGTGTGGTCCAAAAAAACCTCAAGCAGAGAATTTAATTTAAATGGTCTCAGATGGGTAGTGCCTAACGCTGGCTGGCAAAAGCAAATAAAAATTCTCTCTGGAAGACCTTCACTTCGACCAAGGCTGACTAAGATTGAGGATGCAGTTGATTGTAAGACACATGCTGATTTCATAGGTGTGACAAAATAGGGTTTAGGATTAATGAAATATGGTTACTACTTATTTGTAAGTGATTAAAGGACTTTCACCTCAGAATTAGCTCTTAGTTATGATTAAAATATTTGATATTTAAGAACAGTTAATTGTCTTACATATCTTAATCATTATTTTTCAGGGTCTAACTTTTGGAAACTTCTGAAATACGTTTCTAGCCTAGCAATTCCAGGCTAATATATCACTTGTTCACAAAGTAAGAATGGTGACAGATATTAGCTAAAACTCTAACTACTTTATTTGAAAGATTTGATCTACATAAAAGCAACCATTTTAAAAAAAGAATGTTTAACAGCAGCTTAGGCTAAAGGAATGGAGATAAAACAGATAATCTTGTAGAGACGCTTCCATACATGACATTCCAATTAGTATTGTTGGTTTTTAATCTTTTTTATTATGAAATAAAACACAAAAAATGTGCAAATACATACGTAGAACCCGGTAATTTATCACGAAGTGAACATCCGTATAACCATAATCAAGATCAAGAAGCAGAAAATTGCCAGCACTTCAGAGATCTTTCATGCTGTTCCCATCACTGTCCTCCCACTTCCCCCACCCTAGAGATTAATAATTATCTTGTTTTCATTTTTTAAAAATAGCTTGACCACATAACTATTCACCCCTATTCATTATAGTTTCATTTAGTGTGTTTTTGAACTCAAGAAAATGGATCTAGGCAGTATTTGCTGTGTTTCTGTATTATCTTGTTCAACATTATGTTCTTGAGATTTATACATACTGTTGTATATAAACTAGTTTGTTCATTCTCATTGTTGTATAGCATTTCATTATATGAAGATGTCACAATTTATTTATTCATTCTACAGTGGCTGGACATATATTTTGCTCTCAGTTTGGATTATTGCAAATATTGCTGGTATGATTATTCTTGTATAGGTCCCTTGATTAAAACTAGGTACACAATTCTGTTGTGTATTATAACTTGGAATATAATTGATGGGTTATAGGGAATTCACATGTTAAACTTAATAAGTATTTCCAAGGAGCTTTCCAAAGCAGTGATATTAATTTGCATGTCCAACAGCCATGTGATAGAGTGCCAATTTTTGTTCTTTGTTTTTTAGTCATCTGGCCTGCAAAAAAAAAAAAAATTTAATGGCTTTTAAGAATACCTAAAAATGTCCAAATAGCTGTGTAGAATTATACTGTCAGGAGTCAAAGCTATTGACAGGCTAGGACAATGAAACAACGACAATAAGGTGAAATTCAGCAGGAACTATCCAAAGCTACGCCATCTGACTAACTACAGTATAAGGAGTCTAAACATCAGAGAATTTCACATGAAAACAATGCTGGGATGTTACTAAGGTATAGTTGTCAGGGGAAAAAAAAAGTACAATCTAAATCTACATCACCTTTCCCTAAGCAGAGCTTCTGAATGCCAAACTCCTAATGAAGAGTTACCATTTCACTTACTAGATATTTGGTAATGAATGAATAAGTGAATGAACGAATGAACCAATGAATGGTTGAATAGTTTGTGTTCAAAGCTGAATATTAGAGCAAGTAAAGACACTCGAGCAAAACTCTTCTGAGTGTTCGCTCTCTTTCCCTCTAAATCTCCTTTTTATTCAAAGAAAGACAAAGAAAGTTAAGTGACAATCATCAGAGGAGAAGTAAATGGCTAAAACAAGAGCCAGTTAAATTCAACCTAGCGTTTTGGGGAGACATTTATGAAACAAAAGGTTTTGTATAAATCGTTTAAGTCTTAGTTATGCTTTTCAAAGCAGGATTTTTCTATTCTATTTAATCCATGTCTTCTGTGCTCCTTTTTGTTTTTTCTTCTAAGTTCATGTTTTTTTCTTTCTTTTTTTTTTTTTTAAGTGTCATTTCTGTGTTTTATAAAAAAAGGAATACTGTGGACAAAAGCCTCCCATATCAAGAAGTCCCTCTTCTGCCATGTCTCACTAGCGTACAGGCTGAGCACTTCCACAGAGAGTCCTGTCTCCCTCCAGTTCTCCCCATTATTCATTTCACTCAGTGCAACATTCTAGTTTTATGTTTTGAAGAAAATAGTAACTTGGGGGGGAGGGGTTTCAATATATGTAAAAATGAAAAATCAAAATGGAATTTTAAAAATTCATGCCCATAGAGAATATTCTTTGTAAATAAAGTCACACCTCATAAACTTAATGCCTATTAGCATCTCCAGACTTTTCTTTTTTATGTTTATTCCAACTTCCAGGCATAATCAGCTTCCTGTTTTGCACCATTTGTATTTGCATGCTTCTTCAAAGCGGAGGAATAAATGTCCTGTTTCATTGCTATTCCCCTAGGTTGTTTTGGTTGGATGGTCTGATGTGTGTAACGCTTCGTAAAATTAAGAAATATCTTATTAATGCCTTCATTTCCCCTTCAGGTTTTTTGCCTGTATGATCTATGCTACAGATTACATTTACTGTAAACTTAATCTATTTTTAATGACACTTGCCAAGAAAACCGTGGCTTTATTTTTCTGTTTACTTGGTAGTTGCCTAGCAAATAGCAGCGGTCTATCACTGATTCGGAAGGAAGATGGCATGTGAAATTTCACCATTTATCAGTTTTCCCTGTGTAACTAGCATATCAAAGAACAGTGCACTTTAAATCATCTAGTGCTTGCCTGGGGTTTCTTATTTTTATGAGACAAAGAAAAAACTTCACGGAAATTTTACAGCATCTCTGAAAAGGAGTTGCAGCTTCATAATAATGACTTATATTTTTAGTGTGCTTTAACATTGACAAAGCGCTTTCAAAAAAAAATCTGATTTCATCTTCATAAGAACAAAGCTCTTTAGTGTACTGATTAGAATATGGCCTCTGGAGCCAGGTTTCCTAATTTCAAACCCTTCCTCTGTCATTTACTGTCTGTTCATATGACCCAGCGTGATTTACTGAACTTTTCTCTGGGTCACAGTATCTTCTTTTGTCCAGTGATGTTATAGAACAGAAAGAGTTTGTCCACTCGGCGCTAGCAGAGCCAAACACTAAACACCGAGATCGCAGTGGAGAAATATTGGCTAGTTTACTGATGAATGGCACCATCTAGGATAACCGGAAGCTAATGCTCAAAAGCCCAACTCCTCCAAGGCGTGTAGGTTAGAGATTGAACAGGGCAAAATCACAAGACACTGTGAGTTAGGGGGCTGCCGGGTCATGCTGGGAGCTGACTGGTCAGAAGTGAGGTGAGGGTAATGAATCATTTCTTCAGATCTTGAGGACAGTTCTGAGGTCTTTCCCGGAGTCCCTGTGTCTAGTCTCACGGGAAAGTAGCCAGGAGGTCATTCCACTTTAGGGCTCAGGAGCTGAAATGTAACTTAGGGTAAGATGTTTTTAGCCTGTCAGAGGTGTGGACCGGGTGACTGTTAGTCAGGTCCCCCTGACTCTTACTCAGGTCTTCTGCTGCTTCAGGGGCTGCTGATTGGGGGAAAGGCACGGTCTCTGAGGAGAGTAGGGAGAGAGAGAGCAATGTGATTTCTAGAGCTAGAATTTAAAACTGAATTTAATCAAAGCCATAAGGACCCTCAGTTTCAGTGAGGATAATAGTGTCTATAGATTTGGTATAACAGTGAATTGAGATAATCATTTGTATTTGTTAGTTATTGCCACAATATGTGTAGTGATATAAATCCTCAGTGGTTTACAATTAAAAGTTTACAACTGGAGGTTGGCTACAGGTTGACTATACTAATCATACCTAGTCTGAATAAGTCTAAGAACTGGCTGAATGTCATTTTATCTAAGATGACCTAGCCTGGGATGATTAAGTGTCCTTGACCCTGTTCTAGATGTGTCTCGTTCTCTAGCGGTTTACCCTGGACATATTTTCAGGTCAACAGAGGGCATTCCCCATCACAAAAGTTCATTTCAAGCCTCTGTGCTTGTTTACCCATGCTAACATCCCATTGACAAAAAATAAGTCAAGTTGGTGAGCCCAGACACAAGGGACAGGGTAGGTCAACCCAGTCATGACAGGAGGACACTAAAAATGTATATTGCAAAGGGCACAGACACAGGGAGGGGTAAAAATCTGAAGCCATCATTGTAGTCTACTATAACATGTAAAATAATTCAAAGTGCCTATAAGACAGAGGATTCAATAAATGTTATTACTATTACTATTAGGTTGAGCCAAATGAAATTATCATTTTTGTATATAAAAATGATCAACTATCAGCAATTTTATGATTCACCTCAAATTTCTATTACTATATCCTGTATAAAGGAATTATTATCTAAAATTTTCAGTGGAAGAAACTGAAGCCTAATTAATTTTCAAGGTTACTCAGCTAGTAAATTTTAGCTTTTTATTTCAGTGTAGTCTTCTGACTCTAAATCCAGTTGTCTTCTCTTATATTACAGCTGCAGTTTCAGATTGTTTGGTGATAGATAAATAATTCTAACTGTGACATGACTTTATATGTAAAACACAGAGACATAATTTCCCAGCTCTCTATCCTCATAAAACTCATGCACTGCCAGTGAGTACTGACATCTGAAACACCTGGTCTTTTGCCAAAAATAACTCTGTAGCATTCCATCTCTTGGTTACTAGCTCCTAGAAATAGAAATGAAGCTAGTAGTAGCTAAATGCTATATTAGTATTCCCAGAAAAGCCATCTCAAAAGCACTTGAGAATTTGTGAGTTACAGCTAAATACATCATTTCATGCTTCTCTCACTTGTATTTTCCTAAACAGAGTGGCTACAGTATTTTTTTTCACATTTATTTCTTGCTTGTGTATCTAATTATTTTTTAGCCAGTTGAACAGATACATTATGTATAAATATACATT
The DNA here is from genome assembly GCF_964194185.1 of Rhinolophus hipposideros. Taxonomy (NCBI): domain Eukaryota; kingdom Metazoa; phylum Chordata; class Mammalia; order Chiroptera; family Rhinolophidae; genus Rhinolophus; species Rhinolophus hipposideros. Next base: position 100,535,361 of record NC_138046.1, read on the forward strand.
TGGATTATTTTTACAGGTGTGCCTATTACATATTTAGCACTAAACTATGCACCACCACAATGTTTCTAGAAATGTCTTATGTATTGTATCGTTTTTCAGATGGCCTTGACTCAACCAATTCACTAGATTAGTAAACAGCCATATAGTTACAATACAATTGATTTCCCTATGTATGCATTTAGATGAGTCAATTAAATGAAAGTCCAAATCAAATTATTCTGTCGATTACAAATAATGCTTCAGATAGCTCGGAAGGAGAGAATATTTATAAAGATCAATAAACTACTGATTCTCCTCATTATCATAAATTATGGAATTAAGTTTCCTTCTCTGTCATTTAGTGTCTTACTGACAATAGACTCAATTTCATTCCCTCTTCCTACTCCCACCATGGTCAGGAGCATTGATGGATTCTTCATTCTCTGAAAAACTGGTAATTTTGAGACTGCAGAACTGTTACCTAATGCTTTTTAAATTGAATGATTGCACTGATCTAATACACGTATAGAGTATATATGAGGTCTGACAATTAGGTTCGTGAACTTATTGCAACGATGTTGCTCACCTCTTTTGATATCAGAGGGATTATTCATTATGAATTTGTACCAACTGGACAAACAGTTAACCAAGTTTACTATTTGGAAGTGCTGAAAAGCCTGCGTGAAAAAGTTAGACGACCTGAACTTTTCGCCAACAATTCATGGCTCTTGCATCACGACAATGCACCAGCTCACACGGCACTGTCTGTGAGGGAGTTTTTAGCCAGTAAACAAATAACTATATTGGAACACACTCCCTACTCACCTCATCTGGCCCCCAGTGACTTCTTTGTTTACCCAAAGATAAAGGAAATATTGAAAGGAAGATATTTTAATGACATTCAGGACATCAAAGGTAATACGACGACAGCTCTGTGACCATTCCAGAAAAAATTCCAAAATTGCTTTGAAGGGTGGACTAGGCACTGGCATCGGTGCATAGCTTCCCAAGGGGAGTACTTCGAAGGTGACCATAGTGATATTCAGCAATGAGGTGTGTCACACTTTCTCTGGGATGAGTTCGCGAACTTAATTGTCTGACCTTGTATAGCATCTTATCAGCACTAGTGACACCCTAAGAACTCACACTTAACTGTCCTGTTTTCTGCTCTGAACCTGAAAGCTGTATGTACATGGAACACCTGTCATATGCTATCTAAAGGCAGTGTGAGAAGGTAACATGACATCACAGTTTCCATAGTTAATTCCTATTTTTGTCATGTACTAGTTGGATGACTTTGGGAAGGATATTTAAGTTCAGTGTTCTGTCTCTAATATTTGCGTAAGTCCTAACTCACAGTCTTCCTTGGCCTCAAATGAGATCTTGTGTACACTTAATCACCACACAGTTGTTGGTCAAGCTCTGAATTGCAGAATCCAGAGAGATCTCTGCTTATATATCCAGTAAAGGAGAAAATGAAAAATTGCCCACACAACCTCTAAAGCCGAGGAAGTTACCAATCAAATCTTTCAGTTATTGTACTTTATTTTAGGGGCTTTCTTTTTTTGCACATTATAATTGCCACAGATTCTTTTGATTCGAGAGTGTAGACTGCAGTAGTTTTCAAACTTTTTTACGGTGATATAGTAAGAAGTGCAATTTTATTTTAGATGATTATACACATGCTTCATACATACATACACACCTGAAAGAAGAGTTTCACAAACTGTTACTACTTGTGTTGCCACCTAGTATTTTCTACTCTGCCTTGTTCTATTGCAATTTATTTTATTTTTTAAAAAAGGGTTGATCAGTATCACAACAGCAGTGTGTCACAACATATGTTTTAAAATACTTTGAAATAAGCCAGAGATCAGAATTTAAATCTCAAATCATTCATTTATTAGCAGAGTGACTGTGAACAAATTAAAATCTTGTTTCCTCATTTGTAAAATAGGAAAATAGAAGTACACCTTATTTCACGGAGACATAGCAAAGATTATATCAGGTAATTAATATAAAGCACAAAGTATATTAGATGCTCATTACTTGGGGGTTTCAAATCACTACCTCTAATTGCATTAGAGATAAAGTTCAAAATATATTTGTATTCTATCAGATATAGAAAAGTTCGACAAGAATCTGGACAATTCAGATTCTTAAATGTATTTCTCTCCTATTTCATGCTGAGAGAAATCAAAGATTACTTTTAATAACCATTGAAAAACAAACTCACTGTCCAAACACCACTGACCTAGTTTGGTGGGAAAGGCCATGAATGCTTTGGAAGCATCATTCTAGAACTTGACAAGTGCCTCACTGCACAAAGCCATTCAGGGCACTGGTATAATTTAACTCGGTTCCCGAAAGCTCTAAATCCAGGCCAACATTTGTAAACACCAACGCACAATTGCTTTCAATGTCACCTTGTTCTCCCTTTTCCCTCCTCACCCTACTTCATTTCCCAAACATGACCCAAAGTTTAAATTTATCTGAACCTTCCAAGTGTGTCTGAAAAAATTGTATCATTGTTATTCACTTACTTCCCTTTCGGCTTAGAATACTTGGCCAGAATCAAATCTTGTATTTCAAACCAGACCTTCCTGTTTACTACTAGTGTGAGAAGCAAAACTTCAACTTAGTTTAATTTGTATTTTCTCCCTAATTTAGTATTGCAAATTATTATGTTTTGCACTGTAGATGCTACGATGCAGAATGCAATTGGGACCCCGTTGGCTAGCAACTCAGATAAGTGAATCGGTGGAGATGTTTACAGGAAAGCAAATGACATGTTTACTTAAAATTCATTTCTTTTTAATGGTAAGAAAATTTCTTCTCAAATTGCAATCTACAGGTATTTGCCAACAGACCCTTTCAGTTGTTACTGCTTTCCTTCTCCTCTACCCTCTTTTGCCATGATCAGTAAATATTGTTGACAATGGATTTCAAAACATCCTGCTAGTATGTTATGTTTCAATGTCCTGTGGATTGCTTATTATGCCCTCTTGATACCATCTGAAACATAATGTGTTTTTACAAGAAAACTGGATGATTACTTAGTCGTAGTGTTTCTGTTTTCACTGCATGTGCTACTGAATAGAAATGAGAGAAATATGGTCTCCAAAATAAAATTCCCTAGCCAAGCCAGAAATCTGATTTTCATGTCTCACTCATCAGGGGAATCTAAGCCAAAAAGATCCTCTTTCTGAATGGAAATGTTTCATGCCTAGTATCTGATGGAAGATGAAGTTTATTTTGATCTAAACTATTTCAGTCACTTTTCCATGAAGAAATATTTAAAAACATTTTTGTGACCTATAAAATGTTCAAGCAGCCTTAAAAATGGAATTAGTTTAAACTAGCAGAAAATTACATTAATAAAATCACTTACATGCTCTGTGTTTAATTGCAAGCCCTTTGGAAAAAATGTCACTGTGCACTGATATATACTCAGAGATTTTAATGATATAGACTTTAGGATTTGATGTCTATAAATTTAAACGCAGAAAAAAACAGGAAAAGTTAATCATTCATAAAGTAGTGTCTGCATTATGCATAGGCAATCTGTATTTTTTATTATTTTATTACATTTTTGTACCTTTATGAAAGCTGTCAAGCTCCATGGTATCTGGGTCAATGATAGTGACCTGCTTCTGCGTAGGTCCACTGCCTATTCTACCAAGTAAGCTGGGCTTGTCATTGCAATGAGAATGTGAATATGCTGTTTATATGTATGTGTACTCTTAGGATACTGCCAGTTTGTCCAATACAAGAACAACAGTCACATCAGGAGTAAGGACTAGAATTTGGACCAAAGGACCAAACAAAAGAAAAAGCCCTAGGGGCGGCCAAACAGCTCAGTTGGTTAGAGCATGAGCTCTAAACAACAGGTTTGCCAGTTCGATTCCCACATGGGCCAGTGAGCTGTGCCCTCCACAAATAGATTGAAGACAACAAGCTGCCGCTGAGCTGCCGGAGGGGTGTCCAGATGGCTCAGTTGGTTAGAGTGTGAGCTCATAAAGACAAGGTTGATGGTTCAATTTCCGCAGTGGCCTGTACCCCCCGGAACTAAAGATTGAAAACAGCGACTGCACTTGGAGCTGAGCTGCGCCCTCCACAACTAGATTGAAGGACAACGACTTAGAGCTGATGGGCCCTGGAGAAACACACTGTTCCCCAATACTCCCCAATAAATTTTTTTTAAAAAAAAGAGAAAGAAAAAGCCCTAAACTGATGAACGAATGAAAGGGATATGACCAGAGTCACGAACTCAAATACCTATGTGCCTGCCTAGGTAACATAAATGAAACTGGTTGGATACAGCACACATTGGAAGAATAGTGGGTCTATGTCCAACTGAGACGGTAAGGATTTATTCGTTCCTAAGCCCAACTGCTAGGCTTATTTGAAAATGTGGGTTCAGTGTTTCCAGGTCTTCTCATTTTCTATAAACAGTCAGAAACACAGATTTCTAAATTGAAAATGTTGGCAGCCATTTAAAAAATTACACAAACATTAATTTATAAGAACTTTTGTTCAGTTTTTACCTTAGAGTTCTCATTCTTTCAAAATCTTAGGTATAATTTACATAAAATGAATTACACAGATTTTAAATATATAATGTAATAAATGTTGAGAAATGTGTGTATACTCATGTAACCTTTACTGCAAACAAGTTACAAAATGTTTCAATTACCACCACCCCCCAAATTCCCTTATTCTCAGTTCCAGTCAGTTCCCCATCCCCAGAGGTCACAATGATTTTGATTTCTATCACCATAACTTAGATTGGCCTTTTCAAGAACGTAATATAAATGGAATGACCCAGCCAATTTGGGTTTGGCTCAATATAACCTTTCTGAGATGCATACATATTGTTACATTTATCAGTAGTTTGTTACTTTGCATTGCTTAGTACTATTATATATTCAGTTCATTTAAAAGCATGATGTGGCCCAAGTCTTATGATAAAACTTGGCCTACAGGAAAATGATTGTATTTTTCTGGATGGGAGAGAAGATAATGGGTGAAGGCAAAGAATCTTAAATGCACAAAGGATGCGAGAATGGTCATTGTGCCAGGAGAGTGTTAAAATAAAACAGTGTAAAATAGTGGGACTAGGAGAACAGGAAGGCAGAAGAGAGCAAAGGCATCCTTAGGTGGGCCTTTCAAGGTTTTGAAGAATTTGGGAGAGGGACGTAGATGTGACTAAAAAAGTGAGAGAAAAAAATAGCTGAGGAATGAATGCACAATTTAGAAGGTGAATTTGAAAAAGTAACATGATTTTTGACCGAAACTCATTTAAATGCAAATGTTTTGAATGCTTTTAAAATAAAAGGATAACACAACACCCTTCTTGTTATCTTATATTTTTCTTATGGTTAAACTAGGGATATATGTTTTGGGGAGGAGGACCACAGAGATCAAGTATCATTCTCATTACATCATATTCAGGGTACATAACTGTCAACATGACTGATCACTGTTGGTGTTGACTTTGATCACCTGGCTGAGCTAGTGTTTGTCAGGTTTTTTCCACCGTGAAGTCCATGGACAAGCTTTTTTTGCCTCCTCCCTCTGTGTTGGCCTGCATGTATAGCTGCGGGAGGGGGGGTGCCCCTGAGCCCATTAATAACTATTTCTTTGCTTGCTATAGTTCTCTGAAACCGGTGAATGCAAGCCCCACTGGGTATCAGAGCCAGGGGATCTAAGGGTCCGTCCCCTGGACAATAGCCACAAAAACTGGGGGCCAGGCATGAGTGGAAACTTCTTTCAGGGAGATACTGGCAATTTGTAGTGGGCTTGAATGAAGAATCGCAGTCAGCCCCTAGACGCATGCTAAATTAGAAGCCTGACCCTCAGGGGGCAGCATTTTAAAGCCTGCAAATAGGCCTCTTTCAGGGAAACGCTGGTAAGTTTTTTGCCTGCTCCCTCTGTTCAGTTCTGCAGCATAACAATGATGAGTCCTCAGAAACCTGTCAAGAACTATTTCTTTTTTTTTGCTATAGGCTCGTGGATGCAAGCAAGCCCCATCGGCTTTCAGAGCTAGTGTTTTGGGGGTTCGTTCTACAGGTGGAAGTCATATAAAAGTTGGGGTGTTAGATGTGGGATCCAAACCTTTGGATTTGAGAGAAGCTGGGAGTTGCGAGTTCCATCCAGATGTATGGCTCTGTGCCAGAGTTGGGGTGTACAGGGACAGTGTCTCAGCCTTTCCTACTCATTTCAGTGTGGGCGATGTAGGCATTTTCTGGTTCACCTAACGGTGTAGGGCTTGCTCAGTCGGTATCTGGATTTCTTCCTCCCAGAGGGAATTGCTTCCTGTGTAGCTGGAGATTCAGTGTGTCCTTGGGAGGAGGTGAATTCAGTGGTTCCTGTCGTTGTCCTGGTACCTTTCTTACGGCTTTACTAATAATCTCAATATTCTGCTACGTGGATCACAAAGATTGTGGTTTTGTTTTTTTTCCTTTTCAGAATTTTGTTTTTTTCCCATCTTTTCTTCTGATGTTCTCACAGTAGTTTAAATCCCTGACTATTTAACAATGATTGGTTTTCATTTTCCTTACTCGTGAAGGTTAAGTTTGCATTGGAAAATTATCTCTGTATTGATGGTACTTTCAGCACCCGTCACATATGTCCTACTTCTCATACTTCAGAGCAATAATCTTCGTTCTAATTTTTGTCAGTATCTTATGCTCTGCTCTGCAGTGAAATGGAATCGCAATACCCTCACAGTACAGAAAATTTCAACAAGACCATTGTCATCTATGAGCATTCAATAGTCAGAGAGCAGATATTATAGAAATTACTTCTCCTTGAATCTCAACACTCTAAAATTGCTATACTTCAGTCCAATCTTCTTGAATTTCATTCATTATCACTTGCCTCTGTTTCCTGTAAGAGATTTTAATACGTGAGGTTTTTTTCAGTCCTGAGGTTTTCCATAATTTAGAGGATCTGGGAGTCTCTCAGCTACAAACAATGCTATCTTCTGATATTCCTCAAGATGGTTTGGTAAATCCCTTCAGAATTGGATTACACTATATGAACCAAAATATGTTCACTTATTTTCTGTTGCTTGCAATGTAGACAAGAACCGTGAACTATGATGAATATTCTACTTTAGCCTAAAACTCAGTCCAACAACAAAATATTTTACTATGAATCAAGGCCTGAGTATAGACGTGCTTCCATGTGGCGTAGAATATTTTTTTGATAAGAAAAAACTAAGTTAAGCTTTGCTAAACAATATGGGAATGTATTTCCTTGCATACCAGGAAGACTAGAGATAGGGCAGAGTCAAGTACAGAGACATCAGTGATTCAATGATTCAATAAAATACACATCTCTCCACTTTGTTCTCCTTAACAAAAACGTTTTTTTACAAGAAAATACCAGTGGTAACCTGGGAGTTTACTTTCTTAAAGCTCACCAAAACAAAATGTCTTTTCCTGAAAACATGGAATAAAATTTATTCTGATTAGTCCAACTTAGGTCACACAACCTATGTTTAGCAGGAAGAATAACCAAAAGAAATTCGATGCTCTTGTTCCTTTGGCAAATGGGAACTCTCTCCGGAGCTGGAAATGGAGTAGGTACCTAAACAAAATTGAGGTACTGTTAATAAAGAAGAAAGTGTGGCTTCAGCCATTTCCCTTTCTGTTTCATCTTCTACTCTAATATCTCCTGAGATTTTATTTATAACACGTGAGCAGTTAATAGCAGTTCATGCCATTTAACATGTGAAAAGGCAAGTACTGAAAACGCGTTGGAGTCTAAGTACAAAGTGGTTCATAAAATGCAGACACAGAATTTTTATAGTGAAGAAATTATCCATAACTTTCAGAAATAAAAATCTTTCCAAATTGTTTCTTTTAATTGGATTTGTTTCCTGGCTGTATAAAGAAATAAAAACTTATTTTAAATTTGTGCAATATGCCTTCAACCACCAGAGATGTGCTGAGTCACTGATAAATAATTCATTTAGCCTGGAAACAGATGAACCAATTTCTGAAAGCTGCAGACATCTAAGTTTCCCCATACCTTTCCTCGTTGAGATTAGCTGGAACAGATGAATGATGACATTCTAATCAGGACAAGAAAGGGTATTCCCTTTAAATTTTCAGCAACCTGCCATGCTGAATTACTGATGTCATGCCTAGTTATATTATTTGTACCAAGAGTCCTCTGGTCTGCTGCATCTAAGTGCTGCAAATAGTTGTGAAGAGTTGGTATTTCCTCCAGAAACATTCACATTTGCAAATTATCACATCTCGTTTAGATGTCAAAGGCAGGGCAGTGGGATAATTCTACTCCAAGTATTAGGATGGAGCAACAGTAATTGCGGTTTAAAGAAACTAAAAATAATTGCAAAAACTGCAATTACTTTAGCACCAACCTAATAATTTAAAAGTAAGTTTGAATTCATTTTACCCAAACCACTAATGTAGTTTGAGGATTTTTCTCTGCCATTTATTCAACACTGCAGATTACAAGGTATCTTAGGGAATATTTATTGAATAATCTGCCTGGTCTATTCTCCAATATCCTTGATAAAATAAAATAAAGAATACCCTCCTCCCCCCAAAGCAATAACTTAGATTCACAGGAATAACAGTAGTTATATGGTATATGTACATTTTAGTTAAAAGCTAATGTTGACTGTGGAATCAATAAAAATCTTTGGTGACTCTGAATAATGTTTAAGAATACAGCCACAGAACAGGAAGTTGTTTTCACTGACGTTTCACAAATACATATCATAAAATATTTGTAGGTCAAACAAAGTAGATCAGAAAAGGAAAACAATTACTTGAGTGTTGAGCAAATTTCCCCTTGTATTATTCAGCCTAAATACCTTTTCTCAAAGAATTAACTTATACACTTTTTAAATTACTTAAGTCAAATTTATGTATAGTGAAATAAACAATATTTTCAGTGTATAATTCAACATTTGATTGTATACACACAAACACTCACATGTAACATACACACATGTAATCTGCAGCCATTCAAAACAAAATCAAAGGACATTGGTGCTTCCTTATCCAATTGTATCATATCTCCAGAAATCACTGTTCTGATTTCTATCGCCCTGTGTTAGATTTGTATGTTCCAGCACTTTATCTAAATGGAATCATAAAATATGTAATGCTTTGTGTGTGTCACCTTTCAGTCAACATTATATCTATGAGATTCACACATGTTGGCATGTATATCAACAGTTCGTTATTTTTTATTGCTCAATATTATTTCATTACACGAATATACCACAGTTTACTATCTTGTGTTGATAGACTTTTGGGTTATTTCCAGCTTTTCGGTTATTATGAATAAAACTACTATAAACATACTCATACAAGTCTTTGTGTGGACAAAATTTTTAATTTCGTTTAAGTAAATACCAAGAAGCGGAATCACTGATCTAAGAGTGGTATATACTTAACTGTTTAAGAAATAGTCAAGGCCAGCCCAGTGGCTCAGGCAATTGGAGCTCTGTGCTCCTAACACCGAAGACCGCCAGTTTGATTCCCACGTGGGCCAATGGGCTTGCCGGTTCAATTCCTTGACTCCCACAAAGGATGGTGGGCTCCGCCCCCTGCAACTAACATCAGAACCTGGAACTGAGTGGCGCCCTCCACAACTAAGATTGAAAGGACAACAACTTGACTTGGAAAAAGCCCTGGAAGTACACACTGTTCCCCCAATAAAGACCTGTTCCCCTTCCCCGGTAAAATATTTAAAAAAACAAAAAAGTCCCCATAAGCTAAGGTTTAAAAAAAAAAAGAAATAGTCAGCTAGTTTTCCAAGATGGTTGTACCACTGTGGTTTTAGTTCTTACTTCACGGATGCCTAATGACATTGAGAATATTTACATGTAATTATTGATTGTTCACATATCTTTAGTGTAGTATTTGTTCAAGTATGTTGTCTACTTTTTATTAGTCATTTTTGAGAGATCTTTATATAATCTGGACACAAGTCCTTTGTCAGATATGTGTATTGCTAATATTTTCAACCTCTGCATAGCCTGCATTTTTATATTCATAAGGACAATTATTGAAAAACAGAATTTTTTATCTCAAAGTCCAGTTTATCATTTTTCTTTAAGTTCAGTGTTTTTTGTTTGTTTTTTTTGTGGCTGCTCTAAGAATTTTTGCTGAACCCTGTTCATAAAGATATTCTTAAATGTTTTCTTTTAAAAACTTTTATAGTTTTAACTTTTACATTTAGATCTTAAACCATCTCAGATTAATTTTTGTGTATCATGTAAGGACGGAATCGAGGTTAATTTTTTTTTTCCAATGTGTTTAAGTTTCTCCAGGCCAATTTGTTGAAGATATTTTCCTTTCTCCTTTGTATTACACTGAACTCTTTCTTGAAAATCAATTGACTGTACAAGTGTCTTTTTCTGGATAATACGTTCTGTTAATTTTAGATATCTGTCTTTTTTATTTATGTTACCACAATATCTCAATTACTCTAGCATTATAGAAAGGCTTGAAATTAGGTAGTCTACGACTTTTAAAATGGAAACTTAGTCATTGATTTTAAATCTTACTTATTTCTCAAATAAGCATGTCAAGGTATAAATTTCCCTCTAAGTGTTACTTTAGTAGCGTCCCACAAATTTTGGCATGCTATGTTTTCATTAGAATTCAGTTCAATATTTTTCTAATTTCCTTTATGATGTATTTGTTGACCCATTGGTTATTTCAAAGAGTGTTAAATTCATTTCCAGAGTTTGGGGCATCTTTTAAATATCTTAACTATTATTGATTTCTAATTTAATTCTGTTATGTTCAAAGAACGTACCATTGGTGGTTAGTCTTTTCAAATTTATTGGTACATATTTATTGCCCAGAATTTCATCTGTTTGGATGGAAATTCCATGTGCACGTGAAAAGTGTGTTCAGTAATTGTTGAGGTGGTCTATGAATGTAAATAAGCTTGAGTTGGTTGATAATATTGTTCAAATATTCTACAGCCTTATGATTTTTTGTCTACTTGTTTTATCAGTTACTGAAAGGAGTAGTAAAATCACCAACTGTGACTGTGGCTTTTGTGTTTCTTATTTTGGTTATATCAGTTTTTACTTCATCTATTTTGTAGCTCTGTCATTTATTTTTAGGATTGTGATGTCTTCCTAATGAAGTGATAGTTTTTTGATGTGGTTTAATTTAAGTCTACCTTCTAAGCTATTTGTTTTCTATTTGTCTCATATACTGCTTTTTCTGTCCTCATTTATTACTTTTGTGTGTGTGTTATTTGAACATTTTTAGTCTTTTATGTCATCTATTGGATTTTAATTTATAACATATTTGTCCTTTTATTACTTTTTGTTAGGATTGTAATATGCATTTCAAATTTATCACAGTCTACTTAGAATTAATATTATACTACTTCCTGTAATTCAAAACATTTGAAAGAGTATAATTCTATCTTCCCTCCTATACTTTGTGCTATTTTGTCATACGTTTAACTTCTACATGTTAAAAATCCCACAATAAAATGTTACTATTTATGCTTTAAAAATCAGTTTTCTCTTAAAGAAATATAGAATCTTAAAGAAAAAAATAACAGCCTTTGTATTTACCCACATATGTAAGTAATATTTCAATTACTTTTCATTTTTTATTGTTGATTTGTTTTTGCATTTATGTGTGTGAGAGAGAGAGACAGAGACAGACGGGGGGGAGGAAGGGATAGGGTGTTGGGGGTTTGGGGAGGTAGAGACATGTTCTCTATTTTGGTGGTAAAGGCACACTAACTGGCCCTTTGGTTTAAAAAATATATAGGCTAGCCCAACCCAACTCAGTTAATTCAGGAAAAACTGTGGGCTGGGCACAAAACCTCGACAAAGACCTCTGCAGGTCAAAATCTGAGCCTATAATATTGATCAGGACAGTTGCTCTGAGATGCTAAAGCCAGAGGTTATGAATCTCTTTGCCAGCTGAATGCAGTCTTGCAGTTTATATGTGAGCTCTTCCATCCCACGGCAGTGAGCAATTGACGGAAATTGCCTGACATAGGCCCAGATGTGGCCAAGTGTAGACAGGCCAGCAACATGGTGGATGGTGCCATATACCAAGGAACAGGCAATTTTGAGTGAGACTGGTGAAGCAGTCGGAGCTGAAGTTGGCAGGTATTTTGTCAAACAAACCTGGGCTTAAGACCAGAAAAATCCAAGGCAAGGGTAGCAGCCAAGGCAGCAAGACAAGGTCTGAGGCAGAAACACCAGCAGGTTTTAAATGAGGGGTGCATTATTGAGCGTGACACTAAGGGAGACGGGAGGTCTGATGTGTCAGTAGCAAAGAGAAGGACAGTCATGTTATTGAACAGGACTGATACAATATTGTCAGCTTAAATGCCAGTATTTTGTAGCTTGTGAAATGATTGTGTCCACAGGGAAAAACCTCCAACCCCCATAGCTATGTTGCAGTTTTAATGGAAGCAGGCATTCCACTGTCAGAGCCTGCGGTTTCTAGAGAAAAGGCAAATTCAAAACTTCAACATGCTTCTCAGAAGAGCGATGCATGCTAAAGATAGGAAGGCAATACAAGGCCACACATCTTCAATGCAGATTGTATAGTAACTTTAGAGGCTTAAAGGAAAGCACTTAGTTTCTCAAATTACCGCACAAAGTAGACTGAAATGAAAATTCTTGCAAACACCAAGTGCACTCAGAGAGCACTTGAAGTACTTGGCAATCATTCTGAAGCTCTTTATTAAAACACTAAAGCTCAATACACCCAGCATTCTCCGATGGAAAAAAAAAAAAGACATTTTGAATTACTCGCAGAGGGTACAGGGATTGCTTCAGTTGATACTTTTAAAGTTGTCCTCTCTTCTCCACTGCATTAATGACTACACTTAACAAAAACTTTATTGCCCATGGATTTGTGCTAATGATTTGGTTTTAGAAAAATATTTCTGCTAGAGTTGTTTCATAAAAGACATGAACTTCCCATACATGTGAGCAAAGATTTTTGCTCTCTCTCCAAGCTTCAATATCCTTCATACATAAAATGCAGATAACTGAATGAAAAATTAGAAATCTATTCTAGTGACATAGTTTTACATATGGGCCAATGATTACACACTAAAAGTGTTTGTTGTCAATGTGAAATACTGATTTTTAGAAACAATCTAAATGTCCAAAAAATGGATAAATTAATTACGCTATAGTTGTTTAATGGAGTATAATACAACTATACAGAATCACATTCACCAACAGCTTTAATAACACGTGAAAGTGCCTGTGATAACAGTGCGATTTTTAAAAATTGGGAAATAATATTATGTTAGCATCATTTTAACTTTTGTATAAATTTCATGCAGAGGCTGGAGGAAAAAGTTACTCTCATACATTGCTGGTGGCAATGCAAAATGATAGAACATCAAATGGAAGAGAGTTTGGTAATATCTAACAAAATCACATAGGAATTTACCCTTCAACTTAGCAGTCCCACGTCTCAGAATTTACCCTGAAGATATGATTCCAACAGTGTGAAAATTCATATGATCAAGGTTATTGGTTGGAGTATTATGCATAGTTGCAAAATACTGGATACTATCTAGGTGCCCTCCCTTAAAAAGAGGTTGAAGAAATTGTTACATATGCACCTGTGAGAATAATGCAACTGGAAGACAGAATGAGGAAGGTCTCTATGAACTGATACAGTGATATCCAGGGAGATGATATTAAAAAATGCAAAGTGCAAAAGAGCATAAACATGTGCTACCATTTGTGTGTGTGAAAGATGGAGAAATAAGAAAACACACAAATGTCTGCTTATCTTTACAAAAAGAAACAAAATACAATGAATAAGTTACACAATGAATAGGGTGAAAAAGATACAGGCAGGAATGACATTTCATTGAGTGTATCTTTCTGAATATTTTTGACTTTTGAATGTAAATGTTTCATATATTAAAAAATAAAATCACTAAAAATGAGAAGGGAAAAAATCTAAAAGTGAAAGCAAATGGAAGTAAATGAACTTAGTTTTATTTCAAATGCATATCATATCCACACTGAAAAGGAAGGAAGGAAGGAAAGAAGGAAGGAAGGAAGGAAGGAAGGAAGGAAGGAAGGAAGGAAGGAAGGAAGGAAGGAAGGAAGGAAGGAAGGAAGAAAGGGAGACTAATTTAAAAATGAGGCATTCGACTATATACAGAGGGTGCCAAAAAATGTATACACATTTTAAGAAAGGAAAGCTGTATTAAAATTGTAATACTCAATATGTATCGATAACAAAGAATGAATACAAGTTTGACTTCTGCAATTACAGAGGTGCTCAAAGTGGTTACCATCAGCGTCCAGACACTTGTGATTACGGCGAACTACTGCTTGAGCAACGTTGACCAAAGTGTCCACTTGTATACCTTTTTTTGGCACCCCCAGTATATATATTCTCAGTCTTGGGCAGCGTTGTGGGTAAAGGAGGAAATTTGCAAACAAATTTTAATTTCTTTTTAAAAACTGTGTTTATTGTAGTGGTAAGGAGGAAACAACTCAAACTATTTCACATGTATTATAAAATAAGCATATGAGTAAAACTGATGTTGTTGGGAGCCAGTGATCTCACTGGGCAAGAAGGGACATGAAAATATGGAATATGGAGAAGGCAACAGAGAACCCTGTGGAAATTGATTCGAACTGGAGGTATTACTGTGAATCCATGGTTTCTAAAATGTGCACATGTGTGTGTACTTGTTTATGTGTACATGTATGTTTGGAGGTATATATATGTGTGTGTGTATATGCAGGCATATTTTTCTAGTTCTACCCAGTAAGAGGGCCAAAAAAGCAAAGTCACCCCAGGGACAATGAGCACACACCACCAAAATCTAGGTCTCCAATACCATTTGTCATGAAAGACTCAGAACTCCTTGGAGAAATGGTAGATTACAGGAATGATGCAGGGTAGATACAAAAATGAGCCTGGAGCATCTTGTTATGTCCGAAAGTAAGAAAGAATTTTAAAAAATGGATGGGTTAGCTCATAAGGGCATAGGAACTAACTTGAGAGAGTCGCCAGAGGTCCACGGGGCTGTCCAAGAGAAAATTCAACCCAGAGCAGTGGTTCTTATCTCTGCAAGAAAGAATTCAAGAGCAAGACAGTTGTAGGAAAGTGAAAATGACTTATTGAAAATGAAAGTGCACACTTGAAAATGTGGGGGAACTCAGAAAAGAGGCTTGCTGAGAAAGTCCTGACCATGGGTATTTATACCTCCTTGGGACAGGTTTTGGCAATGTCCCATTGCATTAACTACAATGTAAATGAGATTATAATGACATTGTAATTAGCTAAAGGTCAGGTCCCAGTCATAGGGATCAGCCTAGCTGGAAGAAACTGGCTCTTGTTTTTCTCCAGCTGCAGGTACTGGACACATTCACTTTGTTACTGGTGTAATTGGTGAAGCACCTCATATTGTACCCTGGAGGGGGCTGTCAATTTCCTAGGCTATCTGTCCTGCCTCAAGAATCATTAACAGTTGTTAAATCTACTTGGAAGTTTTGATGAGGAAGGGCAATCAAGGCGTTGAGGCGTTTCCTCACAGATTGCTTATGAGTTTCAAGGGAAGAAAAAAATAGTAAGTATATATTAGAGAAAGTGAGAAACATTTGATAAAGTGATTAAAATTCACGTTACTGATGTAGGATAGATGGATAAGATGTGATACCCTATGAAGACTGAAAATTGGAATCTCATCATGAGGAAATACCAGACAAAACCCAGATGAGGAACAGGTCATACAAAAAGAAGCACGCATGTGAATGTTCATAACATTCATAATAGCCTTTAACTGGATACAACTGAAGTGTTCATCAACAAAATGTTCATCAATAGTGAATGCATAGAGCGTATGGCGTATCCATACAATGAAATAATATTTAGCAATAACAAGGAACAAATTTTTGATATATTCAATCACATGAATGAATCTCAAAAGCATTTTCCTGACTGAAAGAAGCCAGACTCAAAGAGTGCACACTGTGTGATTCCATTCGTATGAATTCTGAAAATCAGCAAAACTAGTTTATGGAGATAAGTAGATGAGTGTTGCCTGGGCAAGAATAGTGGTGGAAATTGAATGCAAAGGTGCATAAAGAACTGTTCTGGTGTGATGGAAATACTCTGTATCTTGAATGGCTGGTGCTTACATGCATAAATATATTGGACAAATATATAGCACCGTTTACATAAAATTTGAGTCTCCTAGTCTGTTTAAATTATACCTTAATAAAGTTTATTTTAAAAGTTGAAGGGAAGGTACTCAAGGAAAAAATTTTGGAAGGAAATACAGCAAAATAATCAAGCTGGTGACTGGGTGGTTCTTATTTTCACTTTTAGACTTTCCTGCATTTAATACATTGTGCCTAATGAGAACAATCTCTATTCAAGTTTATGTTTGTGTTTAAAGGCACTGCATTTTATTTTGCAGATGGAGATAATGTGTGACATTTAAGATTCTTCTCTGTGAGATGGGCTGTAGTGGCAAACTTATCCCTCAACTGAGAGACCCGGGTTCCATTCTGATTATTCCTCCGACTGCTGTACATTTTTGTGAAGGTTTTTGACCTCTCTAAGTTGAGTTTCTTTATCCACAGAAATGTGAAGAGTTGATCTACCTTAGTTCAAAAGTTTCATGATACCTTTTGGTGCCAATTTAAGAACATAATATGTGGATCTTCTTAATCGGATATCTTAAAAATATAACTGATGTATCTGCATATTCAACATCCTTTATACTTTCGTGCATTACATGTTTTTCTTATAAGCCATAACAACATAAATACCTGAAGGCCAATTTAGGGAACCCTATAAATCCTTGACAAAAAATGTGACTTATAATCATCTTCAGTTTATTGCTATATAAAAGGTGCTACTCACTTCGTTTATTAAAGAAAAAAAGTCTTTTCCTTTAGTATTTTCTCTGAACACTGAAAATATTGCAAGCTCCTGTTAGACACAATAATAACCTTCACATGTATAATCACATTAACAGCCTCTTTTCTTCTCCAGTGAAAGAATCATAGGCTATAAAAGTTGCATATCCACTTTTTCTTTATTGAGTGAAATTAGCTTTTCACTCCTCTGATTACATGATAATTGAATCAGACTCTGGTTCTAAGCAATATGTTTTCTTGCTTTTCCATTTGTTTATTGTTGTTTGCATTGCTGCAAACGCATTAAAACTGGATGCTGATATAAAGAGCTGAATTCTGACTGTCAGATGGGAAGAGCATGGTTGCTGGCTGCAGATGCCATTTTCACTCTGAGTCTTTCAAGTGCAGATTTTCTCTGTAGTTTTTTTCTCTGAGACATGTTTTTCTCTTCAAATCAGATAACGCCTTTCAGAAGGTAGAAAATGATGAGGAGAGGCTTTTTTCCCCCCATCACCACTTATATCAGATGGCTGCACTGATGCCACAAAATAATAGAGAAAAGTTCTAAATCGGATCCAGCAATACTTCCTGTCACATAAAGTAGACTTTTAGCTGGATCCTTTATGATCTCATTGAGAATTAAATAAATTTAGTCAATATTCTAGATGTTGATTCTATAAAAGTATACATTTTATTTACATTTTCCAATTCTGGCTACAGGGCTTGTTGCGCCAATTATTGAAGGAATCAGGAAGAATATGGTTCAGTATTTTATCTTTGGTTTTCACAATACTCCTATATAAAACCCAGGAATCTCATTGATGTAAAAGGAAGTGACTTAATAAGCATAATTCCTAATGACAATACGTTCTGGGAAATGTACACTCAACTGTGATCTTTGCCTTCAACAATTTACAAATGACTTTAATATGCCCAAGTGTGCTGTTCTTAACATTGTTCAGTGTAAGAAAACGGAAGCAGCTGGTACTATTGTATATGCTTCAGATCATAAGAAAATGAGAGTATATCCTGTTTCTATTGTATCCAGAAAATGTCTATTGAATCTCAAAAATCAGGAGTCAAATTATTTTGAAACCTTTTAGTTTCTCCTTACTGTAATGAGATATAATACTTATGACTCTGAAATTTATTTCACTTCTGGAGATTCCTGCAATTTGGGAAAGCTAGTGAGAAAGCATTATTAAGGCAAAAATAAAACAACATGGCAATGATCTGAGCTATAAACAGTCATGGTTCTCCTACCTTCTCTTTTCGTGAAACACAGATGTTATATTTTGCAACAGACCTTCTGCAGTAACGTGTTTAAGAATAAACACGGACATTTTTACTGAAACTAATTTACCTGCTTTTGATTAGTAATGCTTAGCATTTTAAGAGCCTAGAAGGAAACAGGGGAGGAAGCAATCATCCAATCACTGTTACTTCATGGACATAGGAAGGAAAATTACTTGAATTAAGGTCTATCCCCAAGTCCGGTCTCACACCTCCCAACAGATTTCTTACTGAGGCCCGTCAATCCAGCTAAGAAAGTAACCTGGTGTTTTGCTAAGCATTGACTCTTAAAAGCCAGAAAATCCATAGGAGATGCTTGATGGTTGGTGAATTATTGAAAGAAGGAGAAAGAAAAAGAATAGAGTTGAGATTTTAGCATCAGTTGTTGACAGAGTCCAACTGTAGCTGCAGTTTGACTTTCAACACAATGAATCAAAACAGGAGAACAGCAGCTGGCTGCTTATTCCTAGGTCAGAAAGCTGGCAGAGGTTAAAGAAAAAGTAGCTATGGCAACACAAAGTTAGACTCTCTGAGTAACGTCACGTAAAATGGAGTTCCTCACTCCTAACTCCACATCTAGAATCATCTGGAGAGTTGTTAATGCCTGGACCTTGATACACATAAATAAATCCATATATCCAGGGATGGTCATGGGCATGTGTAGTCAATTGAGAATCACTGATTTAAATGATCGTAACTTTTTTTCTAGGATATACCTGTGACTGGGAAATTTTAAATTGAGAACATTTAATTGTTTAAAAATATTTTTCTCTACCCAAAGAGGATTTGAAGTTTGAGGGTATTTATTTAACGGAACAATGCTATGCTAAAACATTTAAAATATGATCTTGTCTAACACATGAGATAAAGTCAATAAATGTTAGTTTCTTTTGTTTTTCAAGTAAGTCTATGTATTTATAGACATATACACACACAGTAGTTACATGACACTAAATAAGTGTGACAATTTTTTTATGGACATATGGAATCATTCTCACTTTCTATTATTATTTGAATGGCAACCAATTGTTTTTCCACAAAGAAAAATTCCTGGTTTGAGTTTTAGCAGTCTTTTAAAGACTTTCTTATTTGCAGTTGTAAAAAGAGTAAGACATCTGTATCAGAATATTTTTGGTTGCAAGTAACAAAAATCTTTAATAAAGATGACATTCATTGGCTCAATATTCTGAAAATTCCAAAGGTGTTTATGTTGCACATTGTGGGATGGCTTCAAGTTGGAATTGATTCAGCAGTATAAAAATGTCACCAAAAAACAAATTTCTTTTTGTACCTCTACTCTGCCTTTCATGAGATTCTCCTATTCCTAGGACTAGCTCCCTCAGCTCTTTCCAGATGGCCGCCAACGTAACCTGGGTACAGGCTTCCTAGTTCTTATTCAGTGAGCAAGTGAGAGCTTCTCTTCTTCCAACCATAAAGCGAAGTTCTGGGCAACACTTTACTTAGACAAAGTAGGTCACATCACATGATCATCCTTAACAAATATTTGATTTGAAGGGGATGAGGTTATGTTGATTGGTTTGAGTAGGCACAGAACTGGAACTAGGGGGATGGGTGGGGTGGGCTGGGGATGGCTAGCTCCACCCAAATTACATGGTTTCCTCCTGTGTGTCTGTGTGTCTTAGGGATGGTGATGGTACTGGTGATTATGGCAACCGGGTAGATTTCAGGGAAAGCAATCATCAATGTCTACTCCACTGATCAAAATAACATCTTTTAAACAACTCATCAAGCAAGGATTAATAAACCAGAATTCATGAACATGTATGAATACTTTCATTGTCCAACATGTATGGCTATATTATTAGATAGAATTAAGATATTGAGAGTTTTCCTTTTTAGATTCATGGAGGATGTAAGGTATTCAGCACAACACTATTTTGTATAAATGTATAAGTCCACACGAACTATAATTTTAAGTAAATTAAAAACAATTTTGCCTCCGTTACATCCTTTGCATTATTTGAGTATTACAGTAGAGGTAATACATATAGTACAGAGGTTCCTAAGCTTTTCACACCAAGATGCTCATGATGTTTCAGTAATATTTTCATGTTGGATCCCAGGCCAAAATAAACCTGTAAGAGTTCTGTTTACTGAGTTGTTAGGTCCAAACAGGCCATTTTGTGCTAAAGATTTAATAGCCATTTGGCAAATAATAATAATAATACATCTAAATTGAAAGAAAAAAATAGAACTTTGATTTCATTCGTAAAGAACCACAAGATGTATTTGCCTGTTGAGCACTGCATACCTCAAACCTTGGAATCTGTTTGGATACGATTACCCTCGTTTCTTATTCCGCATTGATTTTTGTAGAGTACTTGCTTTTTATCACAGCAACTACCAAAAATCCAGTTTCACAAAATATGATATTGAAGGGTACCAAAATTTTGCCTTTTTGGAATATTGATGGTAAGTTGGTTACTAAGAAACAAAAAAAACTCAGAAAGAATGTTTGAGCCTCCCTCCACTTTTCCTGCCCGAGAGATTCAGTGGAAAGATCTACTCCAGGAAGGAAATCTTAGCTTATTCACCTTAGACTAATTTGAATTAAGTATGGTAGATAGGAAGGTGCCAAGAGATGGCCTGTTAATTAGATGACTCCCCTGTCTCACTGTTGCTCCGTTGCCTAGGAAAAATTTACCTGTCATGTATACTCCACTCTACCTCAACTATCTGTAAATTACCTACTTCTTTGAAATCTTGGACCCCTTACCCCCCATTTCTCCCTTGTCCAAAATGACATATATACCCAATTTTACCTGATTGTCTTTGGACTTTTCATGCTTATACACATATATACATATACACATATTAAAATTTGATTTTCTCCAGTTAATTTGATTATTAGCTCAGCTGGAAGAACTTAGAAGGTGGGAGGGAAAGTATTATTTATTTTGCTCCCACAGTATAATCAAAGAGAATCTTATGTGATCTGATGATAAAACTGTGAAGTGCTTTGTCCTAGTAGTTTGTACTGTGTCTGACAGATGTTCCTGGACTTCTTTTGTAAATTCAAAACATCTCTTAGTGTCCTAGGGTGTCTTGCTGCACAGTTTGGGAACTGCAGTTAGAGTTGTAACAGAAGACAAAATAAAAGTTAGAATTGAAAAGCCAGGTTCCAAATTAAAAATACCAGGAGATAATGGCTAGAATTAAACAAAGTTAATTACCATATAAACCTTTCAAATATCTTCTTAATAAATTAAATATTTGATTTGTATAACAAAGATTCTATTTATATACTTTCCCCTCCAAAACACAGTAACAGAAAAACTTATGTGATATAAAATTGATCTTTGGAATTTTTAAAACCCTCTACTACTTCAGTAAATTAGCATTCTATACTCAAGATAACCATGGAAATACAAACTCATTCTAATGAAAAATGGGGACAGGCCAGTTCAGGAAGAGATACAAACATACATTACTGTAGATTAGAAATTTTAATACCCTTCTAACTAGAACATTACCAATGACTCTTATTGCTGGAAATTGTCAATGTACTGAACTAACTCAATGGTTTCATTGACTTATCTCACATGTATGACTAGGGAGATATTAGAACATAAAAAATTAATTCCCTCTGGATTTCCTCTAACAATGCCTGGTGGTTACAGAATTGGGACAGACAGAAGGCTATGCTTTTATTTCTCTTTTAAAAAGAGCAGTAAAAACCCATAGGCTAATGTATCACAGTAAGATTTTAGAAGGAGAAAAATCAATTGTCAGTAGGATATATTATAATAAATTTTATAGTACTGACCTTGTTTGGTTGCATGTTACAAAGAGAAGCCAGTCAAAACGGCATGAATGATTAATGCATTTCATACAAAGTCCATAATATTCTTAGAATATATTTGCTAAGGTGCTGCAGTGATAAGAAGGCAAACAAATGATACAGCTCAAGTAAGGCGTTTCAGAAGGAGCTCTTAACAGAGACACATGTGGTTAATTTCTTAGTTTCTGTTGTCTATACAAACTGAAGTACTAATACCAGAATACACATTGTAAGGAAAAAATGACATTCAGATTGTAGGCTGAAGGTGTAAACACTGGAGCTATGTAGATTTTATTACTGAATAATCCTAAAAAAGGATGGTAAATTCTGCTTTACTGACATAAGGCTTAGTAATATGATTTGCTTTGGCCAAATGGTATGGTGTGTGTCACTTTTTAGCACAAATTTTAAGGCTCAATATGTGGTTCACCATATGTTCTTTTTCCCTTTGCCACAATGACCACTATTCGAGAATGAGGCTCCTCCTTCAACGTAGAGCAGAGCTCCATCCAACCCTTGATTGAGATGTGGAATGACTGAGCCACTGAGATATTCGGGATGTTTGTCACTGCAACATAACCTAACATATCTTGACTGATAAGTTGGTATGTTATTGGCTAAGTTATTAGCCTTTAGTAATAGTATAAAATAAATGTGGAGAAATAGAGGAAGAAGAAGAAAAAAGCAATTACTTTCAGAATGGGTATATCAAGGTTTTATCAGCATGTGAAAATAGTCAGGCCTTGGAAATGGAGAAAGGAGGAAAGAAAACCTTGATAATAACCCCATTGTTAGAATCCATGGCCTCTAACTATAGTGAATAACCACAGCTCTCATGATTACTATTGTGGAATACCCACTGTCATATACTTTCTCTGAGCTCAGAAAGTTTCAATTGTTTTCTTATGGTCACACAGTTAGTAAGGGACAGGCTCAAATGCTTTGTTTTCAATTATATTGCATTGTCACCTGACCACAAAGCGCGAGCATCTGGATAGGCATGGCAGCTGCTCAGATCTCCCTTGAAGAGAGAAGCTGCTGTGGGGAGTGCAAGTAGCTTAGAGCCTGAGCTGTAGTGACTTCAGGATTCAGGACTTGCTGTAGACATCTGAACCAAGGATATTCTCCCCAGGAAGCCTCCCACCTCCCACCCTGGTAGGGTTCTTTGGGTCTGGCCATTTCTGTCCAATGCAATGGATAATCTTTATTCTGGGGCTCTCTGTTGGAATTGCTGAAACTTTCTCAGAACTGCACTGTCGTTTGAGGCTCTTCCAACTTCCTCCTGCTACATTCCCCCTCTCCCTTCGCAGGTATCAGACCTGTATCATGGTCTGAAGTTTTTTCCTGCCTACTCCCGCTCCCTCACCCCTTATCTTACCATGTTTCCCTGAAAATAAGACCTAACCAGAAAATAAGCCCTAGCATGATTTTTCAGAATGTCATTCCCCAAACATAAGCCCTAATGTGGCTTTTGGAACAAAAATTAATATAAGACCCAGTCTTATTTTGGGGGAAATACGGTACTTAGGGTTCACTTCTGAAACAAAAAAAAAGTTCTGACGCTGTTAAAGTGGCAAGGAAGACTTTATTCAGGACCGCTGTGATGGATGTCAACACTATTACAACAGGGGAGAGAGACAGGGCTCAACTTTGAATACAGCAAAAGTTGAGGATTTTTGCTAGGGATTTAAAGACAATGAGCAGAATGAGGGGAGTCAGTGGTTGGCAAATTACTAAGAGGAGACATCAAGGGTAGGTTTCTTGCTAAACTGGCTTAACAGGATTGTTGCTGAAGATAGCCTGGGGGATCAGACATCCAGGATGGGTGGGAATCTCACTAAATTGCCTTTAGCAGAATGTTTACTATATCTCGGTTGGGCAGGCCAAAGACAAGGCCCAAGAATGAGGCCTAGTCAAAAGTGCTCAAAGGAGTCCACCTAAAGTTTGGTCAAGGGAAGCCTTTGTCACATCCCAATAAATCTCTTCTTATTCCATCTTGGCCCTGAATTAACACACAAAATGAACTGGGAAATCTGATTAGTACCCTGTTTTGCGGCAAAATGTATAGACATTTATGGCTAGATGACTATGCCTTGAAGGATAAAGTTCCTCCTGTTTAAGAAAAAGTTAGAGGCTTGAGTGCTGGTCACATGCTGCCATCTATGGGCTGTTTCCTGTTTGTTAAACTCTACAGGTAGGAGTTTACAAGGATTGTCTCATTTACTGCTTATACAATGTTGCCAGTTGAATTGCTATCGTTACTTTTATTTTATACATGAAGAAACCTAAGCTTAGGTGAAAGGACTTGTGTAAGATGATCCTTCCAATGCATGGCAGAGGCAAGAGTCAAGCCCGGATCTGTAATATTCTACATAATTGAAACAGCACACAAATCACACTGACCAGCTTAAACGGGTTCTGTTCCCTTAGAGCAGATCAGTGATTCACACAATCCTTGAGTTATTTTACAGAGACAGCAGTCTCATGTGCCACCCCTGCGCTCCAGTTGCACCCGGAACCTAAGTCTTGCCCCATCCCTCCACCCTCCAAGGAACCAAAGGATCATGACTTGTCCAGAACTTGAATTCTGGAACCCTTTCAGAAGCAAAGGGTTTGTTGTCCAGGAAGATCCAGGGTTCAAGCCTCTTACCAGAAATGGCCAAGTTCAAAAACTCCAATCAAACTCTCCCTGCCAGTGCTTCCACATACTTGTTCCCCCTAACTTCTTCAAACCCTCTGATTGTAAGCCATTGGAGAATTTGGGCTTTAAGTGATACAGCTTCCCATTCTCCTGGCTTAGCAATTTGCTAATAAGACGACTTTTAATTCCTCCACTGCAAAATTCGATGTTCATTGTTGGGCTCTCCTGGTGCCCAGTGGTGGAACTCTTTCTTTTCCGTAACACAATCACTTTTTACTCATAGTCAGAATCTTAGCTGATATATTACTGTTATGCAGGCATACTGAGTATGAGGAAAAAGATGCAATATTTGGAGTCTGCTTTATGGTAGGAAAGAATTGAGAGATATGAGGTTTTGTGAGTATTACATTGTGAGTATAACATTTGATGCATACTGAGCCCGTTGTTATGCAAAGCTCCTGGAGAGTTAAACCTGTTGGACTAAATTGGATAGTCACAATTTGGGTATGCATTTCCTTGGACAGGGAGGTCTATGGCTAACAAATTGGAGAACTGTACAACAAAATAGAAAAGAGAAAATAAATAGCTCTAAATTCAACTTACATTCAGAGTAATTTTCATTTCTTTTGGATAAAAAGATTCTTTGAATGCTTGGCCATGAACCCAAATGGTGACTCTCAGCCTCCTAGACTAAATCAGGAGCTGCTGGTGTCAGATTCTATTCTTACTTCTGTAACTCCTCCTTTGCAGCACCTATTCTACCAGACAGAGGGTATTAGAGAGAGGTGGTGATTATGCAATGAGATTCAATAAGGAAGCAGCAGGTTGAGAGAGATTAATGTTGAGAATGGATCATTCATTCTTTAATTGATGAAAAAAAAATATTGTGCACTGTAGCTGATAATATCATTGCTGTGCCGAGATCCATCAGATTCCCTTTTACCAAGTACATATGTGCCTTTCTATCCTTTGATATGCTGTTGCTTCCAACAGCCAGCAACTTTGGGGCTTTTCCCAGGATTGGCCTTGGGCTACTGGTGCCCCTGCTTTGGTTCACACACAGAGCTGGGAGTGCATGAGGATTTACAATCTCTGACTGACAGGGCAGGAAAACCCTGTTTTCTTTTCTTTGGTCAAGATAATCCTGAGGTTTAACTTTCACTCCAGAGTTAACACTATGGGATCAGGTTGAAGTCTTACCTTCCACAGGAATTTTCCTGAAATTACATCCTTGCTTGACTTCCTCCCTTTGCCTGTCCTGCTTGCCCCACTCCCTTAGATGTTTCCTCTGGGTTAGAAGCACTACCTTAATAAATCACTTGCACAGGTTTCCTCCTCTCACAGTCGGTTTCTAAACCTTAAAAAGGCCCCTATGAAGTCTAAGTCACATTGTTAAGAAATAACAATGACTCTTGCCTTTCAGAGAGGTAATTGAATAATCACGATATTTTATGCTGCTAACACGGCTGATGTACACTATGAAATAATATTGAGAAGGGAGTATCATTAGCAAGTCTTTTCAGCGAAGTTAACATTTAAGGAAATTCTTGAAGAATGAATGAATGAGTAGGTATCCACTAGAATAAAAAGAAATGAAGGGCATTTTAAGCAAAGGAAACAGACTCTGCTTTGATAATAGTTTCCCTGGAAAGAGTTTTGTACACTTCATTTTATTCTGGAAGGAGAGCTCCACTGTGAACTTTAAGAAGGGAAGGACACTTTCTGAATTATACAGTGAAGCTGGAGAATGAATACCCTCAGAAAATATCTTTAATACAAAATAGGTCTGTAAGCTAGTTTGGACTAACGGTTACAACAAGAAGTCCCCTAGCACCCTGTTAATCATTACAGAAATTGCTTGGCGTAGGGCCTGTTAGACTTCCGTGGTGGTGGGGGGTGTAAATAACCAAGACAGCAGAAACAATAACATACAATGAGTATCAGAAGATGTATAGCTTCCACCCATGCACACCAAGATAATCTGTTGACTTGCATTGTTAAGATGTGTTTCAGCCTACAAATGACCACCTCACTGCAAGCTCAGCGAAACCAGACAAGGTTATACCAGGAGGGAAGCTGATGACTAGAAGGTGAAAATTAACCACTTACCTAATCAAGGACCAATCAGTGAGACCCAGGATTCCAAACCCCTTACTCATGATTATTCATGATTTTTGCTCTATAAAACCTCTTGTCTGTAAGTCATCTAGGAGTTTGGATTTTAAGCACTAACTTGCCGTTCTCCTTAGTGGCGCCATTTATAATAAAATAACCAAATCTTCTTCACTACAAAGCCCAGTGTCAATTTTATTGATTAGCTGTGAACAGGTTCTTTGGGTTGTTCGATTGCACAGGTTATATCCCTAGTGATGAATATAGGATGTAAGAAAGTGTGTAAAACACTTGTTTTTGACAGGCGAGCCCATTTCCAGAATGCATTCTGGCCTTCTCAGTTTTCTGCCATCTTCCCTAAATTTAACAATAATTACAAGAGAATCCTTGAACCATACAAAAATGTTAGGAATGATTTAAATTACCTGGACCATCTGCATACAATAGGAAGATACTTAATGCCTAAACTTTCTTTCTTCATGTACTAATTTATAAAAGTAGCATTTAATCAATTTCACTTAATTTAATTCTAAAGTCCTTACTGTGTTTCAGACACCCTGCAGTGTTCTGCTTACTAATCACAGTCATTATGAATTTAGGATTTGGAATTTGGGTTTTAATACACACTTAGCTGCTAATTGTGGGACTTTGAGCAAGTTATTTACCACCATGAGAATAACCACAGTGCCTACCTCATAGAATACTGTAAAGAGTATGTAAGTTAATGCATGGAAAACTCAAATCACAGTGCCTGACACAGAGTAAGTGCTCAGTAAGTGTTCATTGTCACTAGTTTTGGTGTTACGGCTGTGGTTGTTGTTTCTGTTATTCTGTCATACACGAGATTTGCATAGGTTCTTCGGCTTTTTTTGCTGATGGATAATTACAGCATACATACATTTACAGAAACCTTGACATACCAATCAGTTACAGAATGCTTAGTTTCCTCATTCATCTCAAAAGCAAATGATTAACTCTCAATCTTGGCAAGACACATTCATATGTAATCAGTAGGCTTCCATTTAGTGAATGACTGTGTAGATTTTCAGTGTAACCAAAGGCATGTATTGTGTGCTGAAACTTCTCCCCTAGCAAACAAGGAGAAACAAATGCTTTCTACATAGAAAAAAAGACTTAAAAAATATTCAGTTAAACACTTGATAAATACTTAGATTTTGCATCAGCCATTGTAAGCCAATTAGGAAAGATTAGATGTTTTAATTTCAAAGTTAAAACACATACATTTTGCTCATCTAGCTTTGTTCTGTGTTGCTAAATAAGATTGCTCGGCTTATTTTATTTGAAATGAGAAATCCATTATGGTTTTTCCATTGGTAAGTGTTTTAGAAATATGACTCCCCACTTACTATGTTTCAATTATTTTCAGATTAAAATGTCTAACTTGACAAATGGAAATTAGGGCCTCATAATAGTTATTTATCTAAGGCTTTAGTATTAAATATATAGACTAAGCATTTATTTTATTTGGGATAACTGATATGTCAGTCACTTGCCAACCACTTCAATATAATTTTCTGCACATCAAAACTGGCAGAGACACTAAGAATTTTAAAAAGATAATTTAAATACCAAGTCCAGTGAGGCCTGTCATTTCTCAATGCTTGGTTAAGTAAAACCTGCATAAAGACTTAACTCTGAAATAGTATATGCTCCTTGATACCTACTATACTTCAGACATAATAAAGGCATCAAGAGAATGATTATTAAACCTGGGAGTTTAATTTTGTCTCAACTCATTCCTTTGCATTTAAAGTTGAAAGAATATAATTAAAAATCTGGATTGATATTATATACTATTTTTATGCACTTAACTTCTTCCAAAATAAAAATGATGTACAATGCATATGCACTCAGCTCCTCACTGTTGTTACAGTACAGTGGGCCCTTCTCAGCGCAACGTCCAGGTTCTTGGCATCTCAAGCAAAGAATTGAACGAGATACTGAGGTAAACTAGTGAAAAAGCAGTTTATTAGAAGAAAAAGTACACTTCAAAAAAGTGGGCCCAAGCAGAAATAAGTGGCTCAAGGCCCTTATTAGAAGAGAAAGTATACTCCAAAGGGTTTGTTTGGAGCTGGCCTGAGCAAAGGCAAGGCTGAAAAAGGCGTGGCTCGCAGGGGTCTGGGGGGTCTTACCTGGGATGGGCTGTTCCTCTCCTGGTGTGGGACCACTTGATTGACACCTGTGATTGACAAGAGGCTATTACCTTATCTCTTCAGACTGCGCCTGTTCTCTGCAGTTTGAAATTGCTTCCCCCTACACCTGAGCTGAGTTTTGGCGGGCTCTGCAGCTTGAATCTATTTTGTTAGCTATTAAAGTTACTTCCTCTGGCTTTGTTATGGTCTCCGCCTTAATCCTGTCTACTTTGGTCATGTCCCTGACTGCCTATGGTTTTTCTATCTCACTGTGATCTACAAGATGGTGTTTGTTTTTTTAGTATAAACTTGAAAAATGGCTCTGACACGTTTCCAATACTGTTCACATACTGCTTTGAAAATTTTCTTTAAGGGTCTTCAAATCAATATTTTTTCATTTGGTTCCAGCAAAGATAGCTTTCCGTGCTATTGTGAAAATTGCTTCCCTTTGCAAGTACAATGGCAAAATCTGGATCATGAACAATAGAAGTTCACGAACTTCTAATTTACATTGAAAGTCCCTAAAATATTCTTTGCACATTAAGAAAGCTTTTTAAAATTTGAATACTCATTTTTAATAAAGTTAAAATATCACCAAAAATTACCCTTGGAATGCTTGGGAAAGTGTTGCATGAAATTATACTGCAATGCTTAGGTACTTCATTGACTTTTGTCCTCAAGAGCCATCAGTTTTTTACATTTCTTATACCATCAAGCACTTTTATCAACAGGTATTTATTGGACTCAGAATTTCTCTAAGTGTTGTATACAGTGCAAAAATCAACAGAAGATATAGTTTTTACTTTTAGGAAAAAATTCTTATTTGGGGAAATAACACTGAATAGAAATAATTGTATTAGAGAACTGTTAAGTATAAATCTGTATGGCACCACTCTGAGTTTAATATTTTATAAAAGAGAAAGATCATTAAACGCTGACATTTATGGAAAAGTCTCCAGGGAGAGTTGCATCTCACACTTGGATTTGAAGAACGCCTAGGATTTAAGCATAAAAGCAGAGACTATCACCATACTCCTTAGGTTTTCATTTAAAAGAAGATGGACTTTTCATCTTTAGAGAAAATATTAGAATGTTAGTGAAGGGGAGCAGAATTTTTCACCCCAAAATATGCCTCTTTGGAATAAGGAGTATCTTAAGGTGGTTATATTTAAGAAACAGACATAGGAGAAGCTCTGAAAATCAAGTATAAGTTACTGATTTTGTATGAGACACTTACATTTATAAGGGAAATCTCCATTTGTAAGGGCGTCTCTATCTCTGTACCTAGAAGAGGAGGGGGATTAAATCTCTAGAAACTCTTATCAAAGGAGAAGACAATGATTTAAATCTGCGTAACAACTGTACTCTTATTTATTGTGCTTTGCCACCCCCCCTTCCTTAACCTCCCATAACTGGCCTCCCTTTCCCCTACCCTCTCAACAACTTTTGTTTTTAGCTGGAGATGGTATTTAAGGTGGTGACTTGGGCCATTTCCAGGAGTTACTCAGTTTTCCTTGGTCTCTCCCATGTACGCCGGAGGTACGCATGTTGTTAAATTTCTGTGTTTTTTTTCTCCTGTTAATCTAACTTTTATTCCGGGGCGGGGCGGGGGGGTCTCAATCAAGAAACTAGAATGGTAAAGGGAAATTTATTTTTCCACCTCTACAATAAAAATATCTTGATTGAAAGAATGTTCACATTGTGCTTTTATGCTACAGAACATCCATTACAATTGTCTAATTCAATAATAATTGTGGAGTTAATTCTGCATACTTTTATCCACTCTCCCACTAGAATATAAAATCCATGGGACATGAATTGTATCTTTATTGTTCACTGCTTTTGGATTAAATGGTTTGGATACCACAAAAGTTCTATCGCGTACTCTCAAGGAATCTAGAGATTTATTCTTTATATGTATGGAAAAAAAATATGAGGAAATGACGATAAAAATTAAAATAACAGATAATGGCAACATAAATGTAAGGAATTTGATGCATGATAGGCACTCAAATTTGAGTGCCTATCAATAGCTTAAAAAACGTTTAAGCTATTACAAACAGTATGAAGTTAGATACCAATAAATATTTAGCACATATTCTTATAAGTGTTATTAAAAGAATATAGGGTGGAGAGGCCAAAAAGCTCTTACGTAAGAGGCAGAGTTCAAGTATTTTAAAAGTAATGACTCTTACAGGGGAATAGGAAAGGTATTAGGAGAACATTGGCATAAATACAGCTAAGGGTTGCCACTGCAAGCAAGTAATGAGAGAAAAGGCTGGAAATTAGGTTGCCCGGGGACTTGAAATATAGTTTTAGAAGTTTGGACTAATGAAGTTAATTTGTATATCAGGACCCACAAAATGGAGGCCACCCTAGTGGCCTGGCCCACATCACAAATCCAAACCTCAATCAGTCTGCACTAACAGGAAACAGCTGTCAAGGAAACCTAATATACACCAATCACAATCCTCCACCTCAGCCTTAGCAGGCTTACCTTACCCTAGAAAATAGGACCGCCTTATAACAAAATCCCTGACCTCTTAGACAATCATGTCCTGTTTACCCTTTGCTTCTTCTAAGGCTCTAAACAACTGGCCCTTGCCCCAAATCCCCCGGAAACGGTGCTTCATTGCTGCTGAGGCACTGCACTCCCTAATCCATGGATTATTTTCCCTTGAATAAAGGACATCAAACTTACTACTAAATTGTTTTAGTTTTGCCTTTGATAGGACTAAATGTTCTGGTAATGACACCGGTAAGAGAGCAAGAAAGGTTTTTAAGCAACTTAGCAAAAATATAAAAGTGATACTGTTACAGGAAAAGAGGGTTCTTGGCTTCACATAGGACAGAATTCAAACGAGAGCCGATATAGAGTTTAAAGTTAAAGTAAGTTTATTTAGCATAGAGTATATAAAAAAAACAAAGTCCACTACATAGAAAGTAAGAAAAAAAGTTCACTACATAGGCAGAGTGGCGGGCTCTAATCACTAGTGGAAGAGAGACCCACTCTATCTCCTGAGGCTAGGGTTTATGTGTGTTTTCTGCTTCCATGGAAAATTCATTAGTAAGGGGGAGAAAGGAGAATAGAAGAACAATGGTAAGTTTAACTTCAGTAAGATGCAAATAGAATAAGGGCATGTTGGTTTTGAATTCTTATAAAGCACAACTTGTGTTTTCTTTCTTGGGCTTAACTACAGGGATGGTCCTGATGGAATCTCTAGTCTTTGGAGAATTTGCTCTGTGTGATTCATTAACGTCTGCCTAAGTTCTGTATCTTGGAGCATGTAGGCAGCAGGCTTGGAATTCAACCTCCTAGTTCCTTCTTCTGTAAAAAATAGCCCTCATGTCCCTTCCCTATATTAATACTTTAGAGATAATTAAGGCGGCATATATAAATACAGCAGTAGAAACTGGAGGAAGGAAAATCAGGTAGACCAGTTATGATGTAAGCAGCAAATGCTTCCAATGGAAACTTAAGGGAAGTGGTGAAGTAAAAGTACACTTTTTTTCCCCCAATCAATATTGTGTCCCTAAAATATTTCCTGACTTGTGATACAAAGAGGATAGCTCATCTGTACACAGAGCAAGGCTGTATCATTTTTGCTTCTTCTAAGTAAATCACATGTCTGGATATTTTCCAAATTATTATTTCCTATAAATTACCCAGGATTATCCAAATGTTATTCATAAGAAGCAGGTGGAGATATCAGAGCAACCACATTATTTATTAGATATGAAGTTGTGTTTATGTGTTTCTGGTCTGAAGCACTTATTTTAAAAAGGCATGGTGAGCATTGACCATCTGCTTAGCTGTTTAAAACAATCTTGTTCTACCATTAGAAAGCTAAATTCCCAGTCTGATACACCTGAAAAACTTCATTAGAGTTCATTGGGATTATATGTTAAGGACAAAGGGCAAATTATTCCCAAAGAATGAATAAACCTGTATACATTTATGACCACTTATCATCCTCCTTTAAAAGAAAACAAATCAACTTAAGAAACATAACTTTCAAATACATTAGACTGTTTTCAAAAGAAAAGAAACATTTGAGAGAGATCCAAGATGGTGGAGTAGATAAACCCATGCCTGCTTCCTTCTATGAGCACATTAAAATTACAACTAAATTGTAGAACAATCAACCTAGAGGACCATCTGAAGTCTAGCCAAACATAAGTCCTATAACTAAAAATATAAAGAAGCAGCCACGTCAAGGCTGGTAGGAGGGGCAGAGACAAAGAATGGGCCCCAAACCTCCCTGTAGCAGTTGAGAATCAGGAGACATATGACGGCCGCAGAGGTTTCCCACAGAGGAGCAAGGGACCTTAACCTTCCCACACCAGGCTCCCCAGCCTGAAGTGCCAGGAAGAGGAGCCCCCACAACATCTGGCTGTGAAAAACAGTGGGGATTCTGACCATTCAGGTGGCAATAAAGGCTGTGGGAAACCCAGACATCCTCTTAAATGGCCTGAGCACAGACTTACTCGCAGGCACTCACCTTGAGCTCCGGGGGGTGGGGGAGATGATGACTCGCGGAGTCTCGGAGACATATGGGGGTGGGAGGCAGTCTGAGGAGTATAGCTTCAGGGGGAGGGCTTCCAATGGAAACTTAAGGCAAGTGATGGACACTCAGCATTTTACCCGTGAGGGGTCCTTCTCCCATGAAGCCAGCAGGCGGACACCATCTTCCCTATGTCGAGCCCGCCCCCACAGGACAAATCTGAATCTGATTGGCCTGGTAAGCTTTGCTGCTCCACCTTGCTGACTCAGCTGGGACCCTGCTCCACCCAACTTGTGCACCTGAGGCACTTTCTCCAAGAGCAGCCAGCCCCTCCTGCATTGCACTCTTTCTTGGGAAACTGTCAGAATCCATGAGCCGTAGGCAGACAGCAACCAGCCACAGTGTGCTCTAAGACTTTTGCTGAGTTGCTCCAGTCTCAGCTCTGGCACCAAACCAGAGTCTACATTAATCTGGTGACTACAACTCTTCCCACTCTAGTGACTCCTGATAGGTCAGCTGGTAAAGGAACGCGTATGGTCAGGTAAGTTAAGAAAGTTTTTATTGTAAGAGAGAAAAGTATATCAGGTTGAGAAAAAGATGGCTACAGCCCGGGCTGCATGTCAAAAGAAGACTTGCAGCCCGAGGGAGAGGGTGAGGAGGGTTTTACAGGGGCAGTGCTGACAGAGCAGCATTGTTGGAACAGAAAATGTTGACTGCCTGCAAGCCAGTAGCTGTTTTGTGGCGTTTTCTGTTATCGCAAGTTTGGCTCTGTCTGTAGGTGCAGGCCAACAGACATTTTGTTGTGTTCCTGCAGACGTGGCTCTGTCTGTAAGTCAACGTCTCTGAGACCTAACATTCAGAGACCTAACATTAAGTCAAGTTCTCTAACATTTAGAGACCTAACAACTCCCAGAGACCCTGCCTCACCCAACTTGCGTACTACATGAGGCTTTATTAGTGGCTGAACCTTAAGGGAGCTGGCAGGTGGCAGCTGGGATGACCTGCCTTTTTGTGGAGCTACTTCAGACCCGGTACTGGTGTGAACCAGTCCTCAGTTCACAGTGTGGCCTCTCCCATGTGCCTCCAACTTTAGGGAGTTGCGGGGCAGGGTAAGGAGAAGGGAGTAAGAAGTACAAACTGATAGTTACAAAACAGTCATGGAGATGTGAAGTAAAGCATAGGGAATATAGTCAATAATATGGTAATAACTATGTATATTGTGTTTCCCTGAAAATAAGACCTAGCCGGACCATCAGTTCTAATGCGTCTTTTGGAGCAAAAATTAATATAAGACCTGGTCGTATTTTAATATAAGACCAGGTCTAATAATATAATATAATATAATGTAATATAATACCGGATCTTATATTAATTTTTGCTCCAAAAGATGCGTTAGAGCTGATGGTCTGGCTAGGTCTTATTTTGGGGGAAACACGATAGTGTGAGGTGTGTACTGATGAGGCAGAAAAGGGTTAATAAAAGTGAACCTCATAAACACAGACAATAGTTTAGTGGTTACCAGAGGGTAAAGGGGGTGGGGGGTGGGAGATGAGGGTAAGGGGGACCAAATATATGGTGATGGAAGGAGAACTGACTCTGGGTGGTGAACACACAATGGGATTTATAGATGATGTAATACAGAATTGTACACCTGAAATCTATGTAAATTTACTAACAATTGTCACCCCAATGTCTGCATCCCCTCCCCAGGAACCATCCAGGCTCATCCCCTAGAAATAAATCTAAGATGTCTAAACCCTCATAAAAAGAGGGGATAAGACCCAACTGGTTTTAACTGGTTCTTCACACATGTGCTAACTGCCCAAACCTACCTGTTAGTTGAACTCTAGCTGAATTATAATGCAATTAGAATGGAATGAACATTAAGGCTTGCTCCCCCACCCCCCGTGGGTTTTTCTGGATGCATTCTGGGTAAGAGCATGTGCAGAAAGAAACTAGTTATATAACCAATATATGTCAATCAAATGACCTCAGTCTACGTGTCACATCTCCTGCCATAAGGAAATTTACCTACACTTTCCTATATAAAAAAAAAGCTAACCTAAAGTTAGATGCAGTCATCTGCCCCAGCAACTTCTATGCCAGCATCTTCTTGAATAAACTGACTTCCTTGCTCTCCTTATTTCAGGCTGAGTCTGTTAATTTTTTTCACCTTTTGCAAATGACCAGGGGTTAATTCCAATGACACAACTGGTACTAGATTAGTCAGGGGGATTACTACTTATATAAATGTCTAACCACTATGCCATGCACCTGAAACTAATATAAAATAATATTGACTGTCAACTGTAATTGAAAAAATTAAAAAGGGGGGAAAGGTGAAGGGGAATAAGAGTATAAAACAAATAAGTCATGGGGATGTAATGTACAGCATGGGGAATATAGTCAGTAATATTGTGATAGGGTGGTACTGTGTCAGATGGTTGCTGGACTTATCATGGTGATCACTTCTTTAGTTATATGAATGTTGAGTAACTATGGTGTACCCCTGCAACTAACATAATATTGTATGTTAGCTATATTTTTAATAACATTCTTTTAAAAATGAGAAAAGAAACATTTACCCTCTTTCAGAGCAAAAAAGAAATAATGAGAGGTCAAGCGAAAAGGGTTTATTGATATGCATTTGATTCTAAAAAAGATATCTTTGGGCTATAATCGACAGTATGAAATAATATGTTAAAGAGGAAAAACTTAGGAAGAAATTATCCCAACTACTTTTTTAATTTCTGGTAAAATTGGGCCCATGATTCTAAAGATATTACTTAAATTGTAATTTTTGCAGAGATTGTTTGAGGTTATGTTACAT
Source organism: Rhinolophus hipposideros (assembly GCF_964194185.1). Taxonomy (NCBI): domain Eukaryota; kingdom Metazoa; phylum Chordata; class Mammalia; order Chiroptera; family Rhinolophidae; genus Rhinolophus; species Rhinolophus hipposideros. Next base: position 100,571,570 of record NC_138046.1, read on the forward strand.
GGCAAACCACAGACTAATTCAGTCTGGTTAGGGTATGATACTAAATGCCAGTTGAACAAAAGGATGATTCACTGCTTGAGGTAGAATTTGTAATTCCACAGGAAGGACATTGCAATTTAGCCTGAAGTAATATACTACAATGCCTTTATTATTACAGAATTGTATCTCTGCTTGTCATAAATTTTGCTCAAAGACAAAACATCCCAAAGATAGCAATTATTTTGAGTAGCTTTGTTAAAATACTCTTTTGGAAGGAAAAGGAAAATTTTCACGCTGACAATAAATGTTACTATATCAATAGCAATGGATTTTTACCAACTGTGAAGATGAAAGCTGGATCTATTTGCTTTTAATTATTATTAAAATTATAATCCAATTTTATTTTTAAAATCACTTATTGTTTTAAAATAATAATAATAATAATTATTATTATTAATTATTTTGGGAACATAGTAGAAATGCTTCCTGCTTTATGAATTTCTTAAATGTTGATGGAACAGCAGGTCATGACACAGCAAAACTGTCTTAGGGAAGAAGAAATTTCCAGAAGAAATTGCAAGAAATCTAATTTCCTTCTGGTTTTCACCTGCTTCTTCCTACCTCATCACACAATATTTACTAATGGTAAACTAGCCCCTTGGGGCTTTGAAATTGTCTAAATTAGTTTAGACAATTAGGCTTAGTTTAAAACTTAAATTTATTTTATCATCTCAACTCTGAAGAGGAAATGAGTGAGAAAGGAACAGTTTGACATCATTTTTTCTTGGTGCCAGATTTGTGCTTTGAGGATTGTGTTTTTAATGCTGACAAACACACATACATCTTTACATTTATTCCAAGAGATCACACTTTTTTATAGCTCTATAAATCCTCCAGGCCAGCCTTTTTCAATTATGCTTTCCAATTTTTGAGCCATTTCTTCTGCCTTTGTGAATAGGTGATTTGACAGAGGCCAAGACATTTCTGATTACTTAACAACATTTTCTCTACCTTATTGGGTTACAAATAAGAGAGGTTTCATGAGTGTGTAACACTCTATATAACACAGGAAATTGCAGGAAGCCTTACCCAGCTGTTCATGAGCCCTGTGATTCAAGGTATCCTCTCAGAAAGGCCAAAGGAATTTTTGTGGAATGTTCAGTACATTCCATAAGAGCTGGATGAATCATTTCCTGTTTCCTCCCAGGACAACTATGACCCTTCATTTTCTGCAACATAATTATGACATGGTTTTAGAGTGTGCTTAAGAAAGGTACAAGAAATAATATTAAGCAGGTTTGGTTAATCAACTTTATATATTATTTATATGACTCAATATTTCCTTCTCCTTCCGTATCCCAAAACACAGACACCAAAGCAGACATTTATATGCAATTATTTATAGACTTTTAAATATTTTGAAGAACTAGATTAGTTCATTATGATACAATGTTTCTTTTTATCTTTTCTGTGGTGTGATTTGTGAAATTAAACAGGAGTCCCTTTTTTGTTTATTGACTACTGGGAAGTTCAGAGGTAAATTTCAGTTCCATCTGTGGCAAATATGCAGGAGTCAAATAACTTTTACTTACTTTTTTATTGAAATATAATTTCCATAAAGTAAAGTGCAAAAAGTGTACAGATTGATGAATTTTTATGTTATGTTATGTGAGTTTTCATGCCCATGAATTCATCAGCCAGTTCAAAATACAGAATGTTGTCAGCATTCCAGAATGTTGTTTCCATATCCATTTCCCATCAGTACCCCATATAAGGTAACCACTATTCTGACCGCTATATAATATGAAATTTTTTATGAGACTTACGTCATATTATGTGAATTATTCTTGTTTTTATTTTGACTTTATTTTTCTTTACCTACCTCTAAATTACATTTTCTTGATTTTTAAAATTTATACTTACACATTTCAATTCTAAACTTGGGCCAAGATGGGTCATAATATATCCTCACACAGTGTTGATATACTTATACCACTGCTGGCTTTAAATAATAAAGCTGTAATACTAATATAATCTTGCCTTTTACGTTTCAAAAGACAACACTTTATCTAACCTCCTGTCCTCATCCTCCTTAAAACAGAAATACCATCAGACTCAATTTGTATATCAAAAATATGATCTATAACAAAGAGTGCTCCTGATTAAACAATAAATCATTAACACTAATTCATGTGACGGATTTCTACTTCTGACTAAGATGGAGTAACAGACACTGGACCTACCCTCCTGCCTGAAATAACAAGACAGTCCACATATTGGAAATAACCAACATATTGGAAGTATTCAAAAATGAAAAATCTTGAGAATAACCAACCAACCAACCAACCAACCAACCAAATAGACCCTGGGTACAACAAAAACATAGCATAGGGAGGGGAACCTGGGTGGAGTCCAACAGACTCCCAGAGTTGAAGAGACAGAGGTGAGAATTTGGGGTGAGAAGCAGCTAGAATTCATAGACAGGTTGCCTGAGAAGAGAGAGCTGAGCAGAGACGGAAGCCTGGAGATCCACAAAGGGGCCTTCTCAAGTATGTAGTTAAGTACTGATGTGTACACATCTGAGGAAACTGGAAGGCCCTGTGTATTTTGTAGTTGTCTTTGCTCTGTTCTGGGCCCCAGGAAGATTCTCCTTATAGACTACATCACTTATTCTTCTTTGCCTTCAGCTTTTGTTTACATTTAGACAATGGAGGCACTCCCAGCAGGTGGGCAGAGAGCAGAGAGAGACTGGTGTGTTCATTCTTTCCATTTCTTCCCTGCTTCCTTGAGGTTCTGTGGTGACTAACTAGCTAGGCCCTTGCTATTCCAAGTGTGATCCTTGGACCAACAGCTTCAGCATCACCTAGGAACTTGTTAGAAGCATAGAATCTCCGGCTCACCCCAGGCTTGCTGAATCAGAATCTGCACTTAAATAGGATCCTCCAGTGTTTTACATGCATATTACCTTTAATGTGCACCTCCTCTTTCAAGGCTCCGCTTTCACCAAGTTAAGATAATGCCTTTTCCTCCTCTTGCCTCTTCTGGCTCCGGGCCATAATGACTTTATGTTGTCACCAGTCCCTTGTTTGATCCCATAGAGCTCTGCCCAAATCTCTGTAAAACGACCCTTTTAAGATCTGTTTTCCAGTTAAACTTTGGGTATACAATCTGTTTTCTGCCACACCTTAATGATTCAGTAATATATTATGTGTTTTGATATCTACATATCTATGTTAATAACTATATACATACTATGTCTCTATCTCTGTCTTTACCTCTACCTCTATTGTTTCTGTCTCTGTGTCTTCCTAAAATTCCAGTCTTCATGCTTTAAAAAAGTACACGGAATTTTGTAGCACCTTTTTCTTAGTTACAGCTGAATGATATCAAATTATGGACATCATAATTTCCCAACAATGAAAATCCAGTGTTTATGAAGACAAATATGTTATTACAAATTCATTAGGGAATTTTGTGAATCTGGAGAGAAAAGCATGACATTATTAGGCATTTATATACTAGTGTGGTGGGTAGCCTCTAAATTGGTCCCCAATAATCCCTGCCTCCTGCTATTTACACTTTTATGTAATCCTCTCCCCTGGAGACTGTACTAGGCTTTGTGACTCACTTCTAATAAATAGAGTACAGCAGGAGTGATGAAATGTGATTTCTGATATTAAGTTATAAAAACGTGGCAGCTTTTGTCTTGAGTACCCTCTCTCACTTTCTCTTGCATTGCTCACCTTGGAGGAAGCCAACTGCCATGTTGTGAGGAAGTCCTATGGGGGGGTGGAGCCTACCTAGAGAGGTACCAAGGCCTACCATCCTCCACATGAATGGGTTTGGAATAGGTCCCCATCCTCACACCATTTAACACTGCAGATGATCAGCCCTAGTCAGAGACAAAAGCTTAACTATGGCCTCAGAGACCTTAAGGCAGAGGCAACCAGCTAAACTCCTTCCATATTCCTGAAGCACAGAAACTGTGAGATTATCAATTTTGTTATTTTCAAATGCTAAATTTTGTAGTTTGTTATATAATAATAGATAACTAATATTGCTAGATTCTTTTAAAGCATAAGTATAATTTGGGAATTTTGTTTCTTAATAGGAACAAGATATTTTGTTTACTTACTGCTGTTTGTCTTTCAAAATTTACAGATTTCTTAACATTAATTTTGAAATATATTTGGGGTCATTTTTTAACCCAAATCAAGTTTGTCAATGAATAGAAGCTCTAGAAATGATAATTTAAATATAAATACAAGAAAGGGAAAACTAGCATAGTTTTAGTAAAATGAGAGTCTTCCAGAGAAAACGTTAATTTAACTGAAAACAGTATATATCTCCAGGGAAATAGGGAATGATTTGTGCGTCATGTAAGTACAGAGAATGGAATTTTGTAAAATGATTTTTCACATAGATGCTAACATACACCTTTGTATTTCTTTTCTTTTTTCTTTTTTTGGTTTTAATGCTTTGAGGGAAAAATATATATGAAAGAATGTAGAGAAAGCAAAAACAATGAGTGATACTAATGAGCTGACAGACATATGTGGCTGAAAAGATAGCACAATCTTTCTTGCTTCATTAGAAACAATGTGAGGAATACAGCTTAATCCAGTGAACTTGAGGCTCAGGAGGAAAGAACTGCAAATATCTTTTTCAAATTTGAAGTTTTCAAATATTTCAAAGAGCTTTTCTGATTACTAAAGAAATACGTAAAATGGAGAAGAAAATTCTAAGTATGCAACCATCGGTATTATTTGTAAGAACCATCAACTTTTCTTTGATTTTTAATCTCTCTCTTTGCTTTTCCTCTCTCTACCCCCCTTTCAGGAGAAAAGAGAGCCGTGAGTAAAAGAGTTGTGGAAATAAAGAAGTATCATCTCCAGAATCATATTCTTTCAGAGGGTAAGATGAATCTTGAGCATTTAGAGTTCTAGACTCCAAAGTAAGTAAAGATGATTTTTTTGAGGAAGTCTGTTGGTTTCTTCTTTTCTTAATGTGTGAAATTGTAAAGTGGTATACATTGTAACCATAGAGGTAAAGATAGAGCCTTAATGTTAAGTACTGTCATGAGGACAAGCAATACCCACTCTGGATCCACTGGCTAGAACAAGACATATGAGGAGAAAAGAAAACGAGATAAGAAAACGCTTTGGGAAAACTGAGTTGGTTAAAGACTAGAGCAGGGGTTCTTAAAGTTGAGGACTCATGAGAATCACCTAGAGGGCTCATTAATGTGCAGATTGTTGGTCTCTACACGTGTAAGTTTCTGATTCAGTAGATCTGGGGTGGGTTCCCCAAATTTGCATCCCTAACAGATTCCTAGGTGATGCTGATACTATTAGTCTGAAAACCATAGTTTGATAACCACTGGAGTATCGGGCTTGACCATATTTTAATGTAATCAATGTTCCCTAAGTTTTATTTGTAATATTTCTGTTTTAAATCATCAGTGATGCCACAAATAGCAAATATGCCTGGTCATTATTGATCTTCCCTCTTCCTCCATCTGTTTGGGAGAAAATGAAAAGGGAGAAGGGATTGTATAAAATCAGATATTGTGTGTTGGCTAATATTTTAATGTCTCAGTTTGTGAAGTTAGGAAACATCTTTGGATAGCAGGACCATTTTGACCAATTCTGGTACAGATTAAGGGTTCTTTTAAGGAAACTTTGATAAAAACTGTCCATGAAATTACCCCATAATGGGATGGCCTGCTGGAGGCTCTGCCCAGTCAATTGAATATAATTGTAATGTGGGAAGAGATAGCTATAAGCTTGAACTGTTACTGCCATCTGTAGGAAAAGGAAGGGAACCAGCATTTATTGAACAATATAAAAGGCTTTTATGAATTGAGTACTATACTACTGTTATGTATGATTTTTTCTCTTATTTATACTGGATTTATAGAGCTTGAATAAATATATATATTTACTCAATATAGAATATATATACTCTATCAATATATATCAATGTATATAGTCAATATAGAATATATATACACTATATATAGATATACAGATCTATCTATATAGGTAGATAGATCTATATATCTATTTGTATATATTTATATATTATATCTATATATAGCACTATTAAGCCCTGAACTTATGTATTTCTTGGCTTAGTATAACTCTGCATTGGATGCAAGAGTATAAAAAAAAATCAGGTCTCTATGCAACATTTTCTAAAAATTGTAAGATAAGTCACCTTTATTGTAGCAAGTTATATTTCTTTGTTGTCAGTCTACCTTTGTTAAAATAATATTATCTATAAGAATTTGGGGAAATCAGTATACCATAGATTGAAAACTGATTTTTAAAACTCTTTTCCATATAGATTTGTGATTAGCAATAATATTGTCATTAAAATCATCTTGATTTTCACAGGAATTTTAAAACCTTTTAAAAGACTAATTGGTTTATTAAAATTACAACATTGATACATGTTCAAAAATGATTCAAGCATTGGATGAAGATAAAAGCAAAAATATTATCCCAAACTTAACCATTCATAAATAAACATCACCAGTATTTGGTAAATAGTATTGCTTGCCTCTCTATGTGAATATTGGTAAAAATTTAGACACAACTTTAAAAATATTTGATCATAAAAAAAATGCTGTATTTAATAAAAAGGATTTCTGGCAGACATTCTTATCTGCTTAACATCTATTTACCCTTTATCCCTTCCTGATGAAAACCCTGGCATTTTTTGTACCCAGACTCAACAAATGCTAGATACTAATTTTCTCTCTCCCTTGCAGCTAAGATGAACTTTGGGATAATGGAATTTAAGACAATATTTCGTTAGCTTTCTGAAAAAGAGTTTTGTGTTTTGGATATAATTTTTGTCTTCTTAGGGAAGGCCTTTTACCCTTATGCCTTACTTTCTGCTTGAGATACTGTTATGAGAATCTGATATACCTAGAGTTACAGCAGCCTGTAACTGTAAAATGGCAAACCCGAATATGGTGAGGATGGTAGATAGGATGGGAAAGCCACTATCCTTATTGGTACTGTTGGGTTTCTGAACAACTCCTGTGTCTAACAGCCTATATCCAGGTTTCTGGTTAAGAAAACAAGAATGTCCTTATGGTTTAAACCCCGGTCAGTCAGGAAAACATTTCTAACTAATATAATCATACATTTAATTTACTTGAATTTAATGAAGGAAGAAGGACGAAAGTAGATTGGAAGAATTGTTAGATTTAAGATCATGTATTTTTCACCACAAGGTAAAAATAGGTCTGAAAAGATTTCTGTAAAGAGAAGTGGAGGGAGAGGAAAGATTATAAGTTTTATTTGGAGATTGGAATCATCATTAAGACATATATTTAGTGAAATAAGCCAGTCACAGAAATACAAATACTGCATGATTCCATTTATATGAAGGACGTAAAGTAAGGAAGCAGGAAGTAGAATGGTGGTTGGCAGGGGCTAGAGGAGGGGGAAATGGGGAGTTGTTATTTAATGGGTATAAAGTTTCAGCTATACAAGATGAAAAAGTTCTAGAGATCTGTTGTACACTGTGAAGGAGGAAGAAAATTTCCTCTCCCCTTCGGGTTCTTTCAGCTAGTCTAATAGTCAAATAGATGAGACAGATTAACAAGAGAAAATTACCACATTTAATTACAAACGTATGTATGAGAACCTGACATACATGAGAGAGTCAGAGACCCTACGTACAGGGGAGGTTCGGCGACAGAAAGTCGAAGTGAGTTATATACTAGGACATTCTGAGCTCAGGATGAGGTAAGAAACCTTGGGGCGTCAGAGGGGAGGAAGGTCATTGGAGGACAATAAGAAGAGCAGATGTTCAATAATTAGAAGTTTGCCCTGCGCTATAGAAAGGTCATAAAATGTTACTTCTGGTAATAACCCTTATTATGGACATACCCCTAATTTAAATTCTTTATGGAAGAGATAGAAGTTTCTCTTGGGCTCTCAGGGTCTTGATTGCCGTTAGCTCAAAATGATCCACATGTCAAAGTAGCACATCTTGGTGAGTCTGTTCTGAACCCCTTCAATAACATTGTGCTTATAGTCAACAACACTAAAATTTGAGTTTTATCTCATGCATTTAGGTCTATGATCCACTTTGAGTTAATTTTGTATACAGTGTGAGATGAGTCTAAGTTTTTTTTTTTAACTGTGAAGAGATACTCCATTGTTGCAGCTTTCTCTCTCTCTCTTTCTTTCTCTCTCTCTCTCTGTCTCTCTCTCTCTCTTTCTTCCTTCCCTCCCTCCCTCCCTTCCTCCCTCCCTACCTTCTTTTGTTCCTTCCTTTCAATTGAAGTATAATTGACATATAACATCATATTATAATAGTTCTGGTCAGCATCATTTCTTGAAAAGTCTAGCCTTTCCTCATTGCATTGTGTCGGCATCTTTGTTGAAAATCAATTGATGATAAATGCACAGCTTTATTTCTGGACTCTTAATTCTGTTCCATTGGTCTAAATACTTATCCTTGAACCAATATCAAACTGCCTTGATTTCTAGGGCTTTATATTCAGTTCTAAAATTGCATAACAGTTTCTTTAAACTGTTTTGGCTATTCTAGTTCTTTTGCTTTTCTGTATAAATTTTAGGATCAGCTTGCCAGTTCCTACAAAACTGGATTTTGAGAAGACTTGCCAGAAATTAATAGATCAATTTGGGGAGAATCACCATTTTGAAAATACTGAGTCTTCCAATTTATGACAATCTTCATTTATTTAGATGTTCTTTAATATAGCTGAGAAATATTCTCTAGTTTTCAATATTCAAACCTTATGCCTCTTTTGGTAAATTTACTTATAATATTTTTACCCTTTTGGTGCTATTGTGAATGAAATAATTTCTTCATTGCATTTTTGGAATAATCACTGGTAACATATAGAAATATAATTGATTTTCATAATTTGATATTGTATGCTATGTGGGGGAGGAAAAATAATCTTCCCTCTGCCCTTCTGGGTTCTTGGTTGAGATTCCCCAGTACTAAAAATACAAGATTAACAGGAGACAAACAAATAGAAGTTTAATAATGTTACCGGGAAATGACATTGTACCTCGGCTCTAATTTTCCTGAAGGAAAGACTTCAGTCAAGAGACAGAAATTTGCGCAGCATGAACAACAGAAGTTTATTAGTAAAAGAAAGTACACTCTGAGACAGGGAGCGGGCTGACCCAAGAGAGGGAAGCAGCCTTTCCTTACATTGAATGAAGGCTTTTATTTCTGTGAGTAGAATTGCCTCCCCCTCTCCCTTCTCTTATCTCTTTCTCTCCCTGTGGTGCCTGGTCCTCTGGCATTTAGCAATGCATTTCTTTGATTTAGGGGCATGTGTAAACACACCCCTTTGGGGAATGTGTAAACCTGGAATCTTGCAGGGCAGCTGCAAGGGGTCTTGACCCAAGTAGGAGCTGCAGCAAAGGGCTTTCTAAACGGGGCTAAGTTTCTTCTTCTCTTGCCCATTTCTATCTACCTACCTACCCAATCAATAACATTTATACCTCCTATGTGTATGAGAGAGACTCAGGAAAACTGAGCAACTCCCTGAAATGACCCAAGGACTTTTCCCTTATAAGGAGATTTCCCTTATAAATGCAAATGTCCTTTACAAAAGGGTAGCTTCTACTAAGTTTTCAGAGCTTTCCCTGTGTCCGCTGTCTCTTAAAAATAACCAGCTCAAGATAATCCTCATGCCAAAAAGGCATATTTTGGGGTGGCAAATTCTGCTCTCCTTCGAAGAGAAATGGCTTATGGTCTACCAGCAAACGTGTTTTCTTTTAACTTGCCTCCCTTCTGTTTCTGTATTATCCTACTGAGGCCACTGCAGGGACTTCCTCAACCTTTTCTGTGACCCTACATTTCAATGTATTCTAACTGTTGGGACTCAGGGCAGGCTGCCTCCAAATATGCCACAGTGGCATACTATTTACTTTGAGTTAAAGTCACTTGAGAAACTGCCAGTGCAAAAAGGGCACTCTAACCCTCCTTTGTTCCCCTGAAATCAAGAAATAAAAGTCCCATGTGAAAGGTACCCTCCTTGTACCAGGAGGTAGAAAGACATCCTTATCACCAGAGATAGGGGATTCAGGGCTGAGAAGGCTGTATAAACAAACATTGTTACTTCTTTACTAATTAAGCACCCAAGCCTAAGTTTGTCTTTTCTTCAGGAATGTATGGTTACTTTGCATAAAAAATATAAAAGCTTCCTGCTTTTATCATTTCTTTAGGTTTCATTTCTATGAGACCTCCGTAGGTACAAACTAAATTAGTTTTTTTTCCTCCTGTTAATCTGTCCTGTGTCGATTTAATTGTTAACCCTTCCCCACAAAAAAAAAAAAAAAAAAAAAAAAGAAGAAGAATTTTTCCCCTCCCTGACATAACCAAGGGAACATTGCTATGTCTTTCAGGATACTGGTCCTTAATTTTTAACAAGTCTAAGGTGGTACTGGTAACCCCCAGCATTGTTTCAGTCCTGATTCCTCACTCTTAGTAACATGGGGCTGAGGAAATTATTTATTGTATTGTTTATTCCACATTTTGTTCTTTATATTTTCCTTTTGGAGAGATTTGAGAGAGGACATGAAGCAAAAATTCTCCTGCTTTATTATATACAACCAGAAGTCTTAAAGTAAGTTCTATTTTCACACTTGCTCCCTGAACTATTCCCATGGGTAAGTTTGGAAATAAAGAACAAAGATGAAATCGTTTACCTAGGGTGATACTCATACAGTTAGCCATGCAGAAGAAAAACAAAAATCCATCTTGCTCAAGGGTCATTTTTGGCCAGTCTACTAATTTAGTATCTTGGAATTTATTCTTATAAAAAAGATTTCCCCAACCGGACAAGGAAGGCAAAGCAGAAAAAAGAAAGAAGGTTAGTACCAAAAAATATTTTTTTCCAAAAGCCAAGAGAAGCTGGAGAGAGTAAGTCAAAAAGAATTAGTCAATATAAGTTTATATCAATAAACCAGTTTTAAAACTTAGATTTTATTTTCCAATCTCTTTTCCACACAACACATATACTACTTAAACTTCTGGATGCTTAGTCTAAATGTATATCTAAGGTTGCCACTCTTTTTAAAAAAATTTTTTCTTGTGGGATATTGGGGAACAGTGTGTTTCTCCAGGACCCATCAACTCCAAGTCAAGTCATTGTCTTCAATCTCGTTGTGGAGGGTGCAGCTCACTGGCCCATGTGGGAATCGAACCAACCACTCTGTTGTTCAGAGCTCGCGCTCTAACCAACTGAGCCATCTGGCCACTCTGCCACTGCTTTCTTAGATGTGACTTCACAATCATAAGAAATAGCCCAGAAGGTGTAGCCACAGTCTAAGATCTCTAAAGCAATCAGTAGGCTGTAGCATCTCAAGTTATCTTCTTTCAGGTTAAATTGTATTGCAAAGCTTTAAAAAAAAACGTGGTTGCCACAGTAACCTCAGTAATCCTCCCTTGGGGAATCACATGATTTTTTTTCATACCCTTCTTCTGGTAAATTTATTGTTTCTGTAGAACTGAGAGAGTGGAGGGAAGGGGGAGCTAAATGCTATGATTTTAGATTCTTACTTGTTGGTTCCAAGTGAGACTAAGGAAAATTATCTTCTATCATGTACAATTTGTTTTTTGGGAAAGAAGAAGGCAGTCCTTAGATTCACACAGCTGCAGGCTATTAAAATCGAACAGAATGCAACCAAAATAAATTCTGACATCAGAATGCAACAACACTTTTAAGTTCTTCTTTGGCTATGCCTACTCATATACAACTATTGGAAAATCAAGCATGAGCTAGATTTCTCAAACCAATAGTTAGTTTTAAAACAATATGCGAGTAATCGATTGACTGTATTCTACTGATTCAAACTGACTTGTACACATTGGCCTTGACTTTGATAATAATACATAGAAAACAGAGAGGATTCCCTAACATTCACAGTGGGTAGTTTTTAAATGAATTTTTAAAAACCTATGGAATTTTCCATAATTGCTTTTATCCAGATGCTGCTTCATAATGAATTTATCTCTCTCACTCTCTTTTTTCTCTCCACATCTCTCTAAAAGTTTTGTAGAGCTATCTTTTTTGTTCCTCAACATTTTTATGTTTAATATCGTTACTTATCTCTATGGAGTTTAAAACTAAAGCCTTCCTTTATGCTCTACCTATGTGTAAAGCACCAACAAGGCACAATAGGCACATTGTTACTATAGGGTGTACATATGCAGTGTTCCCAAATGGAAAATGTCAGTAAATCGTAAGACAGTCAGGCATTTGGATGTTTTGGTGACATGTGGCATACTCTATTTTCCTTTAACATTGTTTTTTTTTATATCTCCCTCCAATCTCTCTGCCCATACACAATCATGATGGGAAATAAAAAAATCTACTTTACATTCCAGTTACAGAAATGCATATTTCCCTTTTGACATGATGTCTTTCGAGTGGATGGTATAGGGATCATTTCCACTTTTATTTTGAATAAACTATAGGACTGAAACAAATTTTTCTACTTAGAAAATTGAAAACATGTTTTATTTGGCTTTGTGTGTATAAAAACTCACTTGAATTTTTCTATAGATATTTAAATAATTATATTTTCATAAATTGATTTCATATATTTTAGATTAGAGTTTAATCTGAAAGCATGACCAATATCAAATTTGGAAGACATGCTCATTTACACTGAGAATTTTGTTTTCAATCCGTTGGTAGGAGGGAGGGAGATAGAGAAAGAGACTATCAAGATAAATACATGTCATATGAAAATCACTTTAAAAAGATTGGCACACACTATTAATATGAGCTTAATCAATTTTCATTTTATAAAGTCACAATGCAGGACTTTTTTCAACTCTTCACAAAAATGTTATTTTTTCTCATTTATTGATTATTTTATTACCAATGTTGAGAAATGTAATTATCAAGATTGGAGTTTTTAATTTTTATTTTAATAACTTCTCACTTTATAACTTTTCTTTCTTTCTTTCTTTTTGAATGGGGCATCCAGCCTTTGATTAGAAGAACTAAACAGTTTTATATTATTGAAGGTCTTTATGCATTCAAACTTTAATAAACTAACATTTGTCATTCTAAAATTTTCTATTCATGAGTTGTTTTGTATGTGCAATCGATTCGTGATTGATTCTTATTTAGATTATACTCAGTTGTAAGCAATATGTTCATTTTTAAAAAGGAACCAAACAGTGACATTGTTTGATATAGAATTTTATGATCAGTTATTATAAATGTGCAGTAATGTTTCCTTCAAAACGACATTTCCTTTATGGTCCTGGTGGGAGCAAGGGTAAAATGACCTAGTAAGAGATAACAGCACTTATTAAACAAGCATTGTTCTATAAAACTCTGACCTAATTCAGATATTGGAAAATAAGGACAAATACTACTACTTAAAGGCTTTGTCTGCTTTAGTGAGAGTTCACTAAATATTGTCAAGAATGTGGGACATAAGCTTACACTCTCAGAATGTGTAAATTGATATTTCAATAGAGTGCTTTATAGTAAGATCTTGCTGCACTGAAAAATGCTTAAGAGAGAGTTCTGAAAATGCATATCTACAGAGAGCTTCAGAAGAGCACAGAACATGTGAATGTGTTATACTCTCAAAAGCTCTCTGCTTATCTACTATTTGACAAGTTTTGGCGGAAGTGTCAATATTTGCTAATTTAGTAAGCTATAGATAGGTAAGGGCATAAATTCTTTCCCTCTTCTGATTTTAGATATGTGTATGTTTCTTTTCCCATCCATTATATCATGAGAAATATTAAGTTCCTGGTCTATCTACAAGGAGAAAAGAGAGGAAGTTCTTTAGTTTTTTGTTTTGTGTCATTTTTAATTTGCTGGTTTGTTTCTTTCCTCTCCTCCTCCTCTAGCCCCTCTTGCTCCCCCATCCTTTTTTTCAAAAGTATGTATTTCAAACTCTGGATTTTAGTGGTTTTCTTTTTTCTACCTTGAACATTAACAATGAATAAAATTTTAGCTAAAATAAAGCCAATGTAATTTTAGCAACTTCCCCATATCAGGTTTAGAAAGAAGTCATGTATTTTCATCCATACATACAGATTGAGATAACATTTAAAGTATAAATAAATGTATACATAAAGCGTAATATGTAAATATCAAACAATTAACAACATTGACATTTTAAATATGATTTTGGACATTTTATCAAAGCACGGAATATGGAAACAGTCTTCCTGGGTTTGTTTCCTAGCTCTGATGTATTAGCTGTGTTGCCTCCAGCAATGTGCAATAATCTCTGTATGCCTCCATTTTTTCATCTGTAAAGTGGGGATAACAATAGAATCTACTTTATAAGATTTTTGTGAGATTAAATACATTAACATACATAAATCTCTTAGAATAGTACCTGGATGGAGAGCTTTATATAAATATTTGACATTGTTAGTACTAAGGAGAATATATTAGAAAACACTGACAGCTGAGATACAAAAACCAGGTCACATAGGAAATTTGTTGAAAGAACAGATAGCAGTTAACCTGGATAAAAGAATACTAAGAAAATACACTGTAGCTGTTTTTATGTGTTGCGCCTGAAAATAATGTTAGAACCAAAGAGAAGTCATAAGGAGGTAATCTTTGTTTCAACATGAGTATATGTCATGTTAAAGCATATTTCAGATGTTAAAATATCGAAATAGAGTAAAACTCAATGTGCCCTGGACATAGCATGACTGATGATTGCCACCCTCAACCTCTGTCTTTTGTCCATAACCTGTTCTTAAATGTAACTGGGAAAAGTTTTTGTACTGGGAATGGGGGTCATGAGAGGATTAGGAAGTGATGGGGAATTTCTGAGTTCAGTGTCAATTACGTCAAGTATAAGCTTCATTCTCTGTACTTTTGTGCTTTTGACAGTTCAGGCTGTTTGAAATTTTTTTTTTTTAATCTCACAAAACAGTGAAATTTAATCACACCACATTTTTTGTGATTAAATTTTTGGATACCCCATAGCAAGCTATTATAGGGTTTTAAGGAAATCCTATTAGGGTTAGTAAACAACCTCTATTCGGTGCACCTGCGTGGACCTCTGCTGCCCAGACTATGCACCTTCACTCCTGGGGCCCCTCAAACCTCTCCATGACCAAGAAACTGCCCAGCAGGTCACCTCAAAGATGCTGCTCCAAAACGAAGTCTGTTCTTCATTTGTCTAATCTTATTTGTCAATCAGTCCTTAAAGATGTTAAATAGCCCCGAGGTTTCCATACACTTCTTGTTTTTTCTTTATGGCATTTACCAAGAGATAAGTATTTATTTGTTCAGTGCCAAAAGAGCACGAATCTATTCTGTTTGATTCATCACTGAAAACCCAGCACCAAGAAGAGATTCCAGCAGAAAGAAGTATACTAACTCCGCGTTGAATTAATGGATGAGTGCATAAATGAATATATATATATATATATCTTCTAAGTACAGATGACCACTTTTTGAATAATGTGCTATATCTAAAATCGAGCAGGGAGTTATCAAAAAGTTTGAATGCATAAAATAAACTTAATGTTGGGGACATTTAATAAATACCATGAACAGACTTAAGATATTAATATTTCCATTTCATTGATATTAAAATTCATGTCATTTTCCTCATAGTAGATGAAAAAGCTCCTTACTTTATTGATGCCAATAACAATGTGAAACACATTTTAATGCCATCATAGTGGATGAGATAATTAATCTCTGCAATCTGGTTAAGCACTATTTAAATTACTCATTGGATTTCAATAAGCATTTAGTAGATTATTGATGATTTTAAGTCTGCGTAATGAATATATCTATATCTATGTCTATATGTATATCTTCCAAGTACAGATGACCACTTACAGAATATGGCATATTAATTGGAAACTTTATATAATATGGCATATTCATATCAAAGAATATGAATCACAAAAATAATTCAGAAGTATAAGATTTTAAGTGATCTGTTGTTAAAAAAGACAAAATTTAAGGGCATTAAGCTCATTTAAACAAGTGAAGTCACCATTCCCCCTAAGATCAGGAACAAGACAAGGTTGCCCACTTTCTCCACTTCTATTCAACATAGTGCTGGAAGTTCTAGCCACAGCAATCAGACAAGAGAAAGAAATAAAAGGCATCCAAATTGGTAAGGAGGAAGTAAAATTATCATTATATGCAGATGATATGATACTATATATAGAGAACCCTAAAGACTCCACCAAGAAACTATTAGAACTGATAGATGAATTTAGTAAAGTAGCAGGATATAAAATTAATATTCGGAAATCAGTTGCATTTGTATATACCAATGATAAAATATCAGAAGGAGAAATTAAAAAAACAATTCCATTTACAATTGCTCCAAAGACTATAAAATATCTGGGAATAAATCTAACCAAAGATGTAAAAGATCTGTACTCAGAAAATTATATGACACTGAAGAAAGAAATGAAAGAAGACATAAATAGATGGAAACACATTCCATGTTCATGGATAGGAAGAATTAATATAATTAAAATGTCCATACTGCCTAAGGCAATATACATATTCAACGCAATTCCTATCAAACTACCAACGACGTTTTTCACAGAAATAGAACATATAATCCTAAAATTTATATGGGACCATAAAAGACCCCGGATAGCCTCAGCAATCTTGAGAAATAAGAACAAAGTGGGAGGTATAACGATACCTGATTTCAAACTATACTACAAGGCTACAGTAATCAAAACAACATGGTACTGGCATAAAAATAGATACATAGATCAATGGAACAGAATAGAGAGTCCAGACGTAAATCCATGCCTATATGCCCATCTAATCTACGACAATGGAAGCAAGAATGTACGATGGGGTAAAGATAGTCTGTTCAATAAGTGGTGTTGGGAAACCTGGACGGACACATGCAAGAAAATGAAGCTGGACCACCTCCTTACACCATATACAAAAACAAATTCAAAATGGCTTAAAGACTTAAATGTAAGATCTGAAACCATAAAATATCTAGAAGAAAATATAGGAAGAAACTTCATGGACATTACCCGGAGTAAGATTTTCACTGATATATCCCCTCGCGCAAGCGAAGTAAGAGAAAAAATAAACATGTGGGATTACATCAAACTAAAAAGTTTTTTCACAGCAAAGGAAACCATCAATAAAACAAAAAGGGATCCTACTCTATGGGAAAAGATATTTGCCAATGATATATCTGATAAGGGATTAATATCACAAATCTATAAAAAACTTACTCAACTCAACTCCAAAAAAACAAACAACCCAATTAAAAAATGGGCAGAGGACTTGGGGAGACATTTCTCTAAAAAGGACATACAGAAGGCAAGAAGACATATGAAGAAATGCTCAACCTCACTAACCATCAGAGAAATGCAAATAAAAACCACAATGAGATACCACCTCACTCCAGTCAAAATGGCTATTATCAATAAATCAACAAACAACAAATGCTGGCGCGGATGTGGAGAAAAGGGAACGCTAGTGCACTGTTGGTGGGACTGCAGATTAGTGCAGCCACTATGGAAAACAGTATGGAGGTATCTCAGGAATCTGAAAATGGAACTACCCTATGATCCAGTAATTCCACTCCTAGGCATCTACCCGGAGAAATCCAAAACTCCAATTCAAAAATCTGTATGCACTCCTATGTTTATTGCAGCACTTTACACAATAGCCAAGATATGGAAACAACCAAAATGCCCATCGGTAGATGACTGGATTAAGAAGCTGTGGTACATTTATACAATGGAGTATTACGCAGCCATAAAGAAGAAAGAAATCTTATCATTTGCAGCAACATGGATGGATCTAGAGAACATTATGTTAAGTGAAATAAGTCAGAAAGAGAAAGACAAGTACCATATGATCTCACTTATATATGGAATCTAAAGAAAAAACTATGTGAATGAACTAATCAGAGTCAGTTTTGGGGACGCAGAGAAAAAACCGAGAGTGGTTAGATGGGTGTGTGGGAGGGGGTTGGGGATAAGGGGAAAGGTGAAGGGATTTGGAAGCAGCTGGTAACCACAAGATGGCCTCAGGGTTTTTCTTTTGAAAATTAATTTGGGGAAGGTATTCTATAATGTTGTAAAGATTTTGTTGGGTATCCGATGGACATGCGTCCTATTTGGGAGACCACCTCAGGGATACTGTGGATACCTGATCATGGCATTGTACATCAGAAGCTAAACATTAATGAATGCCAACTATAATTTTATATATATAATGTGATGGTTCAGTGTGAGGTCGGAGGGATAGTGGATGGGGGGAGGGGGGTTCACAGTATGAGGGATATAAATGATGAACGTCTAAGTATTACCTTGTTTTGTACACCTGAAACTAATAAATAAATTAATTAATAAAAAAAAAAAAATTAAAAAAAAAAAAAAAAAAAATTAATGGGGTCATGAGAAAAAAAAAAAAAAAAAAAAAAAAAAAAAAAAAAAAAAACAAGTGAAGTCTACTAATTTAACATGTAGATGAATATTTGATTATAATAGTAATTTTGTAAATACATAAAATTGCAGAAACCTAAGGAAAATTATAACTTCAGGGAGAGGGAGCAATAGAAGGAATAATTTGCTTTGGAAATTTACCAGTGATGGAAATTCTAGAGGCAGTATGGGCTCGTGGTTTTGTTTCAGACCTGAATTCAGATTTCATCAACTCTACCACTCACAAGCTGGGATACTTAAGAAAATTTTAAACGCTTTCTAAGCCTGTCTATCTGCCTTTCGTTTTCAATATTTCTGTTCATTTTTTTCTTCTCTCTCTCTCTCTCTCTCTCTCTCTCTCTCTCTCTCTCTCTCTCTTTTTCTCTCTCTCTCTCTTTCTCTCTCCCACACATAAATTTTGTGCTCGAGAACCCCAAATTTCTTTCTTTTTTATGCAGTGCATTTTTAGCAGTATTATTACCAGGGAATCTCATTGCTTAATCATGCATAAGACCTATTTTCCTCCTAGGGGAACATAGTCTCCATGTAAAAGGCTGGCAAATATTAGAACAAATATAGTGAAGACTGAATTTATTGCACAGAGAAACATTTTACTCATCAATTCCCACTGATGTCTTCTGTGACTGTTTTTTATATAATCTAGTTCAAAAAAATTTATTGATCGTATTCAACATTCTTGATCTGTCAAACCCATATCAGCCTCATTCTAGATTGATAGACATATTTTGTTTTTCTCTTCCAGCCTCTTTTATTTCCTAGATTCTAGGAGAGATTAAAGTTAAGTCTAGTAACAAATAGTTGATGAAGACCAAGGAAAATATGTATGAGGATAGTTTTTCTTTCTAGTTCACCCTCTTTTTCAACAATTGTAATTTTTTTGGTTAAAAATACCTTCCTGAAACACGAGCGTTCAAATATAGGTATTTCAGATTTTATGTGGGAGCATATGAATATTTATATTTAGACCAAATGCATGCCTACCTATGGGATCAGCAGTAATGACAGGATATGCAAAATTGGCCTTTTATTTGGTGGCACTCCAGCATTTGAAATAATGGACATAAATATTGTAATTTTATTTTAATTATTTATTTTGAGAATTGTTATAAGAGTTTATTTGAGCCAAACTGATGACATATGCCAGGGAGCAAGATTTCAAATGCTCCCTAAATATTGTAATTTTAAGGGTAATACCTGTTGATTGAGCAAGTCTAAGCTTATTAGATTTACTACAGTAAGGGAGAACATCTTGACAGGGTTAACCACGTCTCAAAGTGGGGAAATTAGAAAAGGATATTTACAGGATTTGGGGGGCCTGGGATGGATGATTTTAAGGCAGGTCTTGCAATGTGGGGAACTGACTGTGAGTGGACAGGGTTTACAACATAATATCTTTCAATTGATAAACACAGTAAGGCGAGGGCTTGAAATAGTCCTGATGAGCAAGCTGTTAATCTTGATACAAAAGTTCTTTAGCTGGCTCATAGTTTTACCTTTGAGGGGTGGTTTCTGGCACAAGAGCTAAAGTACATTTCCTTGGTATCAGTGCAGTTGAACATAGGGAAACAAAGTATGCCTGGTCTCAGTATTGTTCAACACAGGGACAGGAAATAATGTTGGTTTTAGTTAATTAAAAATAAGTGAAAAATAAGTAAACCTTCATAGAACCACCTAATGACAAAAATCCTCATGAAATAGTTGCGTCCACCTCACTGCAAAGAAATTACTACGTATCTCAATGCAGACTTCAATTGTATTATTCTTAGTTAATTCTCTCTATGTTTACTCAATTTTTTTGTCTGAAAATAATTGACTGGATTGAGAGAGAAACCACCCCTTTTCTGAGGTAGTCAATACTTGGTATCCATTTTTATTAACTATTTTTGGCACTCAAGAGTTTTTGCATCTGTACATCTGCCCAACTTAGTTTTCCCCATTCCATATGGTAGACAGTAAGCAGTAAGAAAAGATATTTACAGGATTTGGGGGCCTGGGATGGATGATTTTGAATTTCTTGTATATTTCTGCTAATTAATATTTCTGGTATTTCAAATGTTGGGACTTTATTATGTACTATAAATTTGTCTTAGACTATATTACTTTCCATGCACATTCCAGATTTTTGCTCCCTCTCCGTTGCTTCATTAGCCCATGACACCGTATCTTGCAGGAACTCACAAAAATCCCTTTTCTTCCATTCTCTCTGTTTTGGATTTTTTTTTTCTATTCCTTTGCTGTCATTTAATGAGGTTTTAGGAGGAAAGGAGAAAAGTGTATACTTGGTTTGTCATCTTGGCTGAAAAACTTTTTGATTAATTTTGTGCATTGATTTGGATATTATATTTGTTTTAAACTATTAAGTAATGAAGCCTGTACTATTCTAAAATATATTATATATCTTAATGGAAAGCAACATAGAATGATGAAAAATAACTCTAGATTGAGAGCTCATTCTGTTCTAGTTCCAATTTTGATGATTCTAACTATATGAAGTTGAACAAGTTACTTAACCTTTTTGATTTCAGTATCTTCATCTGTGAAACAGATTATCCTACATGCCCCTCTAAGATCCTTCCAATGCTAGTAATATTCTGTTTCCACTTAATCCCAAGACAAGGTATCTAAATTAATTACATTTGAATACACAACAGTTTGATAATTTTACTATAAGTTTAAGGACTATTAAATCACAAATCCCAACTTGTGGATCTTGAGTCTCAGGTCTAAATGCTTTAAAATATTATAACGCATTACAGATTTAGGTATAGAGCAACTAAGTGTACTACAAGTCAATTCAATTCTGAAACTACCTACCTGGTGGTTAATATCAGATTCCACAAATATTCGGGCTCAGCCCCATAAAGTGCCCCATAAACTGCCCAGCACTTCTGATGCCAGTCACAAGTATTGGGTCCACAGGTAATCCACACTTATGTCCAACTTAGCTACTAAGTTGGGGGTTCTCAAAACCCCCCACAAGTTCAAGAATTCACTAGAATGACTCACATAACTCAAGAAAAAGTTATACTTAGTATTGCAGTTTGTTATAAAGAATGCAAATGAATAGCCAGATGTGAGGTACATAGGGTGAGGCCTGAAGTGTCCTAAGTGCAGGAGCCTCTGTCCTGTGGAGTTGCGGCGTGCCATTCTCCCAGCACATAGATGAGTTCATCAATTCAGAAGCTCCCCAAACTCCAAGTTTTTATGTATGACTCCTTACGTAAGCATGATTGTGATAACTAGTGATTAACTCAGTCTTCAGCACCTCTCCACTGCCCAGAGGTTGGGGGTGGGGTTGAAAGTTCCAAACTTCTAATGAAGGCTTGATCTTTCTGAGACCAGCCCTCATCCTGAAAATTTTAGGGACCCACCAAGAGTTACTTCACGAGAATAAAAAATATTCTTATCACCCTATCACTTAGGAAATTTCTAGGGTTTTAGGAGCTCTATGCCAGGAAATGGGGACAAAGACAAAATATTTTTTCTTATTATGATATAGAATATGCATGTACATATATATGTAATTGAAATTGGTAAAATATGTCTTCTTAAAAGACTTGGATTTTGATTTATTTCTTTACTAAAGAAACTTTTAGATTGAAATCATACCAAGCATATTCTCTGATCACAAGGCTTTGAAATTGGGTATCAACTGCAAAAAAAAAGCAGGAAAAAACACAAATACATGGAGGTTAAACAACACACGTTTAAAGAAGAAATTAGAGGAGAGATCAAAAGATACATAGAAACAAATGACAATGAAAATACAACCTACCAAAATTTTTGGGATGCAGCAAAAGCAGTTTTAAGAGGGAAATTTATATAATTACAGGACTGTCTCAAGAAACAAGAAAAATCCCAAATAAATAACCTCACGTTACACCTTAAAGAACTAGAAAAAGAAGAAAAAATGAAACCCAAGGTCAGCAGAAGAAAGGAAATAATAAAAATCAGAGCAGAAGTAAATGAAATAGAGAACAAAAAGACAATAGAAAAAGTTAATGTGACAAAGAGCTGGTTCTTTGGAAAGATGAACAAAATTGACAAACCCTTGGCTAGACTCACTAAGATAAAAAGAGAAAAGACACTAATTAACAAAATCAGAAGTAAAAAGGGGGAAGTTATCATGAATGCCACAGAAATACAAAGGCTCATGCAAGAATACTATGCAAAACTATATGCCACCAAATTCAATAACTTAGAAGAAATGGACAAGTTCTTAGAAACATTTAGCCTTCCAAGGCTGAACCATGAAGAACTGGAAAATCTAAACAGACCGATCACCAATAACGAAATTGAATCAGTCATCCAAAAATTTCCCAAAAGCAAAAGTCCAGGACCAGGAGGCTTCACCAGTGAATTCTACCAAACGTTCAAAGAGGATCTAATACCAATCCTGCTCAAACTCTTCCAAAACATTGAAAAAGAGACAGTACTCCCTAACTCATTTTATGAGGCCAACATTACCCTGATACGAAAACCTGGTAAAGACAACACAAAAAAAGAAAACTACAGACCAATATCTCTGAAGAATACAGATGCAAAAATCCTAAACAAAATTCTAGCAAATCGAATGCAACAATGCATTAAAAAGATTATTCATCACGACCAAGTGGGTTTCATCCCCGGGGCACAAGGATGGTTCAACATCCGCAAATCCATCAATGTGATACATCACATAAACAAAATAAAGGACAAAAATCATATGATTATATCAATTGATGCACAAAAAGCATTTGACAGGATACAACATCCATTTATGATTAAAACACTTAATAAAATAGGTATAGAAGGAAAATACCTTAACATAACAAAGGCCATATATGACAAACCCTCAACTAATCTCATAATTATTGGTGAAAAACTGAAGCCCTTAGCTCTACGTTCAGGAACACGACAGGGCTGTCCCCTATCACCTCTGCTTTTCAACATAGTGTTGGAAGTCCTCGCCAGAGCAATCAGGCAAGAGAAAGAAATAAAAGGCATCCAAATTGGGAATGAAGAAGTTAAATTGTCACTCTTTGCAGATGACATGATGCTATATATAGAAAACCCTAAAGACTCCACCAAAAAAGCTATTAGAAACAATCAACAAATGCAGTGAAGTTGCTGGCTACAAAATCAACGTACAGAAGTCCATTGCATTCCTATATACTAACAATGAAATCTCAGAAAAACAAATACAAAAAACAATTCCTTTTGCAGTTGCAGCAAAAAGAATAAAATACCTAGGAGTGAACTTAACCAAGGATGTGAAAGACCTTTGTGCTGGAAACTGTAAGACATTTTTAAAAGAAATCGAGTACGACACAACAAAATGGAAAAACATTCCGTGCTCATGGATTGGAAGAATCAACTTAGTTAAAATGGCCATATTACCCAAAGCCATATACAGATTTAATGCAATCCCCATCAAAATCCCAATGGCATTTTTTAAAGAAATAGAACAAAAAATCATCAGATTTGTTTGGAACCACAAAAGACCCCGAATAGCCAAAGCAATCTTAAGAAAAAAGAGCAATACTGGAGGTATCACACTCCTTGACTTTAGCTTGTACTACAAGGCAACCATAATCAAAACAGCATGGTATTGGCGGAAAAACAGACACATAGACCAATGGAATAGAATTGAGAACCCAGAAATAAAACCACATAAACATGGACAGATAATTCTTGACAAAGAAGCAAAAAACATACAATGGAGAAAAGATAGCCTCTTCAATTAATGGTGCTGGGAGAATTGGAAAGCCACGTGCAAAAAAATGAAACTGGACTGCTGTCACCATTTACCAAAATTAATTCAAAATGGATCAAAGACTTAAGCATAAGGCCTGACACAATAAACTGCATAGAAGGAAACATAGGTAGTAAACTTATGCACCTTCGGTTCAAAGAGCATTTTAAGAATTTGACTCCAAAGGCAAGGGAAGTAAAAGCTACAATAAATGAATGGGACTATATGAAACTTAAAAGCTTCTGCACAGCAAAAGAAACCACCGATTAAATAAAGAGGCAACTGACTGATTGGGAGAAGATTTTTGCAAACAGTGTCTCCGATAAGGGGCTAATATCAAAAATATACAAGGAACTCATGCAACTGAACAATAAAAAAACAAACAACCCAATTGAAAAATGGGCAGAGGACCTGAAGAGACATTTGTCCAAAGAGGACATACAAATGACAAATAGACATATGAAAAAATGCTCAACATCACTAATCATCAGAGAAATGCCAATAAAAACCACAATGAGATATCACCTCACCCTAGTCAGAATGGCTATCATCAACGAGACAAATAGTAACAAGTGTTGGAGAGGCTGTGGAGAAAAAGGAACCCTCATGCACTGTTGGTTGGAATGCAGATTGGTGCAGCCATTATGGAAGGCAGTGTGGAAGTTCCTCAAAAAATTACGAATAGAATTACCATATGACCCAGCAATTGCTCTCCTGGGTATCTACCCCCAAAATATAAAAGCATTTCTCTATAGAGACACGTGTACTCCAATGTTCATTGCAGCTTTGTTTACGGTGGCCAAGACATGAAAACAACCAAAATGTCTTTCAATAGATGAATGGATAAAGAAGTTGTGATATATATACACAATGGAATACTATTTGGCGGTAAGAAAAGATGAAATAGGACCATTTGTGACAACATGGATGGATCTTGAGATTATAATGCTAAGTGAAGTAAGTCAGACAGAAAAAGCAGAGAACCATATGATTTCATTGATATGGGTATATAAACACAAAACAACAAAAGAACAAGACAAATACTTATAGACAGAGACAATAGTTTGGTGGTTACCAGAGGGTAAGGGGGGTGGAGGGAGGGAGATGAGGGTAAGGGGGATCAAATATATGGTGATGTAAGGAGAACTGACTCTGGGTGGTGAACACAGAATGGGATTTATAGATGATGTACTACAGAATTGCACACCTGAAATCTATGTAACTTCACTAACAATTGTCACCCCAATAAACTTTAATTAAAAAAAAAAAAACTTTTCCAAGAAGCTGATTAGACTACATAAGCAAACAATATCTAGAATTTAGCATACATACTCAATTGGTTTTATCAGAGGCATAAACTTCTCCCTTGCGGTATATTAGATACTTTGGGAAGCTGTGTTGACACTTCCAGTCACTTGGGTACAATTTTGTAAATTACAACTTCAGTGGATTATTAACTTTTTACATAATATATTTCAATTAAAACAAAATTGGATCTCAATGAGATCAAATGGTTGATGCTGAGTTTAGTCTATGAGCAGAAAAATAAGCATGGTGAATGTTGCTTAAAGGCGTATTGTTTACAAGAAATCCAATCACTTCAAAAGTGAGTTCACTTGTATTTGACTGCAGGTGACCACATATAGGATGAGTGAATACATATCTTAACCCTTCATCCTCAGAGACTCTTCCAGATCTTATCTCCAAAAGAGAGAGTTTTACAAAGAAATCCTCACCTGAATACTACAAAAATAACCACTTTAAGAAATCCAGGTTGAAAGGTGTTGGTATTAATTTCCACTTACATAATTATTTTGTGTAACTTAAATTCTTTAAACATACGATACTTATAGACCTAGATTGTATCTGTGCATATAAACCACATTCTACTAATAACTGACTCATTTTGAAAGTAGAATGAACTATTTCTTGATCACTAATGGCCCATTTGAATGCACTGAAGAGCAGTTATTGTAACCCATGTCACTTAAGCTTTCATATACTAGCTTATTTTCAAATTGTAATTTGAAGCTTTGCTACATTCGCTGAATCCTATAGAAAAAAAAAGAGACATTTTGCTATATTTATTTATGGTATTTTTAATGGATTGATTTTTGTTACACTACTTCAACTTTGTGTGGTTTTCACTGTCTATCCCGTTAGTGTCCTGAAGGGCCTATATACACAACCCGCTGAGGAATGGGTCCTTTAAACTGCTCTTATTAGTACAATGCAAGTTCTGTATAGTGCCAGCATAGAGTAAATATTTTATGGAACATTTCACTCTCTAGAGATCTTTTGACTTTGTCTTCCACCCCCACACGTCAGTGCTTCTAATTTAAATAGGCTAGCTCAGTACTTCCTCATTCTGACTGAATTAAATCTTTGGTGTTACCTATTTCGAACGTATTCTAGTTTTCAGTTCCATCCTTTTAAAATATATCTCCCAGGCTCTGCCTACAAGAAAAATCTTGATAGTAGGCTATATCTAAATTTTTAAAGAAAATATTCCCTCTTCCTCTCTGTAAAAAGAATAGATATATAAAAATATAACTGCAATTGTTCCTGGCAAATTATTATACTACTTCATCATTTGACCATAGTGGGCATATTGTAAACTTTCTCACTTCATATAGTAAATGAACTAGTTTATAAAACATGATCAACTTGAAAAACTTCAAGCTGGTTTAATGTAACTTTAATGGATGAAAAAGGATTTCATGATTTTGGATACTAACTGATCCTCTGTAGCTAGCATCTCCTGTGCCATGGCTCTTCCAGCGTAATGGAGAACATCCATGTTCTATAAATGAGCCAAAGATGGCTTCTGTGTATTGTTTATTTCATCTCTGTAGACTGAGGTTTATTAGCTCAAAAACCCACTGGGGCCAAACTCAAATATTTCCACATTCCAGTTATTTTTTAAAATTGAGATATAATTGACATATAATATGATATAAGATTAAGGTGTACAGCATGTTGATTGGATATATTTATAGACTGCAATCTAAACAAGCAACATTTTCAACCTTTTGGAGCCTCCCTCCTTTATATGTCCCACAAAACCACACCCAATATCTGCCAGCCATAGGTAAGGTAAGCTTTCTGATTAAACAATCCCAAGCTGCTGCTTGCTGCCCATTAGAAGTCTCTGACCCAGAGACTTCCCGCTGTGCTGCTGAATGCCATCACCTAGACTTTTAAGTACCATTTCTGAGTCCCCTCTCTCCTGGAAGTTCTCATGTCCTTTTTCTCTTCTGAGGAGGGACAGCGTCAGTAGCCTCTGGACAGTCTCCTGCTATGAGTAACTCTTCTGAATGCAAGCCTGTCAAAGCATGTCCTATAAAGCTTAGGTGTGCTACTGTCACCTTGTGGTCATATCTTTTTCCTTGATCAGCCCCCAAATCCCTTGAACCCAAGAGTACTTTTATGATCATTTTCAGTACAGAGCATGCTTACCACAGAGACCATACTTTTTCCGTTGGGACAAGGGAAGTAGATTTCATTATATTTATCTTGTTTTGAAAGAAGATTAAAATAGTTAAATACAGAGGATCTTTAATCAAATCAAACTTTCTCCTTTTCTTCCATCATTTTAGTATGTCTTGCTTTCCTTAACTTCTCTTTCTCTATGAAATTTAATATTCATCTTCTATGTGAGAAGTACCCTGTCAGCAGCCAAGGGGTATACATAGGTGAAAAATACACAGTTCACATTCTTGAGTTTTCAGTATGCCATTTTAAAATCTTTTATTTAACATGAGATAGATGAGAAAAATCATATTTTCATTTACTTAAATAGATATGATGGTTCTAAATAATTTATTTATTTTATTCACAGCAGTGGCTTTACAAAAGCTTAAAGTTTTCATTATTTGAAAAATCATATCTACCAAACAAAGGGAAAAATCCCCATATACTCAATTTATAAAGAACAACAATTTTGAAAATAGAAAAGATGTTTAAAATTTACATTATTTCAGAAGAAAAACAGGACAAAATAGAAAAAGGAAAAAAAATCCCTTAAACTATAAGTCAGTTTTGGTTTAATTCTACACTTAGATTAATTTATATTTTAATATGTTGCAATATATACATTTATATGTGCACACTGGCATTTGATTTTTTTTAATTGGGTAATATTGGGGAACAGTGTGTTTTTCCAGGACCCACCAGCTCCAAATCAAGTCGCTGTCCTTCAATCTAGTTGTGGAGGGCGCAGCTCAGCTCCAAATCTAATCGCCATTTTTAATCTTAGTTGAAGGGGGTGCAGCCCACCATCCCATGCGGGAATTGAACCGGCAACCTTGTTGTTGAGAGCTTACGCTCTAACCAACTGAGCCATCCAGCTGCCTCTCTGGCAGCTCTGTGGCTTGTTGTCTTCAATCTAGTTGTGGAGGGCGCAGCTCACTGGCCCATGTCAGAATTGAACCAGCAACCCTGTTGTTCAGAGCTTGCACTCTAACCAACTGAGCCATTCGGCTGCCTTTGATTCTATAAATTGAAGTTTTCTGCTACTTTCTGAAATTTAGATTCACCTTTAGCGACATTTATTGAGTGTCTCCCATGTGCCAGCCAGGCTGAGTTCTAAAAATCAGCTTATGCTAAACTAGTTCAAGGACGGTTTCAAATATTTCTCCAAAGAAAACAAGAGAGAGTGATATCAGTATCATGGGAGTATAAGACATCCTTGGGATTTGTTTTCTCCCCAACAACAAAAGTTCAGTATCCATCCATAGACAAAAGTGTTTTTGTGGGAGGGGTGGGGTCCAGCACCATATGCCAAGAAACCTGGGAGGAGGCTCACCCAGCTGTGTGTCAGGTAATAGCCAGACAGACCTCAGTCACAGCTAAGGACCCTGCAGTGGCCCATGAATAAGCTTCAGCATCCTCTTAGCCCCAGTCCAGGAGTCCCTGGAAAACACTCTTAGACAATCACCCACAGATAAGAGAATCTTTGTGGAAGTCCAGGTTTCCAGAGAAGTCCCAGCACACTGCTGGAGCAAAAAAGTATGAGTTCGGATGCATCGGAGTGGGTAAGAGGAACAGCTTGACTTGACCAGCATCCGATCTATTCCAAGGTGGCACAGCTTATGGCCAAGAGAGATCGTCTCAGCTCGTGATTTCTCCTACAGGAGAAAGGAGTAGTGTGTGAGTGAACACCTGGCTTCCCAGTGGTATGCGATATCGCCAAAGGAGCTCATTTCTCTTTCACCTTATCCAGAGAACTGAACTGTGACCTACATAACTCAAAAGCAAGAAGAGGCTGGGAGAGCAACAAATAGGACTCTTAGAAGGCATTTAAAGTATGCAGGTCCTATTAATTGCATAATGGACTCCAGCAAGGAGCCTGCTCATGAGCAGCTGAGAATGTCTTACGCACAGATTCCCCCTGGTGGCCTGCAGGCACCCCCAGTGCTCTGTGTGCCTCATCCACATACTGCCCCATCTTGTGACTTGCTCACTGCACATGCTCCTGATGGTGGTGGCAAGAGCAAGCTGTGGCAGACGGCTAGACAGCATACACAGAATGTGGGTCCAAATCTGCGGGCCAGGAAAGGACCAAAAACACGAGTTTTCGCTCCACCTTTGAGAAAACAAATGAGAGGCTGTCAGCAATTGGCCTGGTGCCTTGCAGGATCCAGAGAAAGCATATAAGCTTAAGAATTCTGGCACAAGAGGGAGAAAGAAGTAAGGAGCAGGTGTACCAATAGAAGGTTTAGGAAAACCTCAGAATCTCTAGCAGGGCTGGCAAAAGCTATCTTTCTCCCAAAGGCAGTGAGGAAAGACTTGAGGTGATTGCTATTCGTATACAGAGAACAACACAGAACTTCAAGGACCATGAAAAATCAAGGGAACATGATACTACAAAAGGATTACAATAATCTTTCAGTAAGTGAACCCAAAGACATGGAGATCTGTATTTAACCGATAAAGAATTCAAAGCAGCTACTTTAAGGACACTTGATGAGCTATGAGAAAACACAGAAAGACAATTCAAGGAAGTCAGGAATTTATACACCAATCAAATGAAAGGTTAAGCAACAAGATAAAAATCATATAAAAGAACCAAACAAACTCTGAAACTGAAGAATACAATAAAAAAACAACAACCTGCAATAGAGTGTATCAACATTAGAATGGATGAAGAAAAAGAAAGAATCTGTGAATTGGAACACAGGAATTTTGAAATTATCCATTCAGAGGAGAACAGAGAGAAAAGATCTATGGGATCACATCAGAAGGACCAGTTTACAAATTATTGGAGTTCCAGAAGGAGAAGAGAGGGAAAAGAGGGCAGAAAGTATGTCTAAAGAAATAACGACTATTACCAAAGTTACATAGATTTCAGGTGAACAATTCTGTAATACATCATCTATATATCACATTGTGTGTTCACCACCCAGAGTCAGTTCTCCCTCCATCACCATGTATTTGATCCCCTTTATCCTCATCTACCACCTCTCTCCCCACTTACCCTCTGGTAACCAGTAAACTATTGTCTGTATCTATAAGTTTTGTTTCTTCATTTGTTTTTCTTGTTCTTTTGTTGTTTTCAGTTTTATACACCATATGTCACTAAAATCATATGGTTCTCTACTTTTTCTGTCTGACTTATTTTGCTTAGCATTATAATCTCACCCCAATAAACTTTAATTAAAGAGAGAGAGAGAGAGAGACAGAGAGAGACAGAGAGAGACAGAGAGAGAGAGAAAGAATGACTGAGAACTTCCAAAATCTGAGGAGAGATTTGGACATCCAAGTTCATGAAGTTCATAGATCAACAACAAAAAATCAACTTAATGAGATTCTCTCCAAGACACATTATAATAAAACTGTCAAAGATC
This sequence comes from Rhinolophus hipposideros, assembly GCF_964194185.1. Taxonomy (NCBI): domain Eukaryota; kingdom Metazoa; phylum Chordata; class Mammalia; order Chiroptera; family Rhinolophidae; genus Rhinolophus; species Rhinolophus hipposideros. The sequence continues at coordinate 100,602,593 of NC_138046.1, forward strand.
AAAGACAAAGAGAGAAACTTAAAAGAAGCAAGAGAAAAGAAGCTTATAACTTACAAGGGAACCTCCATAAAGCTATAAGCAGATATCTCATCAGAAATCTTATAGGTCAGAGAGAGTAGAATCATATATTGAAAGTGCTGAAAGAAAAAAACAGCCAACCAAGAGTATTTTATCATCAAAGCCATCCTTCAAAAATAAAGGCTAAATAAAGATGTTCCCAAACAAAAGCTGAGGGAATTCATCACCATTAGACCCACCTTACAAGAAATGCTGAAAAGAGTACTTCAAGCTGTAATGAAAGAATGCTAATTAGTAACATGAAAATATATGGAAATATACAACACACTGGTATTACTATAGGAAATATATGTATAAATAAACATTACCTTGGGTACACAGCCTTCTACAATGATTTCATTTTTCTGTGTTTTATGATTGATGGTGGTGACTTGATTTAAATATATGAATGTCAGGGCTGCATCTTCTCTGACTTTGGGGCTCCAGCTTGTATTGACTCTCAGTCAGGAGTGTACTGTGTTTCTCTCTAGTGGTGGTAAACAAAGAAACAAAAATAAAAGATCACTTTGTAAACAAACAAAAAAGAATATAGTCAAATTCAGATTTAATATTATAATATAATATTTTATTATATTATAGTCAAATTCAGATTTAATATTATAATATAGTGGAGCATTAACCACTTAACTCTAGTATAAAGGCTAAAGGACAAGAGTATTAAAAATAACTATAGGTATAATCATTTGTTAAAAATATACAATATAAAAAAGGTAAATTGTGACATCAAAGAAATATCCTTGAAATAGAAAAAATGATCCTAAAATTTGTATGGACCACAGATGATCCCGAATAGCCAAAGTAATCATGAAAAAGAACAGCAAAGTTGGCGACATCACACTTTCTGATTTAAAACTATACCACAAAGCTATCATAATCAAAATGGTATGGAACTGGTGTAAAATATACACATAGACAAATGGAACAGAATAAAGAGACCAGATTTAAATTTCCACATATGTGGTCAACTAATATTCAGTGAGAGCCTAGAATACTCAATGGGGAAAGGATATTCTTTTCAACAAATGGCACTGAAAAGAACTGGATAAACACATGTAGAAAAATGAAATTGGACTCCTACATTACAGCCCTCACAAAAATTAACTCAAAAAAGACCAAAGACTTAATCTTAAGACTTGATACCTAAAAACTCTTAGAAGAAAACATAGGGAAGAAGGTCCTCGACATTGGTGTTGGCAATGATTTTTTGTGCCACAAAAAGCACACACAACAAAAACAAAAATCAACAAATGGGACTACATCAAACTTAAAACCACAGTAAAAGAAACACTCTACAAAATGAAAAGGCAACCTACAGAATGAGAAAAAATGTTTGCAAACCATATATCAGATATGGGGTTAACATCCATAATACATAAGTAACTCATACAATTCAATGACAAAAATAAAATCCCAAACAATCCGATTAAAAAATGGGTGGAGGAACTAAATAGACATTTTTCCAAAGAAGACATCCAAATTACCAACAGGTACATGAAAAGATGCTCAACATCACTGATCATCAGGGAAATGCAAAATGAAAACCACAACAAGATATCACCTCACACCTGTTAGAAGAGCTATCATCAAGAAGACAATAGAGGGGTGGCCAGATGGCTCAGTTGGTTAGAGTGTAGGCTCTTAACAACAAGGTTGTCGGTTCAATTCCCTCCATGGGATGGTGGGCTGCGCCCCCTGCAACTAAGATTGAAAACAGCGACTGGACTTGGAACTGAGCTGTGCCCTCCACAACTAGATTGAAGGACAACAACTTGACTTGGAGCGATGGGTCCTGGAAAAACACACTGTTCCCCAATACTCCCCAGTTTAAAAAAAAAAGACAAGAGATAACAACTATTGACAAGGATGTAGGGAAAAGGGAATACTTGTGTACTGTTGGTAAGAATATAAATTGGTTCAGCCACTATGAAAAAAAATATGATGCAGGCTGGAAAAAAAAATATGGAGGTTCCTCAAAAAAATTAAAAATAGATCTGTCATATGATCCAGCAATTCCACTTCTGGGGATATACACAAAGGGAATGAAAACAGGATATCAAGGAGACATATGCACTCCCACATTTATTGCAGCATTATTTACAATAGTCACGATATGGAAACAACCTTAGTGCTGAACAGATGAATGAATAAAGAATATTTAGCTAGCTAGCTAGCTAGCTACCTATATAATGGAATATTATTCAGCCACAAGAAAGACGTAAATCCTGCCATTCGTGACAACATGGATAGACCTTGAAGACATTATGCTATGCGAAATAAGTCAAACAGAGAAAGACAAATACAGTAGAATATCACTTATATGTGGTATCCAAAAAAAAAAAGTTGAACTCATAAAAAGAGAGATTAAAATGGTGGTTACTAGAGGCTGGGGGCTGGGGGAATAGGAGAAATGTTGTTTAAGGTTTACAAACTTACAACTGGTAGATTAAGTCCTGAATATCTAATGCACAGTATAATGATTATAGACAAAAATGTTATAAACACCAAATTGCTAAGGGACTACACCTTATTATTTCCACCACAAAAAAATATATGATAACTGTATGACGTGATAAAGTGCTAGCTAACAGTACAATGGCAATCATATTGCAACATATAATTGCATCAAATCGACATGTTGTATACTTTAAACTTACACATTGTTATATGTCAAATACATTTCAATAAAATAAAAAATGAATGGGGTGAGTAAATGGTAGAGTTTTTGTAGGCAATCGAAATTTAATTGTTATTAATGTAAAAGAGACTTATATTTTTAAGAGGTTTTATGTAAGCCTCATGATAACCACAAAGTAAAAACATACAGTAGATTCACAGAAGATAAATTGAAGGGAATCAAAGTATACCAATATGGAAAATCAATTCACAAAGGAAGGCAGTAATAGAGGAAAACGGGAACAAGAGAATTACTAAACAGCCAGGAAACAATAATATGGCATTAATAAGTTCTTATCTATCAATAATTACTCTAAATGTAAATGGATTGAATTCTACAATCAAAAGACCTAAAGTGGCTGGATGGATAAAAAACATGATCCAGCTATGTGCTGTCTACAGGAAACTCCCTTTTGTTTTAAGGACACACATAGGCTTAAAGAAAAGGGATGGAAAAAGATATTACAATAAAATAGAAACCAAAAGAGAGCAGAGTAGCTATACTTATACTGAACAGACTTTAAGCCAAAAATATTAAGAAGAGACAAAGGAGGTCATTATATAATGATAAAGAGGTCAATTCATTAAGAAGATATAACAATTGTAAATGTATATACACCTAACATTGAACACCTAAATATGTTAAGCAAATACTAACAGATATGAAAAAAATAGACAAAAATATAATAGTAATAGGAGACTTCAGTACTTCACTTTCAGCAATGGATAGGTCATGCAGAAAGAAAATAAACAAGGAAATGTTGGACTTAAACCATACTTTAAACCAAGTGGACCTAACAGACATCTATGGAACATTTCATCCAACATCAGGAGAAAACACATTTTTCTCCAGTGCACATGGAACATTCTCCAGGATGATCATATGATAGGTCATGAAACAAGTCTTAATAAATTTAAGAAGATTGAAATCATATCAAGCATTAAGCTTTAATTCAATAAATTAATGTCAATTAAACACATTTAATACATTTAATTATTTAATTAATTTAAATACTTTAAATTAGATTAAATAGATTTAGTTCAATAAATTAGCTTATTAAACTAAATTTGCTAGCTAAAGGAATTCATGAAGTGATGCAGATGAAAACTCTCCTATAACAGCACAGAAAAGTTCTCCTGTTATAAAACAGGAAAAACCCAAAACATTTTGGTTCCAAATGCAATCCTGAACTACATAGTTTCAGTAAAGCTTACATGATCAGCAGGATATATGGGAGTATACAAACTTTCATTAATGTTGCTAACTCTTAATATTTCTGTCCACATTTTGAAGGAGAATATTAAATTACTGTTTTTGAAATAAATATAGCAAGTTGCTAAATGATACTTATCCTCTTGACACACAATAACTAAGCATATTTTAACTGCAACATTTCTTTAAAATTTGAATATATTAGAGTCAAGATAAAAAAGATGATTAACTTAATAATGTCATACTATCACTTTCTCATATGTACTGTAATGTATAGATGTAGATTACAGCTGGAATGACCAAAATCTTCCTCCAAAATGATTGATTATTATACAGAATAAAAATATGTTCAAACTGCAAACAAAATACTGAAGGTGAAAATAGTCTGTATCATATTATGCCAAACATATGATCATATAAAGCTATTAGGCTTTTCCTATTTTATCAAGGTACCCAACAATTTTAAGTAAATTTATTTTATAAAAGTTTGTCAGTCAATAAATATTGTGTATAAGTTCTATGGCATCTTTACTTGTGGGTGAAGTTATGGCTTTACAAATAATGATATAAGGTGTATTCTTTCAGGGTGCTCAGAGAATAATTGGGGAGATTGAAAAATACGAAACATTAGCTGTTCTTCCTTATGTTGCTCAGGAAAGATATTTTTCTTTATATTAATTTTAAAAATATAATATATATGAAAGATACTGTGAAAACCATCATCCAAGATGGCCCCCAGTGATTCACATTTCAGATATTTATATCCTTGTGTAGTTTCCTCCTATATTGAGACTTTAAGCCAGACCCACCCTGCTAAGTCTGATGGTATGTGACTTCCAAAGGTAGGTCACAAAAGGCACTGCAGTTTCTACCTTCTTCTGGAAGAGGCCAGATGACACATGGTGAAAAAACTCAAGCAGTCCATGGATAGGTGGAGTGGGAAAGAACTGAGTCCGCCTGCCAATAGCCAGCACTAACCATATGAGCGAGATACCCTGGAAGCAGATTCTCTAGCTCCATCCAGTCAGTTCCTAAACTGTGGCTGAACCTCATAAGAGACTCTAAGCCAGACCTACCCTGCTAAGCTGATCCTGAATTTATGCCCAACTAAGATTTGGGGTAATGTACAGCAACATAAATAATATACAATAGAAAAGAATATATCTAACATATGTTATTAGTATAAAACTTAAAATAAATGCCTATGGCACTGCCCCTCCCCCAAATTTATAAAATAGGACATTGTCATATGAATGCATCATCTACTTATCTATCCCTATATTAGTACAGTTTCAAATTATTGCTGATTGTTATTATCTAATTTTCTAGCAGAATATATGCCCCTCTTCAACTTTTTGTTTTTCTTTTTTAAGAGTGGCTTTGTAATTCCCTTTTCCTTTTCCTATACATTTAAAAAATATTTATTTATTTAAAACACTTATGGTTGACATGCAATATTATTTTATATTAGTTTCAGGTGTGCAGCATAATGGTTAGACATTTATATAATTTATGCAGTAATCCCCCCTGATTAGTCTAGTACCCACCTGGCACTATACATTGTTGCAACATTATGGACTATATTCTCCAGGCTGTATTTTACATCCCTGTGACTATTTTGTAACTATAAATCTGTACTTCTTAATCCCTTCACCTTTTTCACCCAGCTCCCCAACACTTTTCTCTGGCAACTATTAGTTTGTTCTCTGTATCTATGAATCTGTTTCTGTTTTGTTTGTTTATTTTGTTCTTTAGATTCCACGTATAAGTGAGATCATGTGGTATTTGTCTTTCTTTGACTTATTTTACTTAGCATAATACCCTCTACATCCATCCATGTTGTTGCAAACAGTAACATTTCATTCTTTATTATGGCAGAGTACTATTCCATTGTATGTACGTAGCACCACCTCTTCTTTACCCATTCTTCTATTGATGAACACTTAGGTTGCTTCCATATCTTGGCCATTGTAAATCATGCTGCAATGAACATAGGGGTGCATAAATCTTTTCAAGTTAATGTTTTGGATTTCTTCAGATAAATGCCCAAAAGTGGAATTGCTGGGTCATAAGGTAGTTCTATTTTCAATTTTTTGAGGAAGCTCCAAACCATTTTCCATAGCAGCTGCACCACTTTCCTATGTTTTATTACAAATTACCATGAGCTCCAGATCTGAGGATCCATAAAATACACTTTTGAGATATTTGTTTGAATTGCAGTTTGGACAATCGAATATTTGACGTTAAATCCTCTTATCCATTAACTTCATTGGTTTGGGTCTTTCAGTAAACTTCTATAATATTCTTCACACGGGTTTCACACCTGTATGTATTGTATTTATTCTTAGGCACCTTACATAGCCTTAGAAGCTGCTCTTCATTAACTTATTTCATTAAAATTTAATTTCCTATTTTCATTGGCTTGTTTACCCCAGAAATAAGAACATAATCATCATTATTTAATTTTCTTTAAAAAACAACATAAGTTTTTCTTCTTATTATTGCTCAACTCATTTATATCTTGCCTAAAGAGATTAAGTTTGATAATACTAGGAATCGAACCAATTTTTGCAACCAAATACTAATGATGACGGAAAGAAAAATCATTTATTCAACATTGTATTTTCTTAGCCAAAATAGATTCCATGTGACTCATGCTTTTTCCCAGGTGAGCTTAAAATAATGTAATATATGATTTTCTCCATACATTGCCAAATATGATGGTAAAACTGGAGTAATAAAGTTACATAGGCTAAATCAGAAGGAATCAGCCAAAATAATAGGTAAAGTAAAATATGAGTAAACAACCTTCTAGTGAATACATATGATATGCTTTATCATTCATTTCATCATTATTCTTAAATTTAAATTTAGTTATTTACTACTAAAAAGTGAGAGGTAAATTGTGTGTCATCCAGTCAACTCATTGTATATGTATGTAGCTATGTTTTGCATAAGAAAAATGGTTCATTTGTATAACAATTGCTCTGTGTAGAGTTAATAGCAGTCCACATTATGTTCAGTACTATTTTTCAGACCAACCATGAATGTTTGCATCAGAGCACACATGAAGCATTGTCTCATAATCCTTAAATTTGTAATCAAAGATATTTTGAACAACAAATGTTATGAAATTGATGAGAAGCTAAAGTAATTTCCTAAGATAAACTAGTTAAAAAATCTAAACAAAAGATTTGTTAGTTTCTCACCTTTTAGTGACAGCTTCACAAATGACTTGGAGAATAAGCCAGGAGGCAAGTTTAATTCACTGTTTTCCCTCATTCTTGAGGCCAACCATTCTTGAGAAATATTCTAGCAGCATCTGTCTTTGAAGATCACAATAAAAGCTGAAGTTAACACTAAAGTCTTGATTCTGGACTGATCCAGAGTAATTTTTTCCCCCAGAATAGTCAGTAGTGAATTTGAACAATCTCTTCTGGTAGAGGTCTATTGTAAATTTCCATCTCACATGCACTTACTAAGGCTTTTGTTTTTAAGAGCTAGTGTACCCAAAGTAAGGCCGTAGTAACCTCCCAAAGCAGTCAGGGAAGCATTGGTGGAATAAAAATGGAAATCATTGGGAATCCAACAGGAATTACAGAATAAAAGATTATAGGAGCTGCCTATGAATGAAACTTCTATGTCCAATGTAAGAGTGTTTCCCAAAGGATGTCATCTCTGACTCTTCTTGGGCTGCAGCCAGGGTCTTGGCTCCTCAGCCCCCAGGACCCAATCGTGGGGACTTCTTTACCATCTGCTTGTTCGGTTCCATGGAAGTTATAAAAGAAGGCTCGACGATTACTTTCTTAGTCCCACTATCAACAAAAGTTATCCTGTAGAAACTTAGCACAGCACCAAAAACAGTCTTTTGATATCTGAAGAGGTACTTTTTATGTTTCTATGTTTATTTTTGACTTATGTTCAGGGTAGAGAAATGAAGCCACAATCTCCCTCAGTGCTGGAGAGTCTAATTGAGAAAAGCCTTTTGAAATTTGAAATATTTTCCTGTTTCTGGAGGGTGAATTAGATTATACAGTCTCCAATATTAATGGAGCTTTATTTTAATGGATTTATAGAGATTTGTAAATGATTCTCTATATTTAGCAGTTCCTAAGATTTTTAGAAAACTAAAGAAACTGAAACTTTAAATGTGCTAGACTTTTAAGAGAAACCCCCCCCTTTTTTTTTACAGAAACTGTGAGCATGTTTACCAAGTTCAGATATTAAACTTGAGTCTTTGCACAAATTAGACTGGTTTCAAAATAGTTACATGACTTTTCTCTAATTTTTATAGGTGTTAAATATAATATAAGCAAAGCCTTTTGTTTCTTATATTTAGGTTTATTATTTTATTTATTTTTTAAATTAAAGTTTATTGGGGTGACAATGATTAGTAAAGTTATATAAGTTTCAAGTATACAATTCTGTAATACGTCATCTATATATCATATTGTGTGTTCACCACCCAGAGTCAGTTCTCCTTCCATCACCATATATTTGATCCCATTTATTGAACAGACTGCTTATTTTATAAACTGCTCTCACTTTTTTAAATGAAATATATCCCAATACCTTGCACACACAGTTGTGCTTTTCTGCTATTATTAATTTTGTAGTGTCTCAGTTTCCCACAGAAACTATATCTTTTAATCAACTAACTTCTTTTTTACAAAGACAATGAATGTCTATCATGCAAAACAATTAGCAAACGAGCAAAGCTCATGAGCCCATATAAGAATTTTAGAAATTATATACAGACATCCATATTACTTTGTGCATAATTACCATTGGCATAAAAACTTTATCAGAATATAAAAACATAGTTTTAAATTGTTTGCAGTCCTAAACAGTATATAGAAATAAGCTTATTTATCTAATCAATAAACCAATATTAAGTTTATGAAGATCAAAATTAGTAATCTCTTCATAAAAAATAAACCTCTAAACTATTGTCTGTGTCTATGAGTTTTTGTTTGTTTGTCTTATTCCTGTGTTGCTTTCAGTTTTATATCCCACATCTCAGTGAAATCATATGGTTCTTGACTTTTTCTGTCTGACTTATTTCGCTCAGCATAATAATCTCAAGATCTATCCATGTACTCGCAAATGGCACTATTTCACCTTTTCTGTTGGCAGAATAGTATTCCATTGTGTATATATACCACATCTTCTTTATCCAGTCATCTATCAAAGGACACTTTGGTTGTTTCCATGTCTTGGCCACCGTAAATAAAGCTGCATTGAGCCTCAGAGCACATATATCTTTATAGATAAATGTTCAGATTTTTTTGGGTAAATACCCGTAGACACAGACAATAGTTTAGTGGTTACCAGAGGGTAAGGGGGTCGGAGGGTGTTAGAGGAGGGTATTACATTGTCTTTGTAAAAAAGAAGTTAGTTAAGTTGATTAAAAGATACAGTTTCTGTGGGAAACTGAGACCCTACAAAATTAATAATAGCAGAAAAGCACAACTGTGTGTGCAAGGTATTGGGATATATTTCATTAAAAAAGTGAGAGCAGTTTATAAAATAAGCAGTCTGTTCAAAAATGTGAAAGAGGGTAGCAAAAGACAGAACCAGGATAGATATAGAAAGCTGCAGAATTTTTGCAGGTAAGAAATTTAGTCTTGGTTTAAAATAACTTCAAATAATAGAGCTGAAAAGAAGCATTGAAGTATATAATATTTTGACAAACTTTGCTCAGTGTTGATGGGCTTATTCACAAGATGATTTATAAAGAAAGGAGCTTATGAATCTTTTATTTGGTTTTCTCTTTGTTAAAATCAAAATTGATCTTGAAATTTTTAGTCTTAACAAAGAGTAGAAAAAGGTTACTCTTTGTGCAATCTGCTCAGAGAGCAGAGATTCAGTATTTCACTAGAAAAATTTTCAGTCCTTCGTATTGACTTTATTGACTTCTATAACAGGAATAAGCAATTTTTCCTTTAAAGGGCTAAATGTAAATATTTTAGGCTTTGCGGACTATAAGACTGTAAAATCTGGCACAACTACTCTGTCACTGTAGCAGGAAAGCAGCCATTGACAATATGTAAATGATTAAATGTGGCTTTGTTCAATAAAACTTTATTTATGAGCATTGACGTTTCATATAATTTTCATATGTCATAAAATGATATTCCTATTTGCATTTTTTCCCAAACATTTAAAAATCTAGAAACTATTCTTAGCTTATATGGGTAAACTATACCCATGAACTCATGTATAAGTCTATGGGCAGTGCTAACCTCTGTGACAGATGATTACAAAATAAAAGAACAAAAGGTCTTCATTTATGAAAGAGCTAAAATTTCTTACAACCATGTAAATGTCTATGTTTATTTTAAAATATTATATTGCCACTTTGATTAAGTAGATAACCAAACATTGTTTCTCAGGTTTCCATCATCCTATCTTAATGAAGTACCTGAATTTCCTTTGATTAAAAAAAGAAACTATAATTATTTAGGTTTACTTGGTCTGTTATATGTTTATTAATTAGCTCAATACTATTGTTAAGAAATGAATGAGAAGAATAATCAAAAAATAAGGGAAGCTTATCCTTACCTAGGTTAATTTTGCACATCTAAATGCTTTTTATATAAAAATGTAAGAGATTTTAAACAGCAAGGCCCTGGGTATTTGTCAACGTGTTCACTATTCATATTTGGTTCTTACCTTCAAGGGAAAAAGGATTAAAATCTTATGAAATAGTTACGTGTTGTACACCCCAATGGCTCTCTTCCATTTTGATATTGACTACTGTAATAAATGAATGACAGCCATTTATTCTCATTTGCAGGTGACCTTTGATTTCCTCTGGTTCTTACCTGAAGACTCAAAAGTTGGAACTCCTGTCTTCAACAAAGGATAGTTTCTGTATCTCAAGAAAAGGACTCTACCAGGTATCTTAACTATTGATGCATCAAAGAATAGATTTTGGCTAAATACTGTCAAACTGGTATCACTTAGAAATATTTTCAATTGTGTCAGAGGACTGAATCAGGCTTTCTAGGACTTTTTATTTCATAAGAAGATGACTTCCTGAAAGCCAACTGCTGGTCTGAGGTCCAGGGGAACAAGAATTAATTACATAAGACTGAATAAACTGATGAGAAAATTTTAATAGCAGTTGTTTGTTTGGAATATTGTTGATGTTGGTTTAATGCTCTATTTACTGATGAATATACAATGAATCACTTTTTCTTCCTTTCAACTCTCTTACCTTCAATGTAGAATTATATGCTTTTACAAATGGAAATGAAATATTTTTATTTTTGTTTATTTAATTTTTATTAGTTTTAGGTGTACAAAACAATGTAATAGTTAGACATTTATCATTTACATCCCTCAAACAGTGATAACCGCCCTCCCCCAATCTACTACCCCTCTGACATCGCATACAGAAATGAAACATTTTTAAATGGAAGCTAATTCTCACTGAAATCTCATAATTCCGAACCAAATATGTTTAATATTTTCTTATCCTTGTGGTAAAAGGTATTTTCATTATTTCGGTAAGAATCTGTCTCCTCAAATTGGAAAAACTGTACAACCAAAGACATACTGTAGTATTATATTTGGGGATGAATCACTTTTAATCAGGTACAACAAGCCCACCATTAAAGAACAAGAGCACCAATGACTACAAAACCCTCACAGGAAACTGGCCTGATACTGGTTTATAGGACTCCAGACTCACAAGTGATAAATCAAGTTACTTCCTGGCAGGCCAGGAGCCTTAGCGTATTTTGAGGATCTTGAGAAGGAGGAATTTGCTAATTCCATGGGTACTACAGTGATCTCTAGGGGAGAGATTTTCTTGGCCTTGACTTCCTAGCCTAGACTTTATAGAGTCTTTTAAGTGGTTCAATCCTAGATTCTTTAAGACAATTTGCAAAAAGAACTAATAGTTTTGCCTCGGTATCTGTTAAATACTACATGATTAAGGAAGCTTATATGATTATTTAACACCTCCTATTGCATCTGTGGAAATAATCAGTATAAACTGCAATGAGGCCAACCTTTTATTCTGATCAATACTTGAAGATAATTTTTGACCAAAACTAATAATGCTATGGCCTGAATGTTTTTGTCCCACAAAGTTTGTATATTGAAACCCTAATCCTCAGCATTTGGAGATGGGACTTTTGGGAGGTAATTAGGTCATAAAGGTGGAGCCCTCATGAATGGGATTAGTGCACTTGTAAGAAGAGACATGAGAGAGATGAGTTGTCTCTTTGCCATGTGAGGACATAGCAATATGATAGCCATCTGCAAACCAAGAAGGATACTCTCACCAGACCCTGACCATGCTGGCACCGTGATCTTGTACTTCCCAACCGCCAGAACTATGAGAAACACATTGTTATTTAAGCCTCGCACTCTGTTGTATTTGTTGTATTGGACTAAGACAGGGATATTTTAAAGAAAATTATTAAAACTGGAAAAAGGCAGAAAAGGTGGGTGGCATGTCTTTTCAAATGTTATTCTGAGACATTATCTAAACAAGTTCACCCACAGATTATATAATTTTCTAGAGGAATGTACCTTTGTTTGCCTTTGCTATTCAATTCTTGATCAGAAGCTATGAAGTTATCTGATAGCATGATAATTTCTATCTGATAGAAAAGAAAATCCTAATGGTTATGGTTTGATTGCCCAACAGAACAGTAATGAGTTTTATATAACCTAGCAGTCCCACTCTAAACATTTTTAGATGGCATTCTTGATAGACTATATAATAGACTATATAAAGCCCTTTTCATCAAATGCTCTTGGACTAAGTTTTTACCACTTTCCTGGTTTCCTCATTAATTAATGAGTCGAATAAAATATTTGATATAAAATTATACATTTTATATTTGTATAATTAATTTTTAAGTTTTTAAAAATACTTTGCTCCATATAAGGCATTTATGTTTATATAAGCTTGCATTTTTATATAAATAAGTGAATTCATATGGGTAATTACATAAGGTTTCAATGTCATAAAACAGAAAATAAGGCTAGATTTTCCTCTCCTTTTACCTTGAGTTATAGTTACCTTTTCTGATTCAGACTTTGGATTAATTAGATGCGTATCCTTCTGTGATGGCAAAGAGGATGACAGGCATTCTGAACACGGACTAAATGGTCTTAATGTCATGAACCAGGAATTGTCTCTAGAAATAACTGATCCTATTTTCCAATTACTTTCAGAAATGGCAGGATGATAGTAAATCTGCCAAAGGCAAAATTGTTTTTGGTAGATATTTTCCAGAGGTCATATTATGAATACTAATGAAGCCAGTGCAGCAATTTGTTTAGCTATTTCAATGCGCATTTAGCAGCTGACTCAAAGTTGGCAGGCCACTGGGAAATGGTATTGCACAAAATCAGAATTTTTTTCCTCACAGAGCAATACTGAACTTTTCCTCTGGTCAGGGTGGAATACACTTGCACTTATAAATTTCCCATGTAAGTGTCTATATTATATTCTATAATATGGAACTCCAGGGTCTTCATCAACCATTTGCTCAGGCAGGTGAATGAATTCAAAGCTGTCTGTAAGAAAAATGCTGACCTTGTCTGCAGGCAAAATTACTTAGAGGTGAAAAGTAATTTTGTCATCTCATCTCAGTGAGAATAAGGTCCTTTGCTCTCTTAATTTAAAAGCTTATACTCAACCTGCAGTCCTTGTACTTTTCCTTTCAGAAATTATCAATATATAATACTTTTTTATTTGTTAATTTTCTCTTTTCCTTACTAAAGTATAAACTTCATAAGGTCAGAGATTTTTGTCTGTATATTTTATTTCTTGCTATAATCTACAAGTTAATAAATGTGTCTGGTGTGCATAGTAAGTGCTCAATACATACAAATTAAATGAATTGAATGAAGTGAATGGATGAATGAAAGAATGGACCTTATTTAAGTCCATTTAATCCTGTGATAATATAAGAAATTCTTAAACTAGACATAGCATCTCTCATTTGAAGTTTCCTTTTATTACATAATGAGATTTATACAACATTTTTTAAATTTTATTTTGCTTTAGTAAAATTTAATGTTTAATAAGCGACAGAAACTATTACCCTAGGTCATTATTATATTACCTTCTTACCAATTCAACAATTTGTAAAAATTTTTCTTTCCATTTTAATAATTTCTTGTGTAGTTTTATAAGTCCTCTCAAATTATATTATTAACCAGATAAAGTATACATTATAAATAAATATCACCTATATCTAGACCACAAAAAATCCATTTTTAAAAACTCTGAAATGGTTGTTACATTACTCATATACCTAGTCTACCAGAACCCTCCAGAAACAAAATAAGTTTGGAAGAGAAATACTTTTTCTACCTTGAATGTATGAACAACAATAAATTTTGAATAATTAAATAATTCCCACAAAAATGTTACATACATTTAAGTTAATTTGTAGTGATAGAAGTTTTCTTTTAGAATATATGTTATAACACATTGGTAAGAGAAGTGCAACATTTTCTCCTATTGAGAAAAGATAATCAAAGGCAGTTAGTGTAGAAGGATAATTAAATGCATGTGATAATTGAATTCGAACTTCCAGGAGGCTTTGCCTTCTGTCTGGTGAATTAAAAAAAAAATCCCCACACGAAAATAAATATTAGGTAGTCTTACTTCACCACCAACAATTCCAGATTGACCAAACACATTCATTTTCCTACAAATGTCAACTAAATTAATCAGTGTACAGTTGGTTAAATGAAACAAAAGATCTGACATTGTCTATGAAGATGTATTTTGTCACCTGCAGTACATGTTAATATTCCAATTGATATTTTGAACCATAAATATAAACATAAAAATATAATTGGACTTTAAAATTCAATTGAAAATACAAAAAGAGAAAAAGATTCAAATACTGATAAGTGGTCTAAACATGCCATTTATTTGTGCACCAAAACACTCTTTGTCAGTTAGTCTTAGGAACCTATAATAACTTTCTCTTAAAGAACACTGCAGATATTATTTAGGGATTTTCAAATTATGATGGCAGATAATGACTAATAATTTGCTCTGCAACCATTAGAATACACAATAAATCTTCCAAAAAGTTTCAGACTTTCAACAGCATTGGAAACCAGTGAATCTCTAATCTAGAAAACTCAAAGAAGTATTTCTATATACTAAAGTGGAAGTGAGGTCAGGAGGCAGAATATGGGGTGGACAACAGAGATACGGAGGGAAAAAGGGACCATAAAAACTTTCATTCATTTATCTATTAAATTGCTTCATTCTCCCATGAAGAAAAGAGAGGGTTTCAAATATATGGTGATGGAAGGAAGAACTGACTCTGGGTGGTGAATACACAGTGGGATTTATAGATGACGTAATACAGAATTGTACACCTGAAATCTATGTAATTTTACTAACAAATGTCACCCCAATAAATTAAAAAAAAAAGAAAAAAAGAGAGGGTTATATCATCTGTTCTCTCCAACATGTTCCATTCATGCCTCTCATTCTCCAAGAAGTCCTGTTTGAGTTGAGAGAGCTGTGGGAATGGTGTCCTATGGAGAATGTAGTTCTTTATTTATGATCTCTGCTAATGAAAGAAAAAAGAATTCCTAAGAGTATCCAGAAACAGATCTCTCGCTCATGGGTACATGACAGGAAGTGAGACCAAGGTATCTTTCCGTAGACCAGAAAATTTACATAAAATGGATATAATTGCAAAACAGCAACAACTAAAATTATTTTGTATTAGTTATGGTATGGGCTAATCAGTTATTTCTTTGTTTTACAAATTAAGAAAATAATTCTAATAGCAATCGTGTGGCTATTATGAGAAAGGAGAATTCACTGATTTAGATCTGATGCTGACATCACACAAGTTTTATATCTTCTATTTCATGGATGTTACAAGTTGCAATAACAACAATAACAAAGAAAACAAAACCCCAAACTTTTGAAGAAAGGTGCACCCCATGAACTGAAATTAGTTTTAGGAAGCTGATACTCTATTATGTTCTCAGTCAGAGCGTTGAAAGCTATGATGAAAACACAAGAAACCATGATGAAAATTCAGTTGATTTTAGTGTCAGGAAGAAATGAATAGAGACTGCAGTAAGACAAGGAAATGTGTCAAAGGATTGAATATTGCAGACTAAAATTCAGTCTTAGAAATAATGAAGTGTAGTGATAGTATTGCAGAAACTGAATCTGTCACATGGAGGACAAATCTAGGACACCTACCCTGAATACAGAATAACAGAAAAAGACAATTACAAACCACAAGGTAAGACATGAGATCGAATGAGAAAATTTATGTTCCTAAGGAGGAGATCAAAACCAAAGGATTGAAAGAAAATCAATACAAGATATAATTTAAGAAAACATTCTACAACTGAAGAAAAGTTTGACTTCTAAGACGAAGTGTTTACTAAGAAAAATACCTCATCTTCTCCTAGTGAATTTGTAAAACATTTCAAGGAAAAATGAATAATTCTAAAATTGAGGAGACAGAAAATGATTCTTTTACTCCAAGGAATGAAAAATGACCCTTGGAACCTCTGCAATAATAAGTACAGAGTAGAGTAAAATTCACTATATATATATATATCTTTTAAACATCACCAACGGGTTTGATTTGTCACTGTGAAAAGTCTGAATTTTATTTATTTATTTATTTTTATTTTTTATTATTTTCAGGTGTACAAAACAATGTAATACACATTTATCATTTAGGTACCTCACACAGTGATAATCCCTTTCCCCCCATCTACTACCCCTCTGACATCGCATGCAGCCATTACATTTCCACTGTGTCTATTCCTAATGGTGTACTGCACTTCTTGTAACTATATATATATATATATATATATATATATATATATATATATATGTATATATATATATAATTGTAGTTGACATTTATTATTGTTCAGCTTCAGCTTCAAGTGTACAGTGCAGTGATCAGGCATCCACATCTTCCCCGAGGTGGTCTCCCTAATGAGACAAGTGTCCATTCGATACCCTACAAAATCTTTACAATATTATGGATTACATTCCCCAAATTGAAAAGTCTGAATTTTAAACAGATTCTTGGACTGGGGGCTAACAGCATCAGCTCTTTCAACTTTAGCACCTATCTTACCCCTAGTAGCTTTTCCAGAACTGCCACCTTCCCCATGAAGCTCCATGATATTTCCCAATTCAAACTTGGACTTCTTCAGCATTTTGACTTTTCTAACAAAGACATTATGGAGCGGATAAATAGATCGGCAAGCCTTTTCTATGTCTTTTCCAATGCTATCTGGAATCAATTTATTGACCACTTCTTTCAAGTCATTTGCCTGCACCTCTCAGGTCATGATTTCCATCATCTTCTGCCGGATTTGGCGGACCTGTTGATGCTGAGCATAATCTGAATCTGATGGTTGCATTTTTTAGTAAAACTAACACAGCATAGACGAAGCAAATAACCTTTGATAGTCTTTACATCCCCATGAGCTTCAGTCATGGTCTGCCATTTTTTTGATCATGGAGCACATTTTATCAAGGGTAAGATCCATGCCATGGAAATTAGTCAGGCATGTTTGCCCTGAACATCCTCAGTAACTAACTTGAATTTCCTAAATGCAACTTCATCATTCTGCAGATTAGCTAGGCTCACTTCAACAACACGACCCTTGAGACCATCAGATGCAATTTTGGGTTCTCGTGACCAATTTTTTCCAATATTTTTTATATTGAACATAGCTGGTGCTTTCACATCATACCCATCTTTCTTAGAAAATGGGTCAACCACTTTTTTCTTGGCTCCCTTCTTGCTACCTTTCGTAAGGTGCTTATTCTTGCTGACTCAGAGATCCAAAAGGGCAAAATTCACACTATTTTGCGAGAGAAAGGAAGTAAAAATTTCTATGCCAGCTGGTTTGTCAGTCATGTTTGTAGGGCGGAGAAAGTGAACCACCCATGTTCTCTCATAAGAAACACTTGAAGATATATTCTATGAATTATTTGTGAATTTATGAATTAAATATTTAATGATAGCTATCTGTAGTACAATTATTACAGTCAGACACTATGCTAGGCACTCAGGATGAAAAGATGGGCCAAATTTCATAAAGTACTATAAAGTGATACTTGAACTGATGCAGTGCTGGAGAGCGTGTAACTAAGAGACAGGACCCACAGAGGGAATCAAGGAAACCTGAGACAGTTTTCATTGAGTAGAGAACTACAGTATGAATAGGAGTAATTAAAGTCATTAGGATAAAAGGGAAACCATATTCAAAGATCCTGGAAAGGGAGTAACCACGACATGGTCCTGGAACTGAAAGAAACCAGTGTGATTATAGAGAGGATCATAGTGTCACATGACATCTGGGAAGTGGCAGGAGCCAGAGCATGCATGGCCTCATAGGCCATATTAACATTTTTGGTCTTTATCTGAAAAGCATAGGAACCCATTGATTGATTTAAGGTGTGTGTGTGTGGGGGGGGGGGACATGTTCAGATTCATATTTTTAAAAGTTCACACTGCTTGAGTATTGAGGAATTGATTAAAAGGGAACAATTTAAACAATATGGATAATAGGGAAACAATCTATGGTATTATTTTATTTGCACACCTTCAGAGATGGCGAATTAGAGTAGTGATAATGGCGATGGCAAAAGTAGACATCTTAAAGATGTGCTGGACTGAAAACTAGGTTTTTGATGTGTGCAATTTATTGGACATTAATGCTTCTCACTAAGATAAAACATGTTAGAAGAGGTGGGTTGCATGTTGGTGAGAAGGTTACATGTACAATGTGGGGAATTTTTAGGTGGTGTATCCTTTGAGACACTTAAATGAAAATCTCAAATTTCCAGAAAGCAGTTGGGTCTGCATTTCTGAGGAGAGTTCTCAGACAGAGATACAAGTCTGTGAATTATAACATGTGGGATTTATTAAAAACTTTGAAACTGGATAGGACAGAGGAAAGAGCTCACAAATATATAAGCCTGGTAAAGAGGAACTGGTTCTAAGCCCTGAAAGCAGTTAAAAATTAAACTAAGAATAACTGTTTTTGTAAACATAATTTCAAAAAAGAATTCCTTATGAGAAGTTATGTAGTAAATGGCTTTAATAAGATGGAGGTTTATTTTTTCTCACCTAAAATAAGTTCTACGTGTATGCAATCCAGGACTGGTTTGGTAGTTTCAAGGTATCGTCATCCTTAGCAAGTGATTTTGATTCTCAAGTTCTCTGGTTCCAAGATTTCTGCTGTAGGCCTAATTTAATGTCCTTATTCCAGGTAGGAAAAGGAAGATGGAAAACACTAGGAAATTTACCTGATTTATGATCCATCTCATTGTTTACTCCTGGGTGCAAGGGCATTGGGATATGGAGTTTGGGGCTGGGCGCATTGTACTTTCTGTTGACAAAGGAGAGAATAGACATTGGGGAGGCCACTAGCTGTCTCTGCTATAAATGTACTATGGGGAAATCACTCTCATATACTAAGTTTATAGAATACAGTATACAGACTTTCTGAATGAAATTTTGGCAAATTATATTCAAATATTTAAAATGTTTCTACACTTTTGACAGGGCGTTTTCACTCTTAGAAAGTTATTCTAATGAAACAAAGTAATTCTGTCTCACCAAGCAGACTTGGAAAGTTTACAGCTATGGTCATCTTGATATTTAGGTTGGAAACAATCCAAGTGTCAAGAAGACCAGTCAAAGTTGTGGAGGCTCTGGATATCAACTAATTGTTTCTTGAATAGGGTATGGAATACAGTTATGCCCTTTAAGATAATTCAAATAGGAGCTCCTGGTCCCATTATTTTAATAATAAAGATTAAGCAGGTATGTCAAAGTTAAGCCTTTCACTTAAGTTTTGGTATCCTATACTCTGGTCAACTTTCCCCAAATAATCTATTATTTCACTCTCACTTGTCCAATGCTGTATAGCCTACTGCCAACTAAATATTGTATGTTGATTGATCTGGTGTGTTATCATTATTGGAAACAAGTAAGCCTTATCATCACCTATTATATTTAGTGTTGTCATTCAAAAATTTCATGTCCTGATCAATAATGAATATGATACTTGGTTCATTCTTCATCTTACAAAACCAGTTGAAATTTCTTTCTTCCTACACATGGTGAGAGACCACCAGTTGTAATCAATTTTTTTCTGTAGGATTTTAATTTTCCTTAGCAGATTGGCTTACATAACAAATACTGAGAAAGGTAAAAATTTACTGTTCATAAAAAGATAATTTCTTAACAGAAAAGGAATATTATATATTACACTCCCTTATTAAAGTTAACTAATAAAGTAAATAAAACTTACTATACCGCCTTTCATTTGGATTATAACTTTCTTATTAAACTTCATATTAAATTTTCTTCTTATAATTACAGAGTCATGCTTTTATTCACAGGCTCACCTTATTCCAAATAATTACAGTAGTATTTTCTCTGTTACGTGTATATTGTCAAAACTTAGACCATGAGAATCCTTTTTAACTAAGCTCATTTGTCCTTGCACTATCCACGCCATCTTTGAAATCCTCTTCACTTTTGGGCTGCCAAATATGTTTCGGGTCACGGGATCAGCTATTATCCAAGAAGTGCCAGTTCTTTTCTTTTTACAAAGGAAGAGAAAATGTATTAGAAACTAAATTTTGGGCACTGAGGGCTGCATATCAGATTTAGTATGGTAGATAGGATGAGATTAATGCTGGGTGAAATTCTGGCTAGAACTAGAAAAGATACTACTTTTTAAAAGGCCATGAGTTCATAATATTTACTGTTTAGTTTTATTAACTCTGTATTTTTTTAACTTTAATAATGTATTTTATTTAACCTACTAGATATAAGGTATTCTCATTTTAATATGTAATGGAGATCACTTAATGGACTGTGTAGGTGCCTGTACACCTGAATTACCTACATGTGTACACCTGAAGCTGAAGCTGAATAATACTGAATGTGAACTATAACTTTATACATACATATATAGTCACGGAACCTGTATTTTTTGATGTAAAGTTTTGTTTATTCTATCAATGACATGACACTTAGATTATTAATCCTTCCCTAAGGTTTTAAATATGCCTCTTTTATCTTTTATAATTTTTATGTGCCATTTAGTTCCATTCTAGAGTCACTTGATTTTTTTTCACTATTCGTTACAGTAAGAGAAGGAAATGTTTTCTCACGTGTGTTTTCTTTTCAGTCATCTTATTGATAGGTAGTGAAATAAAACACACAGAAATAAAAGTTTATTTTTATATTGTGGAAATAAAGTGAGTTATAGTTAATCAGAAACTGAAGTAATTATTTTTAAAGTAAAATCTCAAAATGTATAGTGTCATAAATACATTTTGTGATATGTATAAAAATTTATGTTTTAAGTTAAAAAAACTCATCCTATGGGGTTATTTTTAGCAAACAATATAATTAGTGGCACCATTTAAGGTGCTGTTATGAAGCGCACCTTTTGTTATTTTGGGGGTCTCAATAATCCTTATGCAAATGTGAAATGTGAATACATAATTAGTTAATTTATTAACCATTCATTTAAAATATTTATTGATTACATATTCTGTGCCAAACATTCTTCAAGGTCTAAGACTACAATAAATAAGATATTTACATCTCTCTCCTGCCCAGAATTACAAAACAGTTGAGAAAACATCCAGTTTAATAAATGATTATAATGCAGCTTGATGAATGTTATAGTAGGAGAAATGAGAATTTTATGGGAAGCTGTGGTCATGGAAGAAAACCTGTCTTATTGATGGTCTTCCTGAGAATGTCACATTTAGATGAAGAACTAGAGAATGAATAGGACTTAGCCAGACAGAAGGTGGAGGTTGCATATGGCAGTAGAAGTGATCACCTGGTGGAGTGAATGCCATCTGTGTTCAGAAGTCAGACATTATTGAAAGGGCAAAATTAAGTCATTGAAGGCACTTGGGTAATGAAGAATCAGATTTGTATATTTAGAATATTACGCTTGAGACGTCATCAAAATGGCGATGTGAGGTGAACCTCTGTAAAGCTCCCCTGGAATTTACAACTAATCAAACAACAATAATTCCACAAAGGACTCCCTGCACAGCAGACAGGCAAGACGAAGAGGCCCACTACTGAATTCACCTAAAGGTGGGAGAATTAGGCAAGTGGGGGAGGAGGAAGGGAGAAGTGCAGAGACGGAGCCGCGTGGGCGCAGGACGCAGACCTAGCTCAGTGCTGCAAGCTCGCTGCATCCCGGAGCTACCGCAGCTGCAGGAGAGGGAAGAACTCGGACTGCTAGGGCTCCCCTTATGGCCCACAGGGCTGAGGGGGCAGCATATAGCACGGCTGAACCCAACGCTCACGGCAATGACTGAGAGAAGAAGACTGAAAACAGTGGTTTAAGCCCTCACTGCCGAGCATAGAAAGGAAGCCTTAGGAACTGAGACTAGCCGCCCGCTCCCTACCCTCCCAGAGCTCGCCCCACCCCCACCTGCCCGGTGCTAGAAGCAGAACAGTAGCAGTTTCAGATCAAAAGAACAGAATATTTGCTATTCAGAGAACTGTGGACCACAGACACAGATTTGCAACCCAACTAGTTCCGGCAAAGGGGAGGAGCTGTAGAAGCGGGACCTGCTGTGGTGGTGGTCACTGCCATTGCTCTGGGCCACCTCTAACAACTCACCCTGCCCCAGGCCCCACCTATCTGGGCAGATCCCTGCAGGAGTAAACAGAACTGCTGAAACATACGGGCTCTGAGTCTGATGCAGAAAGAGCTTTGGAACTTCAAAAGCTCTCTGCATCCCCACAGGGACGTGGTGCCCTATGACACAGGCAAACTGTTAACAGAGGAGAAGCCCATCTCCCAGGGAATCCCCCATTGTGTGAGAAGCTGGAATAATGCAGAGAAAACATAGCACTACTGTGTGAGAGAGGAAAGAAAAGGCTGCACAGTCAGAGAGAAAATAAAACATTCTACCAAGAAGTACTGGAAAAAAAAAGAAAGACCTCTTCCTATCAACCTGTTGCAAAAGCCACTCCTGTGTCTAGGAAGAGAAATAATAAATCAGTAATTTCCATGAATAACCAAGGCAACAAGACAGCTCAGAGAGAAAGTGAAAAGTCTTGAGAAAAGGAAATTAAAGGTGTGGAAATATGTGACTTAAATGGCAGAGAATTCAAGATTGCAGTTCTGAAAATACTCAACGAGATGCAAGAAAACACAGAAAGGCAATTTAATGAACTCAGAAATGCAATCAAACAACAACATGAGCATTTTACGAAAGAGACTGAAATTTTTATGAAGAACCAACTGGGATTTCTGGACATTAAGACCTCAATAGAAGAAGGTAGAATGAAACAACCAGCTTAGGAAGTAGAGTTGACCAGATGGAGGAAAGAGTCATCGAAGATAGAAACCTGGAAATTGCACAGATGGAAAAAGAAAGAGACTTGAGACTTAAAAGAAATGAAAGAACTCCACAAGAACTTTCTGACTCTATCAGAAAGAGCAATGTAAGAATAATGGGCATACCAGAAGGAGAAGAAAGAGAGAAGGGAACAGAGAATATATTCAAACAAAACGTTGATGAGAACTTCCCAAACTTGTGGACAGAAATGGATCCTCGAATCCAAGAAGCAAATAGAACACATAATTACCTCAATCCCAACAGGCCTTCTCCAAGGGACATTGTATTGAAGCTATTTAAAATCAATGACAAAGAAAGAATCCTCAAGGCAGCCAGGGAAAAGAAGACGGTAACCTACAAAGGAAAGCCCATTAAATTATCATCAGATTTTTCAGCAGAAATTCTACAAGCCAGGAGGGAGTGGAACCAAATATTCCAACTATTGAAAGAGAGAAATTATGAGCCAAAAACAATATATCCAGCAAAGATATCCTTTAGATATGAAGGAGGAATAACGACTTTTCCAGACATACAGAAGCTGAGGGAATTTTCTACACACGACCTGCACTACAAGAATACTAAAGGAGGCTATTGGACCACCATCAACAGGGACAATTTGTGGCAACATAAAAAGGGGGAAAATAAAGACCTGAACCAGAATATGGAATGGAGAAAGTAAGCGTGCTGAAGAAAATGGAATACTCTAAATATCAAACTTTCTTTTACATAAAATTAAGGGTAACCACTCAAAAAAAATCCAGAACTGAACTATGTACTGTAATAAAAGAAGAAACAGAGGGAAACATCATAGAATACCACCTCACAGAAATAACAGACAACAACAAAAAGGCAAAGAAACAATGGAGACACAGCCTTAGCAGAAAACTAAAGATAGACTGACAGGAAATCCTCACGTATCTATAATCACCCAAAATGTAAATGGACTGAAATCACCAATAAAAAGGCACAGAGTAGCAGATTGGATCAAAAAACTAAACCCAACCATATGCTGTCTCCAAGAGACACATCTCAGCTATAAGGAAAAGCATAGACTCAAAGTGAAAGGGTGGAAATTGACACTCCAAGCAAATGGTACCCAGAGAAAATTGGGTGTAGCCATAATGATATCAGATGAAACAGACTTCAGGGTGAAAAAGATAACAAGAGACAAAGATGGACATTTCATAATGGTAAAGGGGACTATACAACAAGAAGACATAACAGTCATCAATATTTGTGACCCCAATCACGGAGCACCAAAATATACGAAGCAACTACTAACAGAACTATAGGGAGAAATTGACCAAAACATGGTTATAGTAGGGGACTTAAGTACATCATTGGCAGTTCTGGATAGATCATCCAAACAGAAAATAAATAACAAAATAGCAGCCCTAAATAACACATCAGATAATATGGACATAATTGACATATATAGAGCTCTTCATCCTAAAACATCAGACTATACATTCTTTTCGAGTGTACATGGAACATTCAAAAGGAAAGACAATATATTGGGACATAAAATCAGCCTCAGCAAATTTAAGAAGATTGCAATCATACCAAGCATATTCTCTGATAAAGGTTTGAAATGGATATCAACTGCAAAAAGAAAGCAGGAAAAAATGCAAATACGTGGAGATTGAACAACATACATTTAAAGAACGACTGGGGCAAAGAAGAAATTAGAGGAGAGATCAAAAATACATAGAAACAAATGACAATGAAAATACATCCTACCAAAATTTTGGGGATGCAGCAAAAGCAGTTTTAAGAGGGAAATGTATATCATTACAGGCCTATCTCAAGAAACAAGAAAAATCCCAAATGAATAACCTCATGTTACACCTTAAAGAAATAGAAAAAGAAGAACAGTGAAACCCAAGGTCAGCAGATGAAAGGAAAAAAAAATAACAAAAATCAGAGCAGAACTAAATGAAATAGAGAACAAAAAGACAATAGAAAAAAATTAATGTGACAAAGACCTGGTTCTTTGAAATGATTAACAAAATTGACAAACCGTTAGCTAGACTCACTAAAATAAGAAGAGAGAAGACACTAATTAACAATAACAGAAATGAAAAAGGGGAAGTTATCACTGACACCACAGAAATACAAAGGATCATCCAAGAATACTATGACGGACCATATGCCACCAAATCAATAACCTAGAAGAAATGGACAAGTTCTTAGAAACATATAGCCTTCAAGGCTGAACCACGAAGAACTGGAAAATCTAAACAGACCGATCACCAGTAACAAAATTGAATCAGTCATCCGAAACCTTCCCAAAATCAAAAGTCCAGGACCAGATGGCTTTACTAGTGAATTCTACCAAACCTTCAAAGAGGATCTTATAACAATCCTGCTCAAAATC
Organism: Rhinolophus hipposideros; assembly: GCF_964194185.1. NCBI lineage: Eukaryota > Metazoa > Chordata > Mammalia > Chiroptera > Rhinolophidae > Rhinolophus > Rhinolophus hipposideros. The sequence continues at coordinate 100,628,330 of NC_138046.1, forward strand.
TTCCAAAATATTGAAGAAGTGACAGAACTCCCTAACTCATTTTATGAGGCCAACATTACCCTGATACCAAAACCTGGTAAGGAAAACACAAAAAAAGAAAACTACAAACCAATATCTCTAATGAATACAGATGCAAAAGTCCTAAACAAAATTCTAGCATATCGAATACAACACATTAAAATGATTGTTCAACACGACCAAGTGGGGTTCATCCCTGGGACACAAGGGTGGTTCAACATCCGCAAATCCATCAATGTGATACATCACATAAACAAAATAAAGGATAAAAATCATATGATTCTATCAATTGATGCAGAAAAGCCATTTGACAAGATACAACATCCATTTATGATTAAAACACTTAATAAAATAGGTAGAGAAGGAAAATACCTTAACATAATAAAGGCCATATATGACAAGCCCTCAGCTAATCTCATAATTAATGGTGAAAAACTGAAGCCCTTTGCTCTAGGTTCAGGAACACGGCAGGGCTGTCCCCTATCACCTCTGCTTTTCAACATAGTGTTGGAAGTCCTTGCCAGAGCAATCAGGCAAGAGAAAGAAATCAAAGATATCCAAATTGCGAATGAAGAAGTTAAATTATCACTCTTTGCAGAAAACATGATGCTATATATAGAAAACCCTAAAGACTCCAACAAAAAGCTATTAGAAACAATCAACGAACGCAGTGAAGTTGCTGGCAACAAAATCAACATACAAAAGTCCATTGCATTCCTATTTACTAAGAATGAAATCTCAGAAAAAGAAATATAAAAAAAAAATTCCTTTTGCAATTGCAGCAAAAAGAATAAAATATCTAGGAATAAACTTAACCAAGGATGTGAAGGACCTATATGCTGAAAACTGTAAGACATTTTTGAAAGAAATTGAATACATAAAGAAATGGAAAGACATTCCGTGCTCATGGATTGGAAGAACCAACATAGTTAAAATGGCCATATTACCCAAAACAATATACAGATTTAATGCAATCCCCATCAAAATCCCAATGGCGTTTTTTAAAGAAATAGAACAAAAAATTATCAGATTTTTGTTTGGAACCACAAAAGACCCCGAATAGCCAAAGCAATCTTAAGAAAAAAGAAAAATGCTGGAGGTATGGCGCACCCTGACTTTAGCTTGTACTACAGGGCTACTACAATCAAAACAGCATGGTACTGGCAGAAAAACAGACACATAGACCAATGGAATAGAATTGAGAACCCAGAAATAAAACCACATAAACACAGACAGATAATTTTGGACAAAGAAGCTAAAAACATACAACGGAGAAAAGACAGCCTCTTCAATAAATGGTGCTGGGAGAATTGGATAGCCACGTGCAAAAGAATGAAACTGGACTGCTATCTGTCACCATGTACCCAAGTTAATTCAAAATGGGTCAAAGACTTAAGCATAAGACCTGACACAATAAACTGCATAGAAGGAAACATAGGTACTAAACTTATTCACCTTGGGTTCAAAGAACATTTCATGAATTTAACTCCAAAGGCAATGGATGTAAAAGCTAAAATAAACAAACGGGACTATATGAAACTTCAAAGCTTCTGCACAGCTAAAGAAACCATTGACAAAATAAAGAGGCAGCCAACTGAATGGGAGAAGATTTTTGCAAACAGTGCCTGCGATAAGGGGCTAATATCCAAAATATACAAGGAACTCTTGAAGTTCAACAACAAAAAAACAAACAACCCAATTGAAAAATAGGCAGAGGGCCTGAAGAGACATTTCTCCCAAGAGGACATACAAATGGCAGATAGACATATGAAAAAATGCTCAACATCACTAATCATCAGAGAAATGCAAATAAAAACCACAATGAGATATCATCTCACCCCAGTCAGAATTGTTGTCATCAACAAGACAAATAGTTACAAGTGTTGGAGAGGCTGTGGAGAAAAAGGAATCTTCATACACTGTTGGTGGGAAGGCAGACTGGTGCAGCCGTTATGGAAGGCAGTGTGGAGGTTCCTCAAAATATTACGAATAGAATTACCATATGACCCAGCAATCCTTCTCCTGGGTATCTACCCAAATATCTGAAAACATTTATCCATAAAGACACGAGTGCTCCAATGTTCATTGCAGCTTTGTTTACGGTGGCCAAGACATGGAAACAACCAAAATGTCCTTCGATAGATGAATGGATAAAGAAGGTGTGGTATATATTGTGGAATACTATTTGGCGGTAAGAAAAGATGATATGGGAACATTTGTGACAACATGGATGGATCTTGAGCGTATAATTCTAAGCGAAATAAGTCAGATAGAAAAAGCAGAGAACTCTATGATTTCACTGATATGTGGTATCTAAACCAAAAACAACAGAAGAGCAAGACAAACAAATGAGAAACAGAAACTCATAGACACAGACAATAGTTCAGTGGTTACCAGAGGGTAAGGGGTTTTGGGTGAGGGAGATGAGGGTAGGGGGGATCAAATATATGGTGATGGAAGGAGAACTGACTCTCGGTGGTGAACACACAATGGGATTTATAGATGATGTAATACAGAATTGTACACCTGAAATCTATGTAATTTCACTAACAATTGTCACCCCAACAAATTAAAAAAAAAAGAAAAGAAATGGATTATTTTGAATGGCTACTAGAGTGAGCATATTTAACCAATGAATATAATGCTCAGTAACACATAAAAATTACAACAAGTGAATTACCATTGATTTTCTAATCCAACATTCTGTGTTCAGTAATACAGTATGATTACCAATCTGAATCTCATATTTTGAGGAAAGCTTTTCGATCCTTTGCACTCCTCTAGAGGCTTTTAATAAAGTACTAGACAATGGCACCTCTTTTTGCTATATTTCTCCAAAGTTTGCTTTTCTGGTTCTAAAAATCATAGAAAGAGTGAGAATGGCAGGTCCCAGAAGTCCTTGTTAGGCAATGAAGTAGGAGAGGATAAATTTATGATGAAATACAAGTTAAGTGTTTTCTCTTAGAATGCATCTAAACCTTTTGCTTCCTGCCAGAGAAAACAGAAGTCTGTACTTGAAGGAAACTGGCAAGACAGGTCAAGGGGGCCAGGAAATCTTGGATATCGGTTATGGGATCCTTGAAACTGTCCATACTGGGGTCCAGACAGCAGGAGGAATGTGTTTCTGGGACTGTACTGAAAGATTAAGAGAGGAGAGAAAATACCGGGAGTGAAGTTCAAAAACAATAAAAGATGGAGAGGTGGAAAGAGTCACGGAGACTTTGGAGGCGGTGCTCTGGCATCTGGGAAGTGTGAACTTGATTAGGAATAGAAGGAGAAAAGTGGAGATCCCGGAGTAATAAGGTCTAGCAACTGAGTAAGGAGGTTACCAAAGTGTCATTCGCATCAACATAGATTCTTCTCTGTATAGCTAGGTGATCTGTTTTGTGTTTTGGATTCTATGGCTGCAGGATGTCAAGACCACAAAATAATAAAACATTATAATAATTTACAGTACAATAGCCCTTTATAATGTGATATCAAGATGGTCAGCTTTTCTTATTTTCGCCTCACAGAGAACCCTTTTTTATTATAATTGCGAAACCATTAATACAGTTTACCTTCTATGGCAAAACATTTTAAGACTGTGAAAGAGGAAGAGGGCAAGGTGTTAAGTATTAAGGTATTAAGATATTTTAGATGTGGAATATTTGACTATGAGTGTGTCTGTTAGGTTTGAGAAAAGTCAGTTTGCTTGTTTGAAGTGTGTTAAAAACGCACATTATTTAGCTGGTCTGGAGCCTGAGGGCAGTAAGAATATAGGGAACATATAAAATATATATGGTTTATTTAAGGAAAGCAAGCAGTTCATGGATTGGGTCTCACTTGCTTTCAGTTAGCTACTGTGAAGTCATTTGGAGAACAAATATATATGTGTGTCTTGAGTGGGTAAGTCCATCAAGAAGAGTAGGTGCCAGCATGGAAAATAATCAAACTGCCATGGGCGAGAAGCAGCAGTTAAGTAGCTCTGAGAGATGAAAGGAAAGTGACTTGTATGTGTCAAACATGATTCCAGCACCACATCCTCAATGCTAGCTGTGTCAGCATTTCTTTTCCCGGTCATACAAAATCCACAAATACTACCAACATTTATTTTTCTTTATTAAAGAGATAAAATTCTATATTGGTTGAAGTAAAAAAAAATCCACCTAAGCTTATCAAACTAAATGAGTTGGTTTGTACATGAAAATACAAAATGTACAAATTTATATCATTCCTCGTACTTTACAATAATATACTTGCTTATCTCATTTTTGTTGGTTGAAACTAATATATTTAATATAAAACATAAATTAAAATCTAAAGTCCACAGTGGAAACTGAAATTATTATTAGAGTTTGAAGAATGGGGTGATACTTGTGAAATTATAGCTATTTATCACTGGATTTCATGTTCAAAGACATCTCTTCTGATGATGATTACAATCTTTGTGTGTGGTTGTGATTGAGAATCAAATATGTGAGCAGAATTTTAAGGTGATCATTTAACTTTTTTACTAACATACTATTTTGAAAGTCCTGTTGTATTAACAAGTGTGTATTATTACAATAAACTTCTTTAAATAGAGAATTAATTAGGTATTTCTAATGGATCTTATTTTTTTAACTTATTGTTTAGAAAGGAATAACTCAAAGGCCCAAAGAATTCTCATATCTAGGTAGTGAGTACCTCAGAAGTAAAAGTACAATCTCCCTTCTCCCAGTCAAGTTCTTAAACACAAAGTTGACAAATGTTTTCCTTAAAGCAGCAAACTATCAGGCACATAATATCACTACTGTTTTATGAGTCAGAGCATCATTTTTTTGTAATAATTTATTGGGGTGACAATTGTTAGTGAAATTACATAGATTTCAGGTGTACAATTCTGTATTACATCATCTATAAATCCCACTGTGTGTTCATCACCCAGAGTCAGTTCTCCTTCCATCACCGTATATTTGACCCCCCTTACCCTATTCTCCCTCACCCAAACCCCCTTACCCTCTGGTAATCACTGAACTATTGTCTGTGTCTATGAGTTTTTGTTTCTCATTTGTTTGTCTTGTTCTTTTGTTGTTTTTGGTTTATATACCACATATCAGTGAAATCATAGAGTTCTCTGCTTTTTCTATCTGACTTATTTTGCTTAGCATCATACTCTCAAGATCCATCCATGTTGTCACAAATGTTCCTATATCATCTTTTCTTACCACCGAATAGTATTCCATTGTGTATATATACCACACCTTCTTTATCCATTCATCTATCGAAGGACATTTTGGTTGTTTCCATGTCTTGGCCACCATAAACAAAGCTGCAATGAACATTGGAGCACTCGTGTCTTTATGGATAAATGTTTTCAGATATTTGGGTAGGTACCCAGGAGAGGGATTGCTGGGTCATATGGTAATTCTATTCGTAATTTTTTGAGGAACCTCCACACTGCCTTCCATAGTGGCTGCACCAGTCTGCATTCCCACCAACAGGGTATGAGGGTTCCTTTTCCTCCACAGACTCTCCAACACTTGTTACTATTTGTCTTGTTGATGACAGCAATTCTGACTAAGGTGAGGTGATATCTCATTGTGGATTTTATATGCATTTCTCTGATGATTAGTGATGTTGAGCATTTTTTCATATGTCTATTTGCCATTTGTATGTCGTCTTGGAACAAATGTCTCTTCAGGCCCTCTGCCCATTTTTCAATTGGGTTGTTTGTTTTTTTGTTGTTGAGCTTCAAGAGTTCCTTGTATATTTTGGATATTAGCCCCTTATCGGAGGCACTGTTTGCAAAAAACTTCTCCCATTCAGTTGGTTGCCTGTTTATTTTGTCGATGATTTCTTTAGCTGTGCAGAAGCTTTGAAGTTTCATATAGTCCCGTTTGTTTATTTTAGCTTTTACTTCCATTGCCTTTGGAGACAAATTCATGAAGTGCTCTTTGAACCCAAGGTGCATAAATTTAGTACCTATGTTTCCTTCTATGCAGTTTATTGTGTCAGGTCTTATGCTTAAGTCTTTGATCCATTTTGAATTAACTTGGGTACATGGTGACAGATAGCAGTCCAGTTTCATTCTTTTGCACGTAGCTATCCAATTCTGCCAGCACCATTTATTGAAGAGGCTGTCTTTCCTCTGTTGTATGTTTTTAGCTTCTTTGTCCAAAATTATCTGTCCGTATTTGTGTGGTTTTATTTCTGGGTTCTCAATTCTATTCCATTGGTCTATGTGTCTGTTTTTCTGCCAGTACCATGCTGTTTTGATTATTGTAGCCCTGTAGTACAAGCTAAAGTCAGGGAGTGCGATACCTCCAGCATTGTTCTTTTTTCTTAAGGTTACTTTGACTATTCGAGGTCTTTTGTGGTTCCAAACAAATCTGATGGTTTTTGTTCTATTTCTTTAAAAAATGCCATTGGGATTCTGATCGATTTGCATTAAATCTCTATATTGTTTTGGGTAATATGGGCATTTTAACTATGTTGATTCTTCCAATCCATGAGCACGGAATGTCTTTCCATTCCTTTGTGTCTTCTTCAATTTCTTTCAAAAATGTCTTACAGTTTTCAGCATATAGGTCCTTCACATCCTTGGTTAAGTTTCTTCCTAGGTATTTCATTCTTTTTGCTGCAATTGCAAAAGGATTTTTTTTTTATGTTTCTTTTTATGAGATTTCATTTTTATTACATAGGAATGCAATGGACTTTTGTACATTGATTTTGTAGCCAGCAACTTTTCTGCATACGTTGATTATTTCTAATAGCTTTTTGGTGGAGTCTTTAGGGTTTTCTATATATAGCATCATGTTTTCTGCAAAGAGTGATAATTTAACTTCTTCATTCGCAATTTGGATGCCTTTGATTTCTTTCTCTTGCCTGATTGCTCTGGCAAGGACTTCCAACACTATGTTGAAAAGCACAGGTGAAAGGGGACAGCCCTGTTGTGTTCCTGAACCTAGAGCAAAGGGCTTCAGTTTTTCACCCTTAATTATGAGACTAGCTGAGGGCTTGTCATAGACGGCCTTTATTATGTTAAGGTATTTTCCTTCTATACGTATTTTATTAAGGGTTTTAATCATAAATGGATGTTGTATCTTGTCAAATGCTTTATCTGCATCAATTGATATAATCATATGATTTTTGTCCTTTATTTTGTTTATGTGATGTATCACATTGATGGATTTGTGGATGTTAAACCATCCTTGTGCCCCAGGGATGAACCCCATGGTTATGATGAATAATCTTTTTAATGCATTGTTGTATTCCATTTGCTAGAATTTTGTTTATGATTTTTGCATCTGTATTCATCAGAGATATTGGTTTGTAGTTTTCTTTTTTTGTGTTGTCTTTACCAGGTTTTGGTATCAGGGTAATGTTGGCCTCATAAAATGAGTTAGGGAGTACTGTCTCTTCTTCAATATTTTGGAAGAGTTTAGCATCATTGGTATTAGATCCTCTTTGAAGGTTTGGTGGAATTCACTAGTAAAGCCATCTGGTCCTGGACTTTTGCTTTTGGGAAGGTTTTGGATAACTGATTCAATTTTGTTACTGGTGATTGGTCGGTTTAGATTTTCCAGTTCTTCATGGTTCAGACTTGGAAGGCTATATGTTTCTAAGAACTTGTGCATTTCTTCTAGGTTATTGAATTTGGTAGTATATGGTCCATCATAGTATTCTTGGATGATACTTTGTATTTCTGTGGTGTCAGTGATAACTTCCCCTTTTTCATTTCTGGTTTTGTTAATTAGTGTCTTTTTATATTAGTGAGTCTAGCCAAGGGTTTGTTAATCTATTTTTAATCCTTTCAAAGACCCAGCTCTTTGTCACATTAATTTTTTCTATTGTCTTTTTGTACTCTATTTCATTTAGTTCTTCTCTGATTTTTGTTATTTCCTTTCTTCTGCTGACCTTGGGTTTCACTTGTTCTTCACTTGTTCTTTTTCTAGTTCTTTAAGGTGTACCATGTGGTTATTTATTTGGGATTTTTCTTGTTTCTTGAGATAGGCCTGTAATGATATACATTTCCCTCTTAAAACGGCTTTAGCTGCATCCAAAAAATTTGGTAGGGTGTATTTTCATTGTCATTTGTTTCTATGTATCTTTTGATCTCACCTCTAATTTCATCTTTAACTCAGTTGTTCTTTAAAAGTATGTTGTTTAATCTCCATGTATTTGTTTTATTCCTGCTTTCTTTTTGCAGTTGATATCAAATTTCAAAGCCTTGTGATCAGAGAATATGCTTGGTATGATTGCAATCTTCTAAAATTTGCTGAGGCTGATTTTATGTCCCAATATATGGACTATCCTTGAGAATGTTCCATGTACACTAGAAAAGAATGTATAGTCTGATGTTTTAGAATGAAGGGCTCTATATATGTTAATTATGTCCACTTCATCTAATGTGTCATTTAGGGCTGCTATTTCGTTATTTATTTTCTGTTTGGATGATCTATCCATAGCTGTCAATGATGTATTTAAGTCCCCTACTATAATTGTGTTTTTTTTTTCAGTTTGTTTTTAATTTATTGGGGTGACAATTGTCAGTAAAATTACATAGATTCTCCCTTTAGTTCTGTTGGTATTTGCTTGGTAGATTTCGGTGCTCTCTGATTAGGGGCATAAATATTGATGACTGTTATGTCTTCTTGTTGTATAGTCACCTTTACCATTATGAAATGTCCACCTTTTTCTCTTGTTATCTTTTTCACCCTGAAGTCTGTTTCATCAGATATCATTATGGCTACACCTGATATTCTCTAGGTACCATTTACTTGGAGTGTCAATTTCTACCCTTTCACTTTGAGTCTATGCTTGTCCTTGTAGCTAAGATGTGTCTCTTGGAGACAGCACATGGTTGGGTTTAGTTTTTGGATCTAATCTGCTACTCTGTGCCTTTTTATTGTGAGTTCAGTCCATTTACATTGAGGGTGATTATGGATACGTGAGGATTTCCTGTCATTCTATCTTTAGTTTTCTGGTAAGGCTGTGTCTCCATTGTTTCTTTGCCTTTTTGTTGTCTATTATTTCTGTGTAATGGTATTCTATGATGTTTCCCTCTGTTTCTTCTTTTATTACAGTATATATTTCAGTTCTGGATTTTTTTTGAGTGGTTACCCTCAAGTTTATGTAAAAGAAAGTTTGATATTTAGAGTATTCCATTTTCTTCAGCACGCTTACTTTCTCCATTCCCATATTCCGTTTCAGGCCTTTACTCTCCCCCTTTTTATGTTGCCACAAATTGTCCCTGTTGATGGTGGTCGAATAGCCTCCTTTAGTATTTCTTGTAGTGCTGGTCGTGTATTAGAAAATTCCCTCAGCTTCTGTATGTCTGGTAATGTTTTATTCCTCCTTCATATCTCATAATTTCTCTCTTTCAATAGTTGGAATATTTGGTTCTACTCCCTCCTGGCTTGCAGAGTTTCTGCTGAAAAATCTGATGATAATCTAATGGGCTTTCCTTTGTAGGTTACTGTCTTCTTTTCCCTGACCGCCTTGAGGATTCTTTCTTTGTCCTTGATTTTAGACAGCTTCAATACAATGTCCCTTGGAGAAAGCCTGCTGGGATTGAGGTAATTAGGTGTTCTATTTGCTTCTTGGATTGAAGGATCATCTTCTGTGCACAATTTTGGGAATTTCTCATCAACGATTTTTTGAATGTATTCTGAAAGAATATGTTCTTTCAGAACATATCAGAACATGTTTGAAAGAATGTGTTCCCTTCTTTCTTTCTTCTCCTTCTGGTATGCCCATTATTCTTATATTGCTCTTTTTGATGGAGTCAGAAAGTTCTTGTAGAGTTCTTTCATTTCTTTTAAGTCTCAAGTCTCTTTCTTCTTCCATTTGTGTATTTTCCAGGTTCCTATCTTCGATGTCACTGATCCTTTCCTCCATCTGGTCAACTCTACTACCTAAACTGGTTATTTCATTCTTAATTTCTTCTATTGAGTTCTTAATCTCCAGAAATTCTATTTGGTTCTTTTTAAAATTTTAGTCCCTTTCGTAAAATGCTCATGTTGATCTTTGATTGTGTTTCTGAGTTCATTAAACTGCTTTTCTGTGTTTTCTTACATCTCGTTGTGTTTTTCAGAACTGAAATCTTGAATTCTCTGTCATTAAGTCGCATATTTCCATATTTTTAAGTTCCTTTTCTGGAGTCTTTTCACTTTCTTTCTGAGCTGTCTTGTTGCCTTGGTTATTCATGGTAATTACTGATTTTTTATTTCTCTTCCTAGACGTCTTTAGGAGTGGCTTCTGCAACAGGTTGATAGGAAGAGGTCTTTCTTTTGTTTTTTAATTCTTGTTGGTAGAATGTTTTATTTTCTCTCCGACTGCAGCCTTTTTTTTCCTCTCTCACACAGTAGTGCTATGTTTTCTCTGCACTATTCCAGCTTCTAATACAATGGGGGGATTCCTGGGAAACAGGCTTCTCTTCTGTTAAAATTTCGCCTGTGTCATAGGGCACCACGTCCCTGTGGGGATGTGGAGAGCTTTTGAAGTTCCAAAGCTGTTTCTGCACCAGATTCAAGCCCGTATGTTTCAGCAGTTCTGTTTACTCCTGCAGGGATCCGCCCAGGTATGTGGGGCCAGGGGCGGGGTGAGTTGTGAGAGGTGGCCCAGAGCAATGGCGGCGACCACCACCACAGCAGGTCCCGCTTCTACAGCTCCTCCCCTTTGCCGGAACTAGTTGGGTTGCGAATCTTTGTCTGCGGTCCACAGTTCTCAGAACAGCAAATATTCTGTTCTTTTGATCTGACACTGCTACTGTTCCGCTTCTAGCACCGGGTAGGTGGTGGTGGGGTGAGCTCTGGGAGGGCAGGGAGGGGTCGGCTAGTCTCAGTACCTAAGGCTTTTGTTCTCTGCTCGGCAGTGAGTCCTGAAACCGCCATTTTCAGCCTTCTTCCCTCAGTCGTTTCTGTGAGGTCTCTGCCGTGAGCGTTGGGTTCAGCCGTGTTATATGCTGCCCCATTAGCCCTGTGGGCCCTAAGCAGAGCCCTAGCAGTCCGAGTTCTTCCCTCTTCCGGAGCTGCGGTAGTTCCGGGATGCAGCGAGCTCGGAGTAATGAGCTAGGTCTGCATCCTGCTCCCACGCGGCTCCATCTCCGCACTTCTCCCCTCTCTCCTCTCCCACTCACCTAATTCTCCCACCTTTAGGTGAATTCAGTAGTGGGCCTCTTCGTCTTGCCTGTCTGCTGTGCAGGGATTCCTTTGTGGAGTTATTGTTGTTTGATTTGTTGTAAATTCAAGGGGAGCTTTACAGAGGCTCACCTCATGCCACCATTTTGATGACGTCTCCCCAGAGCATCATTTTTAAGGATGTTTCAGTGTGAGCCTTTGGATCTGCTTGTGCCTTTCCTGTTTATAGTTCCTCCAATATGGTTTGTTGAGCAGTAGCTCTTCCTAGCCATGTTTTCCTTGTCATGTATATATGCTAATAGTGAAAATTATTACTCAAACAAACTCAACAAAAACCAAAATTAATTATGTTCTGGTTGCCTTAAATACCAGTTCTAAAATAAAAACTTGCTCTAATCTTTCAGGTTTATTTTTCCCAGAAGACTTTTTAAAAATGTCTCATGTAATCATCTGCCTGTAGTCACTAATGCCAACGTGCAGACCCTGTCCCAGTTTTAGAAAGATTTCAAGCCTTGTTGGAGAGGGAAATCATGATTGCAATCCATACTCAAGTTGATCTGGCTACTCCTGTTTTTCTACTTTATGTCCCAGTTCTAGAAACTTAGTTTCCTCTTGGGATCAAGTCCACATCTTATGACTCAGTTTCCTATCTGGACTCTGCTATTATTCCTGATCTTGTAAAGCAACCCAGCACATCAGTGACTTCAGGATTGGGATTCTGATTTCTTTCATTCCTCCATCCTTGCCACTTGAGACCTGATTCTGAACTTCACACCCCATGCCTTAGGGCTGGCTTTCTGTTTCCTCACATCTCTTTACAAGTAATAGCCTGACTGCTTACTACATCTCAATACTATATTGCTTCTCTGTAGGTCCTCGTTTTTTGTGCCCTGTACGCCAGCTCTGTCACCTTTACTGTAGCTCCTCAGGCTAACTAGATAGCTATCAGTGTCTCTCAAGATAACTGACTTTTCCTGTATGGCTGGACTCCCTGACCTGCCAGTAACTTTTCCTCTACTAAGTACATCTAATTCCAGGCCCAAACTCTCTAGGATTGGCTTTCCATCTTGCAATCAAACCTTCTTTGAAGAGCCATTCAACAGAGAAAACTCAAGTCCTCTATCCTAACTAACACTATCTGTTCCAAGACCTTTTTGAACATGGCTATCACATTTAATATTATGTACAGATATTTATTCAGAATTTTTGACAAATCTTTTATTGTCTCTGAAAATTATAGATTCACATCTCTAAAATCCACTAGACATAAAAGCTATAAAAGTTTAGATAAAATATGCACATTCTTTAAAAGTATGTCTTTATTTTACCACATGTAAACTATATCAGAAAAAGTATAGCAACATTTCTGTTTAGTCTATTAAAAAATGTTGCTTATTTAAATGAGTCATTATAAGCTTGTCATGTAGAAGACACCAATTTTCACATCACAAAAGAAAACCAGTGCCTCCATTACCATGACATTCAAATTAGTAGATGAACTACAGACACAAATAAAAACCATCAGAATTACAGAGAGGAAAAGTATGACGCTGTGCTTGCTTCTTTCAACATCAATATATACATTTTTAATTGGAATTAAGTTGAATTTGATTCGTGTATTCAACTTGTGCTTGAAAATATTTTTATCTAGAAAAAAATGAAGTCTTTTTTCACACTTATTCCCTTAATCTATATCAGCTTGATTTATAATCTAACCTGATGAAGGTATGTTACTTCTTAAATGCACCTTACGTTATCCTCTCAACATTTATCCATTAACATCTTTTGACATAAGACATGGGAGGTAAATGCATGGTAATGTGGGTTCACAAGCACATCTCCATTTCTGAAAGTCATTTTGAGAATGACATTTGGAAAATAGTATCAAATAAAATATAAATCTTCAACAAAAGCCCCCCAATTTCTAGGAAAACATTCAAAAGCAATGGTAACACTTTTTGAAAGGCAGTGTATCAAGGATTTTAAGAATTTGAGTCAGACAAACATGGGTAGAAACCCTGATTCTACATTATATTTGCTGTATGACTTTTGACAAGTCTTTCCTCCATTTCATCATTTGTCTACATAACCATACTTTTTAAAAATAATGAATGAACTAATTTATATAAACTGCTTAGCAGTGTGCCTGACATGTGGAAAGTGTTTAATAAGCAGTAGCTAGTATTATTATCATCTTATTGTCAATAATCACTGTATTCCTATAGTTCTTGACCTTTATTTTCATTTAACTTGTATTATAATATTCTGAAATTCCTTTGGTAATACTCGGTTATAACATTGTATAACAGACTCTATGTATGAGGATTTTTAATATTTAATCAGGCTGTGGTATTTTGCTTTTGAAAAAGGGTGTATTGAGATATGTAGAGAAGATAAATGAGGACATTAAAAAGGTGCATTTTAAGTAGTTTATTTCTTGACAATACATTCAGATCACAGGAAAATCTATTCTTTCATATGAATTCTTTTGAAACCCTTTTGCCCAGAGAGGCTACAGGATCATTCATCATTTCTCACTGTTTCTACATCCATCACATCTTTTTCCTCTGCTTTCCATATGATCTCCTTAGCTTTTCTGATTGTAGCAGTAAGCAGAAGTAATGAATAAATTCAGATTTGGGACAAAGACAAAGCACAGTGGCCAGATATGACCTTAGGTCTGTCTAGCCTATGGCCGTCAGGGTATTCTTATCTATCATAAGAAAGAGCTTATTACATCCCAGCTGTGAAGAAGGCTAGGGTGGGCAGTAGAGAGAGGAAGTTAAATGGGCATAATCTGCCAACTCTGGGAGACATCTTTAGGTGATGATCACTTAGCATTTATCAAATGTCCCCTGTACTGTCTCTGTCAAAACAAATCCAAGCCTCTGCTTTGAAAAACCTTGTGTCTTAATAAAGCCAAAAAAACTCACAAAAAACCAACAACAACAATAGCCGAAGTAGACATATACAAGAGATGCTGGTCATAGATTTATGCATTTTATGGTAAGAAAAGTAAACAAACAGAATATGATCCTTTTTCTCTATTGTAGCTCTACGGTTTTGGTACTATTGAGTTAAACTGTTGACAGTGGGGGGAAATTCAAGATAATGCAGTGGTAGGAACTATTGCAGAATATCCCCCATCTCTCCTTTTATTCAGAAGCCCCCCCTTTTTAGTTCTCCTTTTCTCTGTAAATCTGAAAACTTACATTAATCATATTTAATGTTCCCAGAATTATGCTCTCTTTGGGAGGGTAGGGGATCAAAACAGAGTACAAAAGAAAAACCCTAAGAATTCTTCAACTTTAGGGAGCAAAGACACATATACTTGGAACAACCACCAAACAATCCTAATAAAAATATTAAATTCTAAATGTTATCAAACAGACAATAGGGGTTAGAAAAGAAATAAATCAGAGAAGACTAGAATAGTTAAAAAAACTTATGGATTCAATTAAATTGTAAATGAAGTTTTAGTATCAAATTTTAAACATTGTTTATATAGTTACTTTCTTTGTATTTATAATTTTTCCTTTAAACTGAAGAATTGTGAGATAATCCTCAAGATTTGCAGATGCTATTTAAAAACAAACAAAATGAGGTCAATTCCCTCATAAAGTAATGAAGAAGGAAAAAGAAAGAAAGGACTTTTGCATAGATTGATGCACTTTCTTGTTCTGGGTTACAAAATTATAAAGGTAGTGATTGATTGAAGATCTATGAAAAAAACCCAAATTTAAGACTTGGACAGAGAAAGAAAATCCACAAGATAAACCAGAGACGGTCATAATGATCAGAGGAGAGCCAGGAGTATGGAGGACCAGGATATAAATTTTCTATTGCTTTTTTTGTTAGTATTTTTTCTTTTGTTGTAAGAGCACTTAATATACAAGGTATGATCAAAACATATGTTGAATGCTGCTGCCAAGTGCCATCCAATGGAAAGGCAGGGAACTTATCAATGCAGGAAGCAGCACGTCAAACCTTACGAACAGTGTGTGACAAGTTTCAACTTGTTCGGTGCAGTCAGTCGGGTGTGAGCTATGATTAAAAGAAGGCGTGTTTTAAAGTGTTCCATAAATCATGCATCATGAACAACGCATTAACATGAAATGGGCAAACAGTTTCATCCTCCATCATGACAACGCTCTGTGTCACACATTGCTTCTGGTATGGAAATGTCTATCAAATAAAAACATTATGGTGTGTCCTCATCTACCTTATTCACCAGATCTGGCACCATGTGACTTCTGGCTCTTCCCAAAAGTCAAAATGACCATGAAAGGTAAACATTTTGAATAAATTCAGGACATCGAGGCAGCCATGACAATGCAACTAAAGACACTCATGAAAGAGGACTTCCAGAACTGCTTCAGAAAGTGGCAAGAATGATAAGTATGTTTGAAGCAGGGGTGAGGGGGTATTTTGAGAGGGATTAATGGCAATGTGTCTTTTTATATCACACCTTGTAAGATCCACGCTGTTAGCAAATTTTTAAGTATACAAGTGCCATCCAACGAATTTATCATCTTAAAACTATACCCATTTATTCCATCACAGTTATATTGGTCAGAAGTCTGGGGACAAGGTCTCACAATCTAAAATCAAAGTATCAGCCAGATTGATCTATTATCTGGAGACTCTGGGGAAGAATCTGTGTATAAACCATTCAAGTTGTTTGCAGAATTTAGTTCCATATAGTTCTAGGACTGAGGTCCACATTTTCTTGCTGGCTGTTGGCCAGGGGCCTCTCTCAGCAAGTTAAGACTGCTCACATTTTTTCACACATGCTCACCTACCCTCTACTCCATCTTTAAACAAGCATTGGAGAGTCAATTCCTTCCCATACTTCAACTGTCTCTGACTTCCCTTTCTGAAACTAGCTGGTAAAAAAAACAAAAAACAAAAAACAAAAACAAAAAAAACCCTCTACTTTTATAGTGCTCGCTTGATTAAGTCAGGTTCTCGTGCATAATCTCCATATTTTAAGGACAAATGACTTCAGATTTTGATCCTTCACAACAGTCCCTACATTACTGTTTGATTGAATAATCAAGGGGGAGGACTCTTGGGGTGCAGGCATCTTTAGAAATCTGCCTACCACATCCAATAACAACAACAAAAAAGAGGTTTTAAGAACAAATGGATAAACCAACTATAAACAGCTATGGCAAGCTAAAGGTCAAGTACTAAGTAAAAGACACTGATACGTTAATCTGGTGGAGAAGGGTGACTTTGGAATGAGCTAACTTGGCAGAGAGATGGAGTTGAAGAGAGCATTGGAAGAGTGATGAAATCGAAAGGAAATGAAGATTAAATGGGTGGTTTGAAAGCATAGACACTAAATACAGCATAGTCAACAAGAAATAGAAATCGATTCCTAGACACTTTTACAGTAACGTTGAAGAACCCTAAAGATGAATAGAAAAACTTAAAAAGCACTTAGAAAATATAGATTACTAGAGAGAAATGAGAGTTAAACTCACAAAAACAAAACGAAACAAATGGAAAACAAATAAAAAGCTCAACAGCAATAATGGAAGCCAGAATATAGTGGAATATTATTTTCAAAAAGTTGAAGAAAAAAATTATCAACCTCATAGTGTGTGCCTAGCAAAGCTGTCTTTCACTAAGGAAAGGAAAACAATAACATCTTAGAATACATGAAAATTGAAAGGTGTTTTTTTGTTTTTTTTTTTTTTTTTCCATAAATAACCCTACACTGATGGAGCTTCCAAAAGATCTACTTTCTGACGAGAATGCTTAACAGTGAGAACAAAAAGATTAAAATGTAGGCATATCTAAGAGGTATTTTCTGTATAAAATAAGAATAACAACAATAGCAACAATAAGTCTCATATGTGGAGCTCAAAAAACAGCAGATACAACATACTTAATACAATATAACATGTCAAAAAGTGTGATGATAAATGTTCAAGTTTTAGGTTCTTTGCACTGGTTAGTAGGTGTTTGAATTAACTTTAGACTGTGTGAAATAAATATGCAGGATAAAATATCAAGTATAACCAGTAAAAGAAAATTGCTGCACGTATTCAAAACCAATAAAAGGAAAAACAATATGTGAAAGCAAACAAACATAGCTCAATCAAACCCCAAACAAACAATCCCGCCCCCCAAAAAAAACAAGAAAGGAGAAAAGCAGCAGCTCAGAGAAAATGAAACATATAAAAGGAAAAGTAAATTTATAGAAACTAATCTAGGTATTATCAATATTTATGATACCTGTTGTCATGTATAAAATGTATAAGGCTAGAAGCTCAAATACCAGACATGGCTGGAGTAATGTTTATCAGGAAAAACCCTTGGGAATAGAAGCAATAACATGTGAGCGTATATGTCCTCTGTTACCCACTGAATTCTAGAGCAGTGAAGAGATATTTCAGGGTAGCCCTCAGACTCTGAAAGAAGGTCCTCACACATAATCTGTAGAGCTCTTAAGCATCCTTAATCCATGGGAAACATTAGTCCTTCCCATGGTTAGATCAGGAACCAGACTACAATAGCAATTTGACAAGGCAGAACCTTGACTTCAGCCTTGCCCTGCAATTTCAGCATTTATGATAGGAGGGGAGTATTATCTGCCCCTTTTGGTTCAAGCCATGTAATTACAGCCATATGATATGTCAACATAACAGCAAGATTTGACATATTCCTTTCATGGGATAAGGGGTTGAGGTCCAAACCTACGGATGTGCCAGGAATGATAGTCACCAGACCAAAACTCATCTCCATGAAGCTTTACAGCAGTATTATGAAATCAACTTTTTTATTGCTGGGGACTAACCTGCTGGAGACCATTCTGGGACAAGTTAACCCTTACCTCTCAATAATATATGAACTAAGATTATTAATTAAGATACATATTTTCAGGTTATATAAAAATATCAAATTTCAGCTACATGCTCTTTATCATAGATGCACCTAAAACCCAAGGTCAAGTAAAGATTGAAATCGTGAAAATTAATAAATATATACCAGGCAAACACTAACGAAATTACAGTTGAGTCAGTTACACTAATATTAGAAAAAAATAAACCTAAGCTGGATACATTTAGTATATATTTATATACAGAAAAGTGCTAGTTCTCTAAGAAGATATTCAATTGCTAATTCTTGTATGTGGTAAAATGCTCTTACAATATGTGAAGCAAAATTGTCCAGAACTACAAGTTGAAATAGACAAATTCAACATAGTAGGAGATTTCAACATAACTCTCTCATCTTCTGTCAAGTCAAGCAGACAAAATAGTCAGTAAAATATAGAAAATTTGAACAACAAAATGTGAACACACTTCACTTAGTGGTCATATACAGAACTCTGCAGCAATAAATAGAGAATAACTTTCAGTATATACTATACATTTAAAGAAATTGCCTCCTAATCTCTAAAGCAAGTCTCAAAAAAAGTCAAAGCAGTATCATACAGATTAATTTTTTCCTTTTTAAAAAATTAGTTTCATGTGTACAAAACACTGTAATAGTTAGATCATACAGACTATTTTTAAGACTAATTGAGCAAAAGAAATCATAATAGAAATTTTAAAAAAATATTCAGAACTAAAAAATAATAAAATTCTACATATCAAAAGATGACATGTATTGTGGACCATGAGACTTTTTCAAAATATCATCTATCTAAATGCTAAAATAAAATTGTTCGAGTATTAAAACAAAATATGGATGAATTCCTTTATTATCTAGAAAAGGGTGAACAATGCCTTACTGTGATTCAAAATCTAGAGGCAAACAGGGAAATTATTGATGTTTGATCACATTAAAAATGTGCATGGTATAAAGAAGAAAAAGGAATGAAAGAAGACAAATGACAAAGTTGGATAAAATATTTACATCTTACATCACATACAGATGTAAAATACAGAGGGCTATTTAACATTGCTATTAAATAAAGAACTTCTTTAAAAAATAAGAAGACAGTCCCAAAACTTTAGAAAAAAATAGGCAAATGATATGGAAAACAGTTCACAGAAAAAGAACCAGCAATGGCCCTTAATCATAGGAAGCAATCATATGTATAGTGAGAGAAATACAAATTGAAACTACACTGTGGTATTATTTCTAACCTTGGCAAAAACAGGACATTTTGACAACATACTCTGTTGTTAAGGCTGTGAGAAAACAATCACTTTCACATTGTTAATGGAAATGCAAAATCATACCACCTCTAAAAATTTGATATTAGCAATTATAAATTAAAGAAATTACACATGCATTTATCCTTTGACTCAGTAATCCCACTGCTAGGAAACTATCCCTAAAATACACTCACAGAAATATAAAATGACTTATGCACAAGGTTGTTTATTTCCCTAGCTTTATGCAAAGGTGAAACAGTTATAAAACAAACCAAAAAAGAACAAAAGAAATATGTTACACTTTCTTGGGTACCAAAGGTGTGGGAACTCATATACATATACATGCATATTTTCTAATATTTTCAAAAATAAACAGTGGAAAGATAAAAAAAATTAATTAAAAGAAATAGTAAACTTTAGATAGGAAGAAGACAAAAGAGAGATGGTGGGAAGAACAAGGATAAAAGTTAGACATTTTCTAATGTTCCTTGTTTTACAATTTTGACCTTAGAATTTTATTCCTTTTTATATATATATTTGAAAGATAACATTAACTAAAAATGAAAAAAAAGGGAAACAATCCTTTAAATTAAAATAAAAAAATTAAAAATCTCTAATGTTATTTTATATCAAGTTTGTGGCATAATGCCAAGGATATTTACCTCAATTAATTTAAAAGTAGGATTATGACTGTATACACCTAAGTGGAACCACAAATAAAGATCACTAAATCCTAAATTGCAGTTAGTGATCCTGTTATTAAGTTTAATATGGTATAATTTTAAAACGATTACAAACATACACACATACACCACTACACAGAAAGTAGATTAAAGCATATAAGTAATATCATGCAGGGACTCAGCTCCCGCTCCCCACATAAGAACGCAGGATATGGTGAGGCCAAAAAGGAACACCCAGGGAGCTATGGATAGGAGGTTCATACCACTACTTCTCACTGGCGGCTGGGTTGGAGATACAAAAGCAAAACATTCACCAGTACCCCAGCAAGGGGTCTTCCTGCACCCCAGTCTCACTGGCTGCCAGGCAAGACGCAGAGGAAGTAGTATCCACACAATCTGCAATCCGCCCTCCGGTTCTCTGCCAACTAGCGAACCAACCAACCAGCCAACCAGCCAACCAGCCAACCAGCCAACCAACCAACCAACCCACCAACCCACCAACCCACCAACCCACCAACCCACCAACCAACCAACTCAGCCACTGCAGTTATATCAGTGGCTAATTGGCTAACTGGTTACAGCTGATGGCCAACTAGTCACAGTTGATGGCCATCTACTACCTGAGCCAGCACCTTTCCACATGAGGTTGAGAGCCTGGAAACTGCTCTCTGGGACTCTGTCCGTCCCACAAGTAATCATTAGGAACCAAGATTTTCAGTATAAAAGACAAGGTAAAGCTATACATCAAGTAAGTTAAATAAAATCCTGTCATCTCCATTTAAATTTGTGAATTCAATATTATGAACTTAGAATTTATTTAGTTTTGCAGAAACTTTATTTTCTGTCAACTTTGTATTTCCATTTTCTGTTTAAGAGCCTGTGGAAGATCAGCTCACTCAGTGGTCATTTCTAGCCATTTAGTGGCCTGAGCAATGGGAGATACTGACCAGTCTTCAGTAGGGAACCACTAAACAGGCACAGATGGCACCTGAGTGCCTTCAGCTCAGTCTGCAGCCTCAAATTTAGTGGCAGTAAACGCAGGAACTGGAGAAGTCCATTCACCCTGAATTTCCTCCTTGGTCACAGCTTTTTTGGCAGTGGCTTGCTTTTCCTGTTCAGTCTCTTCAGGGCCTCTGTAGAAGCACAGATCATGCGGGACCCCCCATGGGTGTTCACGCGAGATGCTGCTGTGCATGTGTGGCAACTCCTGCCCAGCATGCACCATCAGGCCCACTGAGTGGGCTTCCTTGTTGTTGCTCAGGATGGCAATGTCCACGTAGTACACAGGACAATCTCTCTTACACAGAACAATGGTAAGCAAGTTAACATAAGACACCTCTGTGAGAGGCTGATGGTGAACCCTGGGTTCAGTAACCATGAGAAGTCATGGCTCCCAGAAGGCTGCCCTCAGTCTGCTTTGTGGAGGTTCCAGGAGTGAAGCGGCAAGCAATAGAAGTGGCTCCCAGGGCAGCTGTAGTCTTTACCCAGTCTGCTGGCCAGTATTCCTAGAGGATATGGCACTGACATCAACCAGAGTTTTCGTGATAACAATGGCATGAGCTGCCAGCAGAAGCTTCTCCCAAGTTTTCTTCAGATTTATGAGGTAATGCCATCACTTTTCCTTTTGTAGTTGTACTGTTCCATTTATTAGGTTGGTACAAAAGTAATTGTGGTTTTTGCAATTATTTTTAACCATTTAAACTGCAATTACTTTTGCACCAACCTAATAGAAGTCAAAGTTGGTGGCACCTAAGTAAGTACCTGCTACAAGAAATTTGAGGACATCCTCCTTCACTTGCAGGACATCAAGGACTTCTGACACTACGAAGTTTCCCTTTCTGGGTTCCCTAAGGAACCCAGAACAATGCCATATGGATTCCTCTCCAGATAGCATGGAAAAGTAGAGTTTATTTTTCTCTCTCTAAAATAAATAAAGTGCATGTCTCCTCTTAGCTTTCCACTGACATGCCCAAGAAACTGTGACAACCCAGTAGAAAAAGCAAACCTACCACCCAGATATAATTACCAAATATCATTTTCCACTAAAATAAACTACCAGGGCTCCTTGGAGATATATTTGATTCCAAGCTATGACCAGAAATATCCAAGATGAGATCGGTTATCCTGTTATATCTTGTCATTTCAGAAATCCTGTACTTAGACTCTATCACAGACTATAAAAGGACACAGGAGGCAATTTGGACTCCCATTTGCCAAAGATGGGACAATTTGAGCTTCAGAAAGAAGAATGAATACTAAAATGTATCAAATCTTTCAAAATTAATAGTGACACTGATTATCATAATTATACTTAATCTTTCAGTGTTCATCCCTTGAGGTTTTACTTAGGTAACCAGTTCATTATTCAGGGAATTCATATACCGCATTTCCTCAAAAATAAGGCCTAGCCAGACCATTGGCTCTAATGTGTCTTTTGGAGCAAAAACTAATATAAGATCTGGTATTGTACTATATTATATTATATTATATTATATTATATTATATTATACCCAGTATTATAGTATAGTATAGTATAGTATAGTATAGTATATAAGACCCGGTCTTGTAGTAAAATAAGACCGGGTCTTATGCTAATTTTTGCTCCAAAAGATGCATTAGAGGTGATGGTCCGGCTAGGTCTTATTTTTGGAGAAACATGGTATAAGGTAAAGCAATAAATAGGAATTGCACAGCACTACTTATGAAATATTCTTGCCAAAATAAAACAAAAGATAAAATTAACTGAATCAATTGAACATCTAGAGCTAACTAAGTTACATAAAATTTTGACAAACAGAAAAAAAATTAAGAGAATTTCAAACATAAAACAGAATAGTATATGAAAAGTACAATAAACTAAAGAATATAGAAATTAGGATATAATAAATATAAAATCAAAATTTTATGAAATTCAAAACAAATATACAATGAAGAGAATCAGCAAGACAAAAGGTGTTTATTTTAAAAAATAAAACTGCATAGCTGCTGGCAAAATTGATCAAGATCAGCAGCACATGTAAACAACGAGGGAGGAGAAATGGGAATAGGACAAAAGTAGAGTTAAAACGCAGATACAAAGAGAAAACAAAAGAATTTTATGACAATAAGCTTTAAAATTGAGATAGTCAAATTTTCTTGAAAATAATAAGTTATAAAAATGGACTCAAAAAACATTGTCTTATAGCAAATAAATTGACTCAATGTTTTAAAATATGGAGACGTCATCAAAATGACGGCCTGAGATGAGCCTCCGTAAAGCTCCCCTGGAATTTACAACTAAACGAACAACAATAACTCCACAAAGGACTCCCTGCACAGCAGACAGGCAAGATGAAGACACTCACTACCGAATTCACCCAAAAGTGGGAGAATCGCGCGAGCGGGGGAGGAGGGAAGGGAGAAGTGCCGCGGGCGCAGGATGGAGACCAAGCTCAGTGCTCCGAGCTCACTGCATCCCGGAACTACCGCAGCTGCAGGAGAGGGAAGAACTCAGACTGCTAGGGCTCCACTTATGGACCACAGGGCTGAGGGGGCAGCATACAACAAGGCTGAACCCAACGCTCACGGCAGAGACCTTGGAGCAAGACTGAGGGAAGAAGGCTGAAAACAGTGGTTTAAGCCCTCACTGCCAAGCAGAGAACGGAAGCCTTAGGCACTGAGACTAGCCGACCCTTCCCTGCCCTCCCAGAGCTCGCCCCGCCCCCACCTCCCCAGTGCTAGAAGAAGAACAGTAGCAGTGTCGTGCAGGGTCTCAGCTCCCACTCCCCGCCCAAGAACGCAGGACACGGTAAGGCCAAAAAGGAACACCCATGGAGCCATAGGTAGGGGAGTCAAACCAATATATTCTCTCTGGCGGCTGGGCTGGAGACACAGGAAGCAGGATCTACATAATCTGCCTAACAGCCGTCCGCGCTTGCCAGCCACCATCTTCTTGGTAGCCCCCATTCCTTTCCTGCTAGCGTAGCCACAGCCGTTATATTAGTGGCCAATGGCCTACGGGTTACAGCTGACGGCCAACTAGCCACAGCTGCTGGCCATCTGATCACAGTTGATGGCCATTTACTACCCGAGCCAGCACCTTTCTATGTGAGGCCGAGAGCCTGGAAACTGTTTTTTTGGGGTTTTGTCCCCACAAGCAGTGTCAGATCAAAAGAACAGAATATTTGCTGTTCTGAGAACTGTGGACAGCAGTCACAGATTTGCAGCCCAACTAGTTCTGGCAAAGGGGAGAGAGCTGTGGAAGCGAGATGGTTGTGGTGGTGGTCGCCGCCATTGCTCTGGGCCACCTCTCACAACTCACCCCACCCCCACCTATCTAGGTGGATCCCTGCAGGAGTTAACAGAACTGCTGAAACATACAGGCTCTGAAACTGGTGCAAGAAGAGCTTTGGAACTTCAAAGCTCTCTACATACTCACCAGGACACTGCACCCTGTGACCCAGGCAAACTATTAACAGAGGAGAAACCCATCTCCCAGGGAATCCCCCCATTGGGTGAGAAGCTGGAATAGTGCAGAGAAAGCATAGCACTACCATGTGAGAGAGAAAAAAAAAGGCTGCAGTCGGAGAGAAAATAAAACATTCTACCAACAAGTACTGGAAAACAAAAGAAAGACCTCTTCCTATCAACCTGTTGCCAAAGCCACTCCTGTGTCTAGGAAGAGAAATAATAAATCAGTAATTTCCATGAATAACCAAGGCAACAAGACAGCTCAGAAAGAAAGTGAAAAGCCTCCAGAAAAATACCTTAAAGATATGGAAATATGTGACTTAAATGACAGAGAATTCAAGATTGCAGTTCTGAAAAACTCAACGAGATACAAGAAAACACAGAAAAGCAGTTTAATGAACTCAAAAACAAAATCAAAGATCAATATGAGCATTTTATGAAAGAGACTAAAATTTTAAAAAGAACCAAATAGAATTTCTGGAGATTAAGAACTCAATAGAAGAAATTAAGAATGAAATAACCAGTTTAGGTAGTAGAGTTGACCAGATGGAGGAAAGGATCAGTGACATCGAAGATAGGAACCTGGAAGTTACACAGATGGAAGAAGAAAGAGACTTGAGACTTAAAAGAAATGAAAGAACTCTACAAGAACTTTCTGACTCCATCAGAAAAAGCAATATAAGAATAATGGGCATACCAGAAGGAGAAAAAAGAGAGAAGGGAATGGAGAATATATTCAAACAAGTCGTTCATTAGAACTTTCCAAACTTGTGGACAGAACTGGATCCTAGAATATAAGAAGCAAATAGAACACCTAATTACCTCAACCCAACAGGCCTTCTCCAAGGCACATTGTATTGAAGCTGTCTAAAATCAACGACAAAGAAAGAATCCTCAAGGCAGCCAGGGAAAAGAAGACGGTAACCTACAAAGGAAAGCCCATTAGATTATCATCAGATTTTTCAGCAGAAACTCTACAAGCCAGGAGGGAGTAGAACCAAATATTCAAACTATGGAAAGAGAGAAATTATGAGCCAAGAATAATATATCCAGCAGATATCCTTTAGAAAAGAAGGAGGAATGAAGACCTTTCCAGACATACAGAAGATGAGGGAATTTTCTAACACACGACCAGCACTACAAGAAATACTAAAGGAAGCTATTCGACCACCATCAACAGGGACAATTTGTGGCAACATAAAAAGGGGAAGAGTTAAGGCCTGAACAGGAATATGGGAATGGAGAAAGTAAGCGTGCTGAAGAAAATGGAATACTCTAAATATCAAACTTTCTTTTACATAAACTTGAGGGTAACCACTTAAAAAAAATCTAGAACTAAAATAACTGTAATAAAAGAAAAAACGAGGGAAACATCATAGAATACCACCACACAGAAATAATAGACAAGAACAAAAAGGCGAAGAAACAATGGAGACACAGCCTTACCAGAAAACTACAGATAGAATGACAGGAAATCCTCATGTATCAATAATCACCCTCAATGTAAATGGACTGAACTCACAATAAAAAGGCACACAGTAGCAGATCGCATCCAAAAACTAAACCCAACCATATGCTGTCTCCAAGAGACACATCTCAGCTACAAGGACATGCATAGACTCAAAGTGAAAGGGTGGAAATTGACACTCCAAGCAAATGGTACCCAGAGAAAATTGGGTTTAGCCATAATGATATCAGATGAAACAGACTTCAGGGTGAAAAAGATAACAAGAGACAAACATGGACATTTCATAATGGTAAAGGGGACTATACAACAAGAAGACATAACAAATATCAATATTTATGCCCCCAATCAGGGAGCACCGAAATCTACCAAGCAAATTCTAACAGAACTAAAGGGAGAAATTGACCAAAACACAATTATACTAGGGACTTACTTAAATACATCATTGACAGCTATGGATAGATCATCCAAACAGAAAATAAATAATGAAATAGCAGCCCTAAATGACCCATTAGATGAAATGGACATCATTGACATATATAGAGTACTTTATCCTAAAACATCAGACTGTACATTCTTTTCTAGTGTACATGGAACATTCTCAAGGATACACCATATGTTGGGACATAAAATCAGCCTCAGCAAATTTAAGAAGATTGAAATCATACCAAGCATATTCTCTGATCACAACGCTTTGAAATTGGATATTAACTGCAAAAAGAAAGCAGGAATAAACACAAATACATGAAGATTAAACAACATAGTTTTAAAGAACGACTGGGTCAAAGAAGAAATTACAAGAGAGATCAAAAGATACATAGAAACAAATGACAATGAAAATACATCCTACCAAATTTTTTGGATGCAGCCAAAGCCGTTTTAAGAGGGAAATGTATATCATTACAGGCCTATCTCAAGAAACAAGAAAAATCCCAAATAAATAAACTCATGTTACAACTTAAAGAACTAGAAAAAGAAGAACAAGTGAAAGCCACGGTCACCATAAGAAAGGAAATAACAAAAATCTGAGCAGAACTAAGTGAAATATAATAGAACAGAAAGATAATAGAAAAAATTCATGTGGCAAAGAGCTCGTTCTTTAAAAGATTAACAAAATTGACAAACCGTTGGCTAGACTCAGTACGACAAAAAGACAGAAGACACTAATTAACAAAATCAGAAATGAAAAAGGGGAAGTTATCAAGGACACCACAGAAATACAAGGGATCATCCAAGAATACTATGAAGTACCTATGCCACCAAACTCAATAACCTAGAAGAAATGGACAAGTTCTTAGAAACTTATAGCCTTCCAAGGCTGAATCATGAAGAACTGGAAAATATAAAAGGACCGATCAGAGTAACAAAATTGAATCAGTCATCCAAAACCTTCCCAAAAGCAAAAGTCCGGGACCAGATGGCTTCACTAGTGAATTCTACCAAACCTTCAAAGAGGATCTAATACCAATCCTGCTGAAACTCTTCCAAAATATTGAAGAAGAGACAGAACTCCCTAACTCATTTTATGAGGCCAACATTACCCTGATACCAAAACCTGGAAAGCACAATACAAAAAAAGAAAACTACACACCAATATCTCTGATGAATACATATGCAAAAATCGTAAACAAAATTCTAGCAAATGGAATACAACAATGCATTAAAAAGATTATTCATCACGACCAAGTGGGGTTCATGCCCGGGGCACAAGGATGGTTCAACATCTGCAAATCCATCAATGTGATACATCACATAAACAAAATAAAGGACAAAAATCATATGATTCTATCAATTGATGCAGATAAAGCATTTGACAAGATACAACATCCATTTATGATTAAAACACTTAATAAAATAGGTATAGAAGGAAAATACCTTAACATAATAAAGGCCGTATAAGACAAGCCCTCAGCTAAGCTCATAATTAATGGTGAAAAACTGAAGCCCTTTGCTCTACGTTCAGGAACACGACAGGGCTGTCCCCTATCACCTCTGCTTTTCAACATACTGTTGGAAGTCCTTGCCAGAGCAATCAGGCAAGAGAAAGAAATAAAAGGCATCCAAATTGCAAGTGAAGAAGTTACATTATCACTCTTTGCAGAAAACATGATGCTATATATAGAAAACCCTAAACACTCCAACAAAAAGCTATTAGAAACAATCAACGAACGCAGTGAAGTTGCTGGCAACAAAATCAACATACAAAAGTCCATTGCATTCCTATTTACTAAGAATGAAATCTCAGAAAAAGAAATACAAAAAACAATTTCTTTTACAATTGCAGCAAAAAGAATAAAATACCTAGGAATAAACTTAACCAAGGATGTGAAGGACTTATATGCTGAAAACTGTAAGACGTTTTTGAAAGAAATTGAAGAAGGCACAAAGAAATGGAAAGACATTCCGTGCTCATAGATTGGAAGAATCAACATAGTTAAAATGGCCATATTGCCCAAAGTATTATACAGATTTAATGCAATCTCCATCAAAATCCCAATGGCATTTTTTAAAGAAATAGAACAAAAAATCATCAGATTTGTTTGGAACCACAAAAGACCCCGAATAGCCAAAGCAATCTTAAGAAAAAAGAACAATACTGGAGGTATCATGCTCCCTGACTTTAGCTTGTGCTACAAGGCAACAATAATCAAAACAGCATGTTATTGGCAGAAAAACAGACATATAGACCAATGGAATAGAATTGAGAACCCAGAAATAAAACCACATAAATATGGACAGATAATTTTTGACAAAGAAGCTAAAAACATACAATGGAGGAAAGACAGCCTCTTTAATAAATGTTTTTTGGAGAATTGGATAGCCACGTGAAAAAGAATGAAACTGGACTGCTATCTGTCACTATGTACCAAAATTAATTCAAAATGGATCAAAGACTTTAGCATAAGACCTGAAACAATAAACTGCATAGAAGAAAACATAGGTACTAAACTTATGGACCTTGGGTTCAAAGAGCATTTTATGAATTTGACTCCAAAGGCAAGGGAAGTAAAAGCTAAAATAAACGAATGGGACTGTATCAAACTTAAAAGCTTCTGCACAGCAAAAGAAACCATCGACAAAATAAAGAGGGAACCAACTGAGTGGGAGAAGGTTTTGCAAACAGTGCCTCCGATAAGGGGCTAATATCCAAAATATACAAGGGAGTCATGCAACTCAACAACAACAAAACAAACAACCCAATTGAAAAATGGGCAGAGGGCCTGAAGAGACATTTCTCCAAAGAGGACATACAAATGGCAAATAGACATATGAAAAAATGCTCAACATCACTAATCATTAGAGAAATGTAAATAAAAACTACAATGAGATATCACGTCACCCCAATTAGAATGGCTATCATCAACAAGACAAATAGTAACAAGTGTTGGAGAGGCTGTGGAGAAAAGGAACCCTCATACCCTATTGGTGGGAATGCAGACTGGTGCAGCCGTTATGGAAAGCAGTGTGGGGGTTTCTCAAAAAATTATGAATAGAATTACCATATGACCCAGCAATCCCTCTCCTGGGTATCTACCCAAAAAAAATCTGAAAACATTTATCCATAAAGACACGAGTGCTCCAATGTTCATTACAGCTTTGTTTACGGTGGCCTAGACGTGGAAACAACCAAAATGTCCTTCGATAGATGAATGGATAAAGACATTGTGGTATATATACACAATGGAATACTATTCGACAGTAAGAAAAGATGATATAGGAACATTTGTGGCAACATGGATAGATATTGAGAGTATAATGCTAAGCGAAATAAGTCAGACAGAAAAACAGAGAATCATATGATTTCACTGATATGTGGTATGTAAACGAAAAACAACAAAAGAACAAGACAAACAATTGAGAAACAGAAACTCATAGACACAGACAATAGTTTAGTGGTTACCAGAGGGTAAGTGGGGAGAGGGGTGGGAGATGAGGGTAAGGGGGATCAAATATATGGTGATGGAAGGAGAACTGACTCTGGGTGGTGAACACACAATGGGATTTATAGATGATGTAATACAGAATTGTACACCTGAAATCTATGTATTTTTACTAACAATTGTCAGCCCAATAAATTTAAAAAAAAATAAAAAGTAAAAGAAATGAAAACCTGCAAATTAAGAGGAAAGCACTTTTAGGTGAGTAGCAATGCCCATGGTAGGAGGCTTCACTAGTTTATTTCCATCCAGGCACTTGCTTTTGTTTTATTCCTTTCACCCTTTCATCTGTTTTCTTTTCAGTACAATCTGTACTAAAGATAAAGAGAAAAGCATTATTTACAGCCCTACAGGATGTATTTACTCTACTGTAAATAGTTACAGTGGAGTCTTAAAGGTGTGGTGATGATAAGAACACATATTAGCTTAGGTTCTCTCCATAGCAAATAACAAAAACTAAATCAATGTAGGATACATGAAATGCAAAGGCAGAAATAAAGCCAGGCCCAGGAAAGGTCTAGAAAGCAGGCATATCATTTTCAGTAATGCAGTCACTGAACTGGTTTTCAACAAAGGCTGTCTTCCTAAGCAAACATTCAGAATCTAGTCTGGAGATTCAAACTGAACTCTGCCTATACCACCCCCCACCACACACACACACACACACACACACACACGCACACACACACAATACAGATGAAGGAAAACTCATATAAGTGGATGTTCTGTACATGCAACGTGTATGCCAGGCATTGGTGACCATGATAAGTCAGCCCCCTGTCCATGGGAAAGCCAGACTAAGGCTTATTTCCATTATCAGTGTTAGCTTGTCAAAGAGGTACTCCACCACTGAGACTTCCAAAACACCCATCTTGCTACCTAGAGTTAACATTAGTATCTACATAATTTAATGGACATAAACATTTCAGGTAAAGCTGAAGACCCCCTTTATTTTAACCCCTGCCCAATCCCATTCCCATCACTTCTTCCCCAGAGGCAGCTGCAATCCTGATTTTCAGGCCATGTTTCAATACTTTTACTAATTCACCTGCACCCACATTCACCAGGGTCCCACCTCACCCCACCCCCAAATACCACAGTGTTTATAAGGGGAAGATTTCTTTTGTGTTTTCCAGGGTCCCACGCAGTACCTTCTCCCTCCATCCACTCAGATCTGGAGCTGCATGTGGATGGGACATGGATCAGTGTAGAGGCTACTGGAGACCTGTTTTAAAACTTAAAAGGTGAGGGTTTTGCGCACACACAGACACACACACGAATCAATGCAAGACCTTTATATATGTAGGAACTGACAACTTTATTGGAAAAAATGGTAAAACTGGAAGAAAACAACTTAAGTGAACGTTTTGCAAGGGCAATACTGCAATGTTCATGCTCGGCATGGTGACCGGGGGAAGTCACACAGTGGCTATAGGGCAGGCAGTCCAGGCTCAGTACTTTTTGTCGCTGTCACCCAGGGTGAGCTTGTCAAAGAGGCAGTCTGCCAGGCCGGATTCCAGAGCTCCCATCTGGCGCAGGTTGTTGATGTGGCCCCCCAACACTTTGATGGACTTCACGTGCTCGTGCAGGTAATGATGCTCCAGGAAGTCGCACAGATGGGCGTCCTTCATCTCGGTGGCCAGCTGGTGCAGATTGAGCAGGCTCTGGTTCAGGGTTCTGTCCAGGTGCAAGGCGCTTTTCAAGGCCTTCAGGCGGTTCTCCCAGCGGTTGCGGTCTGGCCTCCTGATATCACGCAGGCGGACGTGCCCCGCCCCCCCCCTCCCCCACGCAGATTCTGCAGCCCCTTCAGCTTCTCCGCATGCTCCCTGGCCTCCCTGGACTGCCGCAGGAAGGAGGGGGCGAAGTGCCGGGTCCTGGCGGTCCAAGCAGAAGGACAAGCACAGGTACACGTAGGAGGCGTAGAGCTCCTGGTTGATCTGGTTGTTGACTGCGGCCTCGCAGTTGGGATGGTAGCTCTGCCGCACTTGCGAGGACAGCCCGGTGGGTGCAGGCGCCAGGGGTGGCAGCACAGGCGCCACGGGTGGCAGCACAGGTGCCACGGGTGGCATTACAGGCACCACGCCTGGCAGCGCAGGCAACATGTCTGGTGGCACGGTCCCTCCGAAATTGAAGGCCAAGAAGTCATGGGGAGGGGGGCTGTGGAGCGGGCGGCGGCGGGGGCCACGGTGGTGGCTTTTATGGCCTCGGAGATTCCCCATGGTGGTAGACGAGGGTGGCCAGAGGCTGAGTCAGCAGTGGCGATGGCGGGTACCTCGGGGGGCCCGGATGGTGGCCAGAGGAAGTCAGGCTCCAGGGCCAGGCATTGACCTGTGAGATGTGATTGTTAGGGGTGACTTTTACCCCCGGGAGTGATGGGGGGGGGAGGGGGCGGAGCGGGCGGCGTACCATCAACGTGTTCCAGGTTCCATCCCAGCCTGGGGGAGGAGAGCGACTCAGTGCTGAGTGCCTGGCATATATAATACTTTAAAATGTTATTCATGTGTATAAGTGCACCTAGTTTGAGTTAATCACCTGCATGATTTTTTTTGAGCAACTTATTTGAATATTGTCCTAATGTGATTGTTTCATTAAATTGGCACGTTTGTGGTATCATTGGTTATGTTTAATATCACAAAGCTTTATTTGAGTGATTTCAACCTCCATACTAATGACAATTCTGATAGCCTCCTCCCTCAGTTCCTAATCCTTGTTAACTCCAGTGATCTTTAGTTTTCTCTTTCTATTCATGATCAATTTCCCACTTCTCAGAGGCCAGAGCACCACCTCCAAATTCTCAGTGATCTTTCCACCTCTCCATCTTTCCCAGACCAAAACAAAAACAAACACAAAACTCCCATCTTCCCCCTTTATTATCTCAAGTAAATACATGCAAGATATTGCATTGTGTATGGAAATTACAAAAAGAAAATAAATTGTTAGGATTCAAGCATGTTATAGTGGGAAACATAAGACAAACCTTGGTATTTATAATTAATTTATTTGTGTATTAATTCAACAACCATTTATATACTCCAAATGTGTGTCAGACACAGTGATTTCACAGATACACAGAAGACTCAAATGTGGTCTCTGTTCTCAATGTACAAAATTGAGTGACAGAATATTAGAAGTTCTCTCAGGTGGTTTTAAAGTTATGGATAAAATACCTATTTTTACTTAAAGTTTTATTTCCATGGCTTTGATTAATGTACCTTTGTTTTGGGGGGGATTGTCTATTCCTCTTTGGAAGCTTCTGCTATTTTATAATCAGTGTTTATGAAGAAAACAAAGGGTCAGATATCAAGTGTCACAGTTTAAATTTATCTAATCAGTTTTAGAGGCATTGAATTGTTGATTATGTAAAAAAATAATGTCTATTTGATAAGTTGATTGTAATGATAGAATCATATGTTAGAGATGGGAAAGAACTATATGATCACTTTCTCAATGAGATAAAATTGTATTCTGTATTTGCCTAACACCAGTGTTTAGTCTTTTCTTAAAAATTTTATTGGGGAACAGTGTGTTTCTCCAGGGCCCATCAGCTCCAAGTGGTTGTCCTCCAATCTAGTCCAGTTGCCATTTTCAGTCTTTAGTTGCAGGAGGCGCAGCCCACCATCCCATGCAGGAATTGAACCGGCAACCTTGTTGAGAGCTCGCGCTGTAACCAACTGAGCCATCCGGCTACCCCCTAGTCTTAATATAATTGTAGACTTCCAAAATTTCCTTGGGAGTTTCCATTGTAGACTTCACTGTACAAATCTATTTAAATAGAAGAAATCTTGATTTTGTAGAACATTTTCTCATTATATCCCAAGATTATTTAATAATTTTCCCCTGTAATTTTACTGTACAAATATTTAAAATAATAATACCATTGAGTGGTTATCTGTATACTAAGAGGTGATAATAGTGTTTCTCAGATAATTCATTCCTCATTATTGCTTCCTAAGGAAGAAGGTAATGGCAAAATATATAACTGAGAGAAACCTAAGGTTTAAAAACTAACTTTTCTAAGGGAAATCAATAAACAAGCACGGAGCAGGACTTCAAAATTCCATGAAGGAAACATACATACGTATAAAAAAAATCATTCCATCCAGTTTGTCTTTAATAAGGAATATGAAACTAAATACAAACACAGAACGAGAAAACTTAAGAGCAGATCATGTTTTTTAAAAATATAAATACAGGACTATAAGATAAAGGTTTCTTTGAAATGTTTGTGGTCAGTTTTTATACTGTGTTAGTATTAGGGTTCTCTGGAGAAACAAAACCAATAGGTACTGTTTATCTATCTGCCAGTCTGTCTGTCTGTCTATCTGTAAAATAAGGAATTGGCTCGTGTGATTATGGAGACTGACAAGTCCCAAAATCTGCACTCAGCAAACTTGAGACCCAGGAGAGCCGATGGCACAGGTGGAGTCCAAAGGCCAGCAGCCTCAAGACTGAGGAAGTTCAAGTTGAAGGCAGGAAATAAACCAATGTCCCAGCTCCAAGGCAGTTAGGAAGGAGGAGGTCCTTCTTACTCAGAAGAGGATCAGCATTTTTGTTCTAATCGGTCCTCTAACTGTTTATATGAGGCTCAATCACAGTAGGGAGGACAATCTGCTTTACTCAGTTTACTGTTTCAAATTTTAATCTCGTGGAAAAATACCCTTGCAGGCACACACAGAATAGTATTTGACTAAATATCTGGGAACCCCCTGGCCCAGTCAAGCTGACATATAAAATTATCCATCACAGTATTATTCATAATAAATACAGAGTAAACAAATAAAAATTCTAGTGCCATAATCTGTGAAAACTCTGTTTTGACTTTGTTTCCTTCGTTGGAAAATGCTACAGAAATAATAGTTCCACAATTGATATTAGACAATAAATTATGACTCAGTGTAGTGATTAGCTTTTATTCATTCATTCAATATATGCCTACTGAGCACCTATGCCAGGTATTTTTATAGGTACTAAGGTCTTCATGTTTGCATTTTTTGCAGCTAAGTGCTGTTCAATGTTCTGTATAATCCCTTATTTAAAAAGTAATACATGCAGTAGGCTGGTGATATATTCATAAGGAAGCAGATCATAAGTAGTAGCAGTTGGTGACTTATCTGTGTGTATGCATATGTATAAAAAATCATTTAATAAAGGCATAGTGAAAATGATATAGCAATCCAAAATGAATCTTATCTATCAATACTAAATCAATATTATCTGTCTCTGGACTGGCTGTTCACACTGTATTCATTATTACAGATATTCTCTGAATTAATTTTTATTATTATCATCCACATTTTACAGATAAAGAAATTGTCAATTAGAGAATATTTAACATGCTCAAGTAAGCACATGTCTTATAAATAGCAGAGAGCGACAGTCTGATCTGGATTCCTCTCTAGGTAGTTTGGAAAGTTTGGCTGGACCATGAGCTTCTATAAGACAAAGCTTGTTTAACTGGTTTGATGGTAAATTTCACATAGTAGGGACTCAAAAATATTAATTAAAGTGTTGTGTGCCCTATTAAAAGCTTTAGTCTCATTTCTCCAAATTAAAACAATGAGTAGGAGTAGACGTTAAATATGTATTTAAACTGTTTCCTTTAGAAGGAAAAAATCAAAGAAACCAAATGGTAACAAATTATTCTTATAATTTTACTTTAATATGCACAAGCATAAAACTAGGTATTAAAATCTCCATGCTTAAAGGTGTCCTTTTATAACTGTACAACTACAATTCACATATATGCAAATAAAACTGTAAAAATAAAATTAAACAAGGAATTTCAATTATGCTTCAAATTATGCTTTTTCTCTTAAACATAATCACTTCTCAGTGAGACTAGATCTATGATCTATTCTCTATATGCTGAGATTCAAGCTCTCTTTCGAGTGCTATGCCTTTATCCCCTGATATATGTGGACCATCTCAGGTCTCAGCCACTTTTCTTTATGAAACAATTGACACACTTTAGTTCATAGCATGATAGATAAAGTAAATTTGCTTTCAGTTAGTGAAAGCCATCGTTTACATATTGTCTGCCTATGTTATTGTTTTTTTATTAACTTGTGAAAAGTAAAGTGATACTTTTTTCTGATGCAGTTATTCTGATTTCATGAAGTCCCATTAAATTCTCACTAACTTCAATAACTGAAGGTGTTGAAGTTTCATTCTATTAAAATATTTCTCCCAGTCGTCACTTAAAAGGAAATTTTAGTCTTCGAAACTGGTAAAATTAGTCAGTGTGACTAAAGGTGGACATGGGACAGTTGTCTCTTTTATACTAGGATGTGCCAGCCTAGCAGCAGTCACACTAAACATGATTCAAAATACACATGCAAATGTGGACACTGTATCTGTGTGGCTGTATTTGGTTATAAAGAGATTGAGATAATCCTGAAAATGCTTTCAGTAATTTTTCATTTAGATATACCAGTAAACACAAGAACAGATCCATGTAATTCACAAATACAGATAGAGAACACTGAGTTAGAATGGCTAGAACAGTTAGAGCTTCTAGTCAAGATGGCAGAGTAGGTAAACACTGTGCTCACTTCCCATGATCACAACTAAACTACAGAACAACCATCATTGAGAATCGCCTGAAGTCTAGCTGAACAGAAGTCCTATAACTGAAGCTATACAGAAGAAGCAACAATGAGACTGGTAGAAAGGGAGGAGACATGGAATGGGCTGGTCCCATGCCCACATGTGGCAGTTAAAAATCTGGAGGGATAATGGCTATGGAGGTCCCCCCTGAGGAGTCCCAGCCCCACACCAGGTTCCCCAGTCCAGGGCTCCAGTGCCAGGAAGAGGAGTCCCCATAACTACTGGTTGTGAAAACCAGCAGACCTAAGTGTCCATCGATAGATGAATAAAGAAGAGGTGGTACATATATGCAATGGGATAGTACTTGGCCATAAAAAACAATAAAATGTTACCATTTGTAACAACATGGATGGACCTAGAGTATATTACCATATTTCCCCAAAAATAAGACCTAGCCGGACCATCATCTCTAATGCGTCTTTTAAAGCAAAAATTAATATAAGGCCTGGTCTAATTTAAGACAGGGTCTTATATTAAAATAAGACCGGGTATTATATTATACATTACATTACATTACATTACATTATATTATATAAGACCCGGTCTCAACATAAGACCAGGTCTTAAATTAATTTTTGCTCCAAAAGACACATTAGAGCTGATGGTCTGGCTAGGTCTTATTTTCAGGGAAACATGGCATGTTAAATGAAATAAGTCAGACAAAGAAAGACAAATACCATATGATTTCACAAAATAAACTCATAGATACAGAGAACATTTTGATGTTAACCAGATTGTGGGAGGGGGGAGAAGGTGGATAGATGGGTGAAAAAGGGGAAGCAGTTTAGAAGCACAAATTGGTAGTTACCAAACAGTCATGGGGATGTAAAGTACAACATTGGGAATATAGTCAATAATATTGTAATAACTATGTGTTGTGTCAGATGGGTACTAGATTTATCTGGATGATCACTTCATAGGTATATAAATGTCTAATCACCATGTTGTAAACCTGAAACTAATAGAATATTGTATGTCAACCTTAATTAAAAAATAAAAAATTGTTTTAAAAAATGGCACAAACACATGATATATCTAATCAGTAACTATTTATGACCTACTACTATATGTCCAGCTTTGTGCTAAATGGTTGCAAAGACATTGACTTTAATGTCATGGGCCCAAGAGTCTCTTTCAGTTCACTTTGTTCACCAACAGAATGTATACAATTAAGTTTGTGTACTCATCCTAGAAAAAGTGTTACATACCTCATTGCTGAATATCACTAGGGTCACCTTTGAAGTACTCCCCTTGGGAAGCTATGCACTGATGCCAGAGCCTAGTTCACCCTTCAAAGAAATTTTGGAACTCTTTTTCTGAAATGGCCATCAGAGCTGTCATTGTATTATCCTTGATGCCCTGAATGTCATCAAAATGTCTTCCTTTCAATATTTCCTTTATCTTCGGGTAAAGAAAGAAGTCATTGGGGACTAGATCAGGTGAGTAGGGAGGGTGTTCCAATACAGTTATTTGTTTACTGGCTAAAAACTCCCTCACAGACAGTGCCGTGTGAGCTGGTGCATTGTCGTGACGCAAGAGCCATGAATTGTTGGTGAAAAGTTCAGGTCGTCTAACGTTTTCACGCAGCCTTTTCAGCACTTCCAAATAGTAAACTTGGTTAACTGTTTGTCCAGTTGGTACAAATTCATAATGAATAATCCCTCTGATACCAAAAAAAGGTTAGCAACATCATTGCAACAAGTTCACAAACTTAATTGTCAGAATTTGTACCTGACTAATATAAAGTTAATTGTTAATGAGTTGATAATAGAATATGCATTAATATATTTACTTTGAAATAGTCATATGTATTCAATAATATTTTATTTAAAATCTTTGCTTCTGTTGTCACAGATACAGAAGTTGCTACCGATGTTTTAGTACCTTTTCCTAGATAGCAGTTATGTTTAGGGAAAAATATATTTGGTTCAATTATGGTAATTAACCTAAAGATCCAGAATGTCTTGGTTGAAGCCGTAGATGTTTTGTTTCACTACAGTGAAGTATAAGTTTTTCCAAAGAAGTTAGGTTAAAAGAATAATTCTTTTAAAATTTTTCTATGATTCCATACCTTACCCAGAGTGTTAATAGAATAAGCTTAGATTTTATGTAATCATTATTCTTCATGATCTGACATGAGTAATTAATTTTCTCTCTTTTTTAATTTTCTGAACTTTTCTTTCACACTCTCAATGGCTTGTTTGCTGATTTCTTTGTTCATAAAAATATAATTACCTCAACTAGCCAATGTTAAAACTCAGTGAAAAACACAATTTATGAAAGTAAAAGTTTTGTGTAGTGTTTCCTGTGTGTCATTCATATTTATTACCTTTCCTTTGAGCTTTTCATTCTTCACTTCTTGCTCATATATGAAAAATAAACAATGTCCTTTTTGACTTATTTCCTTGAAGGCTTTTGCCATTTTCCAAAAAACATCTCTGAATATTTAAGGTCAGTTAAACATATTTAGGGAATTTCAAATTCCTAGAAAATATCTCATATTTAATAGCTTTGTGCCAAAATGATTTTAAACCTACTTTATTTCAATGTGAATCAATGGGTGGGGATATAGTCTTTAGGTAGAATATTAACATTTTGCTTTTGCTTATGTGGATGGTGCTCTTAAGTTCTGATTTCTTATATGACAAACAACAGATAAGGAAAGGCTCGTTAATAATCTGCCAAGTGCTGTCAGCTGTTTGACTTGATTCTCCATTTGTAATGTTATCCCTTGATTTTTTCCAGCCAGAAAAGTGCTGGTTTTTTTTAAAGCATTGGCAGTGATATAAATTTGTACAGTATACACACACTCCAAGAGGGATTGAATGCAAAGACAAAAGCTAGCATTCCTTGAGGGACATGAAATTGAAGATGTGTTGTGGAGTAACTGGTGGATTTAGTGAGGCCAAAGGCAGCCTATTTGAAGGGAAGAGGCTATTGAAACTGGAAATCGAGGAGAAGAGAACTAGTGAAAAGAACTGTTGAAAGATAACATTCTTCCCTTTGACAGTCTGTGTGGTCAAGTCCCTGGACTGCAGTAGAAGGGAGAGGCTGTGCGCAGTGCAGCTTCTGGTGGCAGGCAGTATTATTTTCTTGTACATGCAACTATTGAAACATAGCCTAGAATTCCTCACCTTAACTGTCAAGGGCTAAAACCAGTAGTGATAACTGGAAACATCAGTTCTATGTCCAAAATAATTTACTTACAATTGCTTCCTATATCCCCAAGTCTCTATCAATTATCAGTGCTTTTATTCCACCCTAAATCATCATGCTGGTCCTTAATCAAATGTATTCCTCAATTATACTGCAGAGAAATGCAATTTTCCCTATGTGGCCCTTCCCCTTAATTCTTACCCCCCCCCCCCAGCCACACACACACACTTTTACAATCCCTGATTTTTTTTTAAAAAAGACAATAGCATATAAATGAATTAAGGTACAGAATTCCTCAAATTATAAAAATCAATTCCTGGGTCAATATTAATTGATAAATATATTGATCAAATCAGTGTATTTCGTCTACAGTGATTGCAACTACAAGATGGAAAAACATACTCAGTTTATTCAATTGTTACAAATGTAGGAGGGGAAATGGAAATAGGAATAAGATTCTATGCAGAACCAAGAGTCCCCTTCCTTTTCTCCCACAGCCACTGTATTATAGACCATGGTGGTGATTTTCCTAGCCACGCTATTAAATGTTTGGTTAGATTGTATTCTAAATTAAACCACTTTATTGTAGTAAATGTCTATGTGGGACACATGGTTGGAAGAGCATCCCTCGGACTATTCTTGCAAAGGAGTGCTGTTGGGTCAAATGAAAAAGAGAAAACAGGTAATAATATAACATTAGAATTAACATTAGAACTAATATTTTTATAAAATAATAATTCAATTCATATTTTCTGATAGGTTTAATACCATCTGTAGGGAAGATGTTGAAGAAAATTTGCCTTCATTGGTTGATGTGTGAGCTTTTGTCTATTAGCTTTCATCTGTTCCTATATGTGAGTTGATTTCTGTGCTGTGATCAGGGGTTGAATAAAGTCCCCCTTTGGTCTCATTCTCTGGAGCAGGGGAGACATGAGATGAGGTTTTCTGTTTGGTCTTATCCTCCCGAGCAGGGAAGATATGAGATGATGTTTGTTGTTCTGTCTGTGTTGTGAGGTGA
This sequence comes from Rhinolophus hipposideros, assembly GCF_964194185.1. Classification (NCBI taxonomy): domain Eukaryota; kingdom Metazoa; phylum Chordata; class Mammalia; order Chiroptera; family Rhinolophidae; genus Rhinolophus; species Rhinolophus hipposideros. The sequence goes on from NC_138046.1 coordinate 100,668,885, forward strand.
TGGTTGGCTTAGGGTTAAAGAAATTCTTGATCAGGGGTTCAGAGAATTCCCTCTTTGTTCTGTCTGTTTCACCCACATCAGCAGATGAAGTGAAGAAGTAGCTAAGTTATATCAGGATGATGTGACAGGCAGGTTGCCAGGCTGTGGAAGACCTTGGGCCGATGGTCCCAAGCAAGAACAGTAGATGTTGCTTATCCGGATGAATTGGCCTTTCGGCTGGATGGACAGCATTCATATCAGTAACTGCCGGACCCTCCCGGAACTGGCCATTCCCAGAGGGGGAGGCAGGAATAAGAAATTTGGCTCTAAAGTACATCTGAAAAAATATGTAAGACAGACCTCAGTTGGCAGTGTTAATTAATTAATTATTGTTTAATTATTTGGTCATTTTGTCATTGGTGATTTCTCATCATTCTAACATTTTGAAGACTTCCAGCAACATGCAGCTTACGACACCAGGGGATGTCTTGACTTTCAGCCGCGAACCTGGTGAGGGCTGGCTGGTTCCTGACCTCTCCAGTGTTGTTCCCCAAGGTTAGCCTTCTTGAGAACTTGTTAGCATCTAGAAAACTTGTATGCTTACAGCTTACAAGCTTACAGCTTACAGCTTACAACATCAGAAGATGTCCAAACTTCTAACAACAACGACAACCACAGCAACATTCTTCAGATTGTTAACACCTTGAAAACTTATACACAGCTTGCAGCTTATAACATCAGAAGAGCCTTGACTTCTAACAACAAAGAAAATAACAGCAGCAGCATTCTTGGGAACAAGCAAGCAGCCGTGTGGGAGATGCCTGAGTTTCTCTCAGCTGCAGACCTGGCAAGGTTTTGATTTATGACTTTTCCAGTGCTGTTCTCCCCCGGGTTGGTGAGCTTTTGGAATCTACTGTAATAGTTACTATCCTATAGAGCTTACTACTGTTTTTGGATACTCCTTCCTGATGTTATTTGTGTATTTAGCCAAGTGATTTTTGATCAATAGTAAACATGTTGGGATCTCTTAAACTTACAAGTATGTGTACTCCTTTGACATGACATTGTTATCAGTGTATATAGTTTAGTCTTAACCACCATTACTTTCTGTCATTAGCACATTGTATTAATTGCCTTTGTCTTTTGCTATTGCACATTGCTAAATAAATTGATTAGATATTGATAAATAAATTCATTAGCCCCACTCTAGCTTGTGTTCCCAACCCTCCTTCTTTGTGTGTATGTGTGTAATGAACGCATAAATTTGTTTTTTGTTTTTATTTTTTATTAGTTTCAGGTGCACAAAACAAAGTAATACTTAGACGTTTATCATTTATATCCCTCACACTGTGTGAACCCTCCTCTCCCCCATCCACTATCCCTCTGACATTACACACAGCCATTACATTTCCACTGTCTCTATTCCTAATGCTGTACTCTGCTTCTTGTAAATATATGTATATATATTCACAAACTTGTAGTTGACATTCATTATTCTTCAGCTTCAGCTTCAGATGTACAGTGCAGTGATCAGGCATCTACATCATCCCTGAGGTGGTCTCCCTAATGAGACAAGTGTCCATCGGATACCCTACAAAATCTTTATAACATTATTGATTACATTCCCCAAATTAACTTTTGTAACCCCGTGGCAATCTTGTGGTTACTGACTGTTTTCTCACCCCTTCACCTTCCCCCTTATCCCCACCCCCCCGCCCATCTAGCAACCCTCAGTTTTTCCTCTATGTCTCCAAAACTGTTTCTGATTAGTTCATTCACTTCTCTTCTTTAGATTCCACATATAAATGAGATCATATGGTATTTGTCTTTCTCTGTCTGACTTAGTTCACTTAACATAATGTTCTTTAGATCCATCCATGTTGTTGCAAATGGTAAGATTCCTTTCTCCTTTATGGCTGCGTAATACTCCATTGTATAAATGTACCAGTTTCTTAATCCAGTCGTCTACCTATGGGCATTTCGGTTGTTTCCATGTCTTGGCTATTGAGTATAGTGCTGCAATAAACATAGGAGTGCATAAGTTTTTTTGAATTACAGTTTTGGATTTCTTTGGATAGATACCTAGGAGTAGAATTGCTGGATCATAAGGTAGTTCCATTTTCAGATTTTTGAGATACCTCCATACTGTTTTCCATAGTGGCTGCACCAATCTGCAATCCCACCAACAGTGCACAAGAGTTCCCTTTTCTCCACATCCGCGCCAGCACTTGTTGTTTGTTGATTTATTGATGATAGCCATTTTGACTGGGGTGAGGTACTACCTCATAGTGGTTTTTATTTGCATTTCTCTGATGGTTAGTGAGGTTGAGCATTTTTTCATATGTCTGTTTGCCATCTGTATGTTCTTTTTAGAAAAATGTGTCTTCATGTCCTCTGTCCATTTTTCAATTGGGTTGTTTGTTTTTTTTTTGAGTTGAGTTGAGTGAGTTTTTTATAAATGTGTGATATTAACCCCTTATCGGATATGTCATTGGTAAATATCTTTTCCCAATCAGTAGGATCCCTTTTTGTTTTATTGATTGTTTCCTTTGCTGTGAAAAAACTTTTTAGTTTGATGTAATCCCTCATGTTTATTTTTTCTCTTCCCTAGTGCGAGGGGATATGTCAGTAAAAATATTACTCTGGGTAATGTCTGTGAAGTTTCTTCCTATATTTTCTTCTAGGAATTTCATGGTTTCAGATCTTACATTTAAGTCTTTAAGCCATTTTGAATATGGTGTAAGGAGGTGGTCCAGCTTCATTTTTTTGCATGTGTCTGTCCAGGTTTCCCAGCACCATTTATTGAATAGACTGTCTTTATCCCATCGTACATTCTTGATTCCATTGTCATAGATTAAATGGCCATATAGGCATGGATTTATTTCTGGGCTCTCTATTCTGTTCCATTGATCGATGTGTCTGTTTTTATGCCAGTACCATGCTGTTTTGATTACTGTAGCCTTGTAGTATAATTTGATGTCAGATATCATTATACCTCCCACTTTGTTCTTATTTCTCAAGATTGCTGACGCTATCGGGGGTCTTTTATGGTTCCATATAAATTTTAGGGTTATATGTTCTATTTCTGTGAAAAACGTTGTTGGTAGTTTGATAGGAATTGCGTTGAATATGTATATTGCCTTAGGTAGTGTGGACATTTTAACTATATTAGTTCTTCCTATCCACGAACATGGTATGTGTTTCCATCTATTTGTATCTTCTTTCATTTCTTTCTTCGGTGTCTTATAATTTACAGATAAATTATAAATTTATAAATTATAAATAAAGTACAGATATTTTACTTCTTTGGTTAAATTTATTCCCAGGTATTTTATAGTCTTTAAAGCAATTGTAAATGGGATTGTTTTTTAAATTTCTCCTTCTGATGTTTTATTACTAGTATATACAAATGCAACTTGTATTTCTGAATATTAATTTTGTATCCTGCTACTTTACTAAATTCATCTATCAGCTCTAATAGCTTTTTGGTGGAGTCTTTAGGGTTCTCTATATATAGTATCATGTCATCTGCATATAATGACAATTTTACTTCTTCCTTACCGATTTGGATGCCTTTTATTTTTTTTTTCTTGTCTGATTGCTGTGGCTAGAACTTCCAGCACTATGTTGAATAGAAGTGGAGAAAGTGGGCACACTTGCCTTGTTTTTGATTTTAAGGGGAAAGGTTTTAGCTTTTCCCCATTGAGTATGATGTTAGTTATCATATATGGCCTTTATTGTGTTGCGATATGATCCCTCTATTCCCACTTTCTTAAGGGATTTTGTCAAATGCTTTTTCTGCATCTATTGATATGATCATGTGATTTTTATTTTTCCTTTTGTTAATGTGGTGTATCACATTAATTGATTTGCGGATGTTGAACCACCCTTGCATATTAGGGATGAATCCCACTTAATCATGGTGTATGATCTTGTTAATGTATTGCTAAATTCTGTTTGCTAATATTTTGTTCACGATTTTTGCATCTATGTTCATTAGAGATATCGGCCTGTAGTTTTCTTTTTTTGTGGTGTCTTTGTCTGATTTTGGGACCAGAGTGATAGTGGCTTCATAAAAAGTGTTCGGGAGTCTTCCCTCCTTCAGGATTTTTTTGGAACAGCTTGAGGAGAATAGGTGATAATTCTTTGTTGAATGTCTTGTAAAATTCACTTGTAAAGCCATCTAGTCCAGGGCTTTTGTTTGTTGGGAGATTGTTGATTACTGATTCAATTTCCCTGGAGGTAACCAGTTTATTCATGTTTTCTTTTTCTTCTTCAGTGAGCCTAGGAAGGTTGTTTGCCTCTAGAAAATTGTCCATTTCTTCCAGATTGTCAAATTTATTGGCATATAGTTGCTCATAGTAATTTCTTAAAATTTTTTGTATTTCTGTGGTATCTGTTGTCACTTCTCGTCTTTCATTTCTGATTTTATTAATTTGGGTCCTCTCTCTCCTTTTTTTTAATGAGTCTGGCTAAAGGTGTGTTGATTTTGTTTATATTCTCTAAAAACCAACTCTTGGATTCATTGATCTTTTGTATTGTTTCTATGGTTTCTATTTCATTTATTTCCGCTCTGATCTTTATTATCTCCTTCCTTGTACTCCCTTTGGGCTTATTTTGCTGTTCTTTTTCCAGATCCCTTAAGTGTGAAGATAAACTGTTGATTAGTGATTTTTCTTGTTTCTTTAGGTAGGCCTGCAGTGCTATGAATTTCCCTCTTAGGACTGCTTTCACGGCATCCCATAGATTTTGGGTTTTCGTGTTCTCATTTTCATTTGTTTTGAGATGTCTTTTGATTTCTTCCTTGATCTCTTGCTTGACCCGTTCATGATTTAGTAACATGTTATTCAGCCTCCATGAATTGGTGTGTCTTCCAGTTTTGTTTCCTGTAGTTCATTTCTAATTTCATAGCACTGTGGTCAGAGAAGACAATTGGTAGGATTTCAATTTTCTTAAATCTGTCAAGACTTGTTTTGTGGCCTATCATGTGGTCTAACTTAGAAAATGTTCCATGTGCACTTGAGAAGAATGTGTGTTTTGTAGCTTTGGGGTGAAATGCTCTGAAAATATTGATTAAATCCAAGTGGTCCAATGTGTCATTTAAGGCCATTGTTTCCATATTGATTTTCTGTCTGGAAGACCTGTCCCTTGTTGTCAGATGTGTGTTGAAGTCCCCTACGATGATAGTGTTACTGTTGATCTCTGTCTTTATGTCAGTCAATATCTGTTTTATGTATTTAGGTGCTCCTATGTTGGGTGCATAGATGTTTACTAGGGTTATGTCCTCTTGTCGGATCGATCCCTTTGTTATTATATAATGCCCATTATTGTCTTTTAATATGTTCTCCATTTTAAAGTCTGTTTCGTCAGATATAAGTATTGCAACTCCAGCTTATTTCTCATTTCCATTTGCATGAAATATCTTACTCCAACCCTTCACTTTCAGCCTGTGTGTGTCTTTTGATCTGAGGTGAGTCTCTTGTATACAGCATATACAAGGGTCTTGTTTTCTTATCCACTCAGCCACCCTATGTCTCTTGATTGGAGCATTTAATCCGTTTACATTTAAAGTGATTATTGATAGGTACATAGTTATTGCCATTTTTAAATTTGTAGTTAGATTGTTTTCATCTTTCTTCTATTACAGAAGTCCTTTTAGTATTTCTTGCAATGCTGGCTTGGTGGTAATAAATTCTTTTAGCTTATTCATTTATGGGAAGTTCTTTATGTCTCTATCAACTTTAAATGATAGCCTTGCTGGATAAAGCAATCTAGGTTGTAGGCCTTTATTTTCCATCAATTTGAGTATTTTCTGCCACTCCCTCCTGGCCTTCAATGTTTCTGTAGAAAAGTCATTTGATAGTCTTATAAGAGTTCCCCTGTATGTAACCCTCTGTATTTCTCTTGCTGCTTTTAGGATTCTCTCTTTGTTTTTAACCTTTGCATTTTAACTATTATGTGTCTTGGTGTGGACCTGTTTGGGTTTATCCTGGTTGGAACTCTGTGCACTTCTTGGGCTTGTATGTCGGTTTCCTTCACCAGGTTAGGGAAGTTTTCGGACATTATTACTTCAAATATGTTCTCAATCCCTTGCTTCCTCTCTTCACCTTCTTGTATTCCTATTATGCGCATGTTGTTGCACTAGATGTTATCCCAGAGGTCTCTTAACCCATCTTCATTGTTTTTTATTCTTTTTTCTTTTTGTCGTTCTGTTTGGGTGATCTCTGCTAACTTGTCTTCTAAGTCATTGATTCGATCCCCTGCTTCATCTAACCTGCTGTTAATTCCTTCAAGTGAGTTCTTTATTTCGGTAATTGTGTTCTTTAATTCTAACTGGTTGTTCATTATGATTTCTACATCTTTCATTATGTCGTCTCTAAGCTCCTTAAACATTCTTGTCATCAGTGTTCTGAACTCTGTCTCTGATAGATTGGTTACCTCTGTTTCAATTGATTCCAGTTGTGGAGGTTTCTTCTGTTCTTTTATTTGGGACATGTTTCTTTGTCTCTTCATTCTGGCTGACTCTCTGTGTTTCCTTTGATGTATTAGGTAGATCTCCTAGAGTTCTTAGTTCTTGCTGGGTTATCTTATGTAGTATGTGTCCTTTATATTTGACTTGCACTACTTTGTTCTTCTTCTCTGCGTGTGCTCCAAAGGTGACTTTTGTGTTGTGTATGTTGTCCTGTTAAAGAAGATCTTTAATTGCTTTTTGCTTGTGAGTAGGTGGGGTTATCTCCTAGGCTGACTGTTTGTGAGACTTGGCTCTGCCCACTGCAGGGTGTTCTGCTGTGTGAGGGTTGACCACTTAAATGTGGTTTGGCCTCTATGGGCTCTTGTGCCTGTAGATAATTCCCTCTGGGTTTGTAACTTGTAGGTCAAACCCAGTAGTACTCTGGTTTGGTCTGGAGTTGGCCTCTGGGTGTGTTGAATCTTGTGCCTCTTAAGCTGGGCCCTGGTAGGGCAATTTCAGAACAAAGCAAATCACCAAGCACCACCACCACCACCACAACAACAAAGAAAAAATCAAATACATTCACATGTAAAAACAACCGACAACCCCCACTCAATACAGGCAAAGATATCAAAGATATGAAAACAAAACAAAACAAAAAGCAGCACCAGTCTTGGCTTAAGCCCACCAAGTAATCTCCAGGTTGGCCTCTGCTGTACCAAAGAGTCCCCTGCATATTGTGCAGGCAGAACCGTACACCTGGTGCCCAGTGTGACGTTGGGACTGCAGATTTAGATGCGTGGGGCTGAGGGGTCTGGATGGTAGTTTCTACAAAGTCAGTGCAGTTTCTGCCCTTGCCTGCACATGTGCACACTGAGAGTAGCACCACCAGCCCTGTGTCCAGTTCTCCTGAGGCTTAGGGCACTTCTTCCGCGCGCGCGCGCGCGCGCGTGTGTGTGTGTGTGTGTGTGTGTGTGTGTGGCGGGCGGGAGATTTCTGAGCTGCTGAAAGAGCAGAGCTGCATCTGCCGCTTACTGCTGATCCCTGGGAGGGCCTCTGCAGTTGTAATTGCCCTGCCCTGGGCAGGCCAGAAAGGGTGGGGGCTGGGGATGGAGGGATCTTCTCTCTCCCGGCCCAGCCACATCACACTCTTCCCGCAGGCCAGAAAAGTTGGTGGCTGGGGTTGGAGGATTCTCTTCTCTTAGCTCAGCAAAAATTTCACTCTTGTCAGCCTCTTCCCTGGGTCAGAGCTGCACGCCGGTCTTCCCAGAGCCTGAGCACTAAGGCTCCTCTGTAATCTGACACTGCTCCTCAGTTCAGGGACCAGCTTAGGTCTCTGGCGGAAGGGGGGGGGGGAGGGAGGGATCCAGGTATGGAGTTTGTGTCCTTTGTCTGGCCTAGGGCCCAATTGCAGGTATCAGCTGAGGTTATTGCCTCAAATGCTGGATATGCTGCCCCCTCTGTGGGAGAGATCAGTTGTGGGACGCAGGGAAAGAGCCCACCTCCTGGCTTTTGTGTTCTCTGTTCCATCCTGGGATCCCCTGCGTATCTGCAGCTGCAGATGTGGGCCGCATCTCCACATCCCAAGGTGCAGGCCGCGTCCCCACAGCCAAAGATGCAGACCGCGTCTCCACTCCACTCCATTCCCTCTTCCCCTGCTCGCCCAATTTGCCCACCTTCAAGTAATCCTTGCACGAGTCTCTTAGCTGTTCTGCCTGATGAGCAGAGAGTCCTTTGATGGGTTATAGATGTCCCTTTTGTGATAACATCCGGAGGAGAACAAACAGTTCGCCCTGCTGCCGCCATTCCTATGACGTCACCTGTACAATGAAATTTATCATTTATTCCTTCATGCCCCATTCCGTTTCCTCTTCCAGGATTTCAAAACTAATGTTTCACGTCTTTGCTTTGGTGAAAGTTTGTAAATTTGGCTTTTTTCCAAATGATTGTAATGATATAAATGTGGGGAATTGAAGGAGTACTAAAGAGCTTGACTAAGTTTATTTCAGCTTTCCTCCTTATCACTATTAGGAAAGCAGTAGTCAGTCAAGATCTGTTTGCATTAGAGAATAGCTGTTGACAGGTTCTGAAAAAAAAGCACTATATAAGAGTATTTCTTGTATAAAAATTATTATAATTAGATCAACAGTGAACCATAGAAATAGCTTTGTAAAAATAGAACCAGTCAGTCAACATACCTGTTAACTACATGTATCTTTGTAATAAAGTCAGCTGTATTGGATATTGCCTATTTGGTGGCCAAATTACAGGGGGGAAGAAGGAATTTGTTTATAGCAGTGACTCAGAAACATTAGAAATATTTCCAATGTAGTCAATTTTGGGGTTGCAACTGTTATTTATTTGATTTAATTCATATAGTTAAGTGTTTATAAGCCTCTTTATATGTAAATCTTTGTTGTATCATTAGGTAATGAAATTGTATGGACTTTATTAATTTTTCCTTTCTGTATCCAGGGATAAATAAATTAGGTTCTTGGCTTAAATAATTTTTTTAAACTATTGGTTAGATGGCTGTAGTTTAAAAAAGGCAAGCAAAAATAAATAAATGAAAAGCTTGTTGCTATCTTCTGCCATCATCATCTTGCAGAACACAAATTTCATATTCATATTAAAAAGACATATTGCTGATGTTGATCATTAACTGGGAAAAGGAGCTGTAGGGGGATACATTATGCTAAAGAACAATTAAATGAGATACATTCCCAAGACACTTGTCTCTTGAGAACAGCCTATAACTGAAATCTTTTAAACAGCACACTGTCGTTTTATAAACTATTATACTGAAAAGGTAGTAGTTAATATCCAAATTTAACATGTAACCACACACCTACATTGCATGACCTCCTATGTCTGTAAATTGAAGTCCTCCTTTTACATTAATTTAATAACAGTATTCCGGTGGTTGCCAAAAATCTATAAATAATAGCTTTATGATATAATAGCAGCCTTGGGAGTTGAGATAATTTATGATCTATATTCTTAGTGTACTGCTGCTTCATTTAAGAAACATAGGTACGCAATGAATGCAATATGCATGCTTTGTTCCTTTCTTAGGATCTGATAGAAGACGTGGGGGGTTCTGTGTCAAGTAGTCCTATGTTGAAAGCCTGACTCTACCTGTTCCAAACCGTGTAAGCTTGTGTATAGTGATTTACTCATCAGAAAAATGGGACTAATAATACCAAATATTATAAGTATTAAATTAGGTGATGCTTTTTGAATGACACTAATAGTACACTTAGTTCATTGGTTTCAATCAGTATGTGGTAGCAATTATTTTATAAAGGCTGACCTTGAAAAAGTAGTCTATTCATTATGTACCCACTCAAGTTAATTTTCAAACTTTAGATTCTATTATTATAAATTTGGGATGCTAATATAATACTTTCTCTCTCCCCTTTAATGTTATCTTTTTTTTTTCTTTTCCAGCTAGTCACTGAATTCTCATTTATATATTTTTTTGGTAGAAGTGTTAGCAGGTAGTGCATTTTTAGCATGAATAGCTTTTGGAATCAATAAATCCCGAAGATTAGTCTGAGACAGAGGAACGAAACTTCAAAAAGTAGCTTATAAAAGACGACATTTATATAGCCCTTAAACATTTCTTATATTATTGTCCTGAATTGCTATTGAATTTTAAGAATATCTGTCTTCTCTCTCTAACAACAACAAGAAAGGGAACCTTATGTTTTGTGTGTTTCCATTACAGATTTTTTTCTCCTGGAGACTCAATGATAATGGTATAATAGGTAATATCTTATATAGTTATTATAGTCCACTGAATACAGATTCACTAAATACCAGTATGGATATTTTGTACTGTATTGTGAAAATTTTGATAGTTCATAATGCTGAACTTGCTTTTTAAAAAAGAAAATGAAAGATTGCAAATACACAATATATAGTAGATTTGAGTCATTTTTATTTAAAAGAAATTTTCCAGCTTTATTAAGATATAATTGACATAACATCGTGTAAGTTTAAGATGTGCAATGTGATGATTTGATACACATACAACGTTTTTCTGTGATGAAAACTTTTAAGATCTACTCTCTTAGCAACTTTCAACCATATAGTACAGCATTGTTAAGTATAGTCATCATGCTGTATATTAGATCATCAGAACTTACTCATCTTATAACAGAAATTTTGTATCCCTTGACCGACATCTCCCCATTTCTCCCACCCTCCAGCCCCTGACAACCACGTCTTCTCTCTGTTTCTGTGAATATGGTTTTGCATTCGATGTATAAGCAATATCATACAGTATTTGTCTTTCGTCTGTCTTCTGACTTATTTCACTTAATTTAATGCCCCCAAGGTTCATCTACATTGTCACAAATAGTAGGAGTTTCTTCTTTTTTATGGATGAATATATATGTGTGTGTATATATATATATATACACACATATATATACACATATACACACATATATATACACATATATATGTATGTGTGTGTGTATGTATATATATATATATATATATATATATATATATATATATATATATATATACATCACATTATCTTTATCCATTCATCTGTCAATGGACACTTAGATTGTTTCCATGTCTTATCTGAGTAATTTTTAGATGTTAATTCTCCATGGACACAAGAAAGAAAGTCTGGTAGATAAGGTATAATTAGTATAATTAAAACCACATGTAGCTGCTAATGTGAGAAAAGATTAGAGATTAAGGACTCAGAATGATTCTTTTTAAACAAATACTTAAGTAATTTGTAACCTAGAGCCCACAAGGGACCGAATCTAAATTATGGATTAGGGATCAATAAATAATTCTACTAAATTTTTTCCTCTGGTGTTTGGGCAGTTGCCCTGCTACCTTCCCATCCTTACACCATCCCGACAGATGCCTGCACTGATATTCACTCTGACCTTCCTGTATCAAGTTTGTTAATTATGTGAGAATTAGGTCTCCTTCTCTAAGTGTTTATTGAGAAATGAAACCTATCACTGCTGCCTTCCGTTAGGTATTGTGTCATTATAAGGAAGTCTTCAACTTCCAGCTGTATATGGGGACTGGCTCCTGAAAGCTAATACAAATGCAACTATTTTTATTGTATTAAATGACCCTTTATTTTCTCTGGCTAAGAATCAGTTTTCGGGTTGAAAGAAGTGAGGTTGAACTCGCTTTTCTAATGCTATAGAATGAACATGTTTCCACATAGATTTAGATCAGGATTACCCTTAACAGGGGTGGCTTTTAGTTCTATATTTTAATGACACTCAGTAATTGGTATCTATTGTGTAATTTATGATATTCATGACATGTTCTTCTTTTCCTCCTTCCTCACCCCATCAGGAAGACTTTGAAAATGACAAAGAAAGTGGTCAGTTGTTAAATTATAGTGGCACAAAATTGTGATTAAGTTTTTAAATCCCCAGGCCAATGCCTAAAAATATGTTTTTTTTAATATTAGCAAGGGACACATTTCTGATATCATTTATCTTCTGATTTTCAATAACACACCTCACACAATTCTCATTGAGCTCAAAACTTGTGTTACATAGGAAAGCAGTGCGCTTCTCCATGGGGCTTGGGAGCAGTTTCATATCTCAGTATTTCCTATGTGATCTAGTCTAATTTTATTTAAGATATGACTGAATGGATGGGCGAAAATATATTGGTACAATATTCAAATTCAGTTCAATAGTTCCTTGGTCATATACACTGGGTCTAAACATTAGAATTAGAGAAATTAATCAAGCTTTGTCTGATGTTTACTTAAGTTTCCTCTTTGCACTGACAATTTAAAGCAAAGAGGTATTTCATGTTTAACTCATTAACAAGTGATGAAGAGGGAAATTTAATTGACAACTGAGATTTTATAAGCTTTCATACCTCATTTAATCTTCAAAACTTGGGTGAAATGGATATTGTTATTCTATATCTGATATGAGATAATGTATTCTGCAAAGCATCTTGTCTAGAGTCACAAGATAAGAACATGGCAGTGCTGGAATATAAACTTATTTCTGCTTAGCTCCAAAGGTCAAGCTCTTAATACTCTTTCATGTAGACTGTCAGAAATGAGAAATAATTTTCTTTGTCTTCAGTAAAATACATGTTCCTAGAGCCAAATTTTCTAAAGGTTTTGTTACCCCTTATGTGACACTGTAATACAGTTGATTATTACAATATTTGTATATGATACCATCAACTTTAGGGGTGTGGCTGACTTAAAGCAGAGGCTTATGTGGACATACACGTCACCGAAGAAAATTGTAACGAAAAATTTGCTACAGCCTACTGTAACATATTTTCCAAACTTAAGCAAATTGTTATTTAAAACAATTTTAATATGAACATTATTAACCTGGTTAGCAATGTGTAATAATTTCATAGTGCTTGTTTTTACTAGGGTGGCTTCAAATAGAAAAAGTATTTTCAAAAAAATAGATAGGATGAGGTATAATATTATTTTTAGGAGGATACGATTTAATTTAAAAAGTTAAGTGCAGTGTGCTTCAGCAAAAAAGAATCAGTGAAAGGAGGGTAATTAAGAAATCACAGGTTTCCCATTTTGTAAAGTGCTAAACAACAGGAATGGCTATTTCATTATCTTTCAATTCTTCCATATGCTCTCAATTTCTGCCTCATGATGCAAATATTTGTTGAATAAACAATGCTCTGAATATTTTTTCTTTCTTAAAGGCATAGTTTTTATTATGCACACTAAAGATTCCTTGGTTGCTCCAATGATAGATTGAAAAGAGGACAATATCTTTATCCTCTGTTAGATGATAAGAGACCGGGAGAGCATGGTGTGGGTATCACTGGCCACGCAATCCAATTCCGTTTGGTTTGTGGCTTTTATATCCTTCCAGAGCTGAATTTAGCCTCACAACTGACAAAGCTGTGGTTGCTATACCAGGCAACATGGAAGAGCAGGGCACGACTGGTTCCAGAAAATGAAAGTATATCCTTGTGTTTCCTTTATTAGAGGCCCTGGTGCACATGTTCTTACCCTAGCTTGGGTCCTAGTTGGTCATCCAAGGTTCCAAGGTGAATATTTCATTGTCCATGATGTAGCTGAATGTCAGTGTAGAAATCATACACGTGATTAGAAGACTTTGACTCAGACCTCATACTTTAGATAACTCAAGTTATCTGGAGTTTTCACAGTTATAAAATGGAGATAATAAATTTTAGGATTCTCTATATTGTAGACCTCAAAAAGAAAAAAAAAGACTATGAATGGGCTTTGAAAACTAGGGGACTATGCTAACACAATTATATATTAGGCTCTCCTGCTTTCCCTCTCCTAAAAAGTACAGATTTGAGGTCAGTTTAGTTTTTGAAGTCTCACTGGTGCTAAAAATTTAAAGTAGATTAAACATTGCTCCTGTCTGTTTCTGTATGACAACTAATACCAATGCAGGTAATTATAGCAGTGGAAAAACCCACGTAATTTCTCCAGGGAAAGTTTATTTAACTGGAAGTAGCCATCACCAATAAGCAATAGGAAGCTTTACTATGACTCTTACTTTGCAAATACACTTTTTCGTCCTAATCAACAGATAAGATTGAGTAAAATTTAATTGAAAGCTAACACACAAGATAAACACCATTAAAACTTTTTTCATGGCTCCTTTGTGCCTTTTTAGCAGTCTCCTTTCTTCCTCTCTCCCTCCTACTCTTCCACAAATATATGCTGTGTAGCATTCTGTGATAAAGTTCCCTCTCTGCACTGAGAATTGAAAGCAAAGAGGCATTTCATATTTAACTCATAACCAAGTGATGAAGAGGGAAATTGAGAACTAAGATTTTATAAGCTTTCATACCTCATTTAATCTTCAAAACTTGGGTGAAATGGTATTGTGGTATTAGGCACTTATGTAAAGTAATCCTTTAATTCTCACCAACGTTTGAGTTTAACAATATGGTTTGACAATATGGTTTCCATTTCATAGATGGGGAGATATGTTCTGTGAAATGCAAGGTCACATAACCCAAATGTAGAAAAGCAGATGTTATGAAACTGAACAATGAATGGGTAAGGGTAAATGCTACTGCACATATCCCAAGGCTTGAAAGGAGAGCCACAGAAACTACATAACACTGAGCCAGTGGGCATCATATTGGCCTCACTGATGTTGAAATCAATAAGTATGGGGATTTCCCACATTTTGAAGGCATTAGTGACTCCTCTAGGATATTAGAGTGAGTTCTTTAGTAAAAGGCAACTGGAAAATGAGAGTCCTTGTCTAAAAACATAAGATCTTAATAAAACCAGTCATAAAATTGGCCTTGGAGGAGAGAGCATTGACACGGGATCACAATGGCCTGAGCAAAATCCTAACAATACGGAAGACTATGTACAAAGACATAGAGGTATGAAAGGACATACTGACTGGTGTCTGGAATGCAGGAGCATGTTTGTGTAGCTGTATGTGTATGGGAGGTGTGTCCATGTATATAGGTAACTTTTAGTTGAGCCTGGAGAATTAACAAACTTGTGAATTTGGCCAGATTTTTATTTTAGAAAAATATACTTAAGGAGAAGACAGACTAGTTTGGAAACCATTGCAAAAATAAGATACAGTGGTGACATGGACTTAATTATGGTGAGAAATTCTAGGTTAAAGGGAAATTCTGGGCTGTGGCTTATAAAAATACATAGAAAATACCTGGTTCTTCAGGCACATGATGGTCACAGACAAACTTTATTTAAAGTAGAAAATTTGCACATAACCAGATACCTATCCTGTCCTATAAAGATGAAACATAAACATATATTTCCATTTTTAGATGAATTCCTTCATTAAAGGAAGCAAAAGTACACTCTAGGTCTGCACTACAAATCTTTCTATCTATAAATTTTCCTGTCCCTGGCAGTTTTCACTATTATTTTAGAAATGTAAAGAAGTTGCTTGATTTCTTATTTTAAATTTATGAGTGAATTTTTAATTACTATTTGTGAAATGCAAAGATTAATTGCACTTGAATAGATATGTGAGGATATTTGATGTTGCTGGATAGTTTTGCTCACTAGATTTTTTTGCACACTAGATTTTTGGGACTCCCTGCCATTTTGCACCTGTGTTAGATGATATGGAAACAGTTTCATGGTGAATTTTTATGAATATAGTGAAAAATTTTAAATATATTCAATTGCAACGTATGATAAAAATAACATAACTGAAGTTTTTCCTATAATTTTTGTTTTCAAAGTTTCTGTTGAGAAATCAGCCGACAGTCTTATGGGACCTCCCTGGTAGGCAACTAACTGCTTTTCTCCTGCTCCTTTTAAAATTCTCTTTATCTTTGACCTTTGGCATTATAATTATGATGTGTCTTGGTGTGGGCCTATTTGGGGTCATCTTGTTTGGGACTCTCTGCACTTCCTAGGCTCATAAATCTGTTTCCTTCACCAGGGTAGGGAAGTTTTCAGTCATTATTTCTTCAAATAGGTTTTCAATTCCTTGCCCTCTCTCTTCTCCCACTTTGAGCTTCAAGTAAGACTTTGGGGTCAAGCAAAACTTTGCTTAGCTCCATACCTCATCTTCACCAGGTTAGGTTTATAAAAATCATGTGGTTTCTGGAGTTTCCTCTTTCAGTTTTTTCCCTGCAGGGAGAATTTTCTCTCTTTTATTTGATCTAGCTTTATGCTGTACTGTACATCTAAAGGAACCTGGCTTACTTTCTTTATTTTGCCCATATCATTGATTGATTTGCACTCAAGGCCAGCGTCAGGCTGTTTCATGATGAACTTTTCATCAATGCCCAATTCTCCAAAAGTATCAACCCACTTGCAGAATTTATGAACTGCTCTTGGTATTTTTTTGCAAAGAGGAAGACTTTTGGGAAAATCCTTGTGCTTGAGTTCTTTTTTTTTCTTTCTTTCTTTTTCTCATGAAGCAAATTGTCTGTGATAGAGGAGTCTTCTTGGGAGGGTCCAGGTAGACTTTGGTACGACCTTTTTCACAGAGCTTTGTGGGGGACTTCCTTCTTTTTCTGGTGCTCTAATAATAGACCCATGTGTCCTCCAGCTTCCTGTGAGGATCAAGCACTTTCAGCACTTTTAATAGGAGGTCAGCAGGTAGAACTTCCTCCAGATTTGGGTAGTGAGCCAAGGGATGCTTGGTCAGGCTGGCTTCGATGTCCTCTATGAATGCCTTTAGTGCTTGCTGGGCTGGTGAGAGTGTGGAAAACAGATCTGCCTTGTTGGGTAGCTTTACCTGACTCTTTTTGGGAGCAGGTAGGGGAACTCTATGAGCAATAATGGTGAGAAAAACCTTCCATAGGGCCATGAGTGATGAGATTTTTCAAGGTGGACAGCCCGTCTTGCAGTTGTCCAGTCCCTCTTGCACAAGTATCCACCATCGGCCATCCAGGGAGCAGGGGAACTTCAGAAGCCTGTTCTCGTGCTTTGCCAAACACTTGGAAGGTAACTTTTCTTTGTGCTAGGGTTTACAGTTCATGCCTGAAGGCATGGGTTCCAGTGGTTGTACTATTTAATATAGGTTTGCTAAAATATTCCAAAAAGATTTGTGCATCACTGTTTAGGAGGGCTATCTGGTGACTGTTTTCCTTTCGTGTTGTTTAACTTTGTTATCAGGGCAATGCTGGCTTCATAGAATGATTTGGGAAGCATCTCATCCTTTTTATTTTCTGGAAGCAGTGTGTGTATGATTGGTACTGTTTCTTCCTAAAATGTTTTGTAGAAATCACCAGTAAAGCTATCCAAGCCTGGAGTCTTCTTTGTGGGAAGGATTTTCTAACTACAAATTCAATTTCTTTAGTAGATACAGGTATTTCAGATTATCTATTTATTCTTTAATAAGCTTCGTTAGTTTGTGTATGTCAAGGAATGTATCTTATTTCATCTGTGTTGTCAAAATTAAAGTTGTAAAGTATTCATACTATTCCTTGTTATCTTTTAAATATTTGTGGAATCTGTAATGATGTCACCTCTTTCATTGCTGATTTTAGCAGTCTTTGTCTTTTCTCTTTTTTTCCTGATCAGACTAGCTTGAGGTTAATACATTTTACTGGTCTTCTTAAAGAATCAGCTTTTATTTTCATTGATTTGTCTCTGTTTTTTTCTGTTTTCTTTTTGAGTTCTCCAAACTTTGTTTACCGTTGACATACATTTTGTACATATATATAAATATATATGTATATATGTATATGTATATGTATATATATATATATATAAAATAAATTTTGCACTACTTAAAAAAATTATGTTTGCTTAAATACTGCATCACAATTGACTTTAATATATAAAAATTTATTTACCCATATACTTACCATTTTCACTATTCTGTATTCATTTATGTAGATACTTATTTCTATCTGGTGTAATTTTCTTTCTGCTCAAAGAAAATTAGCAGCTTTTTTTTTCCTCCCTGAGGAATATCCTCTCTATTCCTCCATGATAATAAAAGATTTTTATCATTAACAACATGCTGTTGTCAACCAGTCAGTGTGCAGGTGGCAGTTAAAAGGATTCTTAGGTTATGAAATTTCCATAGTGCTTTTTGGGGTATGGGTGAGGGACTGATTCTCATGTGAGAATGGTGAGCTTTTGAGCACGCCCTAAACTTCACCTCTCCTTGGGAGGCTGTCCACTTCTAGTCTTTCTGCATACTTGGCTGAGGACAGTGACTCCAAATAAATATTCCGGTTACATGACATATTTGGCCTCTGAGGACAGACCCCAGAGGTGTCCTTTATCAGGGATCTTCCAAGAGCAGAACAGCTACCATCTAGACTAGAGAAGTCTGGATATTTCAACAGCACCTTTTCATGCTGCAAAACTTTTGGAGAAGGAGCAGGAAGGGGTTGCGTGGATCTAACTCCATATATTTCCCCATGTAGTTTCAGGTGTGCTCTCTTGGCCTGCTCCGTGATGTTCAGGAAGTCTTTGTAGCAGGTTCTGGCCATGACAGTGTACCATGTGGCATAGCCTCATTCAATGACCCTGGCTCTGGCAGGTAGCCTGCCCAGCCAGGGATCGGGGGCTCCTAGAGTGGTTTCTTTATGTATTTGCATTCCAGACTCAAGGGGTGGTACTGCGGGTAGCACTGGTACCGTGTCTACAGGACCCTCTCCTCGGAGCAGACGGACTTCAGTCTCTGGGAAAGTGGCCACCGAGCAGCAAAATTCTTCCACCTGCTCTTTATATCGCAGTGTGTTCTCCTGGAAGGTTTTCAGACAGTGGGACATGTCCTGGCTGGAGTTTTCCTGGCAGCTGAGGTATGGAATGAAGCCACTGTGTTATTGGCAGCTGTCTCAGGAAAGTCTTGGAAGATTCCTGATTTTGTTCTCTGGGCCAGCCTGGATTGCTGCTCAGCTAGGCCTTTTGCCCATGCTCGGCCTCAGCCCGGCATCTGGGCCTCTCTTTTGTCTGCTCACCCCACCCAGGAGTCACCTATTTTTTCCCCTTTTTTTTTTTTCTTTCAGTAGTTTGTTTCTGCTGGTGATGAATTTATTTATCTTTCTTATGACTGAAAAAGTCCTTATTTTGCCTGTTGTAAAGAGATGTTTTTGCTGTATATGGAATTCTAGTTTGACCAGTTTTCTTCCTGTACTTTAAGGAGACTGCTCAACTCTTTTCTCAATTGCATTACTGAGATTAGAAGTCTGGTTTTACACTGATTTGTGTTTCTTTGTGTGTAATGTGTCTTTTTTTTTTTTTCTGGCTCCTTTTTAAGATTTACTGTTTATACTGTTTTTGAGCAATTTGAACATGATGTTACTTGTCATTTAAAAAAAAATGTTTCTTGTGCTTGGAGTTTGTTGAAGTCCTTGCATTTGTGGATTTATAGTTTCCACCAAATTTGGGAAAAAGTTGTCATTATGTCTTCAAACGTGTTTTCTGTCTTCTCTTCTTTCAAGACTTCAGTTACATATATATTAGGTTGCTTGAAGTTTTCTCACAGCTCACTGATGCTCATTTTAAAAAAAAATTCTTTTTTGTTTGCATTTTATTTTAAATAATATTTCTTGCTTAGTCTTCAAGTATACTAATCTTCTGCAGTGTGTAATATGTCATGGGTGCTATCCAGTGCAATTTGTTTTTTTCCATCTTACACTTTGACGTTTTCATTTCTAGAAGTTTGATTTAGGATTTTTTAAAAAATATCTTGTATGTCTCTAAACTTTTTGAACATTTTGAGTATAGTTATAAGAATTGTTTTTATGTTTGTTTCTTCTAATTCTAACATCTGTGTAGATTATGAGTTGACTTTGGTTGCTTCACTTAGTCATTACTGGGGTGATTCATGATAAATTATTTTTGGATGCCTGGCACTGTAAGTTCTACCTATTTGGTGTTGGATAATTTTTCATTTTTTGCAAATATTTTTTACCATTTTTTGGGGGGGAGCGGGGGACACTGTTAAGTTGTTTGGAAATGATTTGATCCTTTTGGGTCCTTTTTAAGATTTGATAGAAAGAAATAATATAGTCCCCTCTTATATGGTAAAAATGTTGTTATATTGTTATGTTTTATGGTTAAATATTCCTCATTACTAAGGCAAGACCCTTCCATGTAAATTGCCCAATGCCCTGTGAATCTTGAGGCTTTACAGTCTGGCTGACAATAAAAGTTACTATTTTATGCCCCCTGTGAGTATCAGGCACTGTTATCTATAATCCATTTAAGTGGTTTCATTCTGGGCCTCTAATAATGTGCTCATATACATAAGCTGATCGATAATCAGCTAAACAATTACTGTGGGCTACAAGGTTCTAGAATTTCCTCTCCTTACATCATTCTCCTCTCTGGTACTCTGTCTTGAGAATTCTACCCATTTTGTTCTCTAGAGTCTCTAAGCTTCATCTCTATTTAGTGAGACCACTGCTCTCTGCTTGGGTTCCCACTCTCTGAACTGTGGCCTGGAAACTCAAGCAATGTGAAGCAGTTGTAAGGCTCACCTACTTCCTATCTCTCAGGGATCAATCTCTGTTGTGTGGTACCTAGTGTCTTTCAAACTATTGTCTTATTTCCTTCCATTTTTCAGGTGTTCCAGAGGGTAAATCTAATCCTTCTTATACTATCTTGGCTAGAACAGAAAATATAACTTACTTATTCCTGTTTTGTCTCCACCAATTTGTGAGTCTGTCTTTTCAGAGGTCACTAAAGACTTCTAAACCATTGAATCCTTTACAACATTCTTACTGACCTCCATCATTAGAAATTGTAGATCATACCCACATTATTGAAACAAAATTCTCTCTTAAAATCCATACCATTCTATTTTTGTTTTCCCCCCTAATACTCATGATATTCATCTACTTTAACAATCCATGAAATAAATACCAAACTTCTTAGCATGCAACATTAGGTGTTTTACAGTTTTGATGCAGCATAGCTTTTTTTTTTTGGTTGCAATAGCTAATAATACTCTAATACACAAATTATAGATTAGATGTAATTTTTCAACCATGACTACAACTTGTATATTTTCTTAAAATCCATTTTTTTCATTTATTCAGTTATTCACATATTTGTTAAGTTCCCATTTTGTGTGAGGCAGTCAACTAGATCTTCAAACTATTACAATTAAAGATACAAACATTACATTTTCCCTATAATAAAATTCCCATCAGTTCTTTGCCAGATAAAATAAAGTTTTTTATATGAATTATTTTAAAGATTTTGTTCAGACTTCATCCTTGAAGTCCATCCTTTCCGAATAAGTGTTGAGTGAGGCAGGTTAAGATTACAAATCAATGAAATATAATGGAGTGCATCAATACAACTAGGATGACTTAAGATTGATGTCAGAAGTTAAAGTATGAAGCAAAGGAAAAAACATTCAGTGACCATCATTCAATGGGAACTTGGTCTAGTCTAGCAATGATTGCTTGTAACTGTCTTATTATTATTTTCTGAAGTGTGAAAGCACAGGAAGAACATCTCTTTAAGGTCAAGGACAAAGTGACATTTTCATATAAAAAAGAAAACGATTGGCAAATTGCCTACAGTTAATGATCAGTGTAGAAAAACACCTAATATTCAAACACCTTTGGAAGTTCTCTATAGTCCCACTTTGTCATATAGCATATGCTTTTTCCGTATGAGGAGAGACAGATTTACAACGGAAATTACATAATCCATTATTACAGTTTTCAAGTGAAATGTAATGAATGATCATCATGTGTTCCAAGTAATGCTTCCAGAGCTCACTTTACTCTTAGATAAAAGAGATTACATTACTGTATGAAAATCAACATCTTCCAATTATCCATTCTACTCTGGCTATGGAAATCAACATTAGGAGATGTGGCTATGAAAAAGAGCCTGCTGTGGTTATTTAATGTCTCCCGAAGCACATGTAGAATGCCCATCTCTTTGCTCAACTGCCTCCTTTTTTGATTCTTAAAGTAACAGGGAACATGTTACTATTGTGTGTCTTAAAGGTAATTACCAAAACTTTGATTCTTTATACCAGCACACAATATAAACATTTCTGGTACTTTGTAATCTAGCAAAAATTTTCAGTGTAAGATTATTCCACTAGCTTCCCCTTTTAGTTTACATTTTGATTTTCCTTTTTTTTTTTTTTGACAAAATGACATTGGTAATTATTTCTCTGTATTCTTGCCTTCAATGTGTCACTTCTCTCTCCTTTGACATCTATCAAATATTTGTATATAATTATGCTTCCACTTAGTCATCTGCTATTCCCAGCTTTCCAAATTTAGCCTCCCTTGTTTAATATTTCTTCATAAGTTATTCCAGGCATGCATCATTTTGTTCATCTTCTCTGAACTTCAGTTTCATCTAATTTTGACCTTAATTTTCACTATGGAAACATGCAAACTTTGTTCTTACTGAAATATCAAGAAATTTTATATTTTATTACTTGAGTAACTAAGTGAAAAGAACATGACTGTGAAATTTTAGATTTATTTCTGGATTGTAAAAGGAAACATAACCAAGATACTGTGCTGTTTAAAGTGCAACAATATAGGATAAAAGAATCAGCCACTGTAACATTGCAAGCATAATGCAATAATCACAGACCAAAACTTTGTGAATTTTAAAAATTAAAGAGTTAGGGGGCAGCCGGATAGCTCAGTAGGTTAGAGCACAGTGCCGGTAACAACAAGGTTGCCGGTTCGATCCCCACATGGGCCACTGTGAGCTGCGCCCTCCACAACTAGATTGAAACAACTACTTGACTTGGAGCTGATGGGTCCTGGAAAAACACACTTAAATAAATGAAAGTAAAACAAAACAAAACAAAACAAAAAACAATTGTCGTGAGAGGCACAGATTCTTTCCTATAGTAATGCAATATTTTGTATAGGGAAAATTACTGGAGAACACAGTCATTTCTGATTTCTCAAAGGAGAAACATCTTTTATCTCTTAAAAAATAGATGAGTCTGATTCATGTTACTTTGCTTACATGTGCCTAGATCAGATTTTCAATGTATCTTATCAGAAAAGGCATACTGTTCTCATGGCCTCTGTTCCTACTAGCTTATCCCCTTCACTCTCTACATTGATGTAGAATATACTCTTCTTTTTTAAGAAAATAGCTTTATTTTGATATAATTTATATCTCATACAATTAGCCCATTTAAAGCGAATAATTCAATGCTTTTTAATATATTCACACAGTTGTGCAACCATCACCACAATCAATTTTAGAACATTGTCATCATCCCCAAAAGAAACTCTGTGTACTCCCTATTTTCCCCAGCTCCCTCAGCCCTTGACAACCACAAATCTACATTTTGTCTATAGATTTGCCTATTCTGGGCATTTCATATAAATGTAATAATAATGTGGTCCTTTGTGACTGGTTTATTTTACTTACCATAATGTTTTCAAGGCTTAGGCATGTTGTGTCATGTATCAATATTTCATATGTTTTTATTGCCAAATGGTAATCCATTGCATCAATACACAATATTTTATTTTTTCTACTATGAGTAATACCACTATAAACATTTACATATCATTTTTTGTGTGATATATGTTTTCATTTCTTTTTGGTATATACATAGGAATGGGATTTCTGGGTAATAAGATAACTATACCTAACATTTAGAGGAACTGTGAGACTGTCTCAAAGTATCTGTACAATTTTATATTATCAACAGCAGTGTATGAAGGTTCTAATTTCTCCACATCCTCACTGAAACTTGTTATTATCTGTCTTTTGGTGATAGCCATGACAGTGTGTGTGGAGTGATATATCATTGTGGTTTCAACTTGCATTTCCCTGATAGTCAATGATATTAAGCATTTTTCATGTACTTATAGGCCATTTGTATATATTCTTTAAAGAAGTGCTTATTCAGATATTTTTCCCATTTTTAATTGGGTTATTTGTCTATTATTGATCTGCGAGTGTTCTTTATATATTCTAGATACAAGCCCCTTATCATATATATGACTTGCAAATATTTTCTCCCAGTCTGTGAGTTGTCTTTTCATTTTCTTTCTTTTTTTAAAAAAAAGATTTTATTGAGGAAGGGGAACAGGACTTTATTGGGGAACAGTGTGTGCTTCCAGGCCTTTTTTCCAAGTCAAGTTGTTGTCCTTTCAGTCTTAGTTGTGGAGGGCGCAGCTCAGCTCCAGGTCCAGTTGCCATTTCTAGTTGCAGGGGACGCAACCCACCACCATCCCTTGCAGGAGTCCAGGAATTGAACTGGCAACCATGTGGTTGAGAGCCCACTGGCCCATGTGGGAATCAAAGTGGCAGCCTTCGGAGTTAGGAGCATGGAGCTCTAACCACCTGAACCACCAGGCCAGCCCCCTCTTTTCATTTTCTTGATGGTGTCCTTCGAAGCACAAGTCTTTTATTTTGATGAAGTCTAATTTATTTATTTCTTTTTCTTTTGCTGCTTGTGCCTTGGTTTTGGTGTGATATTTAAGAAACCATCACCTAATCCAAGGTCACAAGAATTTACCCCATGTTTTCTAAGAGTTGAATAGCTTTAGCACTTACATTTCCATTTTGAGTTATTTTTTTGTATATGACATGAGAGGTGGGTCCAACTTCATTCTTTTGAATGTGGATATTCAGTCATCTTAGCTCCATTTGTTGAAAACACTATTTTTCCCCATTGAATTATCTTGGCAGCCCTTTTGAAAATAAATTAACTGTAAATGTGAAGATTTATTTCTGGACTCTTATTTTATTCCATCGATCTATACGTCTAGCCTGATGGCAATACCAAACTATCTTTTTTTTAAATTTTTTTATTTTTTTATTTATTAGTTTCAGGTGTACAAGACAAGGTAATACTTAGACGTTCATCATTTATATCCCTCACACTGTGAACCCCCCTCCCCCCATCCACTATCCCTCCGACCTCACACTGAACCATCACATTATATATATAAAATTATAGTTGGCATTCATTAATGTTTAGCTTCTGGTGTACAATGCCATGATCAGGTATCCACAGTATCCCTGAGGTGAATACCAAACTATCTTGATTATTGCAACTTTAAGTTTCGAAGTAGGAACTGTGATTTTTTTTCAAAATTGTTTTGGCTATTTTGGATCCGTTGAATGTCCATGTGAATTTTAGGGTCAATTTTTCAATTTCTACAAAGGAGCTAGCTGGAATTTTGATACTGTGTTTCCCCCCAAATAAGACCTAGCTGGACCATCAGCTCTACTGCATCTTTTGGAGCAAAAATTAATATACGACCCAGTCTTATTTTACTATAATATAAGACCCGGTCTTATACAATGTATAATATGAGACTGGGTCTTATATTAATTTTTGCTCCAAAAGGCTCATTAGAGCTGATGGTCTAGCTAGGTCTTACAGTAGTAACTGTGTTTAAGATATAGATAAATTTGGGGGAGTATGCCTAGGTTTACAATATGAAGTCTTCTGACCCGTGATGTCTTTCCATTTATTTAGTTCTTTAATTTCTTTCAGAGTACTGGTTTCCCCTGCTATCAGAAAGTAGAGCATTATGTAACTTTTCATAAACCAAAATGGCATAAAATGAAGAAGCAATTACCGTTATAATTTATATGTTTTTATTTTATTTCACATGATTGAAATGCTTAATTACATCCAGTGTTATGCTAAGCATAACACCCTTATGCGCAGCTCTCCTAGGCTTTTCTGATACCTCAGGGCACATCTTGCTAATGGATACACAAAAGAAATGGAGATGAAGCGCAGACGCTCACAGACACAATTCAAAGCTCATGGTAGCTTGATGCTGAGATGCTGAGTGTAGTTCCCAGGAAGAAACTTGGCAGTGACAGTCTTGTGTCTCAGGGTGTGTGCTCCCTCTAGAATGACTTGCTTCAAAACAAACACTGAATGCTATTGTGGTGTTTTGCCTGTTTTTGTAAATCCTCTCCAGATTTCTTTTGGTTAGCCAAAAAAGGTACTAATGTAGGTCTTTTGTAAAAGTGAAGTGTCATAATGCAAACTTTCAAAACAAGTGAGAGATACCTTTGTAAGTT
This sequence comes from Rhinolophus hipposideros, assembly GCF_964194185.1. Lineage (NCBI taxonomy): Eukaryota > Metazoa > Chordata > Mammalia > Chiroptera > Rhinolophidae > Rhinolophus > Rhinolophus hipposideros. The sequence continues at coordinate 100,694,771 of NC_138046.1, forward strand.
TTATACTTCTTTTTTTTTTCCGATGTTTCTTTCATTTTTGTTTTTTTTTTAAATTAAATTTATTGAGGTGACATTGGTTAATAAAACTATATAGGTTTCAAGTGTACAATTATGACAACATGACCTATCAACACTTTTGGGATGCTGCAAAAGTGATAATAAGAGGGAAGTTTGTTTCATTACAGGCCTATCTCAAGAAACAAGAAAAATCCCAAATAAACAACATGACATTACATCTTAAAGAACTATGAAAAGAAGAATAAATGAAGCCCAAAGTCAGCAGAAAGAAGGAAATAAAAATCAGAGCAGAACTAAATGAAACAGAGAACAAAAAGACAATAGAAAAAAATTAATGCAAAAAAGAACTGGTTCTTTGAAAAGATTGCTACAACCGATAAACCCCTGGCTAGACTCACTAAGGAAAACAGTGAAAAGACTCATACAAAATCAGAAATGAAAGAGGAGAAATTAGCCACTGGCATGGCTTTCACCAAAAAGACAGATAATAACGAGTTTGGGTGAGGATGTGGAGAAATTAGGACCTTCATACACTGCTGTTGGGAATGTAAAATTGTACAGATACTTTGAAACAATTTCATAGTTTCTCTAAACGTTAAATATAATTACCTTATTACCCAGAAATCACATTCCTAGGACACCACAGAAATATGAAGGATCATACAAGTTTTATAAGGCTTTCGATAAGTTTATTCCTAAGCATTTTATTTTTTGATACTATTGAAAATAAAATTATTTTATAAATTTTATTTTAGAATGGTTTATTATTGCTAGTATATGAAACACACAGTTGATGTTTCTATATTGATCTTGTACCCTACAACTTTAGTGGCCTCATTTATTAGGTCTAATTATTTTTAATGGATTCCATAAGATTTTCAGTATATAAGATTATATCTGTAGAGGTAGTTTTACATCTTTTCCAACTTGGATGCCTTTATTTCATTTTTTTCTAAATAACCTAACTAGAACCTCTAGTACAGTGTTTAATAGAAGTGGTAAGAGTGACAGTTTTTGTCTTGTCATCTCGATCTTAGGGGCAAAACATTCAGTCTTTCACAATTAAGTATACTGTGACATTTTCATAGCTACTTTATCAGAGAAATTTCCTTTTATTTTTAGTTTTTGAATGTTTTTATCATGAAGTGGTGTCAAATACTGTCAGTGTTTTCCCTGTATTTATTGAGATGATCATGTGGTTTTTATCTTTTGTTTTTTTGATATGTTAAAACTAACGTTGCATTCCTGAGATATATCCCACATGATCACGGTGTATGATCCTTTTTATATATTGCAGGATGTGTTTTGCTAGTATTTTGTTAAGGACATTCTAATTGACAATTGACAATTAAATTAAGGAGTCTTTGCAGAGGTAGTTTTTGAGGTCAGAGTTTGATGTTTGCTCTGGCTCTTCTTGGATGTCTCTTTCCCTGGTTCTTCTGGTATACTAGCTGGCACATGGTTTAGCTTGAAGCTCTCATGGAGCTACCAGCTTCTTATTTGCCTACCACCCAAATCTCCATTGTTGTTGAGAGCACCCTTAGTCTTGGACTTTCTCAGTATCTGTTTCAAATAAAGTCAGATCCTTTGGGGAGAACTTGGAATCTAATCTCTCTGTTCTTACTGATAATCTCTTCCCACTAGGTAACATCTCTGTGCCACTGCTCTGGAGCTGGGGACTGGCATGATAGCCCTGCTTGTAAATAAGCCCTGCTTATTGCCCCACTGGGTGGGGCAATAGCCTTTGATCTTCCCCATTTGTTTCTCCTGGTGTGGAATTTCCACCTAAGGAGAGAGCTGGGGCAAGGGCCCTGGGACCGGAGGATTCTTAGCCTGCTGTGCTTAGGATGGTGCCTCTGGCTGTACAAGTAGGGGTTTTAAGTGCTTTTTAAAAAATAATTTTCACCAGTTATGATTTTTTGTTGTTGGAGATAGGGTCCACTTTTCATAGTACCATCCTGTAAGTGCTAGTGTGACAATAATCTTGAGGTTGATTCTGACCATATCACTTTCTTCCTTGAATAATAATTGCTTTCTTATTCCTTGATACACAATTAATTGTCATTTTCTAAATACAGTGATGTGCGATCTGCCTTTATGCCTCGTTTTCTGTTTCCCCCCATGATAATCTAGGCACAGAGAATGGCACACTATGTCACTGAAAACACCTATATTTTTAGTATTTATGCCTTTTAAGTGGTTCTTTCTACATTGCTCTTTCCTTCACCTCTGTCAAAGAGTTGTCAGTGTTTGAAGGATCCCTCAAATACAACCTTTTCCTTCATGAATCTTTTTGCAATCTCAGGAGGCAAAAGAAGTATTTCCATCATCTATCTATATTAGCAATTTGAAATTCTCACATAGCCTTTATTCACTTAACCTTTGCTTTAGAGTCATTTTATGTATACTAATATTCTGTCCCGTGAGCTCTTTGTAGGCAACTCTTCACTTTTTTTATTGGTACATTTACACAATACTTAAGCACAATTCGTTGAATTTAATAGGATCTAAAATTTTTGTTGAAGTGAATAAGTGTTCTGTCTGAACGTACTATGCAGCTTTTGTGTCCTTTAAAGAATTCTAAAAATAAAACATTCAGAATTGATTGTGAGGCAGTTAAAATTTGTTCTCATTAATTATTTTACCATTAAAACGATATTTCGTCTTCTAATTAGGGGATCTAGCAAAATGAACAAAGCTGGCCTTTCAGTCTTCACTGTGACTGTAGCAACACCATGGGTTACAGTGTAAATTACATTGATTTACTGATAAGGAAATGGGCATCTGTGGACTAGTCAACACTGCATACTCTGCTCACTGGTTATATTAGGTCACAATTTTGATTCTATTTGCAATGGATTTACTAAGTTAGGGGGAAAAGAAAATCTTTTCCTCTTAGGAGCTTTAACAGATCGTATTTACTTTTATTTTGGTTAAAATTAATCCTTATGAAAAATGAAAATCGCCAAGGAATGGGTAGCATTAGTAAGCACTGATTTGCATTGATTCAATAATTTAGGAATATGAAATGTGGTTTGAGAAATGTTATGAACGTTCATAGTCACTTAGAGATTTTTGCCAGAGCTATTTGTAAACATAAAATTAAAAACAGATGAAAGTTGGACCTGATGGTAAACAGCCCTTATATTTGCCATGAGACAACATCGGATCCATTATCTTCTTCAATACAAAAGATAATGGACAATTTGGGTATCATTTTTATACTATGTTATAGACTTGTTTTCTGATCTGTACACATTTTGTGGTAAGGAATGATTCATTTCAAATTTATGTTATACTTTGTGATGGGTTTAAAATATTTTTTCACATATATATATTTTTTAATCTAGTGAGATATATTGACAAAGAATTGCGACAGGGAGTATAAGTACATACACACCCAACACAAACACACACACAGAAACAAATAAGAGAAAATAAAATAGGAAAAACCCTTAGGGTCTTTCTAATATTCTTCTAAAGTCATGTTTCCCATTTCTGACTAAACCTGTACTTGAACAAATTCATCAAATAAGATGGAATACTTCTTTAGGATGGGATCATACTTTTTTCTAGTTTAATGTTTTATGACAACAATTTTGCACTTATATACCCAGGATAGCCTTTCTAAAATTGATAATTTTTATTAGTGACATCTAATTGAGTTTTTAAAATGATTAAACTTCTAACTATAAATCAGGTGACATTGCTAACGTATACTATGTATGTAATCCATAAATACAAGGCAACACCCTTTGTGGATTCAAGTAAAGCTCAGGTTTCAATCTGAAACAATTAATAGTTTATTTACAAGAATCTAGTAAAGTTGCTGGCTACAAAATCAACGTACAAAAGTCCATTGCATTCCTCTATACTAACAATGAAATCTCACAAAAAGAAATACAAAAAACAATTCCCTTTGCAATTGCAGCAAAAAGAATAAAATACCTAGGAATAAACTTAACCAAGGATGTGAAGGATTTATATGCAGAAAACTATAAGACATTTTTGAAAGAATCTAAACGTCTTTAACATAATTGACTGTGCTAATAAGTTCTTTTGTTTATATTTGTATTTGTATGTGTGTATGTATTATTACTGGTTTTTACAAGAGAACTGGAAGTGATACAACATTGGTACAATTTTTCCTCTTTGAACCCCTAGCATCTAGTATGAGGGGAATATTGCTTATTGCCTCTGTCACCTCCTAATTTCCTAGATTTATTTGGCCGAGCTTCCAGGCTACAGCTGATGTGTTGTTTTTTTTTAATTCTCCGTTTGTGTTCCTTTTGAAGCTGAGATCTTTAACAGGATAAACTTAATACTTGTTCAAATAATTATTAATTCAATTAAAATAAAATTATCATCTTAAAAGTCCTCATCACACACACACAACATTTTTTGCAGCTATGCATGTTGACCAATGTTAACTAGACTTATTGGGGTGATCATTTTACAATACATACAAATATCAAATCATTATGGAGTGCACCTGCAAGTAATACAATGTTATGTGTCAATTATACCTCAGTAAAAAAATTAAAAGCATTAAAAAAAAAATCCCAAAACCTGGATCTCAGCACTCTCTGTCACCAAGTAAATTTTAGTTTTTAAATGCTTTTTGCATACTTGGAGCTGCTTTTCAAAGTCGCTGATGTCCCTCACCCTAGACAAGCTTGGGAAACTGCTGGAGACACTCTGGATGCTGGGAAAGAGAAGACGAGGAAGTCCAAAACTGGCTAGACAGTTACAGTGGACATGGAATATCCAACTACTAAAGAGGTGCTGGAAGAAAAGATTTCAAATAACCAGCACCTTTCCTTACCTTCCACAGTAAATTTACCTCCTTCCTCGGTGCTGAAAATGGATCTAGAGCAGATAGACATACACTCAGGTGCCTGCTTATTAAGAGAAGAGGTTGAAGTGCATGTTCATGAAAGAAAAGCATCTGTTTTATTGTCTCTCTAGGCTTATTCAGAAGCCCCTAAGAAGATCATGTTTTTCTCAGCCCTTATTCTGTCCAAAAAACCAGACTTCAGGTTATCTGCTGAAAAGTTTAGTACTTAGTCACAAATAATCAACCAATCAATCAAATAGCGATTGAGTGCTCACTTAAATACAAGGGCTCACTGATACAACTTCTGGGTTGAATATTAAATGTAAGCTTTCTTCTTCTTTTTATATCTTGCATTCATTATTCCAAATTTTATCCTCTTGGTATTGCTTATACTTTGAGTTATCCCTATTGGAAATTTTCTTGACTTTTCTTTCCCACCTCTAACCTACCTGCTCTGAATTTTTTTCTTTTTCATTTTCTTTCCATAAATCCATTATGCAAAGATTTTTTCAGGAAGCAAGGTAGAATTAGGATTCCTAGAGGTCTTTTTCAAAGTTATTATTATAATTATTCCATTGCCATTTTGAGAGTTCGTGCTATGTGCCAGACACTAAAAGATGCTCTGAATGTATTAGTTATATAATCTCCATAAGAAAAAAGTATCATCAAAGCAGAGTTATTGTTATTTTACCATCAGTCAGTCACATAAGTATTATTTCTCTGGATCTGTGCTTGTTCATCAGTTTAGTAAACAAGTAGTTTGTGTGTACATTTTGTACCATGCACTGTATGAGTGCCTATTGTGAAACAGTGATTAGCCACATGATCTTTTTCTTAAGGACAACAAATAAGCAAAAACCCAATTATAATAGCAGGTAGCAAGTAACTGGTAGAGATCTATCCTTGGTATCTCATAAGATAAATACACAGATGTCAGGAGACTGTTTTGAAGAAGATAATACACATTCCTTTTTAAAAGAGGAGTTAACCAGATAGATAAGGTTGGTGTGGACATGGCCGTGGGAAGAGTATCCCAGGTGAATGGAAACAAATATGAAAGGTCTCAAAGACATAAAACATATATTTTCATGAAATTAAAAGACTGTCAATAAAAGGACGGTCAGAAAGAGCAGAAAGAGTCAGATCTGAAAGAGAGCTGACTAACAGCAGTTTCTTTTTCCTCCCCAGCTTTATTGAGGCATAATTGACAAAAAAACATTGTGCAAATGTAAGGTACATAACATGATAATTTGATATACATATATAGTAAAGTGATTACCACAATAAATGTAGTTAACAAGTTTCTGAAGTCCTATAGATTTGGTTCCAAAATCCAAGTTCTACCCATTATTGACTGGTATTCAATCTTTTTGTGCCTCATATTTATACCTGTGTAACTGAGATCATTATAATACTTCCATTATAAAGTTTTATTATGGATTAAACTAGTTAATAGCTTCAAATATTTTACAATAGCCTCTATCATGCACAAATGCTATGTGAGTATTGGCTGCTATTATGCTCTGCTGAAGAGACTGAAGGGACAGGGTTATATTTAGATTTTTATTTTAATAGGATCCTTGTGGAAGAAATGAGAAGAATAGAAAGTGGAATGCATAACTTCCCTCAGTGAGATCAGACCAGTATAGTATGTGGCTTAGAAATGTTGCACGGACCAATTAAGTTGGTAGATGTGTGTATGGGGAAGAGAGCGTGGTTGTACCGTATTTTGCTGTATATAATGCACTCCTGTGTATACTGTACACCCACGTACCTGACCCAAACTTTCAGGGGAAAAAAATCCTTCATTTTAATTTTTTAATTCAAATTTTTATTTATTCACATTTAGGGGGTACTTGTTTTTTGTATTATAAAGGAATTTTAGCATTTGTTTTTTGATATATTATGGTACAAGAAATTTTATGTAACAAATCATTGCAAAACACAGGAACAGATACAAGGGACAAGAAATTTTATGTCCCGATAACAAATTTATGATATTTACACATCATAGAAGGCCAAGAACGCTTCGTCGTTCCAAGTTCCTCGTAAGTTCAACAAAACTGGTTATCATATTCCAGGGTATTATTTTGCACACAGATATCGTTATTGATTCCAACAGTTATACTTTTAACTCATAAGCATAAATAAAATAATTAAATAAAGAATTAAGATATGAAATTAGTTTACACATGGCAAAATAGGGTAGTTTGTGCCTGACTCAGGACCTTTGTCATATGGAAAAGGAAAATCTGTTCTGAAAGGGTGGCTGTATGGCGGTTCTGCTTACAGAAATATGAAAAAGAGTAGGTTTTTCATTTGAATACCTTGATTTTAGTTGCCTATGGTACATAATGATAGAGATATCTGGTAAGTAGTTGAAAAGGTATGTCTGGAGCTCAAGAGTTAAATCTGTTTAGGACACTTAGATTTGGAAGAGAGTCTTCATGAGAAAAAAATTAGAAAAAAATTTTTGATGTATAGTTTACAGAAAAATGTAGGAATCATAAGTGCACAGCTCAATGAATTTTTACAAAATGAAACACCCATCGCATCACTATATTTTAATCTGCAGATAACTCAGTTGAATATATGAAACGTATATTCTAGTCTGACAATGGTATTTTACTATAAGAAACACAGACCATAAATGAAATGAACTTCAAAATCGTTGGAGATCTTGTGCTTATAAAACATTGGCAAAGATACATGGAGTTTAGAGAAACCCTTATTAAAATGCCATTTTGTTTCCATAACACTTTCTTTTACCAATAAAATCTCAATTTATCGCCTCCAAACTCTTCATTAGAACCCCAACCATCTCTATAATACTCTTTAAAAACTCTGTGAAAATACACATATCTATTTAAGCAGTAATATGTTTCTCTTAATTGTTTATTTCTTCCTCTTACGAATTTAATATTTCACAAAAGTCAAACAATTAGACGGTCCAAATCCTTTGAGAGAATGGATATCAGCAAAAACACTGATAAAGAAGAGTCAGAAGAGTCTTTTATAGGAAGAGAGAAAAGATTGGGAGCATTCATAGAACAATATTTCATTTCCAAATATACATATATTTGTAAAGCTTTGAAAAGGAAGTTCTGGAAAACATCAAAAGAAGACATTGTAGCAGGACAAAGATAAGCAAGGGACATCTGGAAAGGAGTTATAGAAATCAAGAGAGAAAGAAATTTCTGAGTAATGGAGGTGGACATCATTGTAGTAGGTTTCAGAGGTAATGTAAAATGATTTCCAAAATGTTTCAATTGGATTTCACAAAGTGGAAGTGTTTGGTGGTTTTAGTGATTGTTTCCAATGCAATGACTAGAAAAGAAGCTAAATTCCAGTGAGTTGGGAAATGCATAGGAATCAAGAAGTAGAGGTAGAGAATTTAGATAACTTTTCAAAAGAAACTTAGTTATGAGGGCTATGAAATGAATAGTGAGATTTATGGTGATAATGATGGTGGGATTAGGGAGATGCAGAATAGATGGAGAGTTGCTCCTAAAGATCTGAGTGGCTTAAGTCAATATTTTCTTAAATGCTGAGTATAAAAGAGCCAACAGACGGGGAGAAGGTAAAGATATATGAATCAGATAAAACAAGGTACTTGAAGAAATTAAAATATATGGAATCCAAAACAGATGGAAGGATTGTTATAGTAATGAGGAAGAATACTTCCTTCAGTGGGACAGGAAGGAGAAGTGGGTGTGACTGCAGACATATTAGGGGAGGGATCATGGAGGTGAGCAATGCTTTCATATGTTTCTTGCTGAAAAACCATTTGCTTGAAATCAGGTACGTTGCTTCCATGGGAAGTACTTCAAGGCCACTGTCTGACCCTTTCCTAACCCCTCATATAACACCTCCAAAGGGAGGAGGATAGTTTATGAATTGGTTAGAATGAATAAGCCTTGCTTACTTTTGGAAGTGGATGATGTGTTAAAATTTTAGTTTATCAGAGTGGTTCTTTGTTTGTTACTCAAAGGACTAGAACATTAAACAAACCAATGACCTACTCTGGTAGATAGACCTATTTTCTTTTTGTTTTTCTTCTGTTTCTTCTTGCCAATCAGCTAGAATGTAGAAAGTAGGGATGCTTGAGGTGGACACCTGCCACATCACCTATCATCCTGCTTATCTGTTCTCTCCTGGCAGTTTCCTCTGGCTAACCCATCTTGTCAGGACCTGATGAAATGGTCCCTTCCTGAAAGAGATCTTCTCCAACCTTATATCTGAATCATGACCAGTGTTATATTTATGTGTCTCAATATAGCTCTTTTCTGTGTGTGTGTGTGAAACAATTGTCAATATATATAATTACATGTATTAGTATCGTTGTTGTTTCAATGTTGCTTTTCCACCAGACTGTAAGCTTTGGAAAGGTAGGTACAGAATATATGTTATTTAAGAATGTATATTTAGCTTATAGCATATAACCATTCACATTTTAACCTTTCAGTACAAATTGTGTTGAATAAATTAGAGAATGATTAAAACAGAGTATGGTCTGTTTTGACATGAAGATATTTAAGCCTAACTACTTTGGAAAAAAATGAAGCGTTTTTCACATGTTCCATTTTAAGGTTACCAGAGCATTTGGAAATGTGGACAGAGATTCAAGTTGATAAAAAGTTTTATTGTAACTTTAAGTTCCCATTGTTCCCTTTACATTTAAAGCACATGTACACAGAAAGATATAGCAGTGGTCTGCAGCAGGATTAAGATAATCTTGATTCTTCTTTTTGTAATTCTACCAACAAGCACTACAATAGCAGTGTAGCTTGAAAACCAGTTTGGGAAAGGGGGCAGTTGATCATTAATGATCTGGCTGACATAATGGAAAACATACTCATTAAACTTTAAGTGTTCACTGGCAATTTTTGATTGGAAATTTTAAATGACTTTCATAAGCTACTAGGTTTTTCCTTCTACTGTTTAATTGGATAATCTCATCATTACCCAATGCTATTTGTTTCCTTTTTGTACTCTCACTTGATTTACTGTTTCTTAGTTAAAAAGAATGCAAGCATCTGATTACAGACAGCCTAACCAGCTGAACACCAGACCAAACAGGAAAAGAAATGAGAAACAGACTAAAATTAATTTTTGATGTCTAACACATCATTATTCAGCAGGCACATAAGTAAGCGATTATTTTCTCAGTTAACTCAGGAGTGCTAGACCAAAAACTAAGAAAAAAATATCCTTTACACTTTTATTTGTTCAGTTTTGTATGTGAAACTTTATTTCAGAGCATTCAAGTGAACTCAAAATTGCCAAGCAACTTTGTTAAGGGGCATAAGCCCTGTTAGAATTAAGCCTTAAGTTACTGGGAATCTTAAAATAAAGCGATATTGTATGTATTTTTGAAGGCCATCGCCTTACAAATAAGGAATAGCTCAAAAGGCAAAACAAGTTTTATTTAAATAAAACATAGAACTGATTTCAAACATAGAAATTGTTTCTGACCTCTGAGTTTCTGTAGGATAATAGCAGATACTTAATTCCTAATATTTCCACCCATGCACTAAAACCCATTAGAAAACAAGAAAACAGAACCATGCAAAAATTATGCCAATGGCATAACTAAAAGTCAAATAATACTACAATTTGAATTTGTGATTAGTCATGCATCGCTAAATGGAGGAGATATTTTCTGAGAAACGTATCATTAGGTGATTTCATCATTGTGTGAACATCAGACAGTGCACTTCCACAAACTTAGGTGGCATAGCCTACTACACACCTAGGCTATAGGGTATAAGCTATTGTTCCTAGGCTATGAGCCTATACAGAATGTTACTGCATACAGCCAATGAGATTAAATCAAGCTCAAGAGAAAATGATGCCATCAAGACACACGGTAAATGCAAGATGTAAGAGGCAGCTACTGGTGTAACACAGCATGCTATTTTAAGGGAAACTTTACATATATATATATATGCAGAAAGAGTACACTCTAAAATATATATATATTTTGTGATAAATTGTGTAGAGTAGTAAATACATAAACCAGTAACATAGTCATTTATTATCATTATGTATTATGCACTGTACATAATTACATGTGCTATACTTTTAACGACTGGTAGTGCAATAGGTTTGTTGATACCAGCATCTCCACAAACACCTGCATAACGCATTACAGTATGACCTTACAGTGGTTACAAAGTCACTAGTGGATGGGGACTTTTCAGCTACATTATAATCTTACGGGACTACCATTGTATACGGGATCCTCACTGACTGACACATGCTTATGTGGCACATGACTATACTAGGAAATATCTGAAACCAGCAGAACCTGCCTTGGATGCCAGGCTGAATGGGAGAGTCCGATGAGACTGCTTGAAAATCACAAGCATGCAGCAGGAAAATACCCATGCCAGAACACAGATCAATTTCTCTTAGAAAAATGAGGTCTTATTTTGAGTGGGGAAAATACCAAGAGCAGATGTGAGGCAAGAAAGATCAGATCACTGGCTACTGAGTATCCAAACGAAGGAACCTAAAAGTGTGGGTCTGGAAGTAACAGTCTTAGAAGTGCTTCTGGGGGAAAAGGGGCAACAGAGAAGGGAGTAAACATCCCCTGGACTTTTGAAAACAAAGAGAAAGAATTCAGTAAATGAAGGGGATGAGAGGTCCTACAGAAACAAAATAATAATGCAGAATCAGAAGATAAAACCCTCCCTTAAATGTGTCAATCAATAAAGAAACTACCCTTCACTGTAGCAATTATATTCTCACTAGGAGAGAATTTGAAATACAAAGAGTGAGACATGATTGTGGGGTTTTCACATATTGACCTGCCAGTACCTAAGAGTACAAATAACACCAAGATGATGGTTTTGAAATATAATTTCTTGCTAAAAGGAACCAAAGCTCCTTGGAGATTCTGCTGATTATTTGAAAGGTCAGAGAAAGCATAAGGTGAACCAGAAAGTAAAGAAGTATTCTAACACAAATGAGGCCATAGCAAAAGGACTCAGGAGCTAGCTTGAAGGTGTGTCCAATAGATAAACTTGGTGGAACTTTAGCATTAACGAGAATAATGACAGTGGTGAATTATAATACATTAAAAATGAAAGACATCCGTGTATAAGAAGTATTCACAGTTATTTTCAAAAGAGAGTAGGTAGAAAAAGTAGGACATGATCGATTAAAAAATGATATCATAACAATGATCAGCAAATGAATGTAGAAAGAATTGAAGAGTTAGATACTAAACTGTTCTGTAATGCCTGATAAAAGACAGAGGATGCAAAAAAAGTATACACATTTTAAGGAAAAAATTGCATTAACGTTACACTGAGGGTAACCACTTTGAGCCCCTCTTTTAATTGCAGAACTCAAAAGTGACTTGTATTCATCTTTTGCTATCAGTATATATTGAGTATTACAATCTTAATACAGTTTTTTCCTTTCTTAAAATGTGTATACATTTTTTGGCACCCTCTGTATGTTCAGGTAAGGATCGATGGCTGAAACCATATGATAAAAAACGGGAGAGCAGGAGATTCAAACTCCTTCAGATTCCTTATTAATTCCAAATGGAAAATGTGCCTTTACAACAGAGAGATCGGCGGTCACCTCATAATCACTAACAGTGTTATGACCTGTCATTATGTGTCTATTGATGAGATGCAGAGGAAGTTACACCTCATCATCCATCTGCTATCCTTGTCAGAAATATTTCACCTGAATCTAAATATGCAAACACATTCCGATGAACCCTGAATGTGAAACATACTGAAGAACAACTGGCCTTGACTCTGCAAAGGACCCAATGCCATTAAAGGTACAGGACAGTAGATCAACTCTTCCGGATCACGGAAGACTCAAGAGCCATCAGAGCAAAATATGAAGGTAGAAGTGGATTGAGTCAAGGTAGAAAACAGCACATTTTGGGGGGAAATGAGGAAATATTTAGTATTGTGAGAATGGAAAAATAAATTTCCCTTTCCCCTTGTAGGTTCTTGGCTAAGACCCACCTGTAATAAAAGACAGATTAACAGGAAAAAAACAGCAGTTGAATAACATGGACACCTCCTGTATACTAGGGAGAGACGCAGGGAAACTGAGGAATTCGCAGAAATGGTCCAGGCCCTCACCTTAAATACATCTCCAGCTAAAGACCAAGGAACATGTTGGGGTGGGGAGGCGGTTATGTGAAATTAGCAGAAAAGCACAGTGAACACGGGTAAGGTTGTCATACAGACTGAGGTTCTTGCGTTCTCCATGGGTAAGAGCTGTAGTCATCCCACTCTCCCTGGTATACAGGAGAGACACCCTCACAAATGGAGGTTCCCCTTATATGTGGAAATGTCCCTTAAGAAAGAGTAAGTTCTAGGTTTTCAGAGTTCCTCCTGTGTCTGCTGTTTCTTAAAAATGACAAGCCTAAAATAATATGCCACAAAGGCATATTTGGGGTGGCAGATTTTGCTCCCCTTTAGCATAATGGTTAATAGAATTGGATTAATGCTAATTTTCTTAAAGTGTGGTAACTGTGATATGGGTTTGAATCCTTATTACAGGAAGAGGCATAATTAAGCATTTAGAGGTAAAAATATCATGTCCTCAGGCTAATTTTAGGTTGTTCCATAAAAGACAGACGTGTTTGTGTGTGTGTGTGTGTTTGTGTGTGTGTGTACAGATGAGACAGAGACAGAGAGACAGAGAGAGAGACAGAGAGATGAAACTGGAATGTTAATTAAAAATAAATGTATATATTTTTTATGGTGACCTTTCAACTTTCAACTTTTCTCTGGGCTTGAAGCTTTTGCCAAAATCTAAAACACAAATGAAAGATTTAGTTTAAGTGTTTATAGGCATTGTCAACTATATGTTTATTTATGAATCATTATGGAATTTCAAAATTTCATCTCTTTTCCCAATATAGTCATATCTTAAACATCCATGGAACATCAGTTGAAGGAAACACTGTATGCATGAATGCCAGGGTGTTGTGTGTACTGACTATCAGCTCATGTTTCTTTGCTATGTATGTAGACTGTAGTCGAGGAAATCTCTGTGGACTCAAAGGATGTTCTGATATTTGCAGTCAGTTCTCTCCAGTGTCTACAAAAGAGGTGTATGGAAATCACAGTTGACAATGAAAGAGAGTTTCACTTAGGATAGACTTTTAAGAAAGGTTCACATGCTTTTAAAGAACAGTAGTAAAATTAATGCCACAGTAGGTTGATGTCTGATTTTGGATTTTTTCAAATCATCTGACCACCTATCTGTAACGTATATCAAGGAATTACTGTAATGTGGTACCCAAGTTACACTTGTATAACATATGGATTTTCATACATTATTTCAATTGTTTCTTCTCCATATAGTATGAAATCAGTTATGAGGATACTGAATAATGACAGATTTTACTCAATCTCATAAGATTAGGCTTAATATTCCATTTGTATATTCTGGACCATATTGCAGTTTATGAAAACAACTAACCAAATCAGATGTATAGAATGGGTTGAAATGGGAACTAAATGATCTGGTTAGACATATTCTAGCAAGACTTAGTAACTGAAAGGGGATATTTTCAATGAAAACTATTGTTTTGTAATTTCATTTTCATTGCTAAAGCATGTATTTCATGTCCATTATTTTTCCCTTCACCTCCCACACTTGAGAAATCTTCTTTTTCTATCCCAGCAAGTGGCTTGCTTTGTAATGGTATCTCAGGTATAATTCTGATACCATTTTTTCTGTCATAACAATTGTGCATCTACTCTCGCCTCTTTTGTACATTATACTCTTACATTAATAGATTGCCTTTGCATGCAAAATACTTAATAGTCTCTCATGTAAGTTATATGTTATTGTGCACAAATAAATAGTTATTCCTGTATGCTTTGGTCCCACCACTGTTACCTTATGACACTTTCACTACAGAAATGTTTATTTGCAAAAAGTAGGTCTACAGGATTCATGTCAGAATCACATTTCAGAAAACGCCACAGTCTGCAATTTTCTGGAAGGACATCTATCAAAACACTTTTACCAACTATGATGATGCTAGTCAAATATCCCTTTAGTTTCTAGTAGTCTTTAAGATAGGTTTCTAAATGTGGTACAAATTATTTTCACAAATATTAATTTGAGACACACTGTAGAATATTATACAATTTATAGTGGTTCACTTGGAAGGAAAATATGCTATTTTGTGAGGAGTTTCTATTTATGATAATGGCATTAGTTTGGAAAGCAAGTTCATGTGAATTATTCATGTCAACATATGTTTAATGTGTACATACTGTGTTCCATTTACAAGGTCATATACTAGAGATAAATTTAAAAAAAGAAGCAGAAGAGGAGAAAGCATGATCCAAGAATCAAGGAGTTAATGAAGGACACGAATCCACCATGATTTTCCAAAACTTTCACTAAATACAAACTATTTCAAACTTACAAAAAAGACATCAAAGTATCACTACACTATCCAAAACACAGACTCAAGATGTGATTTTCCCATATTTGATGGATATCTTTTTGTTTTAGGAATAAAATGTTACTAGCAATCCACTTTGAGAGCCGTCAAATTCCAAGGCATTTCCCTGACTGCTCAGTGTTGCAAACTGTCTAAAGTTTGACTATACTCTAGATCCATGTTTTTTACAAATCAAGACATTTGTTTGCAGTGAGAGCAAATTTCTTGTTCTGTGTATTTTAACTTTACATTAATAGTATATTTCCTTTTGAAATTTGCATTTTTCATTCAATGTTATATTTTCCCCTGAACAGATTGGGAGGTTATCATTTTAATTCTAAGTTTTTAGTAGTTAAAATGCTAACATGCCTAATGGAATGATCGCAGTCTAATGTTGAGCATCTCTGCCGCTTTCAGAAAAAAAAAAAAAAGAAATTTCCAAGCATTTGTTCTGATTGTATTTTATATCATCTTCCACATAATTATTGTCTAGATTTTAACGGCACTTTATTTTTGAGTCAGCTTCCAAATTAGCCAAACAATTACATAATGTTTAACAGTTAATCCTTCCTGGATTTCACTACATGTATGTAGATTTCTCAGCCCAGTATTGTTCCTTAATCCCACTCCTTCTCTATAGATTCAATTCCTTTCAGTAAGAAATCGATTCCTTGTAAGTTCTACTAGTGAGGGTCTATAAATAGAAAGCTCTATCTTTGTCTGAAAATGTCATTTCCTTCATGAGTTCATATGGTTGCTTGAGTATTGCATTCTAGGTTAAGAGTGATTTCTCCATTAGCAGGGTATGTGATTTCTCCATTTGAGGAGGGTATTTTTTGTTTGGTTGTTCGTTTTTAGGTCTCTTCTGGAATCTATGGTTACTGATGAGAAGGTTGCTACCCGTCTAATTGCTCTTCTTGTTTGGTATTCTGTCTTTCTTCCAGGTTGCTTTTTAGATTTTCTTCTTTGTCACTAATGTGTTGTGATTCACCACATGATTTTTAGCCTCAGAAGACAGAACCACAATCCAAGGGTTTAATTAATTACTATTTAATAAAGTCTATTATATTAGAGTACAATCCAAATGAACAGGATTGCAGAGCATAAGCAGTGAAGCAGGGAAGGAGGATGATCCAATGTGAAAATACAGAATCAAGCTGAGACCTGACCCCTAGGAGTCCTATAAACTGGATCTCAAAGTCATGGGGAAGGAATCTGATGAAAGGAGAAAGAATTCACCCACCACCTCAGCATGTGGGGGCACTGAGAAGTTGCTTTGTTAGTATCCTCACCTGCTACAGTGAATAGAGAGGTAGGGGGTAGGTGTAGTGGCATCATGAATACTGAGAAACTGTCAGCTTGTGCGCCATAGTTTCACATTGATTTAATGTGAAACAAGGGAAGGGTATAGTTGAGGGTAAGGTATCTGATACAGGTGTATTGTTATACACTTGTTTATCTAACCCGTGATTCTATGTACATCAATCTGATAATTTATTTCTAACTTCATGCCTAAAAAAGTGTTCACCAAGTATTTCTTCAAACAATTATTGCACTTACTTTATTCTCACCTTCTGACAATATTATTAAATGAATATGATTATTCATTTTGTTTTTCATTCCTTTAGCATTCTTATTTTCATTTAACCTCATTGTAGTTTTCGGATTTATTTTCAGTTTATGAAATTCAACTGCAATTTTATCTAATGTCTTCTTTAAGCTATCTATGGAGAATTGAATTCCAATGAGCACATTTTTATGCTTTTTTTCCATATCAGTGAGATGCTCATTTCATTTTTTACCCTTCATTCTGTAAATGCCGTATATTGTCTTGATAGATTTTCATGTGTTGAACCATCCTTGCTTTTTGGGAATAAATCCCTCTTGGTCATGGTGTACAGTCCTTTTAGTGTGGTGTTAAATTCATTTTGGTAGATGGATTACAGCCCTTTTTTGCCAGTTCCAGTTTGTCTTTGATCTCTCCACTTCACATTGTCTACCATTTCTGACTGCCAGCCCTGCTGACTTCAGCACTGGCTCCAGAGGCAGAGCGAATGGATTTACATAGAATGATCAACCAATTCGCACTATCACATACGGTTTAATCCGTATAATATTCTTTATATCACTAAGTGGTTCTACTTCTCTGATCAAACCCTAAAACAAACATTACCTAATCTTGTTAGACATTCTAATCAAGGAAACGGGAGAAAACCTAACTATAAAGTATAGGAACAGAAAGAAAACAAACAAACAAACATACATTAATTTTTGAGTGATGTTTTGAACACAAATATGTGATAAAAATTTAAAAAGCTGGATGAAATGGGTCACATTTTAGTAAAATATGTATTACCAGAATTGATTGAAGAAGAGTGTGAAAAACGAAAGAGAACTCTATCTATGAAAGGACTTTCATTGCTACTGCTAGTGAATTGCCCACATTTCCATATGGTTTGACTTGGAGATCCCACCTCCATATTCTAGTGTTGGGCATGTGACCAAGACCTGGGCAGTTAGGATTCCCTGGACTTGAGGGTTAACCAGAAGTCCGAAGCTGAGTCAACCTGTTTTATAAAGAGTCTCTCTTTGCCTGGGTTCAGTACATTGGTAATATATGAAAATAGAGTTGGTGTTGGTCGTCCACCCTTGCCACCCTTGGGAGAAAGCGTTCCCAAAAGAACAAAACACCTCAGAAAGAAAAATATCCAAGACAGAGAATATTACATTTTCTATTCACATCCTTTGAGCTCCCATACATACCCGTGTCTGAGGCTATAAGCAGTCCCAAACTTTAGAGTATTCTCAGTCAATAAATTTATTTATATTTTGAAACTAATTTGTAAGGAATTCTCTAAAATTACAACTTCTGACTAATGTAATAACCATGATAGCAATTTTATAAGACTTCCAAGAAGTGAGTTTTCTTGCAAACATGTAGTGATGGGTATATATATATACTTTCAAATTCAAATACTCTGAATCTCTTTTCTTTTTTTTTTTTTTTTTTTTTTAATTAATTTTATTGGGGTGACAATTGTTAGTAAATTTACATAGATTTCAGGTGTACAATTCTGTATTACATCGTCTATAAATCCCATTGTGTGTTCACCACCCAGAGTCAGTTCTCCTTCCATCACCATATATTTGATCCCCTTTACCCTCATCACCCACCCCCCACCCCCTTACCCTCTGGTAACCACTAAATTATTGTTTGTGTCTATGAGTTTTTGTTTCTCATTTGTTTGTCTTGTTATTTTTGGTTTATATACCACATATCAGTGAAATCATAGGGTTCTCTGCTTTTTCTGTCTGACTTGTTTCACTTAGCATTATTCTCTCGAGATCCATCCATGTTGTCACAAATGTTCCTATATCATCTTTCCTTAACGCCGAATAGTATTCCATTGTGTATATGTACCACAACTTCTTTATCCATTCATCTATCGAAGGACATTTTGGTTGTTTCCATGTCTTGGCCACCGTAAACAAAGCTGCAATGAACATTGGCGTACACGTGTCTCTATAGAGAAATGCTTTTATATTTTTGGGGTAGATACCCAGGAGAGCGATTGCTGGGTCATATGGTAATTCTATTCGTAATTTCTTGAGGAACCTCCACACTGCCTTCCATAGCGGCTGCACCAGTCTGCATTCCCACCAACAGTGTATGAGAGTTCCTTTTTCTCCACAGCCTCTCCAACACTTGTTACTATTTGTTTTGTTGATGAAAGCCATTCTGACTGGGGTGAGGTGATATCTCATTGTGGTTTTCATTTGCATTTCTCTGATGATTAGCGGTGTTGAGCATTTTTTCATATGTCTATTTGCCATTTGTATATCCTCTTTGGAGAAATGTCTCTTCAGGTCCTCTGTCCATTTTTCAATTGGGTTGTTTGTTTTTTTGTTGTTGAGTTTCATGAGTTCCTTGTATATTTTGGATATTAGCCCCTTATCAGAGGAACTGTTTGCGAAAATCTTCTCCCATTCAGTTGGTTGCCTCATTATTTTGTCAATAGTTTCTTTTGCTGTGCAGAAGCTTTTCAGTTTCATATAATCCCATTTGTTTATTTTAGTTTTTACTTCCATTGCCTTTGGAGTCAAATTCATAAAATGCTCTTTGAACCCAAGGTCCATAAGTTTAGTACCTATGTTTTCTTCAATGCAGTTTATTGTGTCAGGTCTTATGCTTAAGTCTTTGATCCATTTTGAATTAATTTTGGTACATGGTGACAGATAGCAGTCCAGTTTCATTCTTTTGCATGTAGCTATCCAATTCTGCCAGCACCATTTATTGAAGAGGCTGTCTTTCCTCCATTGTATGTTTTTAGCTTCTTTGTCAAAAATTATCTGTCCATATTTATGTGGTTTTATTTCTGGGTTCTCAATTCTATTCCATTGGTCTATGTGTCTGTTTTTCCGCCAATACCAAGCTGTTTTGATTATTGTAGCCCTGTAGTACAAGGAAAAATCAGGGAGTGTGATACCTCCAGTATTGTTCTTTTTTTTTAATATTGCTTTGGCTATTCGGGGTCTTTTGTGGTTCCAAACAAATCTGATGATTTTTTGTTCTATTTCTTTAAAAAATGCCATTGGGATTTTAATGGGGATTGCATTAAATCTGTATATGGCTTTGGGTAATATGGCCATTTTAACTATGTTGATTCTTCCAATCTATGAGCACGGAATGTCTTTCCATTTCTTTGTGTCTTCTTCAATTTCTTTCAAAAATGTCTTATAGTTTTCAGCATATAAATCCTTCACATCCTTGGTTAAGTTTATTCCTAGGTATTTTATTCTTTTTGCTGCAATTGCAAAAGGAATTGTTTTTTCTATCTCTTTTTCTGAGATTTCATTGTTGGTATATAGGAAAGCAATGGACTTTTGTACATTGATTTTGTAGCCAGCAACTTTACTATATTCATTGATTGTTTCTAATAGCTTTTTGGTGGAGTCTTTAGGGTTTTCTATGTATAGCATCATGTCATCTGCAAAGAGTGACAATTTAACTTCTTCATTCCCAATTTGGATGCCTTTTATTTCTTTCTCTTGCCTGATAGCTCTGGCGAGGACTTCCAACACTATGTTGAAAAGCAGAGGTGATAGGGGACAACCTTGTCGTGTTCCTGAACGTAGAGCAAAGGGCTTCAGCTTTTCACCATTAATGATGAGGTTAGCTGAGGGCTTGTCGTATATGGCCTTTATTATGTTGAGGTATTTTCCTTCTATACCAATTTTAGTAAGTGTTTTAATCATAAATGGATGTTGTATCTTATCAAATGCTTTTTCTGCATCAATTGATAGAATCATATGATTTTTGTCCTTTATTTTGTTTATGTGATGTATCACATTGATGGATTTGCGAATGTTGAACCTTCCTTGTGCCCCGGGGATGAACCCCACTTGGTCGTGATGAATAATCTTTTTAATGCATTGTTGTATTCGATTTGCTAGAATTTTGTTTAGGATTTTAGCATCTGTATTCATCAGAGATATAGGTCTGTAGTTTTCTTTTTTTGTGTTGTCCTTACCAGGTTTTGGTATCAGGGTAATGTTGGCCTCATAAAATGAGTTAGGGAGTACTGACTCTTCTTCAATTTTTTGGAAGAGTTTGAGCAGGATTGGTATTAGATTCTCTTTGAAGGTTTGGTAGAATTCACTGGTGAAGCCATCTGGTCCAGGACTTTTGATTTTGGGAAGGTTTTTGATGACTGATTCAATTTCCTTACTGGTGATCGGCCTGTTAAGATTTTCCAGTTCTTCATGATTCAGCCTTGGAAGGCTATATGTTTCTAAGAACTTGTCCATTTCTTCTAAGTTATTAAATTTGGTGGCATATAGTCCTTCATAGTATTCTTGGATAATCCTTTGTATTTCTGTGGTGTCCGTGATAACTTCCCCTTTTTCATTTCTGATTTTGTTAATTAGTGTCTTCTCTCTTTTTATCTTAGTGAGTCTAGCCAAGGGTTTGTCGATTTTGTTAATCTTTTCAAAGAACCAGCTTTTTGTCACATTAATTTTTTCTATTGTCTTTTTGTTCTCTATTTCATTTAGTTCTGCTCTGATTTTTGTTATTTCCTTTCTTCTGCTGACCTTGGGTTTCGCTTGTTCTTCTTTTTCTAGTTTTTTAAGGTGTAACATGAGGTTATTTATTTGGGATTTTTCTTGTTTCTTGAGATAGGCCTGTAATGATATAAATTTCCCTCTTAAAACTGCTTTCGCGGCATCCCAAAAATTTTGGTAGGATGTATTTTCATTGTCATTTGTTTCTATGTATCTTTTGAGCTCTCCTCTAATTTCTTCTTTGACCCAGTCGTTCTTTAAAAGTATGTTGTTTAATCTCCATGTATTTGTGTTTTTTCCTGCTTTCTTTTTGCAGTTGATATCCAATTTCAAAGCTTTGTGATCAGAGAATATGCTTGGTATGATTTCAATCTTCTTAAATTTGCTGAGGCTGATTTTGTGTCCCAATATATGGTCTATCCTTGAGAATGTTCCATGTACACTAGAAAAGAATGTATAGTCTGATGTTTTAGGATGAAGTGCTCTATATATGTCAATTATGTCCAATTCATCTAATGTGTCATTTAGGGCTGCGATTTCGTTATTTATCTTCTGTTTGGATGATCTATCCATAGCTGTCAATGATGTATTTAAGTCCCCTAGTATAATTGTGTTTTGGTCAATTTCTTCCTTTAGTTCTGTTAGTAGTTGCTTGGTATATTTCGGTGCTCCCTGATTGGGGGCGTAAATATTGATGACTGTTATGTCTTCTTGTTGTATAGTCCCCTTTACCATTATGAAGTGTCCATCTTTGTCTCTTGTTATCTTTTTCACCCTGAAGTCTGTTTCATCGGAAATCATTATGGCTACACCTGATTTTTTCTGGGTACCATTTGCTTGAAGTGTCAATTTCCACCCTTTCACTTTGAGTCTATGCTTGTCCTTGTAGCTGAGATGTGTCTCTTGTAGGCAGCATATGGTTGGGTTTAGTTTTTTGATCCAATCTGCTACTCTGTGTCTCTTTATTGGTGAGTTCAGTCCATTTACATTCAGGGTGATTATTGATATGTCAGGATTTCCTGTCATTCTGTCTTTAGTTTTCTGGTAAGGCTGTGTCTCCATTGTTTCTTTGCCTTTTCGTTGTTGTCTGTTATTTCTGTGTGGTAGTATTCTATGATGTTTCCCTCTGTTTCTTCTTTTATTACAGTATATATTTCAGATTTGGATGTTTTTTGAGTGGTTACCCTTGAGTTTATGTAAAAGAAAGTTTGATATTTAGAGTATTCCAGTTTCTTCAGTACGCTTACTTTCTCTATTCCCATATTCCAGTTCAGGCCTTTACGCTCCCCCTTTTTATGTTTCGGTTGCCACAAATTGTCCCCGTTGATGGTGGTCTAATAGCCTCCTTTAGTATTTCTTGTAGTGCAGGTCGTGTATTAGAAAATTCCCTCAGCTTCTGGATGTCTGGAAAGATCTTTATTCCTCCTTCATATCTAAAGGAGATCTTTGCTGGATATATTATTCTTGGCTCATGATTTCTCTCTTTCAATAGTTTGAATATTTGGTTCCATTCCCTCCTAGCTTGTAGAGTTTCTGCTGAAAAATCTGATGATAATCTAATGGGCTTTCCTTTGTAAGTTAGCGTCTTCTTTTCCCTGGCTGCCTTGAGGATTCTTTCTTTATCATTGATTTTAGACAGCTTCAATACAATGTGCCTTGGTGAAGGCCTGTTGGGATTGAGGTAATTAGGTGTTCTATTTGCTTCTTGGATTCGAGGATCCAGTTCTGTCCACAAGTTTGGGAAGTTCTCATCAACGATTTGTTTGAATATATTCTCTGTTCCCTTCCCTCTTTCTTCTCCTTCTGGTATGCCCATTATTCTTATATTGCTCTTTCTGATGGAGTCAGAAAGTTCTTGTAGAGTTCTTTCATTTCTTTTAAGTCTCAAGTCTCTTTCTTCTTCCCTCTGTGTAAATTCCAGGTTCCTATCTTCGATGTCACTGATTCTTTCCTCCATCTGGTCAACTCTACTACCTAAGCTGGATATTTTATTGTTAATTTCTTCTATTGAGTTCTTAATCTCCAGAAATTCTATTTGGTTCTTTTTCAAGATTTCAATCTCTTTTGTAAAATGCTCATGGTGTTCTTTGATTGTGTTTCTGAGTTCATTAAACTGCCTTTCTGTGTTTTCTTGCATCTCGTTCAGTTTTTTCAGAATTGCGATCTTGAATTCTCTGTCATTTAAATCACATATTTCCATATCTCTAAGTTCCTTTTCTGGAGACTTTTCACTTTCTTTCTGAGCTATCTTGTTGCCTTGGTTATTCATGGCAATCACTGATTTACTATTTCTCTTCCTAGACATCTACAGGAGTGTCTTCTGCAACAGGTTGATAGGTATGCAAAGAGCTTTTGGAGTTCCAAAGCTCTTTCTGCACCAGATTCAGAGCCTGTTTGTTTCAGCAGTTCTGTTTACTCCTGCAGGGATCCGCCCAGATAGGTGGGGCCAGGGGCGGGGTGAGTTGTGAGAGGTGGCCCAGAGCAATGGCGGCGACCACCACCGCAGCCAGTCCTGCTTCCACAGCTCCCTCCCCTTTGCCGGAACTAGTTGAGCTGTGAATCTGTGTCTGCGGTCCACAGTTCTCAGAGCAGCAAATATTCTGTCCTTTGATCCGACACTGCTACTTTATCGCTTCTAGCACCGAGCAGGTGGGGGCGGGGCGAGCTCTGGGAGGGTAGGGAGGGGGCGGCTAGTCTCCGTGCCTAGGGCTTCCGTTCTCCGCTCGGCAGTGAGGGCTTAAACCACCGATTTCAGCCCTCTTCCCTCAGTCTTTGCTCCGAGGTGTGCCGTGAGCGAGCGTTGGGTTCAGCGGTTTTGTATGCTGCCCCCTCAGCCCTGTGGGCCGTAAGCGGAGCCCTAGCAGTCCGAGTCCTTCCCTCTCCCGCAACGGCGGTAGTTCCGGGAGCAGGGGGCTCCGAGCAGTGAGCTAGGTCTGTGTCCTGCGCCCGCGCGGCTCCGTCTCCGCACTTCTCCTCTCCCTCCTCCCCCGCTCGCGCGTTTCACCCACCTGGAGGTGAATTCAGTAGTCGGCCTCTTCGTCTTGCCTGTCTGCTGTGCAAGGAGTCCTTTGTGGAGTTATTGTTGTCCAATTCGTTGTAAATTCCAGGGGAGCGTTACAGAGGCTCACCTCACGCCGCCATTTTTTTTTTTTTTTTTTATAATCTGAATCTCTTTTCCTATAGCTGAATTTTGAAATTCATTTTTATTGGAGTTTAAATTACAAAAGAAGGTAGGCTCTGGTTCAAGATGTTCGTGGGCAGGAGCATACACTGCCATTACGTTTGCCTCTGAAGAAGCCATCATAATGATGGTGAAATATGACAGAAAAGGAAGCCCCATAGTAAAATATGCAACGAGGGAGCTTCAGCTTAGGGCCTGTACACGTGTCTGTAACGGAGGCACAGTTTTTCCTCTACCTGTCAAAGTTTGCCAGGCTGGTATAATAATTAAACTCACAGAAAAGAGTTTAACAAGAGAAAATCAATTTAATTACATATGTACGTGAACCCCCAAGAGATGAGCCTTCCCAGCAGTCATGCTGTTCATGTGCCATACTGAGCTGAGGAGAAGTGGTAGGAGTGTGGGGCTTCAAAGGGGATGAATACATTTCACAGGGAGATGGAAAGAACAAATGTTTGGTAAACAAATATTGGTCCTGCCTGGCAGAGACAATAAGACACAGAGAGGACTTTGATCCCCAAGCCCTCCAGCTCCCCCTAGCCTACCACACCTAACCCATATCCTCTGTAGTTATCAGGGACATGAGCTCTCTTCATGCTATAGGTCCTCTTTCTAAGTTCTCTTCGGCAGCAAAGGGGGAGGTAAGAATCAAAACTTCTGGGTACTCTGTTTCTTAAAATAATCAGCCTGAAATAATCTTCATGCCAAAGAGACCCATTTTGGAGTGGCACATTTTGTTCCCTGACATGCCCCACAGATCTCCTGAGTAACTCAGGATGGCAAAAGCAGAAGTGGATGAAATTGTATGTGAGGCAGTCATTCCACTTACAGCTTTCTGCTTCCAAGCTGAATGGCTGGCAGAAAGGCATTTAGCCACCCATTTACCAATTCTTTCTCTTAAAAGGGAGTGTTTCCTTTAAAGAAATGAAAAGACTATATCCAGGGTGAACTACATAGGCCAGTATGATTGTTAATGTCCCAGATCAGAGCCTCATTCTTTCAGCATTTATAGGTCTTCAGAATAGTGGCAGGTGTCCATCTGTTCTTGGGGAAATTATGCCTTTCAGAAGCCAAACCCTAACCACACACACAGAGGCCATAGCCTCCTTTCTTGACTATGAATAGAAAACAAAATATTACTAGATGTTAAGAAGAATGTAAACTCCTAGAAAGCAATGGTTTTGTAATTTTCACTACAATATTCGTAGCACCCAGAATACTGCCTTGCCCAGAGTAGGTACTCTATAAATATTTGTTGAGATGTTTGAGAAAAGTATGATATAAGAGATTATAAGATAAATATTTGAAATAGAAAAATAAATCATAGGAAAAATGGGAATAATTCATGGAATAGGAATGAACTTTAAAAACGCACATGAGAGAAATATGAGTCAATGTTACATCCATATCAAGTGGAGATGATGCAATACAAATAATAATTAAAAGATAAAGATAATGGAAATTATTATACTATTTCAGATTCAAAAGCAATGTCAAAAGGAACACATCCATTGCAAATAGCCACTAGTAATGCAATAGATAAATAGTATGTGTGATACCTGTAATATGGAACTCTATGCCACAGTTAAAAAAAGGAAACTCTATTTATATATACTGAGAAACAGCAATCTTCATTTAGATCTTTTTCATTGAAAAAGCAAGTTGCAGAACAGTACACTGAAAAAAGTTCCCATGGATGAAAAAGTTTGGGATGGGTATATGTCATAGTGGTAACTGTGATTAATTTAGTTAGTGTAAGAGAAAAGTGGGAGAAATGGAACTCAAATTTTAAATAAAAGTGATCTTAGAAAAGAGTAATTCATTTGTATTTTGTTTTTTAATGACCAGAATATACTCATTAATCATTTCTTATTTAAACCTAAAGTTTTAACACAAACTTGTTTAAATACAAAATTTTTTAAATTTCCTGTACAAATAGATGAATTATATTTTGAAAATATTTTCAAAGCGATTCTTTTTCTGGGAAAAATATGAAATACATGTAGCTCCTAGAGTAGTAAATATCAAAGGTTAAATTACCGTGAAAGAAATTGAAAAATGATTCAGTATATCCGTAAACAAACAGTGAATATGTTTGTTTTCACTTTCATTTTTTTAGTAAGCAAGAAATTCATATTGTTCAAAGTACAGAGCACTCTAAATTAATATAAATTTTTACTGGAGTTTTGGGGGAAGCTTTAAATTCATTTTAAACAAGGAGCATATTTCTTACATTAGCACCTTTGTTAATACAGGAATTAAAACTGGAGGCCAAGCTCAAAGTCAATAAAAATAAGTCCAAGCAGCATTTATTCTACTCATCCAGGAGTAGTAAAAATACTACTCCTAATAGTTTAATCAGACTCATTATATTCTCAAAAATTACCTTGCAAAATTCAATATCCATTCTAAGTTTTAATTTGAAAATTATTAACACTTCTTTTTTAGCACGATGGAGATTATCTTCTTTAAACAAACAAGGAAATTTTCACTTATTATTAGACAATTGGTAGAATTCTTATTTAATTGGAAGCATTACGAGTGTGCTACGCAATTGACGACATCAAAATGGCAGCGTGAGGTGAGCCTCTGTAAAGCTCCCCTGGAATTTACAAATATCGAACAACAATAACTCCACAAAGGACTCCCCTCACAGCAGACAAGCAAGACAAAGAGGCCCACTACTGAATTCACCTAAAAGTGGGCGAATCGTGAGAGAGGGGTAGGAGGGAAGGGAGAAGTGCGGAGACGGAGCCACAGCGCAGGATGCAGATCTAGCTCAGTGCTCCGAGCTCGCTGCATCCTGGAACTAGCGCAGCTGCGGGAGAGGGAAGGACTCGGACTGCTGGGGCTCTGCTTGTGGCCCACAGGGCTGAGGGGGCAGCATATAACACGGCTGAACCCAACGCTCACGGCAGAGACCTCAGAGAAAAGACTGAGGGAAGAAGGCTTAAAACAGTGGTTTAAGCCCTCACTGCCGAGCACAGAATAGAAGCCTTAGGCACTGAGACTAGCCACCCCCTCGCTACCCTGGCATAGCTCACCCCACCCCCACCTGCTCGGTGCTAGAAGCGGAACAGTAGCAGTGTCAGATCAAGAAAACAGAATATTTGCTGTTCTGAGAACTGTGGACCACAGACAGATTCGCAGCCCAAGTAGTTCTAGCAAAGGGGAGGGAGCTTTGGAAGCAGGACTGGCTGTGGTGGTGGTCGCCTCCATTGCTCTGGTCCACCTCTCACAACTCACCCCGCCCCTGGCCCCACCTATCTGGTCGGATCCCAGCAGGAGTAAACAGAACTGCTGAAACATATAGGCTCTGAATCTGGTGCAGAAAGAGCTTTGGAACTTCAAAAGCTTTCCGCATACCCACATGGACGTTCCGACCTGTGACCCAGGAGAACTATTAACAGAGGAGAAGCCTGTCTCCCAGGAAATCCCCCCATTGTGTGAGAAGCTGGAACAGTGCAGAGAAACCATAGCACTACCATGTGAGAGAGAATAAAAAGGCTGCTGTCGCAGTGAAAATAAAACATTCTACCAACAAGTACTGGAAAACAAAAGAAAGACCTCTTCCTATCAACCTGTTGCAGATGCCACTCCTGTAGATGTCTAGGAAGAGAAATAATAAATCAGTAATTGCCATGAATAACCAAGGCAACAAGACAGCTCAGAAAGAAAGTGAAAAGTCTCCAGAAAAGGAACTTAAACGTATAGAAATATGTGACTTAAATGACAGAGAATTCAAGATTGCAGTTCTGAAAAAACTCAACGAGATGCAAGAAAACACAGAAAGGCAATTTAATGAATTTAGAAACGCAATCAAAGAACAACATTTTATGAAAGAGATTGAAATTTTTAAAAAAGAACCAAATAGAATTTCTGAGATTAAGAACTCAATAGAAGAAATTAAGAATGAAATAACCAGCTTAGGTAGTAGAGTTGACCAGATGGAGGAAAGAATCAGTGACATCGAAGATAGAAACCTGGAAGATACACAGATGGAAGAAGAAAGAGACTTGAGACTTAAAAGAAATGAAAGAACTCTACAAGAACTTTCTGACTCTATCAGAAAGAGCAATATAAGAAAATGGGCATACCAGCAGGAGAAGAAAGAGCGAAGGGAACAGAGAACATATTCAAACAAATTGTTGATGAGAACTTCCCAAACTTGTGGACAGAACTGGATCCTCGAATCCAAGAAACAAATAGAACACCTAATTACCTCAAGTCCAACAGGCCTTCTCTAAGGCACAATGTACGGAAGCTATCTAAAATCAATGACAAAGAAAGAATCCTCAAGGCAGCCAGGGAAAAGAAGACGGTAACCTACAAAGAAAAGCCAATTAGATCATCATCAGATTTTTCAGCAGAAACTCTACAAGCCAGGAGGGAATGGAACCAAATATTCAAACTTTTGAAAGAGAGAAATTATGAGCCAAAAACAATATATCCAGCAAAGATATCCTTTAGATATGAAGGAGGAATAAAGACCTTTCCAGACAAACAGAAGCTGAGGGAATTTTCTAATACACGACCTGCACTACAAGAAATACTAAAGGAGGCTATTCGACCACCATCAACGGGGACAATTTGTGGCAACCGAAACATAAAAAGGGGGAGAGTAAAGGCCTGAACCAGAATATGGGAATGGAGAAAGTAAGCATGCTGAAGAAAATGGAATACTCTAAATATCAAACTTTCTTTTACATAAACTTCAGGATAACCACTCAAAAAAAATCCACAACTGAAATATATAATGTAATAAAAGAAGAAACAGAGGGAAACATCATAGAATACTACCACACAGAAATAATAGACAACAACAAAAAGGCAAAGAAACAATGGAGACACAGCCTTACCAGAAAACTAAAGATAGAATGACAGGAAATCCTCACGTATCAATAATCACCCTAAATGTAAATGGACTGAACTCACCCTTAAAAAGGCACAGAGTAGCAGATTGGATCCAAAAACTAAACTCAACCATATGCTGTCTCCAAGAGACACATCTCAGCGACAAGGACAAGAATAGACTCAAAGTGAAAGGGTGGAAATTGACACTACAAGCAAATGGCACCCAGAGAAAATCAGGTGTAGCCATAATGATATCAGATGAAACAGACTTCAGGGTGAAAAAGATAACAAGAGACAAAGATGGACATTTCATAATGGTAAAGTGGACTATACAACAAGAAGACATAACAGTCATCAATATTTATGCCCCCAATCAGGGAGCACAGAAAAATACCAAGCAACTACTAACAGAACTAAAGGGAGAAATTGACCAAAACACAATTATACTAGAGGACTTAAATACATCATTGACAGCTATGGATAAAACATCCAAACAGAAAATAAATAACGAAATAGCAGCCCTAAATGACACCTTAGATGAATCGGACATAATTGACACATATAAAGCACTTCATTGTAAAATATCAGACTATATATTCTTTTCTAGTGTACATGGAACATTCTTAGGATACACCAAATATTGGGACATAAAATCAGCCTCAGCAAATTTAAGAAGATTGAAATCATACCAAGCATATTCTCTGATCACAAGGCTTTGAAATTGGATATTAACTGCAAAAAGAAAGCAGGAAAAACCACAAATACATGGAGATTAAACAAGATACTTTTAAAGAACAACTGGGTCAAAGAAGAAATTAGAGGAGAGATCAAAATGTACATAGAAACACATGACAATGAAAATACATCCTACCAAAATTTTGGGGATGCAGTGAAAGCAGTTTTAATAGGGAAATTTATATCATTACAGGCCTACCTCAGAAACAAGAAAAATGCCAAATGAATAACCTCTTGTTGCACCTTAAAGAACTAGAAAAAGAAGAACAAGTGAAACCCAAGGTCAGCAGAAGAAAGGAAATAACAAACATCAGAGCAGAACTAAATGAAATAGAGAACAGAAAGACAATAGAAAAAATTAATGTGACGAAGAGCTGGTTCTTTGAAAAGATTAACAAAATGGACAAACCCTTGGCTAGACTCACTAAGATAAAAAGAGAGAAGACACTAATTAACAAAATCAGAAATGAAAAAGGGGAAGTTATCACGGACACCACAGAAATACAAAGGATCATGCAAGAATACTATGAAGGACTGTATGCCACCAAATTCAATTATGATTGGAGGCTTTGGCAACTGACTGGTCCCCCTAATAATCGGCATAATCTTAAGAAAAAGCAACAATACTGGAGGTATCACACTCCCTGACTTTAGCTTGTACTACAGGGCTACAATAATCAAGAAGAAATGGACAAGTTCTTAGAAACACATAGCCTTCCAAGACTGAACCGTAAAGAACTGGAAAATCTAAACAGACTGATCACCAGTAACGAAATTGAATCAGTCATTCAAAACCTTCCCAAAAGCAACAGTCTGGGACCAGATGGCTTCACTAGTGAATTCTACCAAACATTCAAAGAGGATCTAATACCAATCCTGCTCAAACTCTACCAAAAAATTGAAGAAGAGACAGTACCCCCTAACTCATTTTATAAGGCAACATTACCTGATTGCAAAACCTGGTAAGAACAACACAAAAAAAGAAAACTACAGACCAATATCTCTAATGAATACATATGCAAAAATCCTAAACAAAATTCTAGCAAATCGAATACGACAACACATAAAAAAGATTATTCATCACGATCAAGTGGGGTTCATCCCTGGGGCACAAGGATGGTTCAACATCCGCAAATCCATCAATGTGATACATCACATATACAAAATAAAGGACAAAAATCATATGAGTATATCATTTGATGCAGAAGAAGCATTTGACAAGATAAAACATCCATTTATGATTAAAACACTTAATAAAATAGGTATAGAAGGAAAATACCTTAACATAATAGGCCCATATATGACAAGCCCTCAGCTAATCTCATAATTAATGGTGAAAGACTGAAGCCCTTTGCTCTACGTTCAGGAACACGACAGGGGTCCCCTATCACCTCTGCTTTTCAACATAGTGTTGGAAGTCCTTGCCAGAGCAATCAGGCAAGAGAAAGAAATCAAAGGCATCCAAATTGGGAATGAAGAAGTTAAATTATCACTCTTTGCAGATGACATGATGCTATATATAGAAAACCCTAAAGACTCCACCAAAAAGCTATTAGAAACAATCAATGAATACAGTAAAGTTGCTGGCTACAAAATCAACGTACAAAAGTCCATTGCATTCCTGTATACTAACAATGAAATCTCAGAAAAGGAAATACAAAAAACAATCCCTTTTGCAATTGCAGCAAGAGGAATAAAATACCTAGGAATCAACTTAACCAAGGATGTGAAGGTTCTATATGCTGAAAGCTATAAGACATTATTGAAAGAAATTGAAGAAGAGACAAAGAAATGGAAAGACATTCCGTGCTCATGGATTGAAAGAATCAACATAGTTAAAATGGCCATATTACCCAAAGCAATATACAGATTTAATGCAATCCCTATCAAAATCCCAATGGCATTTTTTAAAGAAATAGAACAAAAAAATCATCAGATTTGTTTGGAACCACAAAAGACCCCGAATAGCCAAAGCAATCTTAAGAAAAAGAACAATACTGGAGGTATCGCACTCCCTGAGTTTAGCTTGTACTACAGGCCTACAATAATCAAAACAGCATGCTATTGACAGAAAAACAGACACATAGACCAATGGAATAGAGAACCCAGAAATAAAACCACATAAATATGGACAGATAATTTTTGACAAAGAAGCTAAAAACATACACTGAAGGAAAGACAGCCTCTTCAATAAATGGTGCTGGGAGAATTGGATAGCCACGTGCAGAAGAATGAAATTGGACTGCTATCTGTCACCATGTACCAGAATTAATTCAAAATGGATCAAAGACTTATGCATAAGACCTGACACAATAAACTGCATAGAAGAAAACATAGGTACTAAACTTCTGTACCTTGGGTTCAAAGAGCATTTTATGAATTTGACTCCAAAGGCAATGGAAGTAATAGCTAAAGTAAACGAATGGGACTATATGAAACTTAAAAGCTTTTGCACAGCGAAAGAAACCATTGACAAAATAAAGAGGCAACCAACTGAATGGGAGAAGATTTTTGCAAACAGTGCCTCTGATAAGGGGCTGATATCCAATATATATAAGGAAGTCAACCACAAAAAATCAAAGAACCCAATTGAAAAATTGGCAGAGGACCTGAA
Source organism: Rhinolophus hipposideros (assembly GCF_964194185.1). NCBI lineage: Eukaryota > Metazoa > Chordata > Mammalia > Chiroptera > Rhinolophidae > Rhinolophus > Rhinolophus hipposideros. Next base: position 100,727,520 of record NC_138046.1, read on the forward strand.
GAGATATTTCTCCAAAGAGGACATACAAATGGCAAATAGACATATGAAAAAATGCTCAACATCACTAATCATCAGAGAAATGCAAATAAAAACCACAATGAGATATCACCTCACCCCAGTTAGAATGGCTATCATCAACAAAACAAATAGTAACAAGTGTTGGAGAGGCTGTGGAGAAAAAGGAACCCTCATACACTGTTGGTGGGAATGCAGACTGGTGCAGCCATTATGGAAGGCAGTGTGGAGGTTCCTCAAAAAATTACAAATAGAATTACCATATGACCCAGCAATCCCTCTCCTGAGTATCTACCCAAAAAATCTGAAAACATTTATCCATAAAGAGACATGTGCTCCAATGTTCATTGCAGCTTTGTTTGCGGTGACCAAGACAGGGAAACAACCAAAATGTCCTTCGATAAATGAATGGATAAAGAAGTGTGGTATATATATACAATGGAATACTATTCGGCGGTAAAAAAAGATGATATAGGAACATTTGTGACAACATGGATGGGTCTTGAGAGTATAACGCTAAGTGAAATAAGTCAGACAGAAAAAGCAGAGAACCCTATGATTTCACTGATATGTGGTGTATAAACCAAAAACAACAAAAGAACAAGACAAATGAGAAACAAAAACTAATAGACACAGACAATAGTTTAGTGGTTGCCAGAGAGTAAGGGGGATGGGGGGAGGGAGATGAGGGTAAGGGGGATCAACTATATGGCGATGGAAGGAGAACTGACTCTGGGTGGTGAACACAGAATGGGATTTATAGATGATGTAATACAGAATTGTACGCCTGAAATCTATGTAATTTCAATAACAATTGTCACCCCAATAAATTAAAAAAAAAAAAGAGTGTGCTAAGCATGAGTTTCAATACTATACAATGTTAACCAGGAAGGTTTTATATGAAAATCACTGTATATATTTCAGAAGAATTAAAGTGTTAAATGAATACACATTTATCTGATTTCTAAATGAGGAATTACCTTTTATGTATATGAGAAATTGAAGAAGTAATGGAAAAAATGGCAAATTTAACATTTTACTATATTACTTGTAACCATTCACAAAATCATAAACTTATAAAGGCAGGTGACAAACTGCAACATGTGAGAAAGCTCTATGACAAGGTAATAATAGTGCATACATATTATATTTTGAGTGCATATATACTATATAAAGTATATGTTTAAAATTGATATGATCTCATACAAAATAAGAAAAATATCTGTCAAACCACTTAAAAAGATGGCAGGTTTAACCAGACAGTTCACCAATTCCAATGGTAATATGACAAATTGATTTTAATTTATTTGATTATTAGTGAGTCTAAATTAAAGCAATGAACATTAACTATTATTTGACAAAGAATTGTTTCTTTTGCTTTTTCTTCTCTCCTTTCCTTCCTTTCTTTACTTTCCTTCTTCTTTTTTTTTTTTTTTTTTTTTTTTTTACAAAGAGTATTTTTCTCCTTTGCTGTTTTTGTTATGATAAAAGACAGTGTTGGTAATAATATACTCATTTGGTAACTATTGCAAATTGTTGGAGAGAATGTAAATTGCTACAACTTTTTGATGTTTTGACATTATATATCAATGGTCTTAAAATGGTTAATAGCCTTTGATCTCGTAATTTCCACATCAATAATTTTTTTTAAGTAAATATGTAGATATAACCACAAAGTTTTTTTTGGTGTTACTAAGATAAAAATATGTAAACATTTCTAATGTTAAAACAGTATTCTAATTTCTAATGAATTTATTTGCCATATGCTAGAGTACTGAGCCTTTTATTTAAAATCATGTTTTTAAATAGAATATTTTACGTTAAAAACATGTATTTAATTATATTTCAACTAGAGAAGCTTTTTCAAGTGGACTCTTGACATTCTTTTCTTCTGGAAATGTTCTATTTTTCTGGCTCGTGTCACATTATACTTTTATGATTACCTTTTTAGCTCTCTTTTTTCTATCTCGATTATCTTTGCTATCTTTTTTATACAGATAATACCTTATACTTCTTTGATTTCAATTTGCATCTTTGTTCTAATTTTAGAAGTTTACTTGCTATTCCATGATAATTAAACATTGCCACAAAAATATATATGAGTTTGACATTTCAAATCTCAGAGATCCCAGCTCAGTTGTCACCCGTCCCTCTACCATGACAAACCAGTTATATTGCTTTTCTTTTCTCAGTGGAACCTCCCTCCTTCCACTCAGCCACCTAAACCAGAAAGTTGAGATCCTCTTCAAATTATCCATGCAGCCACCAACTTTGATTGTGCTTTTTAAATACTACATCCAAATCTCAACTGCCACACCAATATTTCAGGACCTTATACTTTATTGATGCAATTAATGGTATAACTCTATAAATGAGTCAATCTTACTTTTCTACAATCTATTCTGTACACATCTGCTGGTATAACCATTCTAAAAATTGAATACTTTTATTCCTCTTACTAAACTTACATTGACTGGGCATTGCTTAGAAGATCTAGTTCAACTCTTCAGTGTGATGCACAAAGCCACTTGTTATATCTTTGGCCTCATCTCTTCATGTTTTGCTAATGTCCTCAGACCTCTTCCTCTTCAACCCCAGAGTATGATGATTTAGTCACAGTGTAGTGCTTACTGGTTCTTGAATTTTCAATGCTCTGTTATGCATCTCTACTGTTGCATGAAGTGTTTGTTTTGCTTAGAATTAATTAATGACATCTTTCATTAGCTAATTAATTACTACTAGTCCTACAAGAGAACTCAGATACCACTTACTTCAGGGTGGTTTGACTTACTGGTGTACATTGCTCCTCCTAGATCATTCCATTGTACCCTGTATCTGAATCTCTATCAATGCATCTATCACATAGAGTGTCATCATATGTTTATTCATGTACCTTCTTTAAAATTCAATACATTTCTTGTAATGGCTCTGTGCGATGTCAGAGGGATAGTGGATGGGGGTAGGGGGGTTCACACAGTGTGAGGGATATAAATGATAAACGACTAAGTATTACTTTGTCTCGTGCCCCTGAAACTAATAAAAAAAATTCAATACATTTCTTAATGATAAGCACTATACTTCTTAACTATAACCCTCGCACGCAGCATCAGGCCTGGCACATTCAGGGTAAGTATACAGACGCTCCTTGAATTATGATGTGGCTGTGTCCTGATAAACCCATTGTAAGTTGAAAATATTGTAAGTCACAATGCATTTAATGCACATAACCTACTGAACATTATAGCTTAGCCTAGCCTACCTTAAACATCTTAAATAGCTCAGAACACTTATATTAGCTTACAGTTGGGCAAAATCAAATCGCTGCTGCAGCCTAGCATGATGAGAGAGTAGCTCACTGGATATTGCTAGTCCAGGAAAAGATCAAAATTCACAATTTAAAGTACAGTTTCTATTAAATGTATATGGCTTTTTGCACCATTGTAAAGTTGAAAAATTGTGAGACGAACCATCGTAAGTTGGAGACAGTTTGCGTATGTGCTGAATGCATGAAATAATGATTTGGAAAAGGTTTGGCAGATGTGATAATGTAACAGGCAAGAACTACTATACAAATATGTTAAGTTAGAGAAGTCTAGGGTGAAATAGATGTAATCCAGGATGCTAGGTAACAATATTATAATAAGTTTTCTTTGGAGAGTAAAGGGTGTAAAATAAGTCTGGGATGCTGAGATCAGCCAAAAAATCTCTTTGGGCATGGGGGTGGGGGATATGTGTGTATATGTATGTATGTATGTACGTATGTATGTGTGTATGCTGGTATCTGTTCTAGTTTTTAGAAATGTAGTAATAGTAAAAAAAAAGATCTTTTGGAGGTTTTATTTTGGGGTAGGACTGGGGAAGAAAACAAGCACACGATAAATAATAAATGTTTTAGATAGTCACAAGTGCTACTAATGAAAAAAAATATCCTGCCAGAATAAAAGATGACAAGATCGAGGTGGTGGATAGCTGTGTTGTGATTAGTGATGTCACAATGGATAAAGCGACCCCAGAGTTGGCTGATAATTAGTGTCTGTCCTGCATGAATGGTGGATAAGAGAAAAGGGGATTTCCATAAAATGCTTTTCAAACCCCCATTTTTGCAGTGATGTTAAAGATGCTGGCTTAATGACTAAAAATGGAGAGTTTCAGATATTACAGAAAAGATCGTCCAGCCTCAGTGAGCATGGGAAAGAATGTTACCATCTTAAGTGAAATCGCAGAAAATAAATAGTTTAGATTTCCATTCAGAATTTTCACACCAGAAAACATCTCATAGAAGAGACTGCACATTGACCTCTCATTAAAGATGTAAAATGTTTCCATAATAATTAAATGAGGATACTGAAGATGAATACTGAAGGTCTCAAATTACACTGACCACAGGTGATATTACTCAACAGAAACATCTCATTTCTTTGTGAAATTTCTAGTATTTGCAGTGTTTTGATGGTCATATTGTTAAGTGCTCAAGCTTGTTTGTACTTACTAAAGAATCTTTTAAACTTAATTCTTCATGGAAGATTTAGAGCACCACTCATTTTCATGGTTAGCCAAAAAAGGTACACTTTATATTGCTATCAAAGACCTACCTATTGGCTATAACCGCTTTCAAAAAGAATTTCTTATTCAGATGAGGTTTTTTTGTTGTTTTTGTTTTTTTGGAAATAGGCCAGAATAAATACATATTTTGTTAAAAGCTAGAGAGAAAATTAATCAGATGAAAATATTTATGCTGACAATCACACATATGATTGATACTGTTGATTTAAACTGATAGATTGTAATGTATGAGTAAAAAACAGACCAGGTGGAGCTGGGAAGCTTAACATTCAAATCTTCCCAACTTCTGACATTTAGCAGGGCAGATATAGAGGAATGTGATTTGGGAAATCGATATAATATGGTAGTCACTCTGAGACAAAAATAAATGGCTACATCGTTTGAAAATCAGGCTATTAAATTGGGTTTATGATATGCGCAACATACACTACTAGGCGGGATAGGCTGATGTGAAGCAAAGTTAGAGCAATAACATAAGGGTGGTTGTTCAAAAAGGAAGGATATTGTCCTTTTGGAGCTTCAATAGCAGGAATTAGGTGGGTATTCCATTCTAGGGGAAAATGGTGCTCACAGGTCAAGTACCGCATTTTCTGCAGGCCCAAGAACATAATATGGTTGTAGTGGGCCTAGAACCAAGACATTGAGCCATTGACTTGTCTAGGACTCATTATAATCTTTTTCTGGGTTCAGGATAGATCCTAGGAGAAGTTGTATTAGTTTTGTGTTGCCGCGTTAGAAATTAGCACCAATATAGTGGCTTAAAACCACCTTCATTAGCTCCCAGTTAGGTTGGAGTATTGGCATGGAGTGACTACGTCCTCTGTTCAAGGACTTAAAGCCCTGAAATCAGCATTAAAAACTGTGGGGACAGAGCTAGGAGTTCAGTTTCCAGGCTCTTGGCCTCACGTGGAAAGGTGCTGGCTCAGGTAGTAAATGCCCATGAACTGGGATTGGATGGCCATCAGCTGTGGCTAGTTGGCCGTCAGCTGTAACCAGTGAGCCATTGGCCATGAATATAACTGCTGTGGCTATGCTTGCAGCAAACGGGGGCTAGCAAGAAGATGGTGGCTGAGCCTGCAAGCAGTGGAATGTGGATTGCGGATTGCAGAGAGGCGGATAGCAGCTAGCAAGTAGGGAGTCAGTCGGTTAGCAGAAAAGCGGACAGCAGGTCGCGCGTCGTGTGAATCCAGCCTCCAGTGAGACTATAGTGGTATGACTCCCCTACCTATGACTCCGTGGGTGTTCCTTTTTGGCCTCACCGTGTCCTGTGTTCTTATGTGGGGAACGGGACCAGAGACCCTGCATGTGCCCCTGTCGTGCAGGGCGGCCTGTGGGGTCTCTGCTCCCGCTCCCCACATATGAACGCAGGACACGGTGAGGCCAAAAAGGAACACCCACGGAGCCTTAAGTAGGGAAGTCATATCACTATATTCTCGCTGGCGGCATCCGCCTCTCTGCAATCTGCTCTTGCCAGCCCCCATTCTTTTGCTAGCATAGCACAGCAGTTATATTAGTGGCCAATGGCTTATGGGTTACAGCTGATGGCCAACTAGCCACAGCTGATGGCCATCTGATCATAGTTGATGGCTATTTACTACCCAAGCCAGCACCTTTCTATGTGAGGCCAAGAGCCTGGAAACTGCTTTCTGGGGCTCTGTCCCCACAGCCCCGCACGACAAATGGTGCAGCAAGCAGGGTCTCCTGCATGACACCCCGCATGACACATGGCGCAGCGAGCAGGGTATGGAGCCGGCGAAAGCTCTCCGAAGTGCGGTTGAGCAGTTTGTGCATATGAACACTCAGTCTCAGGAAGACCAGGAGGAGCAGCTGCCGGAGAGCTGGAGCCCCGTGGAGGGGTGGGAAGATGTGGAAGGTTCCCCAACCAGTATAGGCCGGAGAAAGCGAAGGTTTTTGTGGCCCTGTGGGCTGGGAAGTGCTTGCTGAGGCAGCCCGGATGCAGGACCCAGCCCGGATGCAGGTCCCAGGAGGAAATGATTGCTGAGTCCTCCGTGGGAAATGATGGTGAGGTCAAGGTTGTCCCTCACCCCCAGGACAGCCCTGGCAAATGACTATGGACTATGGGAATTGCCTTCCAACCCTAATTTAATGGACCACTTGAACTTACCACCATGTAGTGGAACTGGCGGATGTTTAGTTTTGTGTCTCAACCAGCTGCCGTGGAGAATATGTGAGAAAGACTGGCTGTGCCCAGGAAGTCTGGCTGAGCCCAGAGAGAGTGTCGGTGCCCTGAGAGGCCCTGGCTGTGTCTGGGAAGACTGGTGGTACCCTAAGAAGCCCAGGAAGTCTGGCTGTGCCCAGTACTGGTGGTGCCCTGAGAAACCCTGGCTGTGCCCAGAGAGCCTGGCTGTGTCCAGGATATTGCATTCACCTCCAGGCTCCTCGCACAGGGACCCTCACAGAAGACACTTGTCGCGTAGATTGTGAGGTGAGACCCTATAGGGGTGGAGTGTGGGGACAGAGTTTCCAGCCTCTCATGGAAAGGTGCCGGCTCAGGTAGTAAATGGCCATCAACTGTGATTGGATGGCCATCAGCTGTGGCTAGTTGGCTGTCAGCTGTAACCAGTGAGCCATTGGCCACGAATATAATTGCTGTGGCTACACTTGCAACAAATGGGGGCTAGCAAGAAGATGATGGCTGAGCTAGCAAGCGGCAGAATGTGGATTGCGGATTGCAGAGAGGCGGATTGCAGCTAGCAAGTGGGAGTCAGTCGGTTAGCAGAAAAGCGGACTGCAGGTCATGCGTCGTGTGAATCCAGCCTCCAGTGAGACTATAGTGGTATGACTCCCATACCTATGGTTCCGTGGGTGTTCCTTTTTGGCCTCACCGTGTCCTGTGTTCTTATGTGGGGAGTGGGACCAGAGACCCCGCATGCCGCCCCACATGACAAATGGCGCAGCGACCAAGGTTTCCCACATGACACCCCACATAACAAAAGCCCTATGATAATTCTATCATCTGTTTCATCTTGGGGTTGGCATCATTTGCCATTTCTCTTTCAAATTGTCATGTATCGGGTTCTTGGTATGAAAGGTGGTATTTTGTTGTCTACTGAACATTTCAGCTATTGTGTTAGGATACTTTGGGTCCTACTTAAAGTGTTTTTGTAAGATTTAGCAGGCATTCACTCTGTTTAGGTTTGGCACACCGTTCCTTCTCTACTTTTGTGGACTGTGGTTCCATGACAATCTAGTTTACAGAACGTTTGTGGTATTTTGGTCTGTTTGATTTATGTTGTGCAGATGGGGTCCATGTTCATGCTGTGCTTCCCCGGGACAGGGTACCTGGTGCTTGTAGGTGGGGGAGGGGAATCTCTGATCCACTTGGATTAAGAGCACTTCCGGGCCCAGGCATTTTTTGCTACAGGAGCTTCCCTTACTCGAAGGGATGGAGGGTGCTTACCAGGTTAAGAGCTTTTTGTGCTGGAATCCCTTTTGCTGGGATCAGAAAGTTGCCTGGTGTCTCTTAGTAGGGGAGAGGAGTCTCAAGACTTCTTGAAGAGGAGAGCATTTTTCAGGTGGGAGCTTTTTTGTGGTAGGATCACTTTCACTGGTACCGTTTCACTTTCACTTTTCCCTTTAGATTAGATTCAGATTGTTATTCAGATTGGCCATCTGTTATCCAGATGTCTGGGTGGAGAAAGGGGGGTCTCAGGCCCAGTGGGGAAGGAGAGCATTTTTTCCTGGTCACTTATTGTCAGTAGGTCTTCCAATTGCTCTTCCTAGCAGCTTCTGCAGGGCTCACCTGGTGTTTTCATTGAGACTTCAGTTTGATCTGGTAGAGGAAGACCCATTTGAGCTATTTCCTATTACTAAACTAGAAATTAGGAAATGCAGGGCCTGGTCACCTTTTTTCTGATAAGATGCCCTGCCATGAAGTTATTCATCTATTCTGAGGGTCTCTAGCCAATTCGCCTTCTTTAAACCTTTCTAAGTCCTCCTTTGGTTGTCTTATTTCTAGAATATATAATTGTACTTATAGATGGGGAGCAGGGAGAGAGGAGTATAAACCAGAGTGGACTGGAAGTCCTCTCTGTGCCTTTTAAGTGCTCATCTAATTAGGTCAGGTGCACTCTGGATAATCTCCTAATCAACTATGCAATATATCATAATAATTGGAATATATTCCATCACATTCACAGGTCTCATACTCAAAGGGAGGGGCTACTACAAGGGTCATTGTAGAATTCTGTCTACCACAGAAGATGTATGTGAATGTACTGAAATATTAATTAGGCAGTCATCATCCTTTGGAAGGTCAGAACCTGTTAAGATAGCGAGAAAGCCAACTACGGTTATAAGTATTCTGCTTACTTTAAATGAAGTAAATCTGGTACCAGAAATACTTAATAAAAACCAGAATATTCACACAACGTTCAGAGTTTAATATTCACACAGATGAGTTTAACATTCACACAATGTTCAGAATTTTAGAGAACTGATCTAAGTCTTCATTTCTGGCCACGCAAGGATCTTCTGTGTGAAAAATATACTAGCTCAAAGATGTATTAAAAGACTTCACGACCACTCCCCAATTATATTTTACAGTTCTATGCAATTACAGTGCCTGCCAGCAATTCACATAAGAAGTAAAGGTCAGTGATGATTCTGACTTTAAATTTTTAGAACAGGTTTATACTTAATACTACACACATTTATATAGGTTGCACAAAATTTATGACTGTTATGACTATTGCTTTAGGTTTTAATACAATGTACTCTCACTTAAACCAGGATTGAAAATTTTAAGCAAAATTTGCTGAACTGGTCAATATACCAAAAAAAAACAACACACACACACACACAAAAAAAAAAAAAAAAAAAAAAAAAAACCACACAAAACACAAAAATCAAAAACTAAACTAAACAAAACGAAAAAGAGTTTTCAGGCTGCATTAGGAGAAAAATCCTTTACTGTGTTTGAATTGCAAAGGAAACATGACCTAAAATTTGATTTCAAATAGTCATGGTGATACATGGGGTAATTGATACTTTTACTAGGAACAATGAGAATTGAACTCAGGTTTTGAACTCAGGTTTTACTTTTAAGTCTTTCAGATTGCAACCTGGGAGGCTCCAAGTGGCAATCGGGTACTTTGCATCATTCACACAAAGGTTAAGCGGCATATATAAACCATAAAACCTTTTAACAGAAATAAGGATTCATTTTTTAAAATAATTACATGAGCGAAACTTATATACAAAAAGAATTGAAACTTGAATATACTTATGAAACAAAAATTAAAGAAATAACCTATACCACCCTTTTTCTTTAGTTGTTTACAATCACAGCAAACCAAACTGTGACAAGTTTAAGAGAAAAGTAATTAAGTTCTAAGGGTTTGTTATCTCATTACTTCTAAAGATGAACTGTACTTGTTCTCTCCTTTATCCTACAAGATCTGAGTAAATGAATGGCAAATTAAGAGGGTTGTTGTAAAGCTGAGTCAAAGAGTAGCAAATGGAGAACAAAAGGAAGAGACAAGAAAGCACAGACAGACTGGGTTTGAACAGAGTTGGGAATGCTGGTTGTGGTAGATGGTCTCTGATTTGTACTTCAGGTACACGCCCCATCCTTTTCTACTCTGCTCTATGATTTCAGGAGGCTTATCTTTACTAGCTTCATCAATCAGTCTCTCTTGCTCTGTGTCTTCAGGTTGGGTTTGCCTAACATGAACTACCAACAGGAGATTAGAAGTCAAGAGGAGAAAGAAAGGTCAGGATATTTATTTCTATGAACACCCTTCCCCTGCCCCAAAACCAAAAAAAACCCTTTAGGTTGGCAGTGGCTGCCATTTGTTTAAGGTCAAAGCTCTTGTTGGGTGGCCTTCTATTACAATCACAGGACATTCGGGTTGTTGGAGCTACTCCTTCTCTATGCCCCTTCAAGCCTAGCAGAGATAATACTGGCTTCTCACACAGTTGCTAGTCTCAGGGTACTTCATCATCTCTTGGTTTCCCTTCATTCCTTACACACTTTAGTAAGTAGTCTTTTCATTAAACACCCTTCCTCACCTTTTTCAAGTGTGCTATTAATTTTTGACCAGGACTCTGACTGATACATTGGTAGTGGGGGAATGGGAGAAACTTCAAGGTAGTATTAGAGTGTGATGAACTGCTGCAGAGAGAGATAGGAAGAGTAGGTTTTCAAAGCTTTTTATACCATTCTGTGAATGTAACACGACTTCTTTATGTGAGCCACAATAACAGATTCTCAAATTGCTTAATTATTTTGGCTGGGTTCCTGTTTTTTTGAATGTATGTCCAAGATAGGACATGGCTATGAGACATCTGGGATTTACATGACTAGATAAGACTACTACTAGGATCTATCTGGATTGATTGTATCATATTAAGACATTTCTCTATGGAATAAGGATCATCCCAACCCAGTGTACCTTCTAAGTTTTTAATGAAATTCAGTGACCCGCTATGGTATGAAATTTGTTTTTACTGTCAGATAAGACAGTATTGTTTGACTTTTTAAATATTCCCTTTTATTCTCGAATGGAAATTGAGGAAAGTCCATTAATTCCTTCAGGAACCAATGATTCAGTTCAGATTGTTAAATTTAGATTAAGATTTAAATTAGGTTCAGATTGTTATATTTAAGCAACACTCTCAAAGTAGATATAACGCGGTTGACTATGGTTTGTCCATCACTACAACAGTTCATAAAGCTGAGAATTCAGAACTCAATTAGAATTTTCTCCCTCACCCGAATCTACTACTTTTCCACGACAAATAGGACAGGTAGAATTGTCAGCCAGCCAGCGATCAATGCAGTGGATATGATATTCATGGGAGCAAGGTAACACGCGAAGCCTGTTGCCCTCTGTGTACTCCATCATGCAAATGCTGCAACTTTTTAATACATCATTTTTACCAAAATATCTTACAGTCAAGTTGTCAATCTGTTCTCTGGTGAGTCCTGTAGAATGGTTCTGATCGTCACTTACGAGAAAAATCTGGTCCAGATCAAGGGAGGTCCAAGAGTCACTGTCATCAAATGATATTGGGCTCATAGATCTACTGTGTTGTCTGGCTTGTGATAATGAACCTGGTGATAAGCTTCTTTCATCACGTGTTTCAGACCTCAGTAAGTTGAGATATGGATCTTCATTACTGGAGCTGGAACCAGACATACGATGAGAACTGAAAGGAGACAGGTAACTGGAGTTTGAACTAGAAATCAATGCAGAATATGAATGGGAATCATGGTTAGAATCTGAATTAGAACCAGAACTTCTACTATCAGAGTTCTCTCTTCCAGTGGGGGACTCTGTCTTTTCCACGTTTTGACTTGAAGGTGTGAGACTAGGCTCTAAATCATTGTCAGTGTTCATAAGGTTGCTTAAGTCACTGAAATCTGTCATTGCCTGCCATGAATTGCTTTGAGTTGCAACAGATGTTGTATCATTTAAACCAGTATTTAAAGTTCTACTAATGGGAACGCTGATGGTACTGACATGAGCTCTCATATCTGCCTGCTCAGAATGTGAAAACATATGTCTGGGTCCTCCTTGTTCACTTTCTAAAGTGAAAGTGTTGATTGGTGTCTCAGATGTTATCTGGGTTCTACTAGCTATACTCTCTCTCTCAGAATATTCTCCAGGATGAACTCGTCCTTGTTCAGAATCCAAGAATATGGTGGGACTTATCTGTCTCAGTCTACGAGATTCATCTCTGCTTGTTGTATCTTGGGAAGATTCTCTTTGAACTGCATTCCTTGTTCTGGGAGTTGCAAAAAGATCCCTATTTTGCAAATCATGTCTAGTTATTTGCTGTCTCAATGTTTCTTGGTGCTGAGTTCTAGTAAGTCTCTCGGTCGCATTTACCAGAGGCTGCTCAATAGTCGGAGATGAGGCAATCTGATAAAATCTTTGGAAAACTTCACTCACTGAATGTGGAGGTGACCAATTTTGAATTCTCGCTCTGGTTCTCCGATGGTCTGGGCTTCTGCTTCTTGCTCTTCGCTGACCTCTGGTGGGTGGCACTTCCATTAATGCTTCAGTTATGCTTTGTTCTGATCTAGATGGTCTTGTAAATGTTGATTCAGAGCATAAATTTTCCACATGACTTTGGCAGTTTTCTAGATTTTCTGCTCTGGGAAGTCTTGTAGGTGGTTCATATTCATTCTCTGAATTGGAGATGTCATCATTAAGGTGAAAATATGTTTCTGAATTGAATGTGAAATCATTGCTTAGACTACCCTGGCTCAATTCTCTGCAAGATTGGTGTTCTGTTTGCTCATTTCTCATACTTTCATCATTTTCTTCAGCAGAGAGAAGCCAATTCAAAAGAGATTCAGTACTAGACTCATCATCTGAAGTGTCGCCTCCACCTGTTAACAAAAAAGGGGAGGGGGCACAGAAGGGAACTACTAAAGTCAGAGCCATCACAAAATAGCATTCTGAAACTTTGTTTCAAATAACAAACAAAAAATGGTAACTTAATACTCAGATATTTAAAACAGATTTCACATTTATGGAGTTAGTATTCTGTAAACTTCACTGTAAATTAACAAGTAAAAAGCAGGAAAGTTTTCATTCCATCTGAAAAGAGTGAGATAATCCTAAATAAATTTACACAGTTGTTTTTTTAAAAGGGAATCTGGAGGAAATCTAGTTTCAATATTTCATCATATACACAGCCTTGTATAACACTGTGGGAGGAAAGTCGAAATTTTTTTCACTCCACTGTCAAAACACTAATGCAATTAAACAAGGCAAATACTCCACTGTCAAAATACTAATGTAATTAAACAAGGCAAGCACCAGTTAAGGTACAGTGCTAGTTATTTTAGTTCAATTTACATTATTGTCTAATTCTCATTAGCATACAACGTTACTTCTAGGCTTTTGACTTAACTGCTTTTGATAATACATAAAGTTGTTTTAGCAAAAAGAATAAAATACCTAGGAATAAATTTAACCAAGGATGTGAAGGACCTATATGCTGAAAACTATAAGACATTTTTGAAAGAAATTGAAGAAGACACAAAGAAATGGAAAGACATTCCCTGCTCATGGATTGGAAGAATCAACATACTTAAAATGGCCATATTACCCAAAGCAATATACAGATTTAATGCAATCCCCATCAAAATCCCAATGGCATTTTTTAAAGAAATAGAACAAAAAAAATCATCAGATTTGTTTGGAACCACAAAAGACCCCGAATAGCCAAAGCAATCTTAAGAAAAAAGAACAATACTGGAGGTATCACACTCCCTGACTTTAGCTTGTACTACAGGCCTAAATAATCAAAACAGCATGCTATTGGCAGAAAAACAGACACATAGACCAATGGAATAGAATTGAGAACCCAGAAATGAAACCACATAAACACAGACAGATAATTTTGGACAAAGAAGCTAAAAACATACAACAGAGGAAAGATAGCCTCTTCAATAAATGGTGCTGGGAGAATTGGATAACCACGTGCAAAAGAATGAAACTGGACTGTTATCTGTCACCATGTACCAAAATTAATTCAAAATGGATCAAAGACTTAAGCCTAAGACCTGACACAATAAACTGCATAGAAGGAAACATAGGTACTAAACTTATGCACCTTGGGTTCAAAGAACATTTCATGAATTTAACTCCAAAGGCAATGGATGTAAAAGCTAAAATAAACAACGGGACTATATGAAACTTCAAAGCTTCTGCACAGCAATAGAAACCATCGACAAAATAAAGAGGCAACTGACGGAATGGGAGAAGATTTTTGCAAACAGTGCCTCTGATAAGGGGCTAATATCCAAAATATACAAGGAACTCATGAAACTCAACAAAAAAAACAAACAACCCAATTGAAAAATGGGCAGACGACCTGAAGAGACATTTCTCCAAAGAGGACATACAAATGGCAAATAGACATATGAAAAAATGCTCAACATCACTAATCATCAGAGAAATGCAAATAAAAACCACAATGAGATATCACCTCACCCCAGTTAGAATGGCTGTCATCAACAAAACAAATAGTAACAAGTGTTGGAGAGGCTGTGGAGAAAAAGGAACCCTCATACACTGTTGGTGGGAATGCAGACTGGTGCAGCCATTATGGAAGGCAGTGTGGAGGTTCCTCAAAAAATTACAAATAGAATTACCATATGACCCAGCAATCCCTCTCCTGAGTATCTACCAAAAAATCTGAAAACATTTATCCATAAAGAGACATGTGCTCCAATGTTCATTGCAGCTTTGTTTGCGGTGGCCAAGACATGGAAACAAACAAAATGTCCTTCAATAGATGAATGGATAAAGAAGTTGTGGTATATATATACAATGGAATACTATTCGGTGGTAAAAAAAGATGATATAGGAACATTTGTGACAACATGGATGGGTCTTGAGAGTATAATGCTAAGTGAAATAAGTCAGACAGAAAAAGCAGAGAACCCTATGATTTCACTGATATGTGGTATATAAACCAAAAACAGCAAAAGAACAAGACAAATGAGAAACAAAAACTAATAGACACAGACAATAGTTTAGTGGTTGCCAGAGAGTAAGGGGGGTGGGGGGAGGGAGATGAGGGTAAGGGGGATCAACTATATGGCGATGGAAGGAGAACTGACTCTGGGTGGTGAACACAGAATGGGATTTATAGATGATGTAATACAGAATTGTACGCCTGAAATCTATGTAATTTCAATAACAATTGTCACCCCAATAAATTAAAAAATAAGTTGTTTTAAAATATAAGACTATTGTAGCCATTGCTGAAATATCAACAAGGTTTATAGATTTAAAATTATTTGAATACTTCTTAATATTACCAACATTTTAAATTGATATGAAATTGAAGGTTAGGTCAAATTGATAGACTGAATCTAGCATAGTACATATAAGGCTGTATTCATGAACCTAACTCTTCATTAGATAGTAAAAGCCCTTATTTCACACTGGGAATAACCAGATCTTAGGTTACAGCAGGGTGTCTCAACCCTAACACTATTGAAATTTTGGCACTGGACAATTGTTTGTTTTGGGGAGTTATCCTGTGCATTGTGGGATATTTGGCAGCATTCCTGGCCTTTGCCCACTGGATGCCAGTGACACCCACCCACGTACCTGTGACAACAAAAAATATATTTATACATTGTCAAATGCCACCAGTTGAGATCTACTTGATTAGAATATGAAATATTTATTTTTGCTGCTGAGGAAGTCACTTATCTACATAGAAAAAAAATTAAGGAACTGGGAGAAACTTTCAATGAGGTGGAAAACCAAGGAAAATATCAATAGGTTATTTCACACTGTTTCCCAATTAAAACAAGCCGAACGTGAATCGGAAAAAATATCTACGTTGACATTCTCACCAAAAATCAAGTAAATGCCAGTTCTTTTTTAATGAGAAGTTAGTACCAAATTAATTTGTGCCACTTCTGTGTAATCTCTGGTTTACATTTACTTTTATGAAGTTCCTTGTCCATCCCATCCCGTCCTATTCCCGTCAAAAGCGGAATATATATACCTGTATTTTCATCTGCGTTTTGCAGTGGGTTTTCTTTAAATTGCTGAAGTCTTCTCAGCAACTCTTCCTCTGTACTTTCTCCCGGGTTTCCTAGCAAATTGTTATCCCTCATAAGCTTGTAATCGTCCTCACTCACGTTATTTACAAATCGATAGAAATCTTCTTCCCGAACCAATCGGTCCACCTGACTTTGAAAGATGGCCGCGGATTCATCTTTACCGTCAGAATCCGAGTTTTCCATCACGATGAAGAAGTGGAAAATTATCTGACTTTTACGGTATGGTGTTGAAATACAGATAACTATATTTCAGTTTTCTTCGCTTTCTGCCTCAGTCAGAGCGACCGGATCGCGTCAGTCACAACTGCCTTCTCCGATCTTACTCCCTTGTGTTACGACAGCGCGGCGCTGCCGTAACTTCTAGCGGTGCGTCAACTGTCACGATCCATCCGCGTTCTCTCCAACCGCGGCTAGTTCTTGTTACCTAGGCATCCGTTGTGGGCCCTATTGTCACAAAATGGGGCCTGGATTCAAGTTAGCTTTCACTTCATTCCAAACCAGCAAATATTGATGAGGGCTTATTTTATACAAAGCACTCCTTCATATCTTTTAACCCACATGAGTCTATTCTCAGGCTTTCAGGAGGCTTTTTCAGGTTCTGATATACTGTCGTTATTTGTATGTAAAATTACCGAACCCAAATGTAGCTAGTTACATTATATATGACTGCTTTCTTCAAAATTCCATGCCAAAGTCATCCTCGTTAAATGTAACAATTATTCATTTTCAGGTGCCCAGGGACTTGTTTTTTCCCCTCTTCCTAATTCCTTAAATCATAGACACTCACTAAGAAAGCCCACAATTTTTGATAATTTACCAGAGTCAGAGCTGAATCTGTTTAATTGGGTCCTCTCTCTTTTAACTCTTAACGGTTTCATCTTACATTATACAATCCCTCAAGCGTCTGTTAAAAAAAAAAATTAATACATTAATTAAAAACCTGTCAGGTTTTCTGCTCACCCGGAGAATCCCTTAAGGAATCCTCCATGAATACATCCAGTTTCATTTTTCTTCTTTTTTATCATAAGTATTATAAATAATACTTAAACAAAACTAGCCCAAACATCACACGCACTTTTAAAACAGATCTATAAGTTACTTTGCCTACCATAATGAGTGCTGACTTTGCTGATTTTGTTCCATGTATGTTAGTGCAGCCAGGATGGCTAGGTAAAAATAATGCTCATTTGCTATCCTATTTGAAGGAGACCTCTAAGAGTTTCTTGACTTATTAATATTACCAGTCCTACTTAACACTTGTTTGGGAATCCTTCATTCAAGTTGTTCATATAAAAACAAGATTTGGCTACGAATTTGAGACATTGTTCTATTTGACTTATTTAATAATTAAATTGTCTAGCATACACTGAGTCAGTTACTGCCCTAGCCACTAGAGATAGGTTAAATGTTGCAGCGGTCTGCACCCCCAAGTAATTCACACTTCAGGTGACGGAAACATCACTTAGAAACTATCAAAATGCAGTATGTTATATGCTATAATAGATTTATACATGTAGTATTATGTCGTACAGAGAACTTCATCATGATTATTGAATGGGAGTTGGGAAATGTTTTACAGAGATATTACATTTAAATCTGAATCTCTAAATATGAGTGTCTACAGATGGAAAGTGACAGTTGGATTTGTGTTGGTGAAGAAAGACTATGTCAGACAGAAGGAATAGACTTGAAACCTCAGCTTGTTTAGGAAACTGTGGCCATAATTTGGGGGTTGGGGTAGAAATGTTGTGAAATTAATCCCAGAAGGAATAATTGACACAGAGTATGAATTGAGTTTTGATATTTTTTCCTATAAGAAATAGGACACTGATTAAGATGTTTTGTTATTTTTTGAGAACAAGCAGTGGATTTTATTTTTTCCTCCTTACCACCCACTTAACATACTTATGATAATAGCACCCTGATTTTCCTGGGGGAAAAACCCATTCTCCAATCTTAGTCCAATTAGTTTAGGTTTAACTGAATTCACTACCATGGCTAAAGGAAATGACACATGATGCAAAATAACATATCTCAAATTGCTGATTATGGTTATTGTTTAAAGCATGGGCATGTGAGTGAAAGTACATTTCAGAATTAAATCTGAGATGTTACCTGGAACTACTGAAAATGACAAATTATTTTCCACTGTGATTCTTAAGCTGGTAGGATGTAAACCTAAGTATGCTTGTGGCTATCTTGTGTACCTGAGAATGAAGAAAATCAACATAAAGAGACAGAGGAAAACAAAAAGGGAAAAAAGCGACATACCTGAGAAAAAAATGTGAGAAATACCTGAAGCTGAGATCTATAAACCAGTATATTTCTTTTTTTTAAAATTAAAGTTTATTGGGGATGACAACTGTTAGTAAAGTTACATAGGTTTCAGGTGTACAATTCTGTAATACATCATCTATATAGCACATTGTGTGGTCACCACCCAGATTTAATTCTCCTTCCATCACCATATATTTTATCAGTATTTCATTTTTTTAAAGGTTAGCTTCTAAAGGATTTCTCTCACTTAAAATTGGAAGGCTCCTAATAATTGCAACAGGAGAGTGATATGATCAGTGATCTAATCAGGTGTCAAAAAGTAATTTTTGATAAGTTTGCCATGTAGGACCTATTTGCTATTATCCTTTCTATAAAGTTGACATGTTTATATAATTTAAGTTTGATTGGGTTTAGTCTTTATGAAAAAATAAAAAAAATAGATTTTTTTCTATCATTTATTTGTTTAATAAGCATTAGGCACTGGAATTGTATATGATTAAGTTGAAAAAAGTGAACAATCATTTTCATTTGATTATGAATAAATGTGGTTATGGCATATAATGTTAATTCTGTTAAATTTCCTACTTCACTACCATGAAGTCCTTCCAAAATGTCCCTATTTTTGCATGTATTACGTATATTATACATTGTATTCTGATGTCTTTGCCTGATAATACTCATTTAACTCTCAGATGGAGAGAAAATATCCTGAAGTACAGTACCACAAAACATTTGGTTAATATTAAGAAACAAAATGGTCTTGGTAGAAACTAAAATGTTTCACTGATACCTTAATAAAAAGTAAGATAATATGAACTGTTAGCTCTCTGGTGAGATTTTTAGGATGCCTAAGTTTAGCAAAGTCTTAATTAGTGTGAGTAGGTATGTACTTATATATGCACACGTGCATATATGTGTGGTGCATTTAAAAAGCTTAAACAGATATTTGGTTAGGTTAATAACCGTTGACTTAAGTATAGTTTTTGGATACTAGTAATAGGTCTATTTCACTTAAGGTTTTTTCTTGTTTGTTTGTTGTTGTTGTTGTTGTTGTTGTTTTTTGATGGCTTAGGTGCATTTTATTGGTTTTCTTTCAGAATCCTTCTACAAAAACAAAGTTAAAATCGAAGTCCCTAACAAGAGAATGAGAACACTTCCTCTTTTCCCCAGAGCCCTCTCTCCCTCCCCATGTTCATGGAGGTGGACAGCTGGCTACTTTCATCCCTAGCCAAGCCCCAAAAGGGAAAAGACCTACCACCTAGTAAACCCTGCCTCTCAGCCCCATCCCCCATACGTTGACCCTGGTTACAAGAGGCCGTGGTAAGAACTGTTTGGATCCAGCAGGAGTTCTAAACCCCAGAAAGCCATGGCCAGGACACAGTTTGTGAATATTTCGTCCTCCTGCTCCGCACCCCCTACCAGTGCTGTTGGGTCCAGCACTCTCAGGGCAGGGACATCAGAGGCAGGGGCAGTGCCCAGGAGCTGGTACAGGTAAACGTAGTCAGACTTGAAGGGGCAGCAGCCATTCCCTCACATGAAGAACCAGCATCAGATCTGGCTGGTCCAAGCCCTTAAGCTCCTTCTTAGCCCCCTTGCTCACCCAGAATTTGTGGGGGATGATGTAGCTGGAATGGACATGGCACTGGGGACAGGCCTTGATGACATCTAGTGGGAAGTCCTGTCAGCTCTTCCGCCAGGTGTGCAGGCAGCCCCGGCACCGGGTGTGAGTGCAGTTAGGCAGGAGGCCAAAGATCCACTCGGCTCTGGCTTGTCCCACACTTTGTCCATGCAGATGCCATACACAATGTTCCAACTGTCCTGCTCCCTCTCAAGGTCCATACTCTGAAGTGGGGGGGGGGGCACAAGATTCCAGACAGGATCTGACTTAGGCTGAGAGTCCTGGAAGTAGCTGCGATCTCTGTCAGCTGATGATGACAACAGGGAGTTCTAGGAACTGCCACCAAGCTCCTCATTCTTACTGGCTCAACAACCTCCCCCACCCTGTCCCCCACTCTGTCCCAGGCCAGGCTTCGTGCCCCAGCTGGCCCAGGTCCACCCCAACGCACAGCCACAGAGGGAAGGTAGGTGGGCTCCAGAGCCCCTGTGGGTCAGCCCCAGCACAGATCCTGGCAGGGTGACAAGTGGCTCTGAATGGTGGCGGTCCCACTCCAGGAGGCCAGGGGACTGCGGGGCAGTGGGGGGGTGGGGGGCTGATAGCTGCATGGATTTCTATGGGAGCAGAAACCTCACTGTATTTTCAGACCTTCCAGTCTTGAGCAAGGCAACACCTTGGCCCCTAGTGACAGGCCCCTCGGGCAAATTTCCTGAATGGCCCCTGGGAGTGGGGGTTGCTCTCTCCACCACTGGCCACCGCCATTCAGACCTGTAGGTTCACCCCAGCTGTAGCCCCTAGTGAAAATCATTTCACTTAAGTTTTGAAATTCCCTATTCAATGTGAATGTATGTACTTCATTTCAAATATTGAGTTCCTACGTTACAGATATTGTCTACCTTAAAAGCTTGTTTTTAATATTTTTCCCAAACATCACAATTGATGCTCCCAAACGTCATTTCAGTTCAACATATTTAAAGGCAATGCACTGAGGCAATTCAATATATAGAAAAGAGGATTGGATTGAGAATTTAGAGACCTAGGTTAAGTCCAATCATTAATCCATTATTTGCCCAATCATTTAATCTCGCTAGACTCCAATTTATGAAACTCTAATATGAGAAAGCTAATCTCTTTTTTAAAGTTTGATTTAATCAGTTGCTCAAAGAGAATTGGGCAGTGGCAATTGAAAATAATGCCTGAACCAGAGTGCTGGATTGGCACCCATGAAGTAAAGCGGAAAGACTGCGTTGGGCTAGCATCAGTACCAGCAATGCTGAGCTAAAAGAGAAACAACGGAATCAGAGCAGGTCCGAATTCCAAAGTCAGGCTAGGAATAACTATCTACCAGAACATTAATTCAAAGCCAGTAAGTTGAAATGGAGTATTGAGCCAGAGAAGGCAATTCAAGAAGATTCAGAGCAGAACCAGGGTAAGGTCATGACAAGCTGGGGGATCGAAGCCGTGAGGTAATAGCAGATGTATATGACTTTGATTTTAGCTTGCTAAATTAAAATATACCTTGGATGTCTGAAGGTCGGTACTCAGTTGTCTTAATATTTTTATTTGTAAGACATTTGATATGGATGACCTCGATATGTTTTGTTTCACAATTTTACTAATGAGTATATATTCACAACAAACTTCAATTATTTTAAACACCAGAAAAATGTTTTAATTAACTTTCAGAAAGTGGTTATAGTACAGTATATGCATAAGCAAAAGGATCCAGCATGTTATCGGCACTTGCAAAGTTACAAATGGTTTGCTTCTTAACATTTTTCATATTTAAGTTCATAGATGATAAAATTTACCACTTTAGGGGTGAGAGGAAAAAAATAAAGGTGTATTTATCATCTGTTAGACGTGCTTACTATATGCTCTGTTATATGTGTGCTATATATACATATATATATATGTATATATATACACACATATATACATATATACACATATGTGGCCTGGGTGACTGGAAGTTCAATTTTCAGACTTTTTAATAAACTGGATAGCCATTTATTTCTGCACAACACATTACCCTTACATACCCTTACATAAGAGCAATTGGTAGAAAACATGAAATAGCCAAGCATTCTGCACTACAAAGCATCACCTTAACAGCTAACCAACATTACTCAACTGTCGTACAACTATGTTTAGTGCACAAAAACACACAACAGGTTAGAACTGTTTGATAATTCTTTTCACCTGAAATATTTTTATACAAATGTAGACCCAAATTACCATTTAAATCCAAAGGTGAATAGCACACATAATTTTAAAACTCTAGTAAGTCTTTAGTTTTACAAGAATGATGTCAGTGATTTGTCAATCACTAGACAGTTTTTGACTAGTCAGTAAGAAAAAGATGCTCACGTTTTCTTAAACCAGGAGGCCACAAATTAGATTAACTAGCTGTTTACTTTCAAACAAAAGCCAGCAATAAAGAAAAATGAAATTTTACTTCCAATATTCCAACCAATAATAACGAAGTTGTTCACTAACTTGTAAGATATCTGAATAACACAGATTTTTAAAAACCCAATATGAAATGAAGCTTACCAGTTGAGGCAAAACTTAAAATAACAAGTTAGACATGTTAAAGAATAACGTTTTTTATCAATATAGATCAAAATGGTGGCGTGACGTGAGCCTCTGTAAAGCTCCCGTGGAATTTACAACTATTTGAACAACAATAACTCCACAAAAGACTCCCTGCACAGCAGACAGGCCAGATGAAGAGGCCCACTACTGAATTCACCTAAAGGTGGGAGAATCGCACGAGCGGGAGGAGGGAAGGGAGAAGTGCAGGGAAAGAGCCGCGGGGTCGCAGGACGCAGAACTAGCTCAGTGCTCCGAGCTCGCTGCATCCCGGAACTACCGCAGCTGCGGGAGAGGGAAGGACTCGGACTGCTAGGGCACTGCTTACGGCCCACAGGGCTGAGGGGGCAGCATATAACACGGCTGAACCCAACACTCACGGCAGAGACCTCGGAAAAAGACTGGGGGAAGAAGGCTGAAAACAGTGGTTTAAGCCCTCACTGCCAAGCAGAGAACGGAAGCCTTAGGCACTGAGACTAGCCACCCCCTTCCTACCCTCCCAAAGCTCACCCCACCCCCAACTGCCCAGTGCTAGAAGCAGAACAGTAGCAGTATCAGATCAAAAGGACAGAATATTTGCTGTTCTGAGAAGTGTGGAACGCAGACACAGATTTGCAGCCCAACTAGTTCCGGCAAAGGGGAGGGAGCTGTGGAAGCAGGACTGGCTGTGGTGGTGGTCACCTCCATTGCTCTGGGCCATCTCTCACAACTCACCTGGCCCCTGGCCCCACATATCTGGGCAGATCCCTGCAGGAGTAAGCAGAACTGCTGAAACATATGGGCTCTGAATCTGGTGCAGAAAAGGCTTTGGAACTTCAAAAGCTCTCCACATCGCCTCAGGGACGTGGCGTCCTATGACCCAGGCCAACTGTTAAAAGAGGAGAAGCCCATTTACCTGGGAATCCCCCCCATTGTGTGAGAAGCTGGAATAGTGGACAGAAAACATAGCACTATTGTGAGAGAGAGGGAGAAAAAGGCTGCAGCTGGAGAGAAATTAAAAAATTCTACCAACAAGTACTGAAAAACAAAAGAAAGACCTCTTCCTATCAACCTGTTGCAGATGCCACTCCTGTAGATGTCTAGGAAGAGAAATAATAAATCAGTAATTGCCATGAATAACCAAGGCAACAAGACAGCTCAGAAAGAAAGTGAAAAGTCTCCAGAAAAGGAACTTAAACGTATAGAAATATGTGACTTAAATGACAGAGAATTCAAGATTGCAGTTCTGAAAAAACTCAACGAGATGCAAGAAAACACGGAAAGGCAATTTAATGAACTCAGAAACGCAATCAAAGAACAACATGAGCATTTTATGAAAGAGATTGAAATTTGAAAAAAGACCCAATTGGAATTTCTGGATATTAAGAACTCAATAGAAAAAGTTAAGAATAAAATAACCAGCTTAGGTAGTAAAGTTGACCAGATGGAGGAAAGAATTAGTGACATCGAAGATAGAAATCTGGGAATTACACAGATGGAAGAAGAAAGAGACTTGAGACTTAAAAGAAATGAAAGAACTCTACAAGAACTTTCTGACTCTATCAGAAAGAGCAATATAAGAATAATGGGCATACCAGAAGGAGAAGAAAGAGAGAAGGGAACAGAGAATATATTCAAAAATTATTGAGGAAAACTTCCCAAACTTGTGGACAGAACTGGATCCTTGAATCCAAGAAGCAAATAGAACACCTAATTACCTCAATCCCAACAGGCCTTCTCCAAGGCACATTGTATTGAAGCTGTCTAAAATCAAAGACAAAGAAAGAATCCTCAAGGCAGCCAGGGAAAAGAAGATGGTAACCTACAAAGGAAAGCCCATTAGATTATCATCAGATTTTTCAGCAGAAACTCTACAAGCCAGGAGGGAGTGGAACCAAATATTCCAACTATTGAAAGAGAGAAATTATGAGCCAAGAATAATATATCCAGCAAAGATATCCTTTAGATATGAAGGAGGAATAAAGACCTTTCCAGACATACAGAAGCTGAGGGAATTTTCTACTACACGACCTGCACTACAAGAAATACTAAAGGAGGTTATTCGACCACCATCAACACGGACAATTTGTGGCAACCGAAACATAAAAAGGGGGAGCATAAAGGCCTGACCGGAATATGGGAATGGAGAAAGTAAGCATGCTGAAGAAAATGGAATACTCTAAATATCAAACTTTCTTTTACATAAAATTAAGGGTAACCACTCAAAAAAAATCCAGAACTGAAATATATACAGTAATAAAAAAAGAAACAGAGGGAAACATCATAGAATACCACACACAGAAATAATAGACAAGACCTAAAAGGCAAAGAAACAATGGAGACACAGCCTTACCAGAAAACTAAAGATAGAATGACAGGAAATCCTCACGTATCAATAATCACCCTAAATGTAAATGGACTGAACTCACCAATCAAAAGGCACAGAGTAGCATATTGGATCCAAAAACTAAACCCAACCTATGCTGTCTCCAAGAGACACATCTCAGCTACAAGGACAAGCATAGACTCAAAGTGAAAGGGTGGAAATTGAACTCCAAGCAAATGGTACCCAGAGAAAATGAGGTGTAGCCATAATGATATCAGATGAAACAGACTTCAGGGTGAAAAAGATAACAAGAGACAAAGATGGACATTTCATAAGGGTAAAGGGGACTATACAACAAGAAGACATAACAGTCATCAATATTTGTGCCCCCAATCAGGGAGTAGCAAAATACACCAAGCAACTACTAACAGAAGTAAAGGGAGAAATTGACCAAAACACAATTATACTAGGGGACTTAAATACATCATTGACAGCTATGGATAGATCATCCAAACAGAAAATAAATAACGAAATAGCAGCCCTAAATGACACCTTAGATGAAATGGACATAATTGATATATCTAGAACACTTCATCCTAAAACATCAGACTACACATTCTTTTCGAGTGTACATGGAACATTCTCAAGGATAGACCATATATTGGGACATAAAATCAGCCTCAGTAAACTTAAGAAGATTGAAATCATACCAAGCATATTCCCTGATCACAAGGCTTTGAAATTGGATATCAACTGCAAAAAAAAAAAGCAGGAAAAAACACAAATACATGGAGGTTAAACAACATACTTTTAAAAAACGACTGGGTCAAAGAAGAAATTAATTAGAGGAGAGATCAAAAGATACATAGAAGCAAATGACAATGAAAATACATCCTACCAAAATTTTGGGGATGGAGCAAAAGCAGTTTTAAGAGGGAAATTTATATCATTACAGGCCTATCAAGAAATAAGAAAAATCCCAAATAAATAACCTCATGTTACACCTTAAAGTACTAGAAAAAGAAGAACAAGTGAAACCCAAGGTCAGCAGAATAAAAGAAATAACAAAAATCAGAGCAGAACTAAATGAAATACAGAACAAAAAGACAATAGAAAAAATTAATGTGACAAAGAGCTGGTTCTTTGAGAAGATTAACAAAATGGACAAACTCTTGGCTAGACTCACTAAGATAAAAAGAGAGAAGACACTAATTAACATAATCAGAAATGAAAAAGGGGAAGTTATCACAGACACCACAAAAATACAAAGGATCATGCAAGAATACTATGAAGGACTATATGTCACCAAATTCAACAACGTAGAAGAAATGGAAAAGTTCTTAGAAACATATAGCCTTCCAAGGCTCAACCATGAAGAACTGGAAAATCTAAAACAGACAGATCACCAGTAACGAAATTGAATCAGTCATCCAAAACCTTCCCAAAAAGCAAAAGTCCGGGACCAGATGGCTTCACTAGTGAATTCTACCAAACCTTCAAACAGGATCTAATGCCAATCCTGCTCAAACTCTTCCAAAACATTGAAGAAGAGACAGTACTCCCTAACTCATTTTATGAGGCCAACATTACCTGATAGCAAAACCTGGTAAGGACAACGCAAAAAAAGAAAACTACAGACCTATACTTCTGATGAATACATATGCAAAAATCCTAAACAAAATTCTAGCAAATCGAATACAACAATGCATTAAAAAGATTATTCATCACGACCAAGTGGGGTTCATCCCCGGGGCACAAGGATGGTTCAATATCCACAAATCCATCAATGTGATACGTCACATAAACAAAATAAAGGACAAAAATAATATGATTGTATCAATTGATGCAGAAAAAGTATTTGACAAGATACAACATCCATTTATGATTAAAACACTTAATAAAATAGGTATAGAAAGAAAATACCTTAACATAATAAGGCCATACATGACAAGCCCTCAGTTTATCTCATAATTAATGGTGAAAAACTGAAGCCCTTTGCTCTACGTTCAGGAACATGACAGGGCTGTCCCTTATCACCTCTGCTTTTCAACATACCCTCTTCTGGGTATCTACCCAATAAATCTGAAAACATTTACACATAAAGACACGTGTGCTCCAGTGTTCATTGCAGCTTTGTTTACAGTGGCCAAGACATGGAAACAACCAAAATGTCCTTCGATAGATGAATGGATAAAGAAATTATGGTATATATACAAAATGGAATACTATTTGGCGATAAGAAAAGATGATATAGGAACATTTGTGACAACATGGATGGATCTTGAGAGTATAATGCTAAGCGAAATAAGTCGGACAGAAAAAGCAGAGAACCCTATGATTTCACTGATATGTGGTATATAAACCAAAAACAACAAAAGAACAAGACAAACAAATGAGAAACAAAAACTCATAGACACAGACAATAGTTTAGTGGTTACCAGAGGATAAGGGGGGTGGGGCGAACGAGATGAGGGTAAGGGGCAGCAAATATATGGTGATGGAATGAGAACTGACTCTGGGTGGTGAACACACAATGGGATTTATAGATGATGTAATACACAATTGTACACCTGAAATCTATGTAATTTCACTAACAGTTGTCACCCAATAAATTAAAAAAATAATTGATATTAAAAAAAAAAAGAGTAACCTTTTCAAGAGAAAGTGGCTTGTTCTAAGGACTCTTTAAGTTGCTCTCTTCCTGGGTCCCCAGTCCTCAGTCAGGCTGCTTGCTAATGATTCATTATCCTAGCCGGGCTCCATCCTTTCCTCTTTAGGTAGCTTGAAGGGATTCTTGGATTGTGAGCTGGACTTTTCTTCTGGTGGAGGGCTTCTAGACCCGGACTTAGGAAGATCTGGACACAGAGGAAGACTTGGACTCCGATCGACGAGTAGATCTGGATTCAGGGTTTGATGAAGATCGACCATAAAAGCAAGATGGAGGCTTCTGGTGGCTGAAGCAAGATCTCACCAGAGATCGGGATGTGCTGCTGCTACTGGAGTGGCCTCGCCATCTTGGGCTGCGGCTCTGGCGTTTGCAGCTGCGGGGAGGAGTTCTCAGGTAATAGGCACTCTAGGGATTTGGATGAGGACCATAACGCACCATTTGGACTTGCAGTTCATGGCCATCCAGCCTGATCCTGTCTAGGGCATTCTTGGCATCCTCAGCGTGGCTCTAGTCATGGAAGTGGACGAAGCATAAGAAGGCAAAGCCATTGAGTGAAGCGGTCCCGTGGGATGAACACATTGCCGATTTATTTCCCCATACTTTTCAAAGGTGTGCCGCAGGCTGTGCGTTATGGTGCTGTAATTCAGCTTGTCCACCTTAAGGGAGGTCAGATTGTCTATATTGGGAGGAGGGAGACTGTAACTCATGGCTTTTGAGTGTTCAGTCTGAGCTCCATGACTTAGCACTGAGAAATTCGCAATCTGGGAAGGTTGCAAGCTTGATCCAGATGGCTGCAATGCCTTCTTCAGGTTCGCTCTGCTTGAGGCACCTCCTCTTTTCATCTCTAATGTAACACATATGTGTGGGTGCTTAGAAACATTAGAATGTTGGACACAGTGCCAGCTAGTTCTAGAGCTGACACCACCTGAAAAACAATTCCATACAATTTTTAAAAAATGTATGTTTATGACCACAACATATTTTCTGACTTTCTGACCCAGTTGTAGTTATGGATAAACATATATGCGTATATAATTATTAACTTGAAATATATTGCAATGACAATTCATGTAGGCTAGAAACATTTATCTCCTTGGAGACAAAAAAAAAACCCAAAAACAAACAAAATACCAAAACAAATCATGGACAGATAGGGTGATTTAATAATACTAACAAGCAAATGGAGATTGAGAGCTATCAACAAGGTGTGAACTGTAATCAGAAACTCAATATGGGTCCCCTTTTGTGTTTGAAAAAACATCATTAAATGAGTCAAAGATGTGATGATCTGTGATTCCAAATTATATAACTAAATATAACCCAGATTATTAGAATTTACTGCTTCCTCATTAATTGACCCAATATACTATCTGTTATAGTAAGTTCATTCGTGTAGCTTTCATTTTAAAAATTGTTTTTAGAATTAATCATATTTCATCAAACTGTTGGCAAGACATCTTTTCTGATGAATCATATCCATTGTACTCCAATAAATGAGCTTACAATGGGAATAGAAAATAGAAAATAATATTTGATTAAGTATATCTAACCTTCATTGACTATTTTGTGCTCTTTGCAAGCTTCAGCATCTTCTGCGTGGTGAGTTTATTAATATGTGCTCTTGTCCATTGTTGTATAACAACCTACATCAAAACTTAGTGTGCTAAAACTAACGATTTATCATTATCTCACAATTCTAAGGCACAGGAATTCAGACTGGGGACAGTAGGGCTTACTCCTTATCCATTATATCAGCTGAATTAGGTGACAGATGGCTCCTCTGGAACTTTTGGGTGTCGGTTGATTCCCATCCACCACCCCCCAACCCTCCCTTTTCCAAAGCCACTTCATGTAACTAGCCTGACAAATTTCTAGTCTAGTTAGGTTTGTTACGTAGCAGTTCAGGTTTATAAGAGACCATAGTAGAAACACCAATCCTCTTAAAGTCTAGGCCTGTGCCAGTATATAGTATGAGTTCTGCATCACTTCTAGCACAATCCATTGATCAAAATAACCATAGGCCAGATTAGGCTCAAAGGAGGGAAAAAAGAATCTCTCAATAAAAGAAGTATGAAGGACTTGCAGCCACCTTTAATCTACCGTAGCCAGTCCTCTGGATAGATAGCATTTACATTCTTCTCACATGAAAAAGTACATTCACCCCCTTCCAAGACCACCCAAATCTTATCCTCGTATGGCAACGTATGAATGAACATCCAAAACATCATCTTAATTAGGTCTAGGTATAGAATAGACTCTTCAGGTACAGTTCCTTGAGTTTTATTCCCCTCAATCAGAAGACCTGTGACATAAAGAGACAGGTTATCTGCACGCCTCACATCTAACATACAATATTGAGTTAGTTGTAGGAGAACCTTAATTGAAAGATCTGTTCAAGAGGAAGAATAGTCCACAGTAATTTTAAAATTCAACGGGGCACACGCTTCCAGGTTCTTGGTTAGAGCCTAGTCCTGTTCCTTAGGTCACCGATTGGGCCTCTGTTATTTCAGCCTTCTGAGTCATCCTATCTTCCTTAAAGTAAATGGTCCATGTTTATAGCTGATCAGCTTTCTTAGTATGTTTCTTGTGTGCAGAGATTGAGGGTACCAAGAATTCTTCTAATGCTGAACTGTTTCTGTCCCTTTTAGTCTAAACTCATGATGCTTTTAATAACAAAAATTCTGTCTGTCCGTCTGTCTGTCTGTCAGGTAGCTTATGAAGTGTGATCAAAACATACGGTGAATGTTTAAAGAAAGGTATGTTACAGTAAAAGACCTATTGCCATTAATCACCTGCAAAATACTTCCCCTCACTTCGAACATACTTATCCCATCGTTTTGCCACTTCCTGAAGCAGTTCTGGAAGTCTTCTCAATAAACACCTTAATAAAGCTGGCTGTTTTTTGTTTTTTTTCAAAGGATGATTTTTAATCAAAGAGGAGCAACAACATGAAGCTTTTACCACCTCTAAAACTTAAGGGCAAGAGTTGGAAAAAAAGTTACCAAAATTTGTGAGAATTAGCTCTTTGGAAGTGGGTTTGCCCAGTGGGAGAGCTAGTCGTGGAAGGATTCAGAAATTACCCAACATGTAGTGCTGGGAATGAAAGGCATGGAGAAGCTATTCCCCAACCTTTCTTCTCCTCACTTGTATCCAAATTGTTGTTCCTCTTTGGCGGAACTCCAAGTGAAGCCAAGAGAGCCTGGGAGATGCAGTGTGAATGGGAAAATCTTTCAAGGCACAGAAAAATTAGAGAAGTGCAGAAAATGAAGCAGAATGTGTGAACAAACTGAGAATGAGTTGTGTTAGTCCTGCCTTCCTAGAATCATGAATACCTTGAGTCAGGTACATATCTATTTTACAATAAATAACCATAATAAGAGGCTATAAGTAACTTCTTATGTTCTCCTGCTTGATAAATTAAGTGCTTCATTTTGCAAATGAGATCTTTCAGAATATTTTTCTTCTTGCTTTTTTGCTTTGTTTGTGTTTTTCCCCCTTGAAGTCCCATGTTATTATTGAATTAACTGTCTACCTTCTAAGTCAATTATGTTTGTGGTTTTAAAGCGTTATTAAGTAAAGAAAATTTTTAGATCAAATCAGATGCGTGGCAGTATAACAATGCAATCTTGAGGTCCTTCTCAGTCCTTTTTGAATTCTTCTGATTCTGTTCTGGTTTGTACTTTGTAACTTAATCCTCATGTTGAAATGGTCAATAAGATGAATTTGCTCATTTATCAGGGTCAGCTCCATGACCTGCGTTGATTTTGGTCTCGTGTACCTTAAATTTGAACTGCAATTTATGACTTACTCTGTTTGTCATCATTCCTCAAGAGCTTTACTGGAAAGAAATATAAATCTCATCCACTAAGGCAGAAAAATGGGTTGGCTTTAATGTTCCTTATGTTGTCCTAATTCTCTTTTTATGTGAAACTAGATATAAAGCAAAAAACTTGAGTCATAATTTAGTTCATAGTGTGATCAAAATAGCATGGAGCTGACATCTGCATTTTTAGGACTGACTCAAAAATCAGTGGTGTGATTATGGGAGAGGTACTTTACTCTTCTGTATCTCAGATGCTGCATCAATAAAATATGAGAATTGAACTGTTTTATATTAGTATTACATTTAGCTTCTAATATTCTTAATCAGGAAGTGAGCTGAAGGTTACTGAAGGCTTTTTCTTTAGTCAACACTCTATAATATGAACAATGAAAAAAGAAAGGAAGTGACATTGTATTATAAAATGATTTTATTTCCCGATAAGCTGTTGACCCTTTCTGTTCAAACACTGGTCTATTACCTGATTTAAAAAAATAAATAAATAAAACATGCTGAGAAATAGAGGTTTTTGAACTTTTGATATCTCCTTTTCATTTTCCTGGACTCTTAAAATTTGTTCATGCTCCCAGTTTAGCTGAACCAAGTCAATCTATTATCTCTTTCAGCTAAACACCAACGTTTCATTGCAGTGACTGTGATAATCACAGCGCCTTGAGTTTGACTGATGCCCTCATTGTAAATGATGGTATAAATATCCACCAAGGGTTCAGGGATGGTGAAAACAACTTTTTTGTACCACTTGGCATCAAAAGATCTTGAAAACAGATATAGTGCAGTCAGGAAAAAAATAGTAACAAGAAAGAGAAGAGAATGAAAAGTAATGAGAGATGAGAGACCCTGAAGAAAGCAGTTGGAGTCTTCCTTTTTAAAATAACTTGATATGAAAGAAAAAAAGAATCCCTAGTCCATTATACTTAACTTCCCTCCCCCCCCCCCATTTTCCAGATTACTTAGAACTATTAAGGTTATACTGAATTAAAGAAAATAATATTGTTTTCAGTAAATATCTCTCATTGAAAGGATCTTATTTGGTCATTAAGTATTTTATGCATTTGAGAAACAAGCATAAATCACAGCCAGACACGGCCATGTGAAACTGACCCTAATAAACTGTCAGAGAATTTCGTCTGGAGGGTGATTTTAAACTCAATTTTGCTTTCTTCAGCTCCTCATTTCCATTAAGAAACTTCTAAGGGCTATGGGGCATGTTTCCCTAGAATCTGTTCATTCTTTCCAAAAATTCAATTTATTTCTTTATATTCATGGAGAGTTTATTATTAGAACCAAGCTTTCCCATGGGGACGGAGAATAGCACATTAGTTATAATGAAAGGGCTAAGCTAGGTAGCACTTTCTTATTGTATGAAGTTGATAATTCTCAAACTCCACAGGCTTTCCTGTGCTCAGTGCCTCCCGGGAGGGATGAATGAGAGATTCAGCAATATTGGAGGATCTTGGCATCTACTTTCCTAAGGAAGCACTAGAACAATTTCAATATTCAAGCGAATTAAAACAGAGGGAGATGTTGGTGAGGGAGGAATGGTGAAGGGGAGACAGGAAGAATGAGGCGATCTTAATTACCCATTATTATTATTATTATTATTTTTATTAACGTTCATTGGGGTGACAATGGTTAGCAAAATTACATAGGTTTCAAGTGTAAAACTCAACAGATTTGTATGGAATCACAATATTATTGTTTTTAATTGAAGAGTTTATTTTGTATTCTAAGACAGACAGTCAACTTTAACTTTGAGTCCCTGGAAAACAAGGGCTCTTCTTTGTCACTGTGGATGGTCACTCATAGATTGTTATCTAAATAAGAACTCCCTAAATATTTTATGAAGAATAATGGAGGCAAGCTAGTCACATGTTCCAAGAAGTTTCATGTTCTAACTAAATGTTAAAACTATGTGAGTGATACAAAGGTAGTGCTCTCATTTTTAAAATCATACTTTGGGCCTACTATGATGTTTGAGCTACCAGTTAGTTTGTATGTCTTGGATTTCTAAATTTAATAACATATGGCATTGAGCTCTATAAGAGGATAGGCACTCTAGACCTTTATAACAGTGTTTTTCAAATTTTAATGTACTTAAAAATTACCCAGGGCACTTGTCTCATCTATTTTTTAAATGTTTAAAATTTTCTTTTTCTGTGATTGACAAGAACTTTCAAGATGTGCTCTTTTAATAACTTTCACACATGCAATGCAGTATCATTGTCATCATGCCATCTTCATGACTTATTTATTTTATAACTGAAAGTTGGTACCTTTTGATCCCCTTCGTCCATGTCACACATCCCTCTCCCACCCCCCCCAACCCCCCCCACCCCCCGGCCCCAGCCTCTGACAACCACCAATCTGTTCTCTGTACATTTGAGCTCAGGTTGTTTGTTTGTTTGTTTGTTTTAGATTCTTCATATAACTGAGATCATATGGTATTTGTCTTTCTATGACTTATTTTATTTAGCATAATACTCTCAAGGTTCATCCATGTTGTCACAAATGGCAAGATTTCATTCTTTTTTTACGGCCAGATTTTACTCCATTGTATATATACAAGCATACCTCGAGATATTGTGGGTTCAATTCCAGACCACTGCAATCAAGGAAATATAGCAATAAAACAAGTCACACAAATTTTTGGTTTCTCAGTGTATATAAACATTATCTTTACACTATACTCTATTAAGTATGCAATAGCATATGTCTAAAAATGTACATAGCCAAATTAAAAAACACTGTCTTGCTAAAAAATGCTAACCATCATATGAAACTTCAGTGAGTCATAATCTTTTTGCTGGTGTAGGGTCTTACCTTTAATTTGTAAAAAACACAGTATCTGTGAGGTGCAATAAAGTGAAGCACAATAAAATGCGGTATACTGTTTATCACAATTTCTTTTTTTATTAAGAATTTTATTAAAATATAGCTAACTAGCAATATTACATTAGTTTCAGGTGTACATACACCATAGTTACTCAACATTCATGTAACTAAAGAAGTGATCACCATGATAAGTCCAGCAACCACGTGACACTGTACCACGCTATTACAATATTATTGACTATATTCCCTATACTTTACATCACTGTGATTATTTTGTAACTACCAATTTGTACTTCTTAATCCCTTCCCCTTTTTCACCCAGCCCCCCAACCACCTTCCCATCTGGCAACCATCAAAATGTTCTCTGTATCTATGAGTGTGTTTCTGTTTTGTTTGTTGGTTTATTTCATTCTTTAGATTCCACATATAAGTGAAATCACATTGCATCTGTCTTTCTCTGTCTGCTATACTCTACTCAGCACAACTCCCTCCAGGTCCATCCATGACGCTGCAGATGGCAAGAACCTATTCCCTTCCCTGGTTCATCAATATTCCACTGTATATATGTACCTCCTACTCTTTATCCATTCTTCTGTCAACAGATACCCCAGCTGCCTCCGCATCTTGGATATTGTAAGTAAGGCTGCAATGAACATATGGATGCCATGTCCCCTCAAAGTTACATTTTGGGTTTCTTCAGATAAATACCAGAAAATGGGATTACTGGGTCCTTCTTTGTCTCTTGTGATAGCCTTTGTTTCAAAGTCTATTTTGTCTGGTATAGTACTGTTACCCCAGCTTTTTTTTTTTTTTTCCATTTTCATGAAATAACTTTTCATTCCTCTACTTTCAGTCTGTGTGTCTTTCAATCTGAAGTAAGTCTCTTGTAGGCAGCATATGTAAGGGTTTTTGTTTTCTTGTACATTCAGGCACCCTATGTTTTTGGTTGGAGCATTTAATTCACTTACATTGAAAGCAATTGTTGATATGTAGTTATTGCCATTTTATTATTCATAATTTTGATTGTTTTTCCATCTTACACAAGTCTCTCTAACATTCCTTGTAATACTAGTTTGGTGGTGATGAACTCCTTTAGCTTTTTCTTGTCTGGAAGCTCTTTATCTGTCCTTCAATTTTAAATGATAGCCTTGCTGGGTAGAGTACCCTTGCTGTTTATCACTTTGAATATTTTGTGCCAATCCCTTTTGGCCTGAAAAGTTTCTGTTGCGAAATCAGCTGACAGTCTCATGGGAGCTCCCTTATAGGTAACTAACTGCTTTTCTCTTGCTGCTTTTAGTATTCTCTCTTTGTCTTTAACCTTTGCCGTTTTAATTATGATGTGTCTTGGTGTGGGCCGGTTTGGGTTCATCATTTTTGGGACTCTCTGCACTTTCTGGGCTTGCATGTCTATTTTGTTCACCAGGCTAGGGAAGTTTTCCATCATTATTTCTTCAAATAAGTTTTTAATTCCTTGCTTGCTCTCTTCTCCTTCTGGTACCACTATGATGTGAATGTTGGTACATTTGACATTGTCCCAGAGGCCCCTTAAACTATCTTTCTTTCTTTCTTTCTTTCTTTCTTTCTTTCTTTCTTTCTTTCTTTCTTTCTTTCTTTCTTTCTTTCTTTCTTTCTTTCTTTCTTTCTTTCTATCTTTATTGCTGTTCTGATTGGGTGTTTTATGCTCTTTTAAATTGCTGATTTGATCCTCTGCTTCATCTATACAGCTGGTGATTCTTTCTAGTGCTTTCTTTATCTCGGGTATTGTATTCTTTGGACTGGTTCTTTTCTATGGTTTCTATGTCCTTTTTTTATGCTTGCTATCTCTTTGTTGATGTTCTCACTAAGTCCCTGAGCATTCTTATAACCATTGTTTTGAACTCTCTATCTGGTAGGTTGCTTGCTTCCATTTTGTTTAGTTTTTTTCCTGGAGTTTTCTCCCCTTCTTTCATATGGGACGTATTTCTTTGTTTCCTCCTTTTGGCTGTTTCTCTGTGTTTGTTTCTATGTATTAGTTAGGGCTTCTATGTCTCCCAGTTTTGCCAGGTGGCCTTATGGAGTAGGTGTCCTGTGGGGTCCAGTGGTACAGTCTCCTTGGTCACCTGAGCCAGGTGCTCCAGGAGTGTCCCTTGTGTGGGTTGTATGTGCCCTCCTGTTATAGTTGAGCCTTGATTGCTGTTGGCATGGCAGTGGGTGGTATTGACCCTCAGGCTGACTGGCTGTGGAGTTTGGCCACATCCACAGCTTATGGGCTGCTTGCAGGGGCTTACCCCATGGAACAGGATTTGCCCTCTGGTGCCTGTTGAGACCACCCTTTGTGTGTGCTGCTTGTGGGGCTAATTGGGTGGTGCTCTGCTGTGGTCTGAAGCCAACCTCCAAATATGTTCATTATGGGGCCTCTTA
This sequence comes from Rhinolophus hipposideros, assembly GCF_964194185.1. Classification (NCBI taxonomy): domain Eukaryota; kingdom Metazoa; phylum Chordata; class Mammalia; order Chiroptera; family Rhinolophidae; genus Rhinolophus; species Rhinolophus hipposideros. Next base: position 100,764,197 of record NC_138046.1, read on the forward strand.
GAAAGGTCTCTGGTGCAGGCCCAGGTCAGCTATTACCTGTGATCAGCCAGGAACTACGTGGTAGTAGCTACAAAGCGATCCATGGTTGGCCACTGCCTGTGCTGTACCTGGCAGTGCTTGGGAGAGGCCACACTGCAAACCAAGGATGGCTGCCACCAATACTGGGACTGGGGTCGCTCTGCAAAAAGTCAGGACACTCCCAGTCCTGCTGCCACCTGCTGGCTCCTGTAAGGTTCAGCCACTGATAAAGCCTCCTGCCATTGGGAGTTGGGCTGGGTGGGGTTTCAGTCAGCAGAGTGGCGCAAGCGTAGCTCAGCAGACCAATCTAATTCATTTGTAGCCTGTGGGGGCAGGCTCAACACAGGTAAGATGGCGCCCGCCTGCATGTCTGCAGTCTTCATGGGAAGAGGGCCTCATACAGGGAAAATGTGGACTGTCCCTCCAGTCCTCACCCTGAAGTTACATAACTCAGTCTCTCCCCATATGTCTCTGACGCCCCCAGAGTCACTGTCCCTCTACCAGAGCCCAGGGTAGGAATCTGTGCAGGCTGTTAAGAGGACAGCTGGGTTTCATGCCGCCTTCCATCCCACCTGGACGGTTGGAATACCCACTGTTTTTCAAAGCCAGAAGTTGTGAGGGCTCCTCTTCCTGGCACCAGTACTCCAGGCTGGGGAACCTGTTGTGGGGGACTGCGGTCCCTCACTTCTTCATGGGGAACCTCTGTGGCCGAGATATCTCTCCTGGTTTTCAACCTCCACATGTGGGTATGGGACCAGCCTGTTTTGCATCTCTGCCCCTCCTACTAGTCTTGACATGGCTTCTTCTTTATATCCTTGGTTATCAAACTTCTGTTCAGCTAGACTTCAGATGGTTCTCCAGGTTAATTGTTCTATAATTTAGTTATAATTTTGATGTGTTCAAGGATGAGGGAAGCACAGTGTTTATCTACTCTGCCAGCTATCGTTTCCCATAACTTTGATTTTTTTCTGTTTATCACAATTTCTCCATTTATCCATTGATAGACACCTAAGTTATTTCCATGTCTTGGCTATTATAGGTAATGCTGCAATGAACATGGGGATGCGTATCTTTTTGCATTAGTGTTTTATGTTTCTTTAGATAAATACCCAGAAATGGAATTGCTGGGTTATAAGGTAGTTCTATTTTGAAATTTTTGAGGAACCTCCTTACTGTTTCCCATAGTAATTACACCAATTCACATTCCCACCAACAGTGCAAAAGGGTTCCCTTTTCTCACATACTTGCCAACACTAGTTGTTTGTTGATACACATGATGGCCATCCTGACAGGTGTGAGGCGGTATCTCATTGTGGTTTTGAGTTTCATTTCCCTGGTGGTTAGTGATGTTGAGCATCTTTTCATGTACCTGTTGGCCATATGTATGTCTTCTTTGGAAAAAGTGTCTGTTCAGTTCTTATGTCCATTTTTTAATTGGATTGTTTGGTTTTTTGCTATTGAGTTGTGCCAAGGGACTTGTTAAAGTGCAGAACCTGATTCAATAGTTTTAAGTGGGGCCAGATACTCTGTATTTCTAACATGCTCCCAAGGTGAGATTAATAAGGCTGCACCTACAAGCATACTTTGAGTAATTAAAGGTTCTTGCTTAAGATAGGAGTCAGGGGGATCAAGATTTGAACCAAGTGTTATCTATTTATTGACATTTCATTTTGACAAATTTAATTTAAGTTTCTATGTTTCAGTTTCCTAATCTGTAAAACTGAAATAAAAGCACCTTTCTGGTGGCAATTTTGTGACTATTAAATAAAATAATGTTAAATATTGTGGGCACTAAATAAAATACTTAGAGCACGTATGTATGTATGTATATATGTATGTATGTATATCCTTATTATTGTGTCTAGTACATGGTAAGTTCTTTTTAAATGGTAGTTATTTTTATTTTTAGGTAAAATATCATCTCATATTTAACATAGCTTTCTGTCTACGTCTTAGGATGTTAGATAGTATGAAGCGTTAATTTTTTTTCTTCTGACAGGGTTTCAGACCTTATAATATATTCATTTGTATTCTATAATCTAGAGCAAAAAAGATAGAAGTACTAGAAAGAGATAGAAATTCCTCATAAAATGGATGAGTGCCCTTGAAGCACTCAGCTCTCAGAAGATAGTCTGCTTTCATCCTATCAAATGACATTAAGCTTGCTAGATCGAAACAAGTGCAGGGACATAGCAAAGATGGAAAAATGCTGATGCCAAAAAGGTACAATTGGGCTTTTAAAAAATACAAAATAGCTAAACACTACAAAAACCTAGAGGCTTAATTGTGAATGAAACAATCCTATATCACCAGTTGGAAAATTAGAAGCGTGCTCATTATTTCCTACAACAGTATGCCTTGACAGACACAATGTTACCACCGGCCCCTCCCCCTTCTGTTTGTTTTATCTTTTCAAATCTCATAGCTCCCTCCTGTGTTTATAGAGGGACTAGGGTTTTTTTGGGTTTTTTTGCTTGTTTTTTTTTTGTGTTTTTTTTTTTTTTTTTTTTTTAATCAGCCGGGTGCTCTATCTCCTCATCAGGTCCACATGCTCTGCTACTGAGGAAACTCACTTTATGCATTTCCCAGTCATCAAGTTGAAATTAAAATACTTTATGGTCCCTGACAACTGGCAGGAGAGTTCTGGGAATTTTCAGGAATAAAGTACATGTATTTATTCAAAATAAAGTATACATTTATTCAGTTCTCTCTGTTTCTTTTTAAATTTGGTGTCTTCAGTTATAAAACTAGTGTCAGGAACATGATTTTTATTAACCTATTTGGAAGATATTGACATAGAGTCTGAAGGTTACATCCCTAAAATTACTTCACCACACTTTTTTTTAATGTGGTTATGTGCAATTTATTATGCAAATTACCACAGTGGCCAGGCAGGGATGGGGGGAGCCAAAGACCCACTTCTTCTCTCTAAAGCTCATAATCCTGCATGGGATAAGTATGCCTTGGAAAGAGCATATTACCTTAGTACTGGTTTTGGTCCTGCTTCTAACTACCCATATGATCTCTGGGCATGGTGCTTATCTTTAGGCAGAGGATTACAGTTCCCTCACTATGTAATGAGGGGAATAGAGTGGGCCAATATTTCCCACATTTGGGTGGTTATGAACTCATCCGGATCATTGTTAAAAGTACAGATGCTCAGAGTCTAAAGATTCTGATTACATAGATTTGGGGCAGCATCCAGGAATCTGTATTTCAATGAGCACCTTTCCGAGTGATTCTTTTTGTCAAGCAAGTTTTAGGGAGGGACAAATTTCCTCCATATCTGCCTTGAGTTCTTATGGCTGGACTAATAATAAAATTGACATAAGACAGATTAACCAGAGAAAAACCAGTTTAATATGTGCACACAGGAGATTGTAAATGATGCTCAGAGAAATGATCGAAGCAGGGAGCTCTTTGCTTTTTAGACAAACAATAAATTTGTGAGGATTTGACAGGACAAAGAAACTTAGGTTTGGGTGCTCATTAGTGAGGAATCTAATCAGAGTTTGGGCTTGGGTAGTAAATAAGTAAAAAAGAAAAAATAACAAGGTTTGTTTATAAATGCTTCTCAGCCCTGAATTGCCTACCTCTGATGATAGGATGCCTCTCTTGTTATCCTCTAGTGCAGAGAGAGCACCTTTCCCATGAGAGATTTATCTCCTGCTTTTAGGGGGAAGTGAGAAAGAGAGAGAGGTCATAGGGTTCTTACACTTCCAGTTTCTTAAGTAACTTTAAGTCAAAATAATCAACATGCTCTTGTAAAAGATTTGGGGGTGACTTTCCCTGGGCCCTGCCACAAGCTATAGATACAGGGAGACATAAATTTCCTAAGTTTATTTTATCTAGAATATTCTATGATTTTATGATTTCAAAAATAACTGTAATTCAATGAGATGTATAGAATCAAATGGATTCTAAGCAAATGTTATTGCAATTTGTTGAAGAAGGGACTATTTCTATCTTGGATGATCAGGGAAGGGTATAAACTTATATGGGTGTGTGTGTGTGTGTGTGTGTGTGTGCGTGTGTGTATGTGTGTGATTTGAATGCATAGAAAAAGAAGAGAGTATAGCAGGTGGGGGTACAGAATGAAAACGATATAGATTAATAAAAGGAAATGAAAAATAAGTTTGACGATACATCCTCTATTTCTTTAGAACATATGATTATTTAATGAACTACTGCAAGTTAAAGCTTAAAAGGTAGATTCATTTATATCAAGAAGAAGCTTGAATTGTGGCTAAGAAGTCTGGGATATATATACAATATGTTAATATTAAACAATGTTTTGTTATAATGTTGATGAGAAAAAAATATTGATTCCTGGCCTGGGCCACTATCTGTGCAGAGTTTGCCCATCTTCCCTATGTCAGTATGGGTTTTCTCCAGATACTCTGGTTTCTTTCCAAAGATGTGCATGTAAGGTGTGGCGTGTCTAAATTGTCCCAGTCTGAGTAAGTGTGGGTGTCTGATGCTCCCTGCCATGGAAGGGTCTCCTGTGCAGGGTGGGTTCCTGCCTGGCCACCTGAGCTGCCAGGATAGACTCTGGCCACTGAGACCTTGAATTGGAATAAGTGGATTGGAAAATCATCATCTTACTTGTTTTTATCAATGTTTCTTAAATGTATGTAGAGCTCGTAATGTATATATCATATATCTAAAGAAATGCAATCCATTAAAAGTGTTTGCCTAGCATATATTTAAGACACATTTTTATATTGGATAACGTATTAGAAATAGGAGAAATGAAGGTAGAATGGGGATATTGCTAATAAGATATGGTAGTTAAGAAATGTCACTAACGTAATGGATATTGAAAGTAGAGAATGTGATTGTGGTCAAGAGAAGGGAGACAGGGTTGGGGGTGGGGAGGAATTCCCTGAGTAGAGAAAACTGTGACCTACGTAGAATCTGTCTTTTCCCACTTAAAATTCCAGGAGTTGGCAGATCCTCTTTTATACATTTTTGAATTATATATCCCGCTCAAATATTAAAATATGTTTGAAGAAGCAATGCAATCACGTTTCTAACACCCTCTTACATCTCTTTCTCTCCGTGTCCTAGTGTGGATGATATTGCATAATCCTGTCAACATCCTTTTTTATCTGGTTTTGCGTGGACAGGGATTGTTTAGGAGAAGGCCTGCTTTCAAAACACTGCCACATAAGCCCAAGATGCACCATTTTCTCCTTTCTTCTTGACTTAGTCAATAGTATTTACGTCTTAAGTATATGGTAAAAGTCTTTCACGGGTAGCTTTATTTATTTATTTATTTATTTATTTATTTATTTATTTATTTATTCTTATTAGTTTCAGGTGCACAAGACAAGGTAATACTTAGACGTTCATCATTTATATCCCTCACACTCACAGGTAGTTTTTATCCCTCCCCTCCAGCCTTGCTCTGACTAGGAATTCTTTCTCTTGTGTCTGCTTCTTCCCACGTATCTGGGCCTATTACATCTTTTAGGAAGTGCTTGGATGTAAAGACTGCAATCACTGCCAGCACTTCCCATAACTCTTGGCTCTCATTTCAGTCCTGAAAGGTCTCTGGCAGGCTTGAAAAGAACCATTTACGAGCTGTCATTAAGTAGCACCTTGCATGAGTCACCTTGAGCTTGGCCGATTCCAAAGCATCAGCAATGACAGAAGAGGAAATACTGGAAGGAAGGCCAAGGGAATCAGTGGCATATTGTAGGGGAACAGAATTTGTCTCCCCAAAATATGTCTCTGACATAAGGATTGTTTTTGGCCAGTTAATTTTAAGAAACAGCAGACAGGTGAGAAGTTCTGAAAACCAAATAGCAGTTACCCTTTACAAAAGATATTTACATTTGTAAGGGAAATCTCCATTTGTAAGGGTATCTCCCTGTATGTACCAAGAAGAGGGATATGACTTTATTTCTAGAAATTTTTATCAATGCAGAAAGCAACTTAAATCTGCATAACAACTTTACCCTCCTTTACAGTGCTTTTCCTGGCAACCTCCTGTAACTGACTTCCCCAACCCCCAGTATCTTTTGTCTTTAGCTGAAGATGGTATTTAAGGTTGTGGTTTCAGTCATTTCAGTGAGTTACTCCATTTTCCATATTTTTCCCAGAAGAAACACTTTGAAAATGTTTTCAAATTATTAATCATTGACTTCTACGTGAAATTTTAAAACATTGTGTTTAAACAAGTTTGTGTTAAAACTTTAGGTTTAAACAAGGAATGATGAACGAGTACGTTCTGATCATTTAAAAAACAAATACAAATAAATTAGTCTTTCCTAAGATTACTTTGGTTTCCAATTCTAGTTCTATTTCTTCCATGGTTACCGCAGACTCAAAGGAGTCCGCTTGCCTGCGCGCTTCCAAGCCAAAAGAAAACACGAGCAGGAGTTTGCAGCAAAGAAAGTAAAAAAGTTTATTTAAGGAGTTGGCACCAAGTCTGAAGAAACAGGTGGGCCTGTGCTCTCAAAAACCTGGCTCCTGGATGACTTCTAGTGGCTACATTATATAAAGGAAAAACCATTAATCATGGTTGCTATGGAAGCTGGGGCTGGAGGCTCAACTGATTGGTCAAGGCTAAGGCAGGGAGCAATTGACAGTGGCTTCATGGCCTAGTGTCAATCATGGCATTGTTTGGTCTGCTTTTCAAGGGATGCGATCTGTGGGCCCATTCTGCCTTCATGAGTCCAGAACTAAAACATAACTGAAGGCAAAATGTTAGCTTTGTTGAATTAAACCCTTACTCAATGTGTGAGGTTTAGTTATTATACCCTAGTCATGGTTGATAGACCTGAAGCTTTATTCTTAGTGAATTTGGTGTTGACCAGAAACTAGTGTCCTAAGGGCTTGATTAAAAGGAAAGGATATACAGTGTAAGCACAGGTAGGAAGATTTGGGGAAAGAATGCAAATGAGTTAGAGTTCTATCAGGATAAACAAAACTAGCTTGGATTAAAGCAGAATGCAGGCTAAAGAAAGGAAGTTCACGTACGGTTACACCACTATTCCCTTATACTAACTAAATTAATCACAGTTACCACTATGATATATACCCATCCCAAACTTTTTCATCCATAGGAATTTTTTTTCAGTGTATTGTTCTGTAACTTACTTTTTCCATGAATAAGATCTAAATGAAGATTGCTGTTTCTCAGTATATATAAATAGAGTTATCTTTTTTTAAATTGTGGAATAGATTCCATATTACAGGTATAACATGTACTATTTATCTATTGCATTACATCTCTATTTGCAATGGATATGTTCCTTTTGACATTGCATTTGAAATCTGAAATCATGCAACAATTTCCATTATCTTTATCTTTTAATTATTCTTTGTATTGCATCATCTCCACTTGATATGGATGTAACATTGACTCATATTTCTCTCATGTGCGTTTTTAAAATTCGTTCCTATTCCATGAATTATTCCCATTTTCCCTGGATTTAGTTTTCTATTTTTAATATTTATCTTATAATCTCTTACGTCACACCTTTCTCAAATATCTCAACAAATATTTATAGAGTACCTACTCTGGGCAAGGCAGTATTCTGGGTGCTACGGATATTGTAGTGAAAATTACAAAACCATTGCTTTCTAGGAGTTTACATTCTTCTGAACATCTAGTAATAGTTTGTTTTCTATTCATAGTCAAGAAAGGGGGCTATGGTCTCTGTGTGTGTGGTTAGGGTTTGGCTTCTGAAAGGCATAATTTCCCCAAGAACAGATGGACACCTGCCACTATTCTGAAGACCTATAAATGCTGAAAGAATGAGGCTCTGATCTGGGACATTAACAATCATACTGGCCTATGTAGTTCACCCTGGATATAGTCTTTTCATTTCTTTAAAGGAAACACTCCCTTTTAAGAGAAAGAATTGGTAAATGGGTGGCTAAATGCCTTTCTGCCAGCCATTCAGCTTGGAAGCAGAAAGCTGTAAGTGGAATGACTGCCTCACATACACTTTCATCCACTTCTGCTTTTGCCATCCTGAGTTACTCAGGAGATCTGTGGGGCATGTCGGGGAACAAAATGTGCCACTCCAAAATGGGTCTCTTTGGCATGAAGATTATTTCAGGCTGATTATTTTAAGAAACAGAGGACCCAGAAGATTTGATTCTTACCTCCCCCTTTGCTGCCGAAGAGAACTTAGAAAGAGGACCTATAGCATGAAGAGAGCTCATGTCCCTGATAACTACAGAGGATATGGGTTAGGTGTGATGGGCTGGGGGGAGCTGGAGGGCTTGGGGATCAAAGTCCTCTCTGTGTCCCATTGTCTCTGCCAGGCAGGACCAATATTTGTTTACCAAACATTTGTTCTTTCCATCTCCCTGTGAAATGTATTCGTCCCCTTTGAAGCCCCACACTCCTACCACTTCTCCTCAGCTCAGTATGGCACATGAACAGCATGACTGCTGGGAAGGCTCATCTCTTGGGGGTTCACATACATATGTAATTAAATTGATTTTCTCTTGTTAAACTCTTTTCTGTGAGTTTAATTATTAGACCAGCCTGGCAAACTTTGACAGGTAGAGGAAAAACTCTGCCTCCGTTACAGACACGTGTACAGGCCCTAAGCTGAAGCTCCCTCGTTGCATATTTTACTATGGGGCTTCCTTTTCTGTCATATTTCACCATCATTATGATGGCTTCTTCAGAGGCAAACGTAATGGCAGTGTATGCTCCTGCCCACGAACATCTTGAACCAGAGCCTACTTTCTTTTGTAATTTAAACTCCAATAAAAATGAATTTCAAAATTCAGCTATAGGAAAAGAGATTCAGAGTATTTGAATTTGAAAGTATATATATACCCATCACTACATGTTTGCAAGAAAACTCACTTCTTGGAAGTCTTATACAATTGCTATCATGGTTATTACGTTAGTCAGAAGTTGTAATTTTAGAGAATTCCTTACAAATTAGTTTCAAAGTATAAATAAATTTATTGACTGAGAATACTCTAAAGTTTGGGACTGCTTATAGCCTCAGACACGGGTATGTATGGGAGCCCAAAGGATGTGAATAGAAAATGTAATTTTCTCAGTCTTGGATGTTTTTCTTTCTGAGTTGTTTTGTTCTTTTGGGAATGCTTTCTCCCAAGGGTGGCAAGGGTGGACGACCAACACCAACTCTATTTTCATATATTACCAATGTACCGAACCCAGGCAAAGAGAGAGCCTTTATACAACAGGTTGTCTCAGCTTCGGACTTCTGGTTAACCCTCAAGTCCAGGGAATCCTAACTGCCCAGGTCTTGGTCACATGCCCAACACTAGAATATGGAGGTGGGATCTCCAAGTCAAACCATATGGAAATGTGGGCAATTCACTAGCAGTAGCAATGAAAGTCCTTTCATAGATAGAGTTCTCTTTCGTTTTTCACACTCTTCTTCAATCAATTCTGGTAATACATATTTTACTAAAATGTGACCCATTTCATCCAGCTTTTTAAATTTTTATCACATATTTGTGTTCAAAACATCACTCAAAAATTAATGTATTTGTTTGTTTGTTTGTTTTCTTTCTGTTCCTATACTTTATAGTTAGGTTTTCTCCCGTTTCCTTGATTAGAATGTCTAACAATATTAGGTAATGTTTGTTTTAGGGTTTGATCAGAGAAGTAGAACCACTTAGTGATATAAAGAATATTATACGGATTAAACCGTATGTGATAGTGCGAATTGGTTGATCATTCTATGTAAATCCATTCGCTCTGCCTCTGGAGCCAGTGCTGAAGTCAGCAGGGCTGGCAGTCAGAAATGGGAGATGATGTGAAGTGGAGAGATCAAAGACAAACTGGAACTGGCAAAAATGGGCTGTAATCCATCTACCAAAATGAATTTAACACCACACTAAAAGGACTGTACACCATGACCAAGAGGGATTTATTCCCAAAAAGCAAGGATGGTTCAACACATGAAAATCTATCAAGACAATATACCGCATTTACAGAATGAAGGATAAAAACGTAATGAGCATCTCACTGATATGGAAAAAAAGCTTAAAAATGTGCTCACTGGAATTCAATTCTCCATAGAAAGCTTAAAGAAGACATTAGATAAAATTGCAGTTGAATTTCATAAACTGAAAATAAATCGAAAAACTACAATGAGGTTAAATGAAAATATGAATGCTAAAGGAATGAAAAACAAAATGAATACTCACATTCATTTAATAATATTGTCAGAAGGTGAAAATAAAGTAAGTGCAATAATTGTTTGAAGAAATACTTGGTGAACACTTTTTTAGGCATGAAGTTAGAAATAAATTATCAGATTGATGTACATAGAATCACGGGTTAGATAAACAAGTGTATAACAATACACCTGTATCAGACACCTTACCCTCAGCTGTACCCTTCCCTTGTTTCACATTAAATCAATGTGGAACTATGGCGCACAAGCTGACAGTTTCTCACTATTCATGATGCCACTACACCTATCCCCTACCTCTCTAGTCACTGTAGCAGGTGAGGATACTAACAAAGCAACTTCTCAGTGCCCCCACATGCTGAGGTGGTGGGTGAATTCTTTCTCCTTTCTTCAGATTCCTTCCCCATGACTTTGAGATCCAGTTTATAGGACTCCTAGGGGTCAGGTCTCAGCTTGATTCTGTATTTTCACATTGGATCATCCTCCTTCCCTGCTTCACTGCTTATGCTCTGCAATCCTGTTCATTTGGATTGTACTCTAATTAAATAATAGCACATAAACCCTGGGCTTGTGGCTCTGTCTTCTGAGGCTAAAAATCATGTGGTGAATCACAACACATTAGTGACAAGGAAGAAAATCTAAAAAGCAACCTGGAAGAAAGACAGAATACCAAACAAGAAGAGCAATTAGACGGGTAGCAATCATCTCATCAGTAACCATAGATTCAAGAAGAGAACTAAAAACAAACAAACAAAAAATACCCTCCTCAAATTGCTAATGGAGAAATCACTCTTCACCTAGAATGCAATACTCAACCAACCATATGAACAGATGAAGGAAATGACATTTTCAGACAAAGATAGAGCTTTCTATTTATAGACCCTCACTAGTAGAACTTACAAGGAATCGATTTCTTACTGAAAGGAATTGAATCTATAGAGAAGGAGTGGGATTAAGGAACAGTACTGGGCCGAGAAATCTATATACATGTAGTGAAATCCAGGAAGGATTAACTGTTAAACATTATGTAATTGTTTGGCTAATTTGGGAGCTGACTCAAAAATAAAGTGCCATTAAAATCTAGACAATAATTACGTGGAAGATGATATAAAATACAATCAGAACAAATGCTTAGAAATTTCTTTTTTTTTTTTTTCTGGAAGGGGCAGAGATGCTCAACATCAGACTGCGATCATTCCATTAGGCATGTTAGCATTTTAACTACTAAAAACTTAGAATTAAAATGATAACCTCCCAATCTGTTGAGGAGAAATCTAACATTGAGTGAAAAATGCAAATTTCAAAAGGAAATATACTATTAATGTAAAGTTAAAATAAACATTTTATTTGCTCTGACTGCAAAAAAATTTTCTCTGACTGCAAACAAATGTCTTGATTTGTAAAAAACATAGATCTAGAGTATAGTCAAACTTTAGACAGTTTGCAACACTGAGCAGTCAGAGAAATGCCTTGGAATTTGAGGGCTCTCAAAGTGGATTGCTAGTAACATTTTATTCCTAAAACAAAAAGATATCCATCAAATATGGGAAAATCACATCTTGAGTCTGTGTTTTGGATAGTGTAGTGATACTTTGATGTCTTTTTTGTAAGTTTGAAATAGTTTGTATTTAGTGAAAGTTTTGGAAAATCATGGTGGATTCGTGTCCTTCATTAACTCCTTGATTCTTGGATCATGCTTTCTCCTCTTCTGCTTCTTTTTTTAAATTTATCTCTAGTATATGACCTTGTAAATGGAACACAGTATGTACACATTAAACATATGTTGACATGAATAATTCACATGAACGTGCTTTCCAAACTAATGCCATTATCATAAATAGAAACTCCTCACAAAATAGCATATTTTCCTTCCAAGTGAACCACTATAAATTGTATAATATTCTACAGTGTGCCTCAAAATTAATATTTGTGAAAATAATATGTACCACATTTAGAAACCTATCTTAAAGACTACTAGAAACTAAAGGGATATTTGACTAGCATCATCATAGTTGGTAAAAGTGTTTTGATAGATGTCCTTCCAGAAAATTGCAGACTGCGGCGTTTTCTGAAATGTGATTCTGACATGAATCCTGTAGACCTACTTTTTGCAAATAAACATTTCTGTAGTGAAAGTGTCATAAGGTAACAGTGGTGGGACCAAAGCATATAGGAATAACTATTTATTTGTGCACAATAACATATAACTTACATGAGAGACTATTAAGTATTTCGCATGCAAAGGCAATCTATTAATGTAAGAGTATAATGTATAAAAGTGGGGAGAGTAGATGCACAATTGTTATGACAGAAAAAATAGTATCAGAATTATACCTGAGATACCATTACAAAGCAGGCCACTTGCTGGGATAGAAAAAGATTTCTCAACTGTGGGAGGTGAAAGGAAAAAGAATGGACATGAAATACATGCTTTAGTAATGAAAATGAAATTACAAAACAATAGTTTTCATTGAAAATATTCCCTTTCAGTTACTAAGTCTTGCTAGAATATGCCTAACCAGATCATTTCGTTCCCATTTCAACCCATTCTCTATATCTGATTTGGTTAGTTGTTTTCAAAAACTGCAATATGGTCCAGAATATACAAATGGAATATTAAGCCTAATGTTATTATGAGATTGAGTAAAATCTGTCATTATTCAGTATCCTCATAACTGATTTCATACTATATGGAGAAGAAACAATTGAAATAATGTATGAAAATCCATATGTTATACAAGTTTAACTTGGGTACCACATTACAGTAATTCTTTGATATACATTAGAGATAGGTGGTCAGAAGACTTGAAAAAATCCAAAATCAGACATCAACCTACTGTGGTATTAATTTTACTACTGTTCTTTAAAAGTATGTGAACCTTTCTTAAAAGTCTATTCTAAGTGAAACTCTCTTTCATTGTCAACTGTGATTTCCATACACCTCTTTTGTAGATACAAGGAGAGAACTGACTTCAAATATCAGAACATCCTTTGAGTCCACAGAGATTTCCTCGACTACAGTCTACATACATAGCAAAGAAACATGAGCTGATAGTCAGTACACACAACACCCTGGCATTCATGCATACAGTGTTTCCTTCAACTGATGTTCCATGGATGTTTAAGATATGACTATATTGGGAAAAGAGATGAAATTTTGAAACTCTATAATGATTCATAAATAAACATATAGTTGACAATGCCTATAAACACTTAAACTAAATCTTTCATTTGTGTTTTAGATTATGGCAAAAGTTTCAAGCCCAGAGAAAAGTTGAAAGTTGAAAGGTCACCATAAAAAATATATACATTAATTTTTAATTAACATTCCAGTTTCATCTCTCTGTCTCTCTCTCTGTCTCTCTCTCTGTCTCATCTGTCTACACACACACACACACACACACACACACACACACACACCCATCTCTTTCATGGAACAACCTAAAATTAGCCTGAGGACACGATATTTTTAACTCTAAATGCTTAATTATGCCTCTTCCTGTAATAAGGATTCAAACCCATATCACAGTTACCACACTTTAAGAAAATTAGCATTACTCTAATTCTATTAACCATTATGCTAAAGGGGAACAAAATCTGCCACCCTAAATATGCTTTTCTGGCATATTATTTTAGGCTTGTCATTTTTAAGAAACAGCAGACACAGGAGGAACTCTGAAAACCTAGAACTTACCCTTTCTTAAGGCACATTTCCAGGTATAAGGGAAATCTCCATTTGTGAGGGTGTCTCCCCTGTGTACCAGGGAGAGTGGGATGACTACAGCTCTTATCCAAGGAGAACGCAAGGACCTCAGTCTGTATGACAACTTTACCCTTGTTCACTGTGCTTTTCTGCTAATTTCACATAACCGCCTCCCCACCCCAACATGTTCCTTGGTCTTTAGCTGGAGATGTATTTAAGGTGAGGGCCTGGACCATTTCTGCGAATTCCTCAGTTTCCCTGCGTCTCTCTCTAGTATACAGAAGGTGTCCATGGTATTCAACTGCTGTTTTTTTCCTATTAATCTGTCTTTTATTACAGGTGGGTCTTAGCCAAGAACCTAGAAAGGGAAAGGGAAATTTATTTTTCCATTCTCACAATACTAAATATTTCCTCTTTCCCCCCAAAATGTGCTGTTTTCCACCTTGACTCAATCCACTTCTACCTTCATATTTTGCTCTGATGGCTCTTGAGTCTTCCGTGATCCGGAAGAGTTGATCTACTGTCCTGTACCTTTAATGGCATTGGGTCCTTTGCAGAGTCAAGGCCAGTTGTTCTTCAGTATGTTTCACATTCAGGGTTCATCGGAATGTGTTTGCATATTTAGATTCAGGTGAAATATTTCTGACAAGGATAGCAGATGGATGATGAGGTGTAACTTCCTCTGCATCTCATCAATAGACACATAATGACAGGTCATAACACTGTTAGTGATTATGAGGTGACCGCCGATCTCTCTGTTGTAAAGGCACATTTTCCATTTGGAATTAATAAGGAATCTGAAGGAGTTTAAATCCCCTGCTCTCCCGTTTTTTACCATACGGTTTCAGCCATTGATCCTTACTTGAATTTATCAGAGGTTAAAAAACACTGAATTTCTTACTCTGGAATTCTTTCTACATTCATTTGCTGAGATGATTGTTTTGATCTTATTTTTTTTTAAAGAAATTGTTTCCTACTTTTTTGACCTCCTTTCTTTTCAAAATGACTATGAATATTTCATAAACATGGATATTTTTCATTTTTAGTGTATTATAATTCACCACTGTCATTATTCTCGTTAATGCTAAAGTTTCACCAAGTTTATCTATTGGACACACCTTCAAGCTAGCTCCTGAGTCCTTTTGCTATGGCCTCATTTGTGTTAGAATACTTCTTTACTTTCTGGTTCACCTTATATTTTCTCTGACCTTTCAAATAATCAGCAGAATCTCCAAGGAGCTTTGGTTCCTTTTAGCAAGAAATGATATTTCAAAACCGTGATCTCAGTATTATTTGTACTCTTAGGTACTGGCAGGTCAATATGTCAAAACCCCACAATCATGTCTCACTCTTTGTTTTCCAAATTCTCTCCGAGTGAGAATATAATTGCTACAGTGAAGTGTAGTTTCTTTAATGATTGACAAAATTAAGGGGGGGGGTATTTTCTGATTCTGCATTATTATTTTGTTTCTGTAGGACCTCTCATCCCCTTCATTTACTGAATTCTTTCTCTTTGTTTTCAAAAGTCCAGGGAATGTTTACTCCCTTCTCTGTTGCCCCTTTTCCCCCAGAAGCACTGTGCTTCTAAGACTGTTACTTCCAGACCCACACTTTTAGGTTCCTTCCTTTGGATACTCAGTAGCCAGTGATCTGATCTTTCTTGCCTCACATCTGCTCTTGGTATTTTCCCCACTCAAAGTAAGACCTCATTTTTCTAAGAGAAATTGATCTGTGTTTTGGCATGGGTATTTTCCTGCTGCATGCTTGTGATTTTCAAGCAGTCACATCGGACTCTCCCATTCAGCCTGGGCTGCAAGGCAGGTTCTGCTGGTTTCAGATATTTTCCTAGTATAGTTATGTGCCACATAACCGTTTCAGTCAGTGAGGATCCTGTATACAATGGTAGTCCCGTAAGATTATAATGTAGCTGAAAAGTCCCCATCCACTAGTGACTTTGTAACCACTGTAAGGTCATACTGTAATGCGTTATGCAGGTGTTTGTGGAGATGCTGGTATCAACAAACCTATTGCACTACCAGTCGTTAAAAGTATAGCACATATAATTAAGTACAGTGCATAATACGTAATGATAATAAATGACTATGTTACTGGTTTATGTATTTACTACTCTACATAGTTTATCGTTATTTTAGAGTGTACTCTTTCTGCATATATATATATATATATATATATATATATATATATATATATATATATATATAAAGTTTCCCTTAAAATAGCATGCTGTGTTACACCAGTAGCTGCCTCTTACATCTTGCATTTACCGTGTGTCTTGATGGCATCATTTTCTCTTGAGCTTGATTTAATCTCATTGGCTGTATGCAGTAACATTCTGTACAGGCTCATAGCCTAGGAACAATAGCTTATACCCTATAGCCTAGGTGTGTAGTAGGCTATGCCATCTAAGTTTGTGGAAGTGCACTGTCTGATGTTCACACAATGATGAAATCACCTAATGATACATTTCTCAGAAAATGTCTCCTCCATTTAGCGATGCATGACTAATCACAAATTCAAATTGTAGTATTATTTGACTTTTAGTTATGCCATTGGCATAATTTTTGCATGGTTCTGTTTTCTTGTTTTCTAATGGGTTTTAGTGCATGGGTGGAAATATTAGGAGTTAAGAATCTGCTATTATCCTACAGAAACTCAGAGGTCAGAAACAATTTCTATGTTTGAAATCAGTTCTATGTTTTATTTAAATAAAATTTGTTTTGCCTTTTGAGCTATTCCTTATTTGCCAAGGTGAAGGGCTTTAAAAACACATACAACATCATGTTATTATAAAATTCCCAGTAACTTAAGGCTTAATTCTAGCAGGGTTTATGCCTCTGAACCAAGTTGCTTTTCACTTTTGAGGTTCACTTACATGTTTTGAAAGTTTTACATACAAAAATGAACAAATAGAAAACTATGTTCAAGGTAAGAAAGGTAACATTTTGGTGGCGGGGAAAGTAATTTTTCCTCTAGCCTTCCAGGTCCTTGGCCGAGACACTCTTTCTGTAAAAGGCTGATTCACAGGAAAAAAAATATACAGTTTAATCTGATATACCTCCTATATATCAGATATACCTCCTGTATTCATGGGAGAGACCCAGGAAAACTGAGGAACTCCCCACGTGGCACATGCTACTACCTTAGGGTGGTGGTGGGGGGGTCAATTATAGGAATTTACCAGGAAATGCACAGTAAAGGAGGGTAAATTCTAATGCAGATTTAAGTGTTGCCTTCCCCATTGATAAGAGTTTCTAGAGACTGAGTCACCTTCCTTTTACAGATACCCTCAGAAATGGACATTTCCCTTGTAAATGTACCTAACAAAAAGGTAAATTTTACTAAGTGTTCAGAACCTTTCCTGTGTTGTTTCTTTAAAAACAACAAACTCAATATAATCTTTATGCCAAAGAGGCATATTTTGGTTATGGCCATTTCTGGTCTCCCTTTCACAGTCATCTAACTGTGTTATTTGTGGCAGTATCTCCAATGTCTTATTTAGTGCTTGCTTTATTTTAACGGATCAATAATATTTATTGATAATATAAATTAATTAAGGAAAGGAGGAATTTTATACAGTGAACTAAGATTTAAATTTCATATCATCACACCAGAAATTAGTGAAATTGGTATATTTATAACTATATTATTTCTTTTATAATCCAGTACATGTCCTACTGGTTTTGATTTTCTTCTAAGTATTATACAGTGATCTTGTCCCTATATTGTCAATGCTGGAATTACAGCTTCCTTGTTTAAGGAAGTTAATAACAGAAAATCTTAATTTTTTTTTTAGCATTTCTTTTTAAAAATGATTTTTATTAAAGTATAGCTAATGTACAATATTATATTAGTTTCAGTTGTACACAATAGTTATTCAATATTTGTATACCTAGAGGAGTGATCACCATAAGTCCAGCAACCATCTGACACCATACTATGCTGTCACAATATTATTGATTGTATTCCCTTGTAACGCTGTACATTGCATCCCCATGACATATTTGTTTTATACCTGAAAATGTGAACCTCTGTTTCCCCTTCATCTTCCCCCCGCTTTTTAAATTTTTCAATAACAGTTGACATTCAATATTATTTTATATTAATTTCAGGTTTACAGCATAGTGGTTAGACATTTATATAAGTTAAGAAGTGATCCCTGGGACTAGTCTATGTCACTATACACAGTTATTACCATGTTATTGACTATATTCCTTATGCTTTACTTTACATCCCCATGACTATTTTGTGACTACCAATTTGTACTTCTTAATCCCTTCACCTTTTTCACTCCGTCCCCTAACCACCTCCCATCTATCACCCCAATAAATATAGTACCCATCTGACACCATATGTAGTTACTACAATATTATTGACTATATTCCTTATGCTATACCCTACATTCTCATGACCACTTTGTAACAATTAATTTGTACTTCTTAATCTCTTCCCCTTTTCACCTATTCTCAACCCCACCCCCATCTGGCGATCATCAAAATATTCTCTGTATCTATGAATTTGCTTCTGTTTTTGTTTGTTGGCTTATTACATTTTTAGATTCCACATATAAGTGAAATCACATTGCATCTGTCTTTCTCTGTCTGACATACTCCACTCAGCACAATACCCTCCAGATCCATCCATGCTGCCACAGACCACAAGAACCCATTTTCTTCCATGGCCAAGCAATTTTCCACTGTACATATGTACCACCTCTTCTTTATCCATTCATCCATTGACGGACACCCAGGCTGCCTCTGCATCTTGGCCATTGTAAACAATGTTGTAATGAACATTACATGAACATTACATCAAATGAACATTTGATGGGAAGCACATGTCCCATCAAAGTCGCATTTTGGGTTTCTTTGGATAATTACTCAGAAGTGGGATTGTTGGGTCCTTCTTTGTTACTTGATATAGCCTTTTTTCACAGTTTATTTTGTCTAGTATAAGTATTGCTACCACAGCTTGTTGTTTTTTTTTTTGTTGTTGTTGTTTGTTTCCATTTTCATGAAACATCTTTTTCCCATCCCTTTACTTTCAGTCTGTGTGTGTCTTTTGATCTGAAGTGAGTCTCTTGTAGGCAGCATATGTAAGGGTCTTGTTTTCTTATCCATTCAGCCACCCTATCTTTTGAAGTATTTAACCCATTTACACTTAAAATAATTGTTGATAGATATTTCCATGTTATTATTCGTACTTTTTTTTGTCTTAAAGACATCCCTCTAAGATTCCTTGTAATTCTGGTTTGGTGTTGGTGAACTCTTTTAGCTTTTCCTTGACTGGGAAGCTCTTTATCTGTCCTTTGATTCTAAATGACAGCTTGGTTAGGTAGAGTAAGCTTGATTGTAGGTCCTTACTTTTCATCACTTTAAATGTTTCCTGCCAATGCCTTTTGGTCTGCAAAGCTCCTGTTGAGAAATGAGCTGATAGTCATATGAAAGCTCTCTTGTAGGTAACTACCTGCTTTTCTCTTTCTGCTTTAAAGATTCTGTCTTTGTCTTTAACCTTTGGCATTTTAATTGTGATGTGTCTTGATGGTGGTCTCTTTGGGTTCATCTTGTTTGGGACTCTGCACTTCCTGGGACTATAAATATCTATTTACTTCCCCAGGTTAGGTAAGTTTTCAATCCCTTGCACTCTCTCTCCTCCTTCTGGAACCCTTATGACGCGAATGTTGGTATGTTTGACATTGTTCCAGAGGGCCCTTAAACTCTCTTCATTTTTTTTGGATTTTTTTTCTTTTTGCTGTTCTGATTGGGTGTTCTCTGCTATCTTATCTTCCAAGTCGCTGATTCAGTTTTCTGCTTCATGTCATCTACCGTTGATTCCCTCTAATGTATTCTTATTTCAGTTATTGTATTCTTTATTCCTGACTGGTTCTTTTTTTATGTTTTCTATCTCCATCTTTATGTTTCCTATCTCTTTGTTGAAATTCTTCCTGAGATCACTGAGCATCCTTATAACCAGTGTTTGGAACTCTGCATCTGGTAGATGGCTTGTCTCCATTTTGTTTAGTTCTTTTTCTGGGGCTTCGTTCTATTCTTTTATTTGGGACATGTTTTTTTTGTCTCCCCCTTTTGGCTGCCTCCCTGTGTTTGTTTCTATGTATTAGGTACTGCTGCCATGTCCCCGATTATTAGTAGAGTGGCCTTATGTGGTAGGTGGCCAGTGGGGCTCAGTGATACAGTCTTCCTGCTCACTTAAGTCACACACTCCAGCTGTGTCCCTTGTGTGGGTTGTGTGCCCTCCTCTTGTAGTTGAGCCTTGGTTAGTGTTTGCACATGAATGGGAGGGATTGACCCTTGGGCTCATTTGTTGTGAGAACTGGCCGTGACTACAGTGGAGGAGTTGTGGTGCAGGGGCTGACCCTACAGAGCAGGATCTCCCTCAGCAGGGCTCAGTCTGCCCTTTGGTTATGTTGTCATGGAGGTGACTGGGTGATACTCCAGCTCATTTCAAAGCTGGCCACTGGGTATACCAGGTCTAGGGCCACCTGGTAAGGGACCTTCTGCAGGTCAAGTTCAGCCACCGCCTGTGCCCTACCTGGGGCCACCTGGCAGGGACCACAAAGCAATCTGCAGATGGCCACCACCCACACTGTGCTTGGAAGTGCCTCAAGACACCAAGCTGCAAACCAAGACCGGCTGCTGCTAGTGCCAGGGCTGAACACCTAGAAGTGAGGGACACACTCAAGCCAGATGCTGTTTGTCTGGGTTCCGCAAACCTTTGAGAGACCCTAGGAAAGTCTGTAACATGAGCCAAGGCAGGCAGTTTGTACGAAAAAAACACTGGAAGCAGGTTGCATGAGCCTAGAATTTGGGTTGGGCAGGATCTCAGAATCACCAGGGTGCAGCAAATGAATGGTGTCAGTCAGCTTCATAGAGACTCAGATATGGCAGCCACCTGTGTCTGCATGCTAGGCGGGGGGAGGGCTCACCAAAGAAACAATAGATTCCTCCAGCTCTTCCATTTGGGAAAAAGCTGCCCCTCCAGCCCTTGTTTTGAATCCAGAAAACTCATTTCCCTACCGAATGTCCCTGTCACTTCTGCTTTTGCCGCAGCACTGGAGCTGAGAGCCAGTGATTCCATCGGTGAGTCCTTGTGCAGTCCCTTTAAGTGGAGCACCTGGGTCTCCAGCCGCCCTCTATCTCACTCAGTCATAATCAGAAATTATGGGGACTTCTGACACTGGAACCCTGGGTTGGGAAGCCTGGTGTGGTGCTGGGACCCCTGCTCCTTTAGGGGGGAACCTTCACAGCCCAGATAGCCCTCCTGATTTTTAACGGTCACACGCAGGTGTGGGACCAGCCCGTTTCACGTCTCTGCCCCTCCTACCAGTCTCAAGGTGGCTTCTGTACGTCCGTAGTTTTCAGTCATTTTTATTGATTTTTTTTAATTGCTTAAAATTCATACATTAAACAGAAATGTTGCTGAGGCTTTGTTACTACAATGACCTCTCCAGTTCATTTTAGTTTTGTGGGTCTGCTCTCCTTGATATCTCTCTGTTTTGCCCCTTTCATAATTATCAGTTTTTCTTTTCTGAAATTGTGAAAAAGGTCTTATACACATATTCTTTTGATCACGCAAATTTCATTTATGAATCAGAACTGAAAATGCATCCCACTCCCCTTTGAGAAGAAATATGAATCCTATGTAGCACTATTAAATACACTAGCTAGTAGTAGTAGTTTAGTTTAGGGATGTTTTAGTTTAACCATTTTACTCCCAAATCCATGTAGGCTATTCCAGTAAAACTAATACCCCAAAGACACTACCCTTAGTTGTATTTCTGTTACCACCCACCCAGTTGTCTTTGTCTATCTGGGATATGGGACACTTATCTCTTCAACATGATGAGTGGTAATGAACCTTAAACATCAGAGCTAGTGTTACACTCAAAGTTCATTTTTCTCATATTAACAGCCCCCTGCCTCTCTCCCCCCATCCAGCCCTTTCTGAGAAGTTGTTAAATGCTCTATGGTTTCTAGATAAATTTTGGTTTTTAGTAGGATGAAGTCTCTTAAATACAAAATATCTAATGTATACTCTGAGCACCACCTAGTGACGAAAGCATGTATCTGAAGTGATGTTTAGGTTCTTTTGGGATTGACTGTCATGAAGGCTGGAGGAAGTAAAAAGTGAGTTGTTGAAATCCAACTGGTATTAATCTGGGACTAAAATTGTCACAGCATACCTGAAAAAAGCTCTCAAAGTCTACATTGTTAAGTTCCATCAGTGAGGTAGAACGTTAGCTAGGAGAGATGGGGGAAAAAAAGAGTGAAATGAGGAAGAAGGTAAACCAAAACAAAAATGGCATGTGGAGAACCTTAAGTGAGGTAAAGGCAGAAAACAAGAGAAAAAGAAGATGAAAGAAAACAAATAAGCACAAATTTAATGGATCCAGTGTCATGAATGACAGTATAAATATATGGAGAAGAAAAGAAAAAGAATTACGTTTCTTCATAACTCTTTGTTTTCAAATACCCTAATCTTAGTAAGCCTCACAGACACCTAATGGGGTATAGACCATCATCCTTACTAAAAGACAAAGCAACATGTAGAAATTAGGGAAAATGTGTAAGATGCCTAACTCAGTTTGATCTGTTTCTAAAACTCAATCTTGTTCTTTAACCTGTACCAGAAAATCACTAAAATAAATGCTATTTACTATACTAAAACGCTGGTTCTCAAACTCAGCTGCACATTGAAATCACTGGGAAGTTCTAAAATATACTACTAATGCCTGAGTCTCACTGGAAGAGATTTTGATTTAATTGGTCTGGGGAGTGTGGACTGATAATCTAGATTTTTAAAGCTTCCTGAGTGATTCTAATATGTACCAGAGTTTGAGGGTGATTCTACTCAAGTCTTTAACTTTCTTGCAGTTATACAATTCAATAGGTGCCTAAGAACTTTTAATAATGTTATCTACACTAGTTCTTTTAATATTTCAAATGCAAGTCACTTAATAACTTTATGAAGGAAGAGGTTCTCTTCCAAGTCATTTATGTCAGAAAGTTTGTACTTTTGGGA
Organism: Rhinolophus hipposideros; assembly: GCF_964194185.1. Taxonomy (NCBI): domain Eukaryota; kingdom Metazoa; phylum Chordata; class Mammalia; order Chiroptera; family Rhinolophidae; genus Rhinolophus; species Rhinolophus hipposideros. The sequence continues at coordinate 100,787,123 of NC_138046.1, forward strand.
ATTAACAAGAATTAACATGGTTGTTACTTCTCCTTTTCTCATATCCAGAGGCCACTCCTATTCTCAAGTTTCTGGTAAGGTGATCTTTATCCCTATCAACACAAGGGGCAGAAGATATCGCCTATGCTTGTCTCAGAGCTGTTTTCACTCCAGTGACATGGCATATAGCCACATCTGCCACCCTGATAGCAGTTTCCACTTCTTCGAGTGCCCAGGCCTTTGGCACACCCTTGGCAGTCTCTCTCTATTAGAGTACAATTGCCCTCTTCTGTTGAAATGTAAGGTGAAAAAAAGCTTCTCCAACCATTCCCTATACACAGCTATTTTGTATCAAATCTATGTTGTCCTGAGGAGATTTACTACCTTATTTCCCCGAAAATAAGACCTAGCCAGACAATCAGCTTTAATGCGTCTTTTGGAGCAAAAATTAAGATAAAACCTAGTATTATATTGTATTATATATTTTATATTGTATTCTATTTTATTTTATTCTATTCTATTCAAGACCTGGTCTTATATTATAGTAAAATAAGACCGGGTCTTATATTAATTTTTGCTCCAAAAGATGCATTAGAGCTGATTGTCCGGCTAGGTCTTATTTTCAGGGAAACACGTTAATTGAGATAAAATATACAGTGAAATTATTTAGAAACTGTGGCCTACTTTCAGAGTGCCATCCTCTGATGACCGATGTAGTATCAAACATGTGTGTGTTTTCTGAGGACCAAATTTGGACAAGCTATTGACCAAGCACACATCTGTATCTACTTATGTTTGGTTTTTGGTCTCTTAAATAAGATGATTCATGTCCTAGGCCTCAGCAGTTTGTTTTGCATACGTGCAAGACTTCAAGTGCTGTACTTTCAGTTAGGATTGCCACTTATGCTCTACTATCTGCTGCTAAATCTTGCGGAGAGTATTGCATGCAACAAAATGATTACATAGAAAAAGAAAACTCTATATGTCAAGATGAGGAATCAAATAGTTTCTGGATAGCTGTAAAATATCATATGAGTATATGTATTCCTACAAATTAGCTTATCAATGTAACAATGAAAATGTTACCAAGTTATATTTAGCATATATTACACTTTTAGTAGTATCTTCTACAGAGTTTTGATAGTATTATGGTCATGCAATAAGTAAAAATACATTATGAAATCAAAACTGAATCCCCCCAAAATCCCATTTTTATCACTGTTTCATAAATATTGTTTATGTTTTTATTTCAAGTACATAATCAAACATTGAAGACATATGCATTGAGTATATTTGAATTTCTTTTACTTATATTAGATACAAAGAAGTGTGTGTGTGTGTCTTGGTATCATCATAACTATTGTACGAAAACACAGACACACGAACGGCAGCAAAAAAGCTATTAATAAATATATGTGTACATGGGAGGGGCCATACTATCATGATATTGTTCTAGGTATCCAATAGCTAACATTTATGAGCACCCTCTATGCACCAAAATATACTTCATTTTTCCCTAAATGGAAGAGTAACTTTTGTCTAAATTTGGAATCATTTTCTGGTACCTAACCAATGACATAATATTGAGCAATTACTTCATTCCTTCATTCATTATTATTTAGTGTTAATTTTCAGTGTTACTCTTTGATTTATTTATGTTCTGCTTCCTTAAATAAAGGATTTGATATAAATGTACCTTGTTAGATAAGTTCATGTGTGTACGTATTTTTAAAGGGTAATTTGTAAAGCAGTATTTATTTGGAAGGGTAAATGGAAAGTATGGGGAAGTAACTCTAAGTACTTAAAAGAAAAAAAATCTTAGAAATAAGTTGAAGATGAGAAAATAAATACCTTTCATTTAATGCAATAAGAAATAAGTCGAAGTAAAGTAAAAATTGCTAATGTCCACATTTCAATTGCATGGTGGTTCATATGAAACCATATTGTACTATGAGTTCCCAAATTGGGCTTTAGGTCTAATTCTGCTAGTATATTGCACTGTGACTTTGGGAAAGTCATTGAGCCTCTCTTGTCCTTGTCTTCCCCTTGGATATAATGTATTTCCATTAGGTGAATGACTTGGAAACTGAAGAAGAAATGTCCTCTAAATGGGCAATAACACAGACCCAGGAGTAGAGGGCCTAGGTTTGAATCTCATCCCTGAAGTTTGCTAGTTGTGTGACCTTGTGATTCTATTTTCTCATCTACAAAATGGAGACAGTAATAGTACTTGCCTCATGCGTTTCTAGAAGGGATTAAATATGTAAAGATATGTTAGGTGCTTGGGGTAGTATCTAGTGCCTAATAACAACTGCACTAGCTACTACCGTGTTTCCCCAAGAATAAGACCTAGCCAGACCATCAGCTCTAATGTGTCTTTTGGAGCAAAAATTAATGTAAGACCCAGTCTTATAGTAAAATAAGATCCAGTATTATGTTATATTATATTAACTATATTATATTATATTATATTATATTATATTATATTATATTATATTATATTATATTATATACTGGGTATTATATTAATTTTTGCTCCAAAAGATGCATTAGAGCTGATGGTCTGACTAGGTCTTATTTTTGGGGAAACATGGTATCATTCTTATTATTTCAAATTGTACTCAGCTGAGCCAAATAGCTTCTTAGCGCTCCTTCAGGGGTTCTATTGGGTGAGATGGGGAGAAAAAAAAGGTGCTCTTAAGAAGATGACTTCTCAAAATTAAAGTTTTAAAATAAAATAATGTGACTATTAGCATAAAGTATATTCTAAAAATCTATTAGTTTCAGTGAGTCTCACAGTTTGAGTACAAGGACCATTTTTGAATGCCTTAAATTTTAAAATGGCACCCTCCACATTTATTGAAATAATACATTGATTTCAGTAAAATCTTTCAATAAATTTGCATGTATTGGGATACAGTTATCCCAAGGAATTTATTGTCTTCTGGAGAGGGTATGACAAATTCTCTTAAGAAGAGTGATAGAGTTCTTGAAGGGAAAGATCTGAGATTCCAAACCCTTCTTTTCCACAAGATTCAAAGTTAAGAAAACTTGTTAGAGCAAGCATCACTGTCCTTACCCAAGATCCTTAAAGGAAAATCTCCACAGGTTTGCATATTAGTTAAAATAGTAATAGCTGTGTAACAGATATATACTAAAATCTCAGCAGTCTGAAACAAAAAAATCTATTCTTCATTCACACAATAAGGGATTTGGCTGTTTCTGATCAGATAGTCTATAACTGGTGATTCAGGACCCAGCCTCCTTCCTAATCTTTAAAATATGAATTCCAAGTTCACCTTGGGTATCAATACTAGACAACAGAATGGGAAAGAGAGAAGATATAGGACCATACAGAACAAGTGACATACATCACGTCTTCTGATACTCCATCGACCAAAAACCAATTATATGACCAAACCTACATGTATGGGAAACACAGAAGTGTAATCTCACTATGCATGCAGGAAGAAAGGAATTGGGCGTGGTAAACAGCCAACTAGTGATTACTAAAGGATGGAGTTTTTATTTGGTATGATGTTGGCAATAATACAATAAGAACTGGAATTGTGGTTTAGTGAAGTGATAGAAAGTGTTCCATCTTAAATCTCCTAGGGGAAAGGATTGCACTCTAGTAAAAGGGTTGTCTGACTTCATTCAACGAGCTGAGACTTTGGATCCCAAGGGAAATTTCAGTGTGGAATAACCCATGGCTGAGCACACACTCAGTGAGGCTGGACTTGAAGAAACTTGGCAGTCTCAGTCAGTGATGATAGGGAAAACAGCCTTAAGACAAAGGACCTCTTTGGATCTTCCAGATGTTCACTGGAATATAAGTCTTCCCTTTAGGCAAACAGCTGTCAGTGGTAGTCACAGAGCGTTCCTGTCACATCTGAGTTTCTACTCTAGTAATTTATGAGAGCTGTCAATATTTACTATTCGATATGAATCAAAGCCCTCTGGAAACTTTTTGGCTTTATTGTGGTGCTTAGGGGGAAGAAAAAGATATTCTTGTAATAATGAGATGGGATGTTGAGTTGCTTAGTGAGAATTTAAATGATTATGTGCTTTTATTTTGTTTCTCCTGCTATGGGTAAAGTGGGGCATATCGGATATACCGTATTTCCCTGAAAATAAGACCTAGTCAGACAATCAGCTCTACTGCATCTTTTGGACCAAAATTAATATGACTCAGTCTTATTTTACTGTAATATAAGACTGGGTATAATATAATATAATAATATAATATAACATAATATAATATAATATAATACCAGGTCTTATATTAATTTTTGCTCCAAAAGACGCATTAGAGCTGATTGTCCGGCTAGGTCTTAGTTTCGGGGAAACATGGTAGTTATTTTGTTAATCAAAAAATCACCTACAGATATTTGAACAATATTATATGTTTATTTGTATAGACATAGAATTTATCATTATAATGATAGAAGCAGATAGGGACTAACGTATACATTGCGCTAATTCCAAGGCACTTATGAATTTCTTGGGATCAGAATGGAGATTGCTGGGATGGTGAAATCATATTAAGTTATGTCCTGGTTCCTGTGTGTAAGAATTTTTCTCATAAGGCAGAAAAGCCTAAAGTTGTGATGAAAACAGGTGAGAAAACAGAACCGGAATACTGTGATTCAAATGGCTTTTCTAACTTTCACATATGAAAGGCTAACTCAGATCAAGTCAAATTTCAGGAGTGGAGTATATCCTACTGAGACCAATTTGAGCAATTTTAAGTGGTTTCCTTTGGTCTCTGGCCCAGTGGATTTCAAGGAGAAAGTGGCAATATTTGGTTATTTCTGGAAGATCAGGCATCTCTGTAACTGCATCAGGTTGTTTTAGCCCCATAGCTCCAAAGCATCACCTGCTTCTCTGGTTCCTGAACTGGCCTAAACTCTACAGAATCTTTAAATTTATTGATAACCTAAAGATGCCCTTGTGTCCTAAAACTAAGATGACCATATAGTTTATCTCCAAGCCAGGAAAGCTGAGAGAGAAAAAAAAGAGAAAATATTACTAACTGCACAGGACAGTAAGAATAAAGCAGCTGTATTCCTTGCAAACCGGGATCAAAAAAGTTTCTCAAAGTATTGTGTGAAAAATTACTGCAAGAGAATCCCACGCGGAGGTTCATGAAATGCAAATTCCTATTTCCTAACCTATACCAACTAAGAATCTGGACACAGGGGCCAGGAATATGCACTTTAAGAAGCCACCCAACTCTTAACTCATGTTTCTTATGCATGTTAAAATTTTCATGGTCTTAGATAACAAAACCAACGGGAACAATGTTGAAATGAATCTGTCTCATGCAGTTGAAATGCACAGTAGTATTTGTAAACGGCTTTCAACCAGAATAATAGAAAGTTGTTTAAGAGTTTTGTCCTTTTATTTTTTCCTTATTTCAATCTTAAATTATGTACAATAGACTGTTACCTTCACTGATATAGAGCTAGATTTAAAGATTTCACAGAAAGACAAATATTGTATACTGTTACTTACATGTGGAATCTAGAAGAGTCAACCTCATAGAAGCAGAGGAGAATGGTGGTTGCCAGGGGCTGAGGGAGGGGGTAATGGGGGGGGTGATGCTCAAGGGTACAAAGTTTCAGTTATCTTATTTAAGATAAATAAGTTGTGGAGATCTATACAGCATAGTATAGATTAGCATAGCCCATAGCTAATAATACTGTGTACTTGTGTACTTAAAATTTGCAAAGAGGGGAGATTTTATGTTGTGTTCTTAAACACACACACACACACACACACACAAATTACAATAAAGGGGACAGAAGGAAACTTTGGGAGGTAATGGATACGCGTATGTTTATGTTTATGGCCTTGATGGTGATGATGGTGTCATGGGTTTATACCTATCTCCAAACTCATCAAGTTGTACACATTAAATATATTCAGCGTTTTACATGTCAATTATACCTCAATAAAGTGTTTTGTTTTTTTCAAAAATAAGATTTCACATGTCTTTTGACTTTTGTGCCATATTTTGCATTTTTCCCTCTGAAGGCCTAGAAGTTTAGTTTGGAGTGATATTAATATATCCCTTTACCTATTCAAAAAGGGTTACCTTAATACTATAATTTCAGGCTTTCTAATATAATAACAGTTTCATTATGACATGATAGCTAAACATCTTCCAAGTATAAGGCATTGTGTCTAAATTTCAGAGTGAACAACAATATTTCTCTTTAAAAATAAAACTGTATAACCCATGGAAAATAACCTCTGTTTACATTTGTCTATTTAATCATGGGACATAAATTTACTCTCAGTATACAGTTTGGAAGTTTAAGGAGCCATGTAAATTCACAGTTGCTGTTTCTTTCAGGGCTACAGAAGGCTTTCTTGCATTTGTTCAAGAAAAAAAGATGGAAAGATGGTAACTTTATTGGTGTGACAGTCAAGAATCTAAGTCTATGTCATGCTTTTGACATTTATTTGATGCCTCGTTTAACTTAAGCTAGAAAATCAATCTTTCCCCTCCAAATTGCATCTCAGCAAGTCTTTGGATGAGAACAGAATCACTAGACCACCCTGTCTCCTTTATAGACTTCTGAGTGCATTTGTTACATTTTACTGCAGTTATTTTTTTTTTTATGGGGGAACTTCATTATAAACTTGATGGTTTCCGTGCCTCAATCAAAACTAACACTATTATGAAAATTCAGCAAAAATGTGTACTCTCGATCCAGGAAACCCTAAAAATCATTAGTGTTCTTGAGAGTAGTTGATTTGATTCATTTCAATCAATTTAATTCAAGTGTCAGTTCAAGTATTTAGTGTTTATTAAATGTCAGGCATATTATGAGATGTCAAAGATACAAAGATGAAGGTATTTTAAAGAATCTATTGTCATTAGAGCATAACAAACAATTGAGCTACACAGTGGTTATTTACATATATAGTGTAGTTTTGAGGAGAAAGTGCTTTGAGTGGGAAAGAAAATAGGTTTCACTGATGAGATCATTTATGCATTAGGGTTTTAAAGGATGATTAGGAGTTTTCTGAGGGAATGAAAGGGGAAAATATTTTTGATAGCACGAACAGCAACTGCTAACAGTTGTAAAACAACAAGCATAGTAGGTTTTAAATACCGGTATATAGTATGAAAAAGAGATTAGCTAAATTGGCAGACAGGAAAGAAAACAGAGACCTTTAATGACATGTTCAGAAGTTAGACATTATCTTCAATGCAATGGCAAGACATGGAAGTTTTTAGGTGGGTAGTTGATCAAATTTGCAATTTTGAAATAATAATATTGGTAGTCATGTTGAGGATGAATAGGAAGGGCAATGGTTGAGATGGAAGGGGAAGAAATGGATGGAGGCCAGCCTAGGTTAGTCATGGCAAGGGTCTGAATCAGGGCAATGGAATTTGATTAAAATGAGGGGCTCAAGAAGTATCTAGTAAGAAGAATTGACTAGCCTTGATGATATATTGGATAGCAGGAGAAGTGGGAAGGGGAGAAATGTGAAAGAAAGGCAAGGATCCAAATTCCTCCCATACTTCTGTCTTTGCTTATTGAACAGTGGTACCAACAATAAATGACACCTGATTTTGAGGCCATATGCTTTAGTTGAAGAAGGAGTATGATTGCTTACAATTAGAATAGTATGCCAGTTACCGGAAGATTCAGACAGTGTTGCAATCTTTCTAAATTCACATACAGAAACACATAAACTAATAGCCCCAGAAGTTTGGTGTTCCCTGATGTTGGCTCAGAGTGTCAATGACTCTGGCTTCCTGAACTGTTTTATCCCTGGTTATGTCCCAACTCTGGTGCTAATAACATTGTGGGGACAGAGTCCCAGAGAGCAGTTTCCAGGCTCTCGTCCTCACGTGGAAAGATGCTGGCTCAGGTAGTCGATGGCTATCAGCTGTGACTAGTTGGCCATCAGCTGTTACTGGTTAGCCATTAGCCACTAATAGAACTGCCATGGCTACACCGGTGGGTTGGTTGGTTGGCATAGAAGCGGACTGTGGATTGCGGATCGTGTGGCTCCTGCTTCCTATGTCTCCAACCCAGACGCCAGCGATAAATAGTGGTATGAACCATCTATCCATGGCTCCATTGGTGTTCCTTTTTGGTCTCACCATATCCTGCGTTATTGTGCGGGGAGCAGAAGACAAACATGGTATAGGAATCATTATCCCAGAGACCTATTTATTGACCTTAATTGTTGAAGTAGGAGTCACCACTCAGTGCTTTACACTGAGTGCTCTTACTTCTTGGCTTGCCTTTTGAATGTTGCGGTGTAAATCCAGTAGTTTTTCCTTTGGATAGTAATCTTGCTGCTTTGGTCTTTGTTAGATTGCTTGTCTGGTTGATATCTGAAGTCTTCTAAACATGCCTCTTCTTCTCATTTCAGAGATAGGAAGTTGTGGGGACAGAGCCCCAGAAAGCATTTTCCAGGCTCTCGGCCTTACATAGAAAGGTGCTGGCTCAGGTAGTAAATGACCATCAACTGTGATTGGATGGCTATCAGCTGTGGCTAGTTGGCCGTCAGCTGTAACCAGTGAGCCATTGGCCACTAATATAACTGCTGTGGCTACGCTAGCAGAAAATGGAGGCTAGCAAGAGCGGATTGCAGAGAGGTGGATTCCGCCAGCGAGAATATAGTGGTATGACTCCCCTACTTATGGGTCTGTGGGTGTTCCTTTTTGGCCTCACCATATCCTGCGTTCTTATGTGGGGAGCGGGAGCAGAGACCCCACACGACAGAAGTGCATCAAGAAGTCTTAACTATAAGTTGAGTTGGAGGGGAAGAAGTTAAAGACAAAAAGTTGCCTACTTTTAATCAGTCAGACTTAAATATTCAGCACTTAAATATTCGGCCCATCTGTTGATTATGACTTGGTGAAAAAAAAATGGGATGTGTGTGAGCAGATTTGGCTATTCCGTTTTAGCTGCTTGTAATGATGGAGTTTTGTAATCAAGAGTTTTATTTTACTCTCAGTCTAAGGAAGCTTCTGAATAAATTCTGTGACTCAAAGGGAGAATGAAAATAAGCAAGAGATTGAATTCCCCCGAATATGGGTAGAAGGAATTCTGTGGCTTTAGAACTATAAGAAGTGATCAAGACATATGCTTCACTTATCTATTGTAGTATAACAAGCTACACCAAGACTCAGTGGTAGATATTACAAAAAAACATGTTGTTATAGTCAGGCCTTTGTGAGTTAAGAATAAAGATAAAACAAACTGGGGAAGCCTCATCTCTGTTCCGTCATAACTAGGCCTCGGCTGTGGTGGCTTGAATGGCTGGAGATTAGATGACTTGACTAGGGTCATATGTCTGGGGGCCTTAATCTGGTTAATTTTTTTTCCTATGTGTCGTGCAGGGGACCCTGCTCGCTGCGCCATTTGTCGTGCAGGGTCTCAGCTCCCACTCCCCGCCCAAGAACACAGGACACGGTAAGGCCAAACAGGAACACCCACGGAGCCATAGACAGGGGAGTCAAACCAATATATTCTCGCTGGCGGCTGGGCTGGAGACACAGGAAGCAGGATCTACATAATCTGCCTAATAGCAGTCCGCGCTTGCCAGCCACCATCTTCTTGCTAGCCCCCATTCCTTCCTTTCTGCTAGCATAGCCACAGCCGTTATATTAGTGGCCAATGGCTTACGGGTTACAGCTGACGGCCAACTAGCCACAGCTGCTGGCCATCTGATCACAGTTGATGGCCATTTACTACCCGAGCCAGCACCTTTCTATGTGAGGCCGAGAGCCTGGAAACTGTTTTTTTGGGGTTTTGTCCCCACACTCCACCCCTACAGGGTCTCGCCTCACAATCTACGCGACAAGCGTCTTCTGCGAGGGGCCCTGTGCAAGGAGCCTGGAGGTGAATGCAATATCCTGGACACAGCCAGGCTCTCTGAGCACAGCCAGGGTTTCTCAGGGCACCACCAGTACTTCTGGGCACAGCCAGACATCCTGGGCTTCTTAGGGTACCACCTGTCTCCCCGGGCACAGCCAGGTTTTCTCAGGGGACCACCACAGTACTTCTGGTCACAGCCAGACTTCCTGGGCTTCTTAGGGTACCACCGGTCTCCCCAGGCACAGCCAGAGTTTCTCAGGGCACGGCCACTCTCTCTGGACACAGCCAGACTTCCTGGACACAGCCAGGGCTCACAGGGCACTGCCACTCTCTCTGGGCACAGCCAGACTTCCTGGACACAGCCAGGGCTCACAGGGCACTGCCACTCTCTCTGGGTACAGCCAGACTTCCTGGACACAGCCAGGGCTCTCAGGGCACTGCCACTCTCTGGACACAGCCAGGGCCTTTCAGGGCACTGCCACTCTCTCTGGGCCTCTCGGGGTACTGTGCTGGAACAACAGCGGCTCACATCAAGGTGCTTACATATTATCAATGGCGGCCAGTCAAGACACAAAAGCAAACATCCGCCAGTCCCACTACATGGTGGTATGTTCCCAAACAGTCAAGCGTCCATTAAATTAGGGATGGAAGGCAATTCCCCATAGTCCATAGTCATTCGCCAGGGCTGTCCTGGGGGTGAGGGATGACCTTGACCTCACCCTCATCTCCCACGGAGGACTCAGCAAGTGTTTCCTCCTGGGACAAGTCCCGCATCCAAGTTGCCTCAGCAAGCAGTTCCCAGCTCACAGAGCAGCAACAACCTTCGCTTTCTTCGCTTTCTCCGGCCTCTGCTGGTTGGGGAACCATCCACATCTTTCCACCCCTCCACGGGAATCGAGCTCTCCGGGAGCTGCTCCTCCTGGTCTTCCTCAGACCGAGCTTTCATACGCACAAACTGCACCGCTGCCCTTCGGAAAGCTTTGGCTGGCACCGTATCCTGCCGACTACGCCATGTGTCGCGCAGGGGACCCTGCTCGCTGCGCCATTTGTCGTGCAGGGTCTCAGCTCCCACTCCCCGCCCAAGAACACAGGACACGGTAAGGCCAAACAGGAACACCCACGGAGCCATAGACAGGGGAGTCAAACCAATATATTCTCGCTGGCGGCTGGGCTGGAGACACAGGAAGCAGGATCTACATAATCTGCCTAATAGCAGTCCGCGCTTGCCAGCCACCATCTTCTTGCTAGCCCCCATTCCTTCCTTTCTGCTAGCATAGCCACAGCCGTTATATTAGTGGCCAATGGCTTACGGGTTACAGCTGACGGCCAACTAGCCACAGCTGCTGGCCATCTGATCACAGTTGATGGCCATTTACTACCCGAGCCAGCACCTTTCTATGTGAGGCCGAGAGCCTGGAAACTGTTTTTTTGGGGTTTTGTCCCCACACTATGTCACATCTTTTGGGGCTGGAATGTTCAAGATGGCATCTTTACGCACGTGTCTGGTGCTTGGGCAGGGCTACACTGAATGGAAAACCTGGAGCTGGTCTCTCTCTTTCCATCTCTCTCTATGAAACTTGTCCATATAGCTTAGGATTCCTTGTAACCTGGAAATGTTAAAGTAGTTGGAATTCTTACATAGTAAGTGGCTTCTCTCACAGTGAACATGGCGATATGCTTGGGTGGAACCTGTAAGGCTTCCTGTGACCTAGCCTCAGAAGTACGAGACCACCTATTCCATTGCATTCTGTTGATCAAATCATCCACTAGGTCAGATTCAAGAAGGGGAACATTAAGCTCTACCTTTCAATGAAAGGAGTAGCAAAGATTTTATGGTTATATTTGAAGTACCATACAGCACATGATGAAACACTCTTACGATGATGACTTTTCAATTGAAGTAGAAATTAATCTCTCCTATTTTCTGAAGTGCAATACTCTCTGGGTGAGAATAAAAAAGTGAAGGCATAGAATTCGTTGCATTCAGCCTGATTTTCAAGATACTGGATTAGGGATCTTTTCATTAGGTAATCGTTTTCCCACACCAGCGACCAATGATAACTACAGTAACTTTTAATTGAGCAACTACAATCGCTAGACACTCTGCTTGTGCTTTACTTATTTGATCTCAAGTCCCCTGCAAGATAGGTATTACTATTCTCATATTGTACATAATGAGGTTGAAGCTTATTAAGTCATATTCTCAAACTTACGGTAATAGGATATATTTAAATTCAAACAAAGTTTAAAGGCTAGCTCTTGCTGGTTCCACTATATTCTTCTATGTGTAATGGAAACACAGTTTTAGACATCATTACACAGAGGTAGTAAAATCTTAGTTAACTGAGATGCTTGACTCATGTTTGATCATTTTCGTGTGAAATATTTTATTCTAGGTACCATTTTGTGTGTCATTTCAATTCTGCTTTAGAGTTAGTCCCAAATATTTTTGTTTTAACTTAATAAAAAGAGTAATTTTTAAGTAAATACAGTTAAAGTTTGGTAAAATAGTTCAGATTTTTATGTTTTTTTTTTCTTTCCCACCAGAAGGATGGGTTAAAAGGTTGAAAGCTCTGATGCAGAAAATAAAAATAAATATGCATGGCTCATGGAACCCACAGGTTTTGGTTCTTTGCTGCAAATACTTGTTTTGAATCTAAATGTGAAATTTTGATTAATTGAAATCGTAACCTTTTCATGTATATAGGCTGGACACTTGGGAATTATTTTCATGTCTTTCTTATGCTTCCATGTAATTACGGAAATAAAAATGGGTTTATTTAGCAAGATCTCATCCCTCTTCTGATTTCCTTTCTTCCTGTTTCTGCTCAGATTTAGATTTTTGATAACTTTTCTATTTGCTTCTAGGAATTATCCAATTTTGAGCCATCTTACATTGTTCTCTGAGCCATGGTCCAGCTGTTATTCACAAACAAGTTACTTCACATCTCTGCAAATTAATCTCTTTATTTATAAAATCTCACCTCCTAGTATTGTTGTAAAAATAAAGAAAATGACACCAACATAAATAACATTCTGCTTGTTGCCTATGTAGATATAGACATAGTTAAAGATGAATTTTGTGGCTCCAATGATGAAACTGATATCAGGTTTATTTCTAAAAATGAATGAACACAGAGAACACATAATGAATAAGCAACGCAAAGGCTCACAATATATGAGCAAACCAATAGGTCCGCCACGTATAAATCCACCAGTTGTTTACTGTAAAACACCAGGGGGCAGCATTCATGTAAATAATAAAGTCAATGACTCTCCTAGAAATATGCAGTGCACATTCTCTACAGCTGAATATGCAGGCCCTGAAAGCACACTTCAATGCTATATTCTGCCTTCCTTAGATGCAGTAGGGAGAAGAGAAAGAAGATAATGAGCTCGGGGGGAAAGTAAATAGTTAGTTACTATTTGTTCTTCTCCAGGCCTCCTACTTTACAGGCTTATGTCAAAGGGGGGTTGTTGATTTTATTCAGCACCCTGTAGTCATAGTGAGCTGTGCTGCCTCTTCTATCAAGGGGGTATTTACAACAGTAGGTGTAACAATAATTACAGTGCCTGGTGTAGGTAATGGTCACCTCACATCTCTCCCATTTGGATTCTCCCTTTTGTGGTGCTAATTGGGTGTTGTACTAGTTCTTATGCAGAGTCCCTGAATATTCAGAGTCTGGGTTGTCTAGGCAAAGAAAACCACCAAATCTTCAAGTTATATTACAAAAAGGTCCCTACATTTCAAGCATACCATTTTGTTTAAATTCAAACTACTGGATTATAATCATGTTGCATCTCTTCCTTAGGTCTTAATGCCCACAGTCCTCCACAAATTCTGTGGACAGCAGGTTTTAAACGTGGTATTTGTGTTGGGAGGAGACTTTGGGCTTCATTATGTTTGGATTTCCTTCATTATGTTTGGATTTCCTGGGGCCTCTTTAATATTCAGGCTAAACACAAGTTCCCACCTACTCTGTTAGAATGTAACCTCTCTCTTCGAACACTTTTGACATCTTATTGTATATAGAAGAAAGTAAGTTGTGTAAGTCTTTACCAAAATCACTCCAAATTTCCTAACATTGCTGCATTTTCCTCTTTCAAGCTTCAGTTTAAATGTCACTTCCATGGAAAGGCCTTCCTGACCAGCTTATCTAAAATAAAATTATCTGTGTCATGCTTTTACAGTCCCTTATCTCCTCCTCCAATTAACTATACACTATAAGAATAGTGATCTTTATAGCTCAACCTGTTTTCTGTCTATTCATTTCCTAAAAGTAAGCACTAAATGAACATGTGTTGGATAGAGAAATATATGAAGAAAGGAGGGAATGAGGAAGGGCAGAAGGAAAGAAGGACCTTTGATAAGGACTCTCTCTGTCTTAGTTCATTCTGGCTGCCATACAAAATACTACAGACTAGGTAGCTTGTAAGCAACAGAAATTTATTTTGCAAAGTTCTAGAGGCTGGAAAGTCCAAGATCAGGACTCCAGCATGGTTATGTTCCAATTAGAGACTTCTTCCTGATTCACAGGTGGTACCTTCTTGCTGTGCCCTCATATGGTAGAAGGGGCTAGGAAGCACTTTGGGCCTCTTTTAAAAGGCATTAATCCCATTCATGAGGGCTCCAGCCTCCTGAGCTAATCACCTTCCCAAGACCCCACCTCCTAATACCATCAACTTTGAGGATTAGGATTTCAATTTACGAATTTTGTGGGAACACAAACTTTCAGCCCCTAGCACTCTCCCTTGACCAAACTTGAGTCACGCTCCTCTGATTCCTGTTTCTAACTGGTCCTTGACCTTGGGCTTTGTCCTTGGGCCCCTTGAACCAGTTTTAATAAGACTCCCACTGATTCGGTTTAGGGAAAATCCCCCACCCTTGATATCTGAAGAAACTTTTTATTCCTCACCTTCGATATTTTATCACCCTGGCCTGCCTATTTCCTATTATTTACACTGAAACACTTAATATGGTTTATATGTTAACTGAACAACCCCAACAAATTTCCTGAAATGGAATAAACCAAAACAAACAAGCAGAAACTATGTATTTTACAATTTAGATATTTAAAAACGTAATTTCTTAGTCAACTAATAATCAACATGGTGTTAACAAACACTACTTTGTTTGCAGTAACATGGCCTCTGTCGACAAAAAAATCATCCAGCCTAAGAGAAAATTTATGAGTTTATTTGAGCCAAACTGACAATTGCCGCAGAACAAAATCTCAACGGATTGAGAAAATGTTCCACAAGATGGCCATTTTGCAATTTAGTTTATACATTAGAATCGAAGGAGAAAGGTTACATGAAATCCATTGGTGGTAGATTAAGAGGTTGGGAGAAAGCAAAGCGGGGAAATCTCTGGGATTGGATAAAAAGTAAATTGGAGAGACAGATACTTCTTTTACATTGGTGGGTGCAGGATAGTTACTAGTTAGCATTTTACAGCACATAGAGATGGTAATCAGAGGACAAGAACAACAATGAGGGATTCTGTAGTTTCCTGCTCTGGTGTGAGGGGTGGTGCCCTGAGGAGTCTGGCAAAAGGGATTACTCTGACATCCCAAGAGTAAGTTATCTTAGACCCAAAAAAGACAATAGACAGGATCTCTTAAGGTGAAGATTGACTTTTGTCAAGCAAGCTACAGGCCAAGGATGTGACTACTGGCAATGACCTCCTTTTAGTTAGGAATTTTTATGTTCAGATCTTCCTATGTTGTTCATTTCGGTCTCTGCGTTTGTAGGGCCTGCCATGCAGGCCTCCCCTGAGCTTGTCAGGTTTAGTATGTGGCCTCCTATTCTCCTACACCTCTCTCAACCCCAGTAACGAGCTTGCACACTTTCTTCTATGACACCTTGCAGGCTTTTTAAAATATCTGAACTTGATTCTAAAATGTTACCCAGTGTATTTGGAATGTAACTCAAGATTTTTTTTCAACCATTATGTTATTATAAAAGTCATCTTTAGTTTAGAGATGTAAATATGTTTTATTCCTGTATAATCATTGGCTGAAGAACATTTGATTGAGAAATAATTATATTCTTGGTAGTGTAGGTTTAACAACAAAGAGCTCTTCTAACGGAAGCAAAGACAGCTAGTTCATCGGGTGTACTGGTATCTCCATACAGGTATTGTTGAGGAGGAAAACTTTTCCTCTAGCCTTCAAGGTTCTTCTGGCTGGTCTAATAATCAAATTGACAAGAGACAGATTAGCAAGAGAAAAACAAATTAAATTTTAGTAAAATGCATACGTCCTGCATACAAGGGAGAGAAACACTAACTCCCCAAAATTGGGGAAGCCATTACTTAAATCCCACCTTCAGCTAAAGACAAAGATGTTGGGGGTGGAAAGGAGAGTCAGTTAGGGGAGGTTACCAAGAGGTTACTATCATAAAAAGGGTAAGATTGTTATGTAGATTTCAGTCCCATTCTCCATGGACAGTGAAGGCAGGCCTGATACAGGGAGGGAGACAGCCTTACAGATGGAAATTTCCCTTACAAATGCAAATGACCTTTTACAAAGGGCAACTTCTACTAGGTTTTCAGAGCTTCTCCCAAGCCTGCTGTTTCTTATAATTAACCAGCCTAAAATAATCAATATCTCCAAAGAGGCATATTTTGGGGTGGCAAACTCTGCTCCCCGTCAGTATTGCTAACCAGAGTATGTTTTAATAAATGTTATTTTCTAACTTTTTTCTATTCTGAATGAAAGTAATTCTAAACAAAAATTTAGTTTAACTTAGTCTTCTCTTCTAAAATTCAGTTAAAACTTTTTGTGTTTTTTTTAAAGAATTTAATTCAATTATGCAAAAATATATCTAGGGCTTATATTTACAATGACGCCCACTCCATCCCACCTATCTCACTTGTGTTTGTATATATTCTGAGTGAGTCAGTCTCCTTTTAGGGTTTTCCAAGACCTCTGGATGTTTCTTAGTTGATAGTCA
The DNA here is from genome assembly GCF_964194185.1 of Rhinolophus hipposideros. Taxonomy (NCBI): domain Eukaryota; kingdom Metazoa; phylum Chordata; class Mammalia; order Chiroptera; family Rhinolophidae; genus Rhinolophus; species Rhinolophus hipposideros. Next base: position 100,803,913 of record NC_138046.1, read on the forward strand.
TCTCCATATGTACATCTGAACCATTTGCATAGTTTTTTTGGTAAGTTTCTTATTCGAGAATCATAGCAATATAGAAAATAATTTTATACAAACTTTATTCCAATTGTAGACACTCTGCGCCCCTCCCCCCAATACAGTTGAAAAGTCATCAGAAATGACCTTGTTTGGGAGAGTAGAGAGATGAGTACAAAACAGAAAGGAAATCATGTAACTGATTTAGTTGGGGATGAAGGAGTAAGTAACTGTCCTTTGCTTGAAAAAAAGTTGAATTTCCTACTAGAGGAGAAATTGCTTTAAAATGTTTAGCTGTGCTAGTGATTAACTCTATTGAAAATTAAGTTGCATTAGTAAGGTGTTGCAAGAAACTAGTATATAGTTTTTTGCTGTAGTAAAAAATTATGGTAGACAGAAAGAAGATACCATTTATCAAATAGCCTGAAAATAGAGCAGTCGAATACAATTTGTCATTTGTATGTGTGTGTCAGCAAAGCTGCCTTTGACACTAACATTCATTTTTTTCTGACTCTAAGACAGTAGTTTAATAGATAATTGTGGTGGAAAGAACTGATTGATATCCTGTTTCCCCGAAAATAAAACCTAGCCGGACCATCAACTCTAATGTGTCTTTTGGAGCAAAAATTAATATAAGACTGGTTCTTATTTTACTATAATATAAGACTGGGTCTTATCTAATCTAAGACCAGTTCTTATATTAATTTTTGTTGCAAAAGACACATTAGAGCTGATGGTCCGGCTAGGTCTTATTTTCGGGGAAATACTGTATCCAACAGGAAGTTCTCTTAATAGTGATTACATGTAAAAATGCCTAGGAGGAAATGGGCTTGACAGTAACCATCAGTAAAATTTCAAAACTCAGATGAGAATCATGTTGACAGCAAGGTATGTAACATAGAAAACAGTTTCAGCTGTGACACTATATATTTATCTATATATCAAATATATGTGCAAAGACAGTGTGGTGTGGTGGAATGAAAACTGAGTTTGCAATCAGGGCATGTGGATTAGGTTCAAGCTGAGTTCTTACTACTTGTACTGTCTTGGAGAGTAAAAGCTCTGGGAATAACATTCTTTGACTTTAAATTATCTTTAAGGATATTTTGGGCTCTAAATCTCCCTGGTATTTTGATCCTATTTTATAACTGTAGGGATATTATATGTAGGAAGATAGTTCGATTAATGGATGTATGTATGGATGGGTGGAAAGATGAGTGGATATACACACACATACACATATATGCACAATATGTATAATATATATGTGTGTATGAATATATATGTATGTATGTATATACACATATATAGGTTATTTTCATGCATATGTTTATATATACAGTGGCATCACAGATTCTCCCAACCATAGTTTTCCTTTGCAAATATGAAACTTTTGACTTGCGTATATGACAAATCATCTATCATCTGTTAGTAGAGACGTAAGACCTCTTAGCAAATGGGATTTGAAACAGTTTTAGGTTATGAGAGATACTACTAAAATAATCCACAAATATTCATATGCATGTATTATGAAAATGCTTCTTAGTAGATACAAATATAAAAGGTGAATACTAAAAGTATCATGAATATATCAGTAAAGAATTCCAGTATTGAAAATGTACTGGGCAGTGCTATTATGAATCCAACTATGACAAAATAATAACTTTCACTTTTGATATATAGTACACATACTATTGGCAGAAACATATTTTTCTAGCAATGACTTTAATAATATAACTCATGTGAATAATATACAAATAGTGAAATCCATGTTTTACTCCTTTAACCAACATGTTTATGTTCATGGAACATTAAAGACCTCTGTTATCAATTTTACAGAGAATTTTATTAAATATATATAATTACACAGTGAGTAGATAAACATTTAGATCTGTCTTCTAGACAAGTTGAATACATTTCTGTGGAGTAGTTGGCTTTGTTTGAGTACAATAGGCCTATCAGTGAGAGGTCACAAGTAATCAGCTATCTATATATACTTGGGAGTTTAGAAATAATTAAGAATTTACATGGCAAGCTGAAATTTAAAATGACCATACAATTATAGAACTTCCAAGCTGAAAAGTGCCTCATTCTTTTTTAAATGTAAGAAACAATAGCTAAGTCATTAAAATAGATTTTTTAAAGTCTCATGGAATGGGAGTGATAGAAATAAGACTTTGAAACCCATGCTTTTGGGGCCAATGCTCTTTCCATCATACCATGTTTCTTTCCAACATTTGTTAAATCAAAACACACACAAATGTATGCACACATGTGCACATGCGTGCACACATACAAGTGGGTGCAGAAAAATTAATTTACTTCTACCCTTGTAAGTTCTGGTTGGATTAATAACCAAATTATCATGAGATAGATTAACAGGAGAAATGACCAAATTTATTACATATGTGTTGATACATATAGGTGTTCCATAAAAATATGAGACATGAGGTAAGGCTTATATGACATCTTGAGCAAATGCGGGCAGTGGTTTCATATTTCGAAGAGAAGGAAGGCAATTCACATGGAGATGGAAATGCAAATGTTTGGTAAACAGATGTTTGTTGGGCCATCTTTAACAATGGGACACAGAGAGGACTTTGATCAAATGGGCCTGGCTCGATTCTTCTCTACCAACTAGTTCATATTAAACTATAGTTACCTGTGATGATAGCTCCCTTCCTAGAGCAGATCCTCTATCTAAATTCTTTTAAGCCGTTAGGGGTCAGGTCTAAGGTTCTTTCTGAGTCTTTTGTTTCTTAATAACCAGTTTAAAATCAATATCCCAAAAGACATATTTTGGGGTGGGAAACTCTGGTCCCCCTCAATGACTATTCTTGAAATCTCCATCCCCCTACTCAATTTTCTTGTACTCCACAGGACTGCAGAATTCCTTACACAGAAATCCCTAATTATATCTAACACTATTACCCATTTGGCTTTTCTTTACTACAAACTGTACATTATTTTTTTATGAAGATGGTATTCATCTCTCTCCTCCCAAGCATTTCACTTATATTTCAGAAAAGGAAAAGATGTGATCAACTGGATCTGAAATTATACAATTTGGGGGGCAATTTTGGAAAGTGGAAACACTTCGATTAATTCTTTATCATGTCCTATAAAGTATTATGATGATTTTATGCTTTATTCTGGCCTTTTTTGCTGCATTATACCTTTATTGAGGAGGGGGAATAAGATTTTTCCTCTTTTTATAGTTACCACCTCACCTAGTTAGGGTCAATTCATCAGGCAAAACAAAGACTTGAGATCCTTCAAGGCCTTCCCATCCCTAAGAATGGGGTCTTTGGCAAACTAAGACCATTAGGATGGCCATCTATTTTGTACATAAAGTTTTATTGGAACACAACCAAATTCATTGATTTAGCGTGGCTGCTCTCAAGGGCAGAGTTCATTAGTTGCCACAGAGACCATATGGCTGGCAAACCTAAAATATATACTCTCTGGCCCTTTAAGCAAAAGTTTACTAACCTCTGCCTTAGAAAACAAAATCCAAACTCCCCAACTTTCTTTTCCTTTTTTTTTTAAATATCTATCATATTTGGCATACCTAATTCCTCCTTATTTTTTTGAGGATAATCTCTATTTTGTGTCATCTTTCCAAGGAGAAGAGCTCGGCTCAGGCTTAATCAAATCTTCTCACCTAGAAGACTGATTATAGAGCAAAATGCTGTAACAATGGGAGATGGCTAGAATTATTTAACAGAAGTTATGTTGGTAGTATCCTGCACATCGGTCAGTAGCATTCTGGCCAAATTGTTCCTGTTAGAGGAAGGCTCTCTAACTTCCTGTTTGTGATATGCCAATATATTTTGTTTTTTTCCAGCCCTATAGCAGTATTATGCATCCCTGATGTTTTTCCAAAAATCCTCTTGAAGCCAAGGACAGACAGGTTTGGTTTCCATTATTTGCTACCAAAAACATCCTAACATATACGAAGGTCTGACAATTAAGTTCACGAACTTGTTGCAACGATGTTGCTCACATTTTTTGATATCATAGGGATTAGTCATTATTAATTTGTACCAACTGGACAGTTAACCAAGTTTACTATTTAGAAGTGCTGAAAATGCTGCATGAAAAAGTTAGACGACCTAAACTTTTCGCCAACAATTCGTGGTTCTTGCATCACGACAATGCACCAGCTCACACGGCACTGTCTGTGAGGGAGTTTTTAGCCAGTAAACAAATAACTGCATTGGAATATCCTCCCTACTCACCTGATCTGGCCCCCAGTGACTTCTTTCTTTACCTGAAGATAAAGGAAATATTGAAAGGAAGACGTTTTGATGACATTCAGGACATCAAGAGTAATACGACAACAGCTCTGAGGGCCATTCCAGAAAAAGAGTTCCAAAATTGCTTTGAAGGGTGGACGAGGCACTGGCGTCAGTGCACAGCTTTCCAAGGAGAGTACTTTGAAGGTGACCGATATGATATTCAGCAATGAGGTATGTAGCACTTTTTCTAGGATGAGTTCATGAACTTAATTGTCTGGCCTTGTATACTTGGCATAAAAATACTCTACTAATTTGGTAACTGCTCAGAGCTATTGCTCAGGGATTACACAACTCCAGGAAGTACCACGGTTTACATCATTATGTGTAATTGTGTGGTGCCCCAGCCTTTATAGTTGTAAAAGTCTACCTTGTATATGCTCATCTTTCTAGCTTATCTTCAATTGTCTTACATCCGTGCTGTTTAACCGAATCATTTCCACGTACTTTTACTACCCAGACAAGCCATGGAATTATTTGGTCTTTTATGATCACTTTGTTCTCAACCCTAAATGCAGACTCTTTAGTTTGTTTATCTGACGAAGTCCTATCATCCTTTAATGGTCTTCTCAGATATCACCTGTACTGTAAAACTTCCAAGGCACATCATTTTCCTGTCACCCACCCTAAGTGTTCACAGTCAATGACTTTATTAAAAGTGCACATAGCGCTTTGTATACCTTTTTATCCACTCATCTCATGATGGTTTTATATTAGTGTTCTTACTAACCTGTGTGATTTTTGAGCAAACAGCGTTGTCTAATTGGGGTCTACTAGAGGAGACCCTCGCACATAGCAGATGCTTAAATGACTATATTTTTGTGGACTCTTTAATGTATTCTTTAACACTTATAATTCACTGAATGAATCAAATTATTTAATACTTAAGAGTTCTCAATTCCCTGTTATCACATATATCCAAATGCAGAAATATTTACTTCTTTCTACTAGGTGCCAATGTCAAGTAAAAAATCCTGACTTAGTAAGGAGAGAGTTTATTCAAAAGGATAATGTCAAGGAGGGATCTACTTGCAACAGAGGGGGCAGGACTATTGCAATAGAGAGAACCCTGTGACCATAAAACTACATGCCTATCAAAAGTTGGACAAGAAGGGGTTTTCTTCTATTGGGAGGAGTAAACATGGTTCAAAAGAATAGCATGTGGGGATTTGGGATGAAAGAGTGGCTTGATTGGACAGTAGATCACAGAATATTTCACCCTGAGGTTAGCCTATTCTCAGGAGAGATTACATGTTGACTCCGGCTGACAGTGATTCAGAGTTCTGGAGCCTGGAGGAAGAAGTGAAACTTTAATTACAGTTTATCAGGCATTTTGTTCCAATTAATTCAGCTGATAATTTATGAGGCAAAAATAAGACTTTGGAGGATCTTTGCCTGGCTTTGCCATAGGGGATCCATTTGTGAGTCTTATTTAAATTATAGAGACAAGGGTGGTTCTTTGCAATAAGCTGTTTTCCACAATACAAAGGGCAGAGGGATAGCTTAACTTTGTTGTTTTCCAGGATTACAGGTAAAGGGCTTCAGGCCTCCCCAAGACATGCCATTTTGGCATGTAAATTATTTTGAGCTGAAGGCAATTGAGACCCTGCAGGCTCACGAGAAACTTTTACCCTGTAATAAGAATTATAACCAGAGTTAACACATTTTATGACCTCTCTATAGGGCAGGGCAAACTTCTAATTACTGAACATCTGCTCTTCTTATGTCCTGTGAATGACCTTCCTCCCCTTGAAGCCCCGAGGTGCCTTACTTCATCCGTTGCTCAGAATGTCATATATACCTCATTTTAACTTTCTGTCTCTAAACCTCTCTTGTATGTAGGGGTCTCCGACGCTCATGTGTGTGGAGTTCCCATATGTATGTATGTAGTTAATTTTGATTATTTTCTCTAGTTAATTTGTGTAGTGTCAATCTGATTATTCAACCAGCTGGAAGAACCTAGAAGGGTAGAAGAAAGTTTCTTCCTCCCCTACACAAGGCTCAGATAAAACTCAACATTATCACCAATAACAAAGTTTTCAGTATTGAAGGAGAAAATTATATCTACAAGCAACTTTATTTTCTTTTTCAGTGGTAATCACATAGCCAGTAATATGTCCACTTGTTAAATTTAGTTACCTTTTATCTTAGAGAATTCAACAAATTAAATAGGTCAAGGACAATTTTTTTAAAGAACCAAATATTGCTTTCTTGCCTAAATCTGAGTATGGACTGAGTATCAGAGAGTTATCAGATTTCTTTCAAGCTAAAGTCAACTTCATTCACTTAATAAGACTGTAGAGGGCACAATTATACTGGAATAAAGCTTGAGTGAAAAACTTAGCACTTTATTACATAAAACACATCAAGCTAATACCTGAAGATGTGCTGTCAGTGATTCATATCTATCTTTCAGAACAAAAGTTTTTTTTTATCTTTTTAGAAGAGGGATTTCTGATTTGTCACTCTGCTTTCTTTTTAATTAATCCTAACTGCATTTCATATGGGAAAATATGTTTGAAGAGATGGAATTTTAAATGAGTCCAGCATTATTGTTATAGTCCTCCTGCTCTAAAATATTATTGTAAGGCTAAGGCAAGAAAGTAAGAGATAATAAATTAAGAGAAAACTGCTGGGGAAATGAGCAAGCATTGTTAAAAATAAATGACAGGTTTCTATCCTCTCTTGGAAGTAGCATAGAGTAGTGGAAAGACTAAGGAATTAGTTGGGATATGCATAAGCTATTTGAAGCACAACTTTTTAAAAGCTAAGAAAAGTTTTCTCTAACCATCAAGTTATTTGTTTCAAAATTCAAAATTCTTTAGTGTTCTTGATGTCATTACTACCAAAATAAAGGAGAACTTTCTTCCTATTCATGTACTCCTTTCTTTCCTTGTACTATGGGAAATGTAAAACAAGTGGCATATATGCATTATTTTACATTCTCTTTTTGCCTTACTTTCATTTCACATTTCACCAAGATTTTCTTTTCAACATCAATAATGGCTTCATAATTCCCAAATTCAAAGGTTTATCTTCCATCTCATTTACTTTAAAATCTCAATTGCTTTGATATTTTGCTGCCCACAGTTGACTGTTATCTTTTCCCTTGAGTTTTGTGGCTATAAAATACTTTGTTACTCTTCTTACATGTGCAAGAAATCGGTTTGTTATCTTGAGTGCCTCTTTTTGGTTCTTCCCATCCCATTTTGGGAATTCACCGAACTTCTGTATTTTGTCTGTTGGTTCTCCTTCTCCATCACAATATTTATTCAGACACAGACAATAGTTTAGTGGTTACCAGAGGGTAAGGGGGTGGGGGGTGGGTGATGAGGGTAAGGGGGATCAAATATATGGTGATGGAAGGAGAACTGATTCTGGGTGGTGAAAACACAATGGGATTTATAGATGATGTAATACAGAATTGTACACCTGAAATCGATGTAATTTTACTAACAAATGTCACCCCAATAAATTTTTTAAAAAAAGAATATTCAATTTTACGGTTCCACCTACAACCTGCTTTTGGATTGGATAGTCCCTCAGTGGCAAATGACTCTGGTATTTATATAGTTTACTCTCACTAAAGCTCCAGCTTTATATTGCTAACTGCCTTCTAAATATATACAAATGGATGCCTTGCTATTCCTTCAAAGTCAGCTATTCCAAATCATTTTTCCCCTCCAAAACAAGTCCCCCTTTCTGATTTTTCATTCTTCTATCTCTGCTATAATGTTTAGATTAAAAAAAAAATCATTTGAATATGTTTCAACTTATTCTTTACTCTGTAGGCTCATTGCTATCCTCCTAGGCCATGCCCTTAAGTCCAGGAAACTACTCGAACTACTCATGTCTCTGAGTCCATTAGAATGTTCAAGAGGGCAGAATTTTCTATATGCTTTGTTCATTAATATAGTCTAAGCACAGAGGATGGTGACTGACTCACTGAGTATTTGTTGAATAAGTGAGCCTAAATATTTAAATCTAGACTGTTCTGTTATATAATTTATTTTACATTTTTTACCAAATGAATCTTTTTAATGTCACTCTTCTATTGGTGCTTTTCTGATCAAAAACTCCATTTAGTCTACTTTTTTTCCTTTTGCCTGGTTTTCCGGATTGTCCATTCTTCTATCCTAAGGAGGTCTAAGGAAATGAATTAATGTCATGGGTAAGAGTGAGCATGTTGGAGTTAAACAGCCCGAGTTTGATTATGGTTCCTTCATTTACTAATTGGGAAAGTTATTTAGTTGTTCTGTGCCTTGATTTCTACATCTTTAAAATGGAGATCATCATCATTGGATTGATGTTAGGATGAAATGAGTTAGTGCATCTAAAGTACTCAAACAGTGCTTGGTATTTATAAATATTCAATATGCATTAGCTAATATCATTATTACCTTATTAACCTCTACATTTGAAAATATTCTTTATGCATAAGTCAGTGGTATCCACATGTTAAAAATAACATGTCCTATCTTTCAAACAAAATTTTAAGTATAATCCCAATACATTTATAAAATACAAAATAAGTGCTGCTATGATTATTTGTACCTCTCTTTCATAAACCCACAAGTCTCCTTGACAAAATCCCAAAGTTCCAAGGACTACAGTTTAAACACCATTGGTCTAAATAAGTTTTGACATATTTGTTGTTGATTAAATCATATATAAAACCATCAGATTGTAGAGGTAGCAGACATTTTAATAATTCATCTACTTATTTTGCCTGTCTCAAGTGAGTGTAGTCTAATACAAAGAAGTTATGTTTAAAAGATTATTTGCACAGGCCATTTACATCTATTTTGGTAAATTAATTTAGATCAAAAGAATGAACTTCATTTTTTTTCTAAATAAATGAGGGAGAAGTTTAAATTCGAAATATTTAAGGGATCACAGTACTGTGTTACTATAACTGTCATATACAGAATAAATTATTTGTCCTTTGAATAATTGTGGATGATTTAAAACATTACTTTCTGAATCGAAACTGAGATATAAAAAGTGTTTTTCTGAATAATACTGATAGTAACAATCTTTGCTCTTTTACCTTGAACTCTAAGCTTAGTGAAAGTTTTTAGGCTTCACTGATATCCCCATTTGTAGCAAAAGGATATTTATACTTGTTAACAGGGAATTTTTGAGCAAAATTCATTGGTATCATTAAAAGAAAGGTGTCATCTAAAATTATCCTGTCTTATTCTTTTTTTTCCCCCCGTCTTATTCTTAGAAAGAATAACCTGAATGATCAAATGACCATTTGATTTAATGTCATGCGCTCTTAAAGGTGTGGAGGGGAACAAATCCATGAGCTATTTTAGTGCCTTCATTTTACACAGGAGAAAAATATGAAGCCTGATGAGCTAAGCAATTTATCAAAGATAAATGGATGCATATTAAATGTTAACAAGTATTAAAATCTCTGTTCTCAACCCAGTGCTCTTTCCACCATTTCGCAAATTAATCATATAGTCCCAAACATTGAAAAAAATTTTCTTATGTGTTCTACAAAGAACAAAATGTCATATTTTGGAATCCAGATGACATAACAACTTAAAAAGCAACATTTTTAAATGTACAATTTTAAATTAAAAGTTTGGCTTAAGCAGGTAGTGACTAGTTGATTGGCAGTGGCTTATACTGGAATGGAAAATAAATCAATAAGCAGAAATACTTTGTTCATCTGCTTTTCTTTTTTTTAAATTTTTTTTATTTATTTTATTTTATTTTATTTATTTATTTTTTTATTTATTAGTTTCAGGTGTACAAGACAAGGTAATACTTAAACGTTCATCATTTATATCCCTCATACTGTGAACCCCCCTCCCCCCATCCACTATCCCTCCGATCTCACACTGAACCATCACATTATATATATAAAATTATAGTTGGCATTCATTAATGTTTAGCTTCTGGTGTACAATGCCATGATCAGGTATCCACAGTATCCCTGAGGTGGTCTCCCAAATAGGACGCATGTCCATCGGATACCCAACAAAATCTTTACATTATTGAATACCTTCCCCAAATTAATTTTCAAAAAACCCTGAGGTGCTTTTCTGAATTTTAGTAGACAGAGCTGTTCTAAGTGGGATTGAGAAATTGAAAAAGGCCTATATTTCTGGAGTCTGTTGTTATATTTCTTGAATTCATTTTCCTTTTTCTTTACCCTTTTAGAGGCTTCTTGCCTCTGTTCTGTCCTTCTTCTCCCTAACAAAATTTCTTCTAGGAAATTCATCTCAAACTCATTCATACTAAAACATAAATGGCTCACAAACGTACAGTGCTGTCTCTATCTCTTCTAGGGAAGTGTGAGGAGTAAAATTTAAGAGGAGCAAATTAAAGTAATGTTATAGAATGAGTATCTAAATGTGAGATTTCAGGCATCAATGAAGAAGAAAGTAGCATTTTTAAATTATAGGAGGACAGACTTCCTAGTGCTTCTAAAACCATTGTTAATTTCCACACACACACAAAAAAACAAGCATTGTGTATATATATCACATCTTTTTTTTTTTTTAAAGATTTTATTGGGGAAGGGGAACAGGACTTTATTGGGGTACAGTGTGTACTTCCAGGACTTTTTTTTTCCAAGTCAAGTTCCTGTCCTTTTAATCTTAGTTGTGGAGGGTGCCATTCAGCTTCAAGTTGTCCTTTCAGTCTTAGTTGTGGAGAGTGCAGCTCAGCTCCAGGTTCAGTTGCCGTTGCTAGCTGCAGGGGGCACAGCCCCCCAATCCCTTGCTGGAGTCGAACCAGCAACCTTGTGGTTGAGAGGATGCACTTCAACCAACTGAGCCATCCGGGAGCTCAGCTCAAGGTGCTGTGTTCAATCTTAGTTGCAGGGGGCACAGCCCACCATCCCTTGCGGGAGTTGAACTGGCAACCTTGTGGTTGAGAGCCCATTGGCCCATGTGGGAATCGAACCAGCAGCCTTCGGAGTTAGGAGCACAGAGCTCCAACCGCCTGAGCCACTGGGCCAGCCCTGTCACATCTTTATCCAATCATCTATCGAAGGACACTTTGTTTGTTTCGATGTCTTGGCCACCATGAATAAAGCTGCAATGAACAGAGCACATATATCTTTATGGAGAAATGTTTTCAGATTTTTTGGGTAGGTACCCAGGAGAGGGATTGCTGGGTCATATGGTAATTCCATTCTTAATTTTTTGAGGAGCCTCCACACTGCCTTTCATAGGAGAATTGACTCTGGATGGTGAACACACAATGTGATATATAGATGATGTATTACAGAGTTGTACACCTGAAACCTATGTAACTTTATTAACCATTGTCACCCCAGTAAACTTAACAAACAAACAAACAAATAAAACAAATGAACACATAGAAAATAAAATGGCCAAACACAAAACCAAAACAAAAAATCCAAACTAATGGGACCTGATTACATTGAAACCGAGATTAATCTGTACATTTTTGACTTCTTTAGTAAGTTGAGTCCCTCAGCCCACATACATGGTATATCATTTGATTTACTTAGGTATTTTTTCATTTTTCTCAATAATTCCATAGTTTTATATATAAAAATCTTTACACCTCTTGTTAGATTTATTCTGATATTTTTCATTTTTTAGATGTTACTGTCAAGAGCATTATTTTCTGAATTTCATTTCCTATTTGCTATTGGTTCATACAAATACATATTTTAAAAAATAGTCACCTTATATTCAGTAACCTTGTTAAATTATCTTATTAATTCAAATGACTTACCTATAGAATTTGTTTCACATTTCATAATGACTAAAAGATCTATTCTTCAAAACAATGTAGTAAATCTGAAATTCTATACAAATAACCATGTTCCTAAACATTCATATAGCAAAAATTGACAGAACACAAATCCACAGTGGTAGTGGAAAATTTTAACTAACTTTCTCAGTAGTAGACAGAACAATCAGCCAAAAGTTTGTAGATTTTAATGCAAATATCAAACTTGATCAAATTAAAATATACAATATACTCTGTTTAACAATGATAGACATCACACTTCTTTCAAGTACATATAGACTACATTACAAAATTCATATATGGTTGTACTTAAAGCGATATTTCCAAGATTGAAATACAATAAAATGTGGGGTTTTTTGCATTGGAATATTGAATTAGAAATCAATAAAAAAATATTTAAAAATATATCCAAATGTTGAGGAATTATGCATTTTACTTAAATAATTCACAAATTAAAGAAGAAATCACAATGAGCATAAGAAAAACAAAATTTTAGCTGTACTTGCATAGTTTCTTGTGTATGTATGTATTATAACACCCATCCCATTTCCCGTCACAAGCATATATACTAACAGAGTCTGTGTCCTATTTATTTAGCTTCCTCTAGGATCTAAAAGGCCAATTGAAGACACTCACTAAATGATAATTGATTGTATCAGACAGAACTCTTAGTTTTAAGCAACATGATTTGACTTTGATAACTTTGCAAAGAAAATATATTTATTATAATGATATAGAGTAGTTCACAGAATTGCTTGGAGAGTCAGAGAACTATGGGCCTAAACTACCAGCCAGGAAAAATGTCTAAACTCATTTTGCAGTCTGATTTTGTAAAGATATGATTGCCACTACTGCTGGATTACTTGATGACTCTGCAGATTGTAACGCTGAGCTCACAAACACAGAACTTTAGATGCTGCTGCTTCTGGAAAGTGGATGTTACTTCTACTACATACTGTTCTTTTGTGTGACCAGAATAGATTCCGAAATTGCTGTTTTTCACTCACTGGCAGCTTCTAATTCCAAATCTGGAGCATATATATCTAACTGATAGAATCTGCTTCCTGTGCCATTGCCCTACTTTCAATGGAGACTGAGAAAACAAATACTTCAGATCTTTAGCTTCTATAGTAGAAGGTGGATTTGCCTCATAATGTGGGAAATTCCCCAAACTTAGGAACTGGGACTTGGTTCATGTGATTGATCTCTGACTTTTTGGCACACACGAGTCTTGCAAAGATACTTAGTATAAAGTCTATTAACTGATCTCTGGTTTCTCTGAGCATGATGCCATCAAAAGAGAAGATGAGTGTGATGTCAGAAGGTTAAGGTCTCTGAACAAAGCTGTGACATACTCCTAGAGTGAAAAGATTGAGGCAAGACAATGAAATACTGTTGCCTTGTGAGTTGCAAGCAAATTGTTCTGATGTTCTCAGCTTTTTAGAGTAAAGGAATAAAAGCATGTGCCTAATCAATAGCTATTGATTCCTTAGAAAGCAAAGCAGCCTCCTTAGAACCTTATTGATTTATTCCAGTGAAGAGACCATGTATAGAACAAAGGCCTCAATTTGTTGTCCCTAGCTGATCAAATTTAGCAATCCTTTGTTATACTCCTGAATACTCTGACTTCTACAGTAGACAAACTGAAAAGTTAAAATGAAATGTGCTAGAAATCAAGAGCCCTGAATCTGTCAAATCTTCAATGGTAAAAATAATCACTGTGATTCTCTCAGGGATATAGTTATGCTTTTGGAATATTATTATAGTAGATAGAGGAAGCTCTAGGGGCTTCTAGCAGGCCCTTTATAATAATAAACATTATTCCCTCAGACGTGCAGCCAAGATGGTGATTCTGCTTATGGCTGAGTGTAGCTTTTTACTGATATACTGAGATACTAAGGAAATATCCACGGGATTTTTTTGGGTCTTACTAGTACTACTATGAGGCTAATAAGTCAAAATGCTATTTATGATCTCATCTTCACAAGTTTGTACCCTGACCAGTGGACAGTAGTAGCATTGGAGGTACCAAGAGTCAATACAATGAAGGCTGAAGAGGTTGGAAAGGGAAAACCTGGCTTCCATTTTCTAGGTAACTCTTCTTTGCAAAATCATTACATATCTCCAAATATAGTGAAAAACAATCTCAATATATACTGTAGAATAGACTGCTTATCCTTACAAAAATTGCTAAGTGAGAGTAGGAGGTTCAGATATTCCTTATTAGAATCTACCATTGTCTCCTCATTCCACTACCAAGTATTTCCAGTTCTTTTTCAGTAAGTACCCTGTTTGAAGTTTCCAATTAAACTCTCATTATGAGGTAGTCTTCAAAATTAAACATTGAGTGTTTTTATGTCTCCTACTGTGGATGCAAAAAATAAGACTGTTACCACATTCACAGAAAGTCAATAATATTTGGCATGGCCTTGAGCTGAGAATTTAAGACCTGAGCATAACATTCTCATTATATTGGCATATCCCAGTGTCTTCATCTTTAAATTTATTTTATTAATTAGAAAAATTGTATTGTGGTAAGAAAACTTAATATGAGATCTACTCTCTTAACAAAATCTAAATGTATAATACAGTAGTGTTAAACAAAGGAACGGTGTTGTAGAGCAGACCTCTAGAATGTATTCATCTTGCATAACTGAAACTTGATACATATCGAACAACTCCCCATTTTCCCCTCCTGCCAGCCCCTGGCAACTATCATTCTACTCTCTGTTTCTATGAATTTGACTATTTTAGATATCTCCTATAAGAGGCATTATGCAGTATTTGTTCATCTGTGACTGTCTTATTTCATTTAGCATAATTTCTTCCAGGTATATGTACGTTGTTGCATATGGCAGAATTTCCTTTTTTAAGGCTGAATAATATTCCATTGTATGTATAGACCACATTTTCTTTATCCGCTCACCCATCAATGGAAATTTAGGTTGTTTCCAAATCTGGCTATTGTGATTAATGCTACAATGAGCATGCAAATGCACATAATATCTCTTTGAAATCTTGATTTCAAATCTTCAGGATATATTCTCTGGAGAAGGATTGCTGA
This sequence comes from Rhinolophus hipposideros, assembly GCF_964194185.1. Lineage (NCBI taxonomy): Eukaryota > Metazoa > Chordata > Mammalia > Chiroptera > Rhinolophidae > Rhinolophus > Rhinolophus hipposideros. Next base: position 100,819,033 of record NC_138046.1, read on the forward strand.
ATCATGTGGTAATTCTATTTTTAATTTTTTGAAGGTACTCCGTACTGTTTTCTATAGCAGCTGTATGATTCTACATTCCCACAAACAGTGTACGAGAGTTCCAATTTATCCACATTCTCACCAACATTTCTTCTTTTTTTTTATAATACCCATCCTACCAGGTTTGAGATGACATCCCATCGTAGGTAAGATTTACATTTCCCTGATGGTTAGGGATTCTGTGCACGTTTTCATATACCTATTGACCATTTGTACGTCTTTGGAGAAGTGTCTATTCAACTCCTTTCCCATTTTTAGGTTGGGCTATTTGTTTTTTGGCTATTAAGACATAGGTGTTCTTTATATATTTTGGATAGTAACCTCTTATCGGGTATATGATTTGCAAATATTATCTCTCATTCCATAGACAGTGTGACAAAAAGGACAAGTGAAAAACACTCAGTGTTTATTCATGAATAAATATCATGTAAGTCATAGTTTTTGCTATAATATTTTGAAAACAACAGTGAGGAAGTTTTGTGTATACGAATATATATATATATTCATATATATATTTGTATATATGTTTATATGTATAAGTGTATATGTATATACACATATATATACATATATATATACACATGTGTGTTATATGTGTGTGTGGTTATTTTATAATTTCTGGCTTTATATAAAGTAGGCCTTTGTTTTTTACTGTTACAGTTTTGAATATAGAATGGGGATTCTTCTAGTTACAAAGAATATAATGAAAATACTTTTTTCTAAATTAAAGATATATGAACATGAAAATTAATATCATTTCTGAGGCAGGAACCTCAAAATAATACTTCTCTATCAGGGGTGTAGTCAGTACTTGACTTTATTAATTATTAATGGGAAATATGTATTCATTACTGCAAATAAATATTACATTACTGCAAATAAATATTTTAGAATATGTCTGGCTCTTCCTGGTAGAGTGAAATATGTTTTATAATATAAAGTGTAAGAACAGATATTTTTTTTCAACATAACTTCTAGTTCTGCGTTCTCATATATTATAACCACGTATAGTTAGTTTAAAGTGGAAAGCTTGGATTAGAATAGTAAATTGTTTCAGAATCAGTTTTAAGAAAATTATTATTTTTTGTTGTTTAACACAGTATTCAAATTTTATATTTAAGATACTTTTGAGGGACTTTTCATTTGGCTAGTAAGTGAGTTAATTAAAATAGAGGAAAATTATGAAAAGTGGTACCATGGTGTCTTTAGATTCAGAGATATGTGCATTCAAATAATTTAATGATAATTTTTGAGAGCCAACCACATTGAGGTATATGGTTTTTACATTTTCTCTGAGAATTTCATATATATATATGAAAGATTTTTGTATAAAATGAAGATTTTTAGAGCAAAATAAATCGTAAAGGCAAGACCCCCAAATATGAAAACCTTTCCAAGTAACTTAACTGCGTTCCAGAACAAAACTTAATATTTATCAAACTACAAAAATATTCATCACCATCACAACGTAAAATTAATAATTTATGGCATCCAACCAAAGACTACCAGACATATATATATTGGCATAAAAACAGACACATAGATCAGTGCAACAAAATAGAGATCCTGGAAATCAACCCACGCCTATATAGTCATTTAATCTATAACAGAGGAGGCAAGAACATACACTGGGGTAAAGACAGTCTATTCAATAAATGGTATTGGGAAAACTGGACAAATACATGCAAAAAATGAAACTGGACCATCTTACACCATATACAAGAATAAATTCAAAATCGGCTAAAGACTTAAATGTAAGACCCCAAATCATAAAACTCTTAGAAGAAGATATAAGCAGTAAACTCTCTGACATTGCTCTTAGTGATATTTTTTTCTATCTCCTTGGGCAAGGGAAACAACAGAAAAAATAAGCAAATGAGACTACGTCAAGCTAAAAAGTTTTTGCAGCAAAGGAAAACATCAATAAAATGAAAAGACAGCCCACTGAATGGGAGAAGATATTCACCAGTGATACATCTGATAAGGGGTTAATATAAAATATTTATAAAAAACTCATATAACTCAACATCAAAATAACAAATAATCCCATTAAAAAATGGGCAGAGAACATGGATAGACATTTCTCCAAAGAGGACATACAGACGGCGAATAAACATATGAAAAGATGTTCAACATCACTAATCATCAGAGAAATGGAAATTAAAACCATGATGAGGTATCACTTCACACCTGTCAGGATGGCTATCATCAATAAATTGACAAACAACAAGCATTGGCAAAGATGAAGAGAAAAGAGAACCCTCACACCCTGTTGGTGTAGCCACTATGGAAAGCAGTTTAGAGGTTCCTCAGAAAATTGAAAATACAACTACCTTATGACTCAGCAATTCCATTTCTGGGTATTTTCCGAAAGAAATCCAAAACACTAATTTGAAAAGATATATGCACCCCTATGTTCATTGTAGCACTATTTACAATAGCCCAAATATGGAAGCAACCCAAGTGCCCAACAATAGACTATTGAATAAAGAAGATGTGGTACATGTAGGGAAGATGTTGAAGAAAATTTCTCTTCATTGGTTGATGTGAGCTTTTGTCTATTAGCTTTTATCTGTTCCTGTATGTGAGGTGATTTCTGTGCTTTAATCAGGGGTTGAATAAATTCCCACTTTTGGTCTCATCCTCCCTAGCAGGGAAGATATGAGATGATGTTGCTTTCTGGGTCTCATTCTCCCGAGTAGGGGAGATGTGAGATGAGGCTGCTGTTCTGTCTGTGCTGTGAGATGATGGTTAGCTTAGGGTTAAAAAAATTCTGTGAGAAGGGGGTGAGAGAATTCCCCCTTTGGTCTCATCCTCCTAACTAGGAGAGAAAAAAGATGATGTTGCTTGCTGTCTGTTTCGCCTGCATCAACAGATGAAGTGAAGAAGTAGCTAAGTTATATCAGGATGACGCGACAGGCACGTTGTCAAGCTTTGGAAGGCCTTGGGCCAATGGTCCCAGACAAAAACAGTAGGTATTATTTTCATCAGCCGTATGTGCAACGTTCTTATCATTAACAGCAGAACCCTCCCGGAACTGGCTGTTCCTTGAGAGGGGAGGCAGGGACACAAACTTAGCTCTGGGGTGCATCTAAAGAAATATATAAGACAGACCCCAGGTGGCATATGGATTGATTGCTGTTTCAAGAGATTGCTATTCAGAAGATTTGCTGTTTCAGGACTGCTTTTCAGGATTGGATTGTTTCAGAGTAAGATATCGGAACTTGCCTCAATGGACAGCAGAGACTTCTTTCGTTGGTGAATTGTCATCATGCGAGCATCTTTGGGAACTTGTATGCAGCTTGTAGCTTGCAGTCTCAGAAGACTTCCTTACTTCCAACAACAACAACAACAACGCCAACAGCAGCAGCATTCTTAGGAACTAGCAAGCAGCGGTGTGGGGGACGCCTGAGTTTTTCTCAGCTACAGACCTGGCAAGGTTTTAATTTATGACTTTTCCAGTGCTGTTCTCCCCCAGTTTGGTGAGCTTTTGACATCTACTGTAATAGTTACTATCCTGTAGAGCTTATTACTGTTTTAGGATACTCCTTAGTGATGTTATTTGTGATTTTTGATCAATAGTAAACATATGTTGGGATCTCTTAAACTTATATGTATGTATACTCCTGTGACATGACATTGTTATCAATGTATATAGTTTAGTCTTAACCACCTTTACTTTCAGTCATTAGCACATTCTATTAATTGCCTTTGTCTTTTGCTATTGCATATTGCTAAATAAATTGATTAGATATTAAATAAATAAATAAATTAGCCCCATTCTTGCATGTGTTCCTCTCCTCCTTTTCCACGCTCGTCATTACAATGCAATGGAATAGTACTTGGCCATAAAATAGAATGAAATCTTACCATTTGTGACAACATGGATGAACCTAGAAGGTTTTATGATAAGTGAATTAAGACAGACAGAGAAAGACAAATACCATATGATCTCACTTATATGTGGAATCTAAACAACAAAATAAACGAACAAACAAAACAGAAAGAGACTCATAGATACAAAGAACAAACTGAGGGTTGCCAGAGGGGTGGGGGGCTGGGGAGCTGTGTGAAAAAGGTTGAAGGGATTAAGAAATACAAATTGGTAGTTACAAAACAGTCATGGGGATGTAAAATACAGCATAGGGAATATAGTCAATAATGTTGCAACAACTATATAGTGCCAGGTGGGTACTAGACTAATCAGGGGGGATCACTACATAAATTACATAAATGTCTTACCACTATGCTGTACACCTGAAACTAATATAATATTGAATGTGGACGGTAACTAGAAAAAGAAATAAATAATAATAATAAAAATTACCGGGCATACAAAGAGACAGAAAAACTTGAGCTATAATGAGGAGAACATTCACCTCAAAGTGACCCAGGACTGCCACACATGTTAGAATTAGAAAACAAGGAAATCAAAATGGCTATTATCATTGTATCCCATATGTTCTAAAAGTTATGTAGAAATATGGAAGATGTAAAAATAACCAAATTTAACTTCTAGATATGAAAGCTACAAGTGTTTGAAATTAAAATCAAGAAATCACTGCATGGGGTTAATAGCAGATTAGATCTGGCAGGAGAAGCAGTGTTTCTGGATAAAAGATGATAGAAGTACCAAACCCCCAGTTCACTGTCATGCTCAGAGAGCTTAGACAAGGAATCAGTGTGATGGAACAGTAACTCAGAGAATGAATTGGAGAGGGTTACTGCTAGCAGGGGCGAAGGTAAGACATGGCTTCCATTTTTGGAGTCTTCTGGGGGTAAAACAGGCAAGAACGAGGATGAACCATAAACTCTTCCCATGCTGAAGCCCCAGAACGGACCCATCCTTGTTATTAGAATCCGCTGACATCAGAGGGACAAGACCAGGATCATATCCTGACCACCAATGGACAGCCAGTTATGCCTGTAGTTAGAGGAGTAGGGTCTCCCCTTTTTCTCCTATTCCTTCTTTCATTATAAACTTAGTTTTATAACTAAACAGAGCCAAAGACTTAGAGGAGAGCATGTGAAAAGCTTTGTGGCTACTTGGAGTTGTTGCCTTGAACAAATATCCCCCAAGTAATAATAATAACATAATGACAGTACATGGAGTATCTATATATTTACTTAAATGAGTTCTTTAAAATTAGAGGTAATTGAAATGTTTTTGGTTCAGACGGCAATAGCATTAAATTTCCCCCGTAGCAGTTACTGAAAAAATATTAAGCAATTTTATTTTTTCACTTTAGCAAATTTGAGTTTCTCAATCAAACCATATATGATAACCTGGTCCTCCAAAGTATATTTTCTAACAGATGCATAATCTGATAATAAGCTTGGTATTGTGGTTATCTAAATTGTTTTTCATGACATATGTGATAGAACATGAGATCTTGGCCCACTTAGCACCCTCTCATACTTTTATTTTAATGGGACATATAGTTTAGGTGGGAAATAATAGCCTCATGGACTGTAAAAAAGTCATCCTTGGAAATGAATAATAATGGGACTCAAAACTGTTTAAAAGTTAGCGACCTCGGGACTTGATTTATTTGAAGCAGAGTCTTTAAATTGTGCTTCTGTTTAATAAACTGGCTTTAGACTTTGGAGAAAAGGTCTATATTTTCTCCTACACTCTGGTAGTTCAAGCCCTACCAAGAAAACTGAAGGGCTTTAGGTGTCAGAAGTTAAGACATAAGAGAAGTCAGATACCGTGTTTCCCCCCAAATAAGACCAGGTCTTATATTAATTTTTGCTCCAAAAGACGCATTAGGGCTTGTGTTCAGGGAATGTCATCCTGAAAAATCATGCTAGGGCTTATTTTCCGATTAGGTCTTATTTTCAGGGAAACATAGTATCTGTAATGTGGCGGTAAATTCCCTCTATCAAGGAAAAAAATACTGTTTGTTTTTAAATTCTACTTCTCTCACCAGAATATTATAGTGGTATGGCATTACTTCCTCAAGAAAAAGTGCCATATGGTTCTGTTTTATCTTTTCAATTTTATGTAGCAAGATAAAATTTGTTTTCTCTTTCAACTTCTTTTTTCCTCCTCATTTCTGCTTCCTAGAAGAGAGCCTTAACTTAGTTGTGAAAAGAGAAGTATTTTAATATCATAACACCAAATAAAGACAATCGACATTTGCAGGAGAAAATTTTGGTTGTAGATATTTAATTAGAAGATCTAAAGACATTTCCACAGGACCTTCAGTGTACCTGACCTCTCTCACAGCCAACTTACCTACCATATTTCCCCCAAAATAAGACTGTATCTTATATTAATTCTTGCTCCAAAAGATGCATTAGGCTTGTTTTACATTATGAGCATCCTGAAAAATCATGCTATGGCTTATTTTCCGGTTAGGTCTTATTTTCGGGGAAACGCAGTGCATACCTAGCGTGCTGAAAAGATGAAAGGAACCTATTGACTACTAAGTTCTTGGAGAGTTGGAAGGGAGCTAAAGAAACGAAGGTCATGGTGGAAGAGGAGGAAAGTTAAGGAGAGCCTACAGACATGCACGTTTAAACTAAAATTTGTCTTTAAATGGAAAAGAGGACAGAACTCTCAATGCCATCCACTATTCTCTATGCATAGTATTTTAAAGTAGGGTTTCCTTCTGGTAACAGACACACTTTCATGTTCTTCTTGACATTAAAGTCTAGGTAAATAAAGATTTACATATTTGTGAGCTTGTCTGAGATTATTGTCCTGTGCCGTAACATATGGCTGTGCCTACATCTAAGAATAACATAGACATCTGCCAAGAAACACTCCACCATTCATCTAAACTGTTTACCAGCTTGTTGCTGAGGAAGGAGAGTTAGTGCTCACAGCTTCTGCACTTGGTGTAATGAATACTCTTTCAGCAGGAGAGTAACATGAGAAAAATAGTAATCTTGGCAAAGAAGCACTGGCTGAGGGTCAAGTTTGAGAATGCCTGGTTTAACATGAAAACCTAGGTTAATGCTTTCTTGTGACTATCAGTTTCCTGTAGGAAATTTGCACTAGATGTTATTGGGCAAAGTATGAGGAGCGGGAAGAAGTTAAGGAAAAGTGGTTTGTATATCTACATTATCCAAAATGCATAATAAAAGGGAAATTAGATTGTTTATGAAGAAGGAGGAAAGGTCTCTGAAACATATGGCAAAATTGGTGGGGTACTGCCTTTAATACAGGATTTGGTTCCAGCTACATTTGAAACTTGGCTTTGAAAAGGCAGCCATTAGGTAGTACCTGAGAAGTGGAAGAATGCATTGTTTAGAATTCATAATTCTCTGCCATTCTCAAATAATTCATTGAATAATTGAGAGCATGGGTAAGGGAAATTGATTAAAAGAGATTTAGAGAAACAAATTATTTAGTGGACACTTGTACATTATGATTGATTTAAGAGGTTTTCAAGGGTAATTTTGACTTTACTCCCTTGAAAAAAACATTTTCCACTGATTTTAGCACCTAATCAAATATCAGGGTAAGATTTGACTCCACGTATGGGCAGATTTGAATTTATAAATTATCGAGTAACCTAGGAAGGGAAGAGAAATTTAAAGATAAATTACAAGTTCTGAGTAAAAAATTATATTTGCTATGAGCAGGGTGGGAGCTGTGCAAAAGGAGAACTACAATTGTAGAACCCTGGAGTTTGTGGAGATTTTCAGTATGATTGAGCCATCAGAAATCAATGGTTTATGGTACCACGGGAGAAAATCCTGTATCATGATATCTTAATATCAAAGTTAATAAGCTTGTTCAATTGTGATGACATCTGAAAAGACAGATAATTAGACTGTGTGTGTGTGTGTGTGTGTGTGTGTGTGTGTGTGTGTGTTATAGGACATTGGGGAAGAAATTGTTATTCATTATTTCACAGAACCCAAATTCAAGGTTCAGAACCTGGCCTGGCATAGTCAAGGTGGTTTTTTTTGTTTTTATGTTAGATTTAAGGATGGAGTGAATGTCATTTGAAACCCTTAGGAAGAGTAAACCTGAGAAAAATACAACTTCTTTTTTCCAGTGAGTTTCTTTTCCTTCAGGAAAATGCTTTACAGAAACACTTGAGTCAAAACTCATTCCAGTGATTAGTGGGGAGGGTGACTACTGATAGGAGTACGTATTCAGAAGTGTAGGTGTATGTAAATAATAAAATTGGGTCTGGGAGTTAAGGGCTCTTAAAAAGCAAGAAAAGTTACTTCTCTACGGGCAAGATCACCTTAAGTAAGTCACTGAAAATGTCATTTAACAGGTGTGAGTTTTGGCACACTTCAGTGAATATGTGTACCATATTGTTTATTGTCAAGGGGGAAAACATTTACTTATCTCCTTGACAAGTCCATTTCTTACTGATCTTAAACAACTAAAGATGTTTGGACAGTTCAGATGGTATTATAATCGATTCACCCAAGATCACTCTTAAAGTGAAATAAGTGGATTGACATTCATCATTTCTTTGGTCTACTTTCTAGTGTGCCTTCTTAAACTGCAGAGGCTAGAAAGTTAAAAAAAAAATTCTCAGAGCCTCTTGCAGCTTGGGATCATGACTGAAAGAAATTCCAGAAAATCAGTGCATTCATTGGAGATTTGGAAATTGAAAATTAGGAAAGGCTGCCAGCAAGCACTACTGTAGAAACAAAAGTATTCTTCTGTAGCAACATTCCTGTGTACTTAGATCCCTAGGGAATAGGCACAATAGTTGTTTTGTTTGGGGAGTATACATAGACAATGAATAAAATATATGTATATTTACTGAAAATTCTGAAGCAAAAACAAATGTTACCATCACACAGGTCAAGAAATAGAACATTGCCAGCCCTGAAAATTTTCTGCATGCTTTGCATCATCCCCAAACCCTTCCTTAATACAAGCAATAACCACTCACCTAACTTTGATGTTAATTCATTCATTGTTTTTCTTTGTAGATTTACCACTCATGTGCACGTTTCTATAATACTGTTGATAGATATTTGTGTTGTTTTCAGTTTGTGCCTGCCATGAACAATGCCGCCATGCACATTTTAAAATATGTGCCGTGGTGCCCAGGAGAACATATTTCTACAGGGAGTGAAATGCTAGATTACAGGGAAGTTTCAGGAATGAAATGCTGGGTCACAGGGAAAATACATCCTTAAAGCACAAGATATGACAATTGGTTAATTTACACTTCCAACAATAGTGGGGAGTCTCTCACATTTAAAATTCCTTGACATTAGGTATTATCATTTATTTTAATATTTCCTATCGAATGGGCGTGTAGCAGTCCTGCATGGTGTGAATGTTAGTTTTCATTAGTGAGATTACAATTTTAAATATAGTTATTGACATTGGGAATTTGCTGTTTTTCTGAAGGGTTTCTTGAAATATTTTACCCACTTGTCCATTGGGTTATTTGTCTTTCTTCTTGATTTATGAGTTCTTTTCATATTTTCAATAGTAGTCTTTTATTGGTTTTATATGTTGCAATAATCTTTCAAACTCTATGGCATGGCTTGTCTTTTAACTATCTTTAAGTTTTGTTTTGGTGGAAAATATTTCTTAATTTAATGTGGGTAAATACATCAATCTTTTCCTTTAAAGTTTCTACTTTTTTTCATGTTAAACTACCTTTCTACTTTGTGGTAAAAAGATATCTTTCTGTATTGTTTTTTGAAATCTGTTTGCGAAAATTTCACATTTAAGTTATTAATCCATCTGGAGATAATTTTCTTTACAGTATGATCCAACTTTAATTATTATTTCCTTATTGATATTCTACTGCTCAGCATTTAAGAAAATATTGTTTAATTTTTCAATTACAGTTGACATACAATATTATATTATTTTCAGGTGGATAATACAGTGATTAGATATTTATATAACTTACAAAGTGATCACCCCGATAAATACAATACCCATCTGATACCAAACATAGTTATTACAATTCTATTGACTATGTTCCCCATGCTATACTCTACATCCCCATAACTATTTTGTATCTATTAATTTGTATTTCTTAATCACCGCTTCCTCTTCACCCATCCCTTTCAACCCAACTCCATCTGGCAACCATCAAAATGTATTCTATGAGTTTGTTTTATTTTATTTTATTTTTGTCTTAAAGAAGTCCCTTTAACATTTCTCATAATACTGATTTGGTGGTGATGCACTCCTTCAGCTTTTTCTTGTCTGAGAAACTTCATCTTTCCTTTGATTCTAAATGACAGCTTTTCTGTGTAGAGTAATCTTGGTTGTAGGTCCCTGCTTTTTATCACTTTGACTATTTTATGCCAGTCCCTTCCAGCCTGCAAAGTTTCTGTTGAGAAATAAGCTGATGGTCTTATGGGACCTACCTCGTAGGTAACTAACTGCTTTTCTCTTGCTGTTTTTAAGATTCTCTCTGTCTTTAACCTTTGGAATTTTAATTATGCTCTGTCTTGGTGTGGGCCTCTTTTGGGACTTAGTGCTTCCTGGGTTTGTACGTCTATTTCCTTAAACAGGTTAGGGAAATTTTCCATCATTATTTCTTCAAATAGGTTTTCAATTCCTTGCTGTTTCTCTTTTCCTTCTGGTACTCATCTGGAACAAATGTTGGTATTTTTGGTGTTGTCCCAGAGGCCCCTTAAACTTTCCTCATTTTTTTGGATTCTTTTTCTTTTTGCTGTTCTCATTGGGTATTTTCTGCTCCCTTATCTTCTGAATTGCTAATGTGATCTTCTGCTTCATCTACTCTACTGTTGATTCACTCTAACGTATTCTTTATTTCAGTTATTGTACTCTTCATTTCTGACTTTTAAAAAATGTTTTCTATCTCCATTTTTATGTTTCCTATCTCTTTGTTAAAGTTCTTCCTGAGATCATTGAGCATCCTTATAACCAGTGTTTGGAACTCTGCATATGGTAGACTGCTTGTCTCCATTGTGCTTATTTTTTTCTGGAGCTTTGTTCTGTTCTTTTATTTGGGAAATGTTTCTTTGTCTCCTCATTTTGGCTGCCTCCCTGTGTTTATTTCTATGTAGGGCTTTTATGTTTCCTCATCTTAGTAGAGTGGCCTTATGTAGTAGGTGTCCTGTGGGGCCCAGTTGCTCAGTCTCACTGATCACCTGAACCAGGTCCTCCAGATGTGTCCCTTGTGTGAGGTGTGTGTGCCCTCCTGTTGTAGTTGCGCCGTGGTTGCTGTTTGCATGTTAGTGAGAGGGATTGACCCTTGGGTTGATTGGTTGTGAGGACTGGCCATGAATACAGTGGAGGAGCTGATACACAAGGGCTGACCCTATGGAGCCGGATTCACTTTAGCAGGGCTGTGGTGCCTGCCCAGTCTGCCCTTTGGGTGTGTCTTTTGTGGAGGTAGTTGGGTTTTACTCTGGTGTGGTCTGATCCTGGCCACCAGGTGTGTTGATTCTGGGGCCCTTTTGGAGGGACCTTATTACAAGCCAAGTTCAGCTACTTTCTCTGCTCTTCCTGGGACCTCTCGGTATGAGCTGCACATGGTTACCTCTTGTGCTGGGCTTGGGGTGCCTGAGAAGTGCTATGCTGCAAACTGAAGTTGGCTGCCACTATTGCAAGGTTTGGGGCTGCTTAGCAAGAGGTGTGGGGCATGCCAAGGTTAGATGCTGCTTGTTTGGGGTTTGTGAAGTTTTGAGAGATTTTAAGAAAGTCTGCAGCATGAGCTAAGACAGGTTGTTTGTATGGAAAAGCCACTGGAAGCTGCTTGCGTGGGCAATTTGTGTGGGGTGGAAATCACCCCATTGAATCACCAGGTTGGGGGAGAATGGTGTTAACCAGGTTGATGGAGACTCAGATATGGTGGCTGCCTATGTCTTTATACTGGGCGGGGGTACAGCTCAATAAAGGAGCAGTGGCTTCTGTCTGCACTTCTGTCTGGGAGAAAGCTGCCCCTCTAGCCCTTACCCTGGAGCCAGACAATTCTGTTCCTCCCCATATGCCCCTAGCACCTTTCATACTGCTGTCCTAGCTCAGACAAAGTGAGTCCATCAGTGACTAAGTTCTTGCACGGGACCTTTAAGAGGGAAGCTTGGGACTCCAGTTGTCTTCCATCTCACTCAACACAATCTCTGCTGGCTCTCACAGCCAGAAGTTAGGGGGACTTCTCTTCCTGGCACTGGAACCCTGGATTGGGGAGCTTAGTGTCAGACTGTGACTCCTTTCTTATCAGGGGGTACCTCTGCAGCAGATACATCCCTCCGGTTTTTTAACCACCACATGTGGGTATGGAACCAGCCTGTTCCATGTCTCTGCCCCTCCTACCAGTCTCAATGTGGCTTCTTCTGTATGTCCTTAGTTGTGGGACTTTAGCTGAGCTAGACTATAGGCAATTCTCAATGACTGTTGTTCTGTAGTTTAGTTGTAATTTTGATGTGGTCTTGAGAGGAGGCAAGCATAGCATTTACCTACTCTGCCATCTTGACCAGAACGCATGCTCAGCATTTTTTAATCAAAACGTTTATTTCTTTGTTGATCTGCTGTGATACCTCTGTCATACAGAGGTATCATATATATCTGATTTTGTTTTAAGGTATATTTTGGGTTTCTGTGATCTTTTGGTCCATTTGTCTCTATATCAATACTGAACCATCTTATTTACTATAGCTTTGTAAGAATCCTAATTATTTGGTAGAACAAGTCTTCCCACATTTATTTTGTTCTTCAAGTGTGGTGGTTATTCTTGGGATTTTGTAATTCCATATAAACTTTTGAAGAAACTTTTCAGGTCTAAAACCAAATGTTTTGTATTTTTATTTAGATTTTTCTTACTCTATACATGTTTAGAGAATTAACATCTTTTCAGTGTTAACACATCCAATTTATAAACACACACTATATCTCTTTTCATTTTTTATTTCTTCAAGATCTTTGAAAAAGTATTGTAACATTGTCTGTAGAGACTTTCCTTGCACATCTTGTTAGATTTATTTCTACTTCAGCTTTTTGGTACTACCTAAAAGAATTTATTTCTTTTTAGTAATACTTTCTGTTTGTTGCTATTATATAAAAATACAATTTATTTTTATTGATTTTTTTCTAGAAATCCTATTAATCTCTCTTACAAATCCTAGCAATTTCCTGCACTTTGTTTTGTATTTTCTCTGTACAAAACAATATCGTATAAAAATAGCACAAGTTATATATATTTTTTTCCTTTCTATTCCTTAGGCATTATAGTTCTATTTCTTGACATTCTGCATTGGCTAAGATCTCCAATACAGAACTGAATAGATGTGGTAATAGAGGGCATCCTTGTCTTGTTTCTCACCTTAAAATTAAATCTTGAATTATCTCAGCATTAACTATTATGTTACTATATGATAAACAGCTACTTTTCAACTAAAAAAGTTTCCATTTCTACTTTGGTAAGATTTGCTGAGGGTTTTTTTTTTTTTTTTTTTAAATCATGAATAATGGTTGAAATTATAAGAGACTTTCAATTTAATTTTTTGCAAGGTTATTTTTATCAGTTAATTTTGTTGCATAACATAACTTTACTTGCCTGCTATGCTCTTTGATTTTTATGCTAGATTCATTTTGTTTATATTATATTTATTATGTGTTTTCCTGGGTAAGAATGACTTTAATTATCCTTTACTATACTGTCTTTCCTGTCTTGAAATGAAGAAAAAAAATTGAATAGTTTTCCCTCTTTTTCTATTCTCAGAAGAATTTGTGTAGGTTTGGAATTGTTTCTTTCTTGAATGTTTATTAGAACACACAAGTGACACTCTTTTGAATTTTAGCTTTCATTATGGTAAAAGTAGTGAATGCTGATTTAATTCCTATAATGTATAAATATAGGTATTTCTGTCTGAAACTATTTTGGTGTTATATTTTTCTAGAGCATGGTGATTTTTCTAAAATATAAAATTTATTTGAAAACATTTCCTCCATTTTTTCCTTTATAAAAAAAATATATATATACATATATATGTATATATGTATACACACACATATATATATGTATATATATCTCCAAAAAAGTGAAACATTTTAAGAAAGCAAAACTATTAAACTTATAATACTCAATATATACTGATAACAAAAGATGAATACAAGTCACATTTGACTTCTGCAATTACAAGAGGTGCTCCAAATGGTTACCATCAGCACCCAGACTCTTCTGATTATGGCAAACTACTGCTTGAGCTCGTTGATCAAAGTGTCCACCTGTATACATTTTTTGGTACACCCCTGGTGTATAAACACACATACAACACACACACACACACACACACACACACACACACACACACACACACGTTCTGACAATTAAGTTCGTGAACTCTGTTGCAACACTGTTATTAACCTCTTTTGATATCAGAGGGATTATGAATTTGTACCAACTGGACAAACAGTTAACCAAGTTTACTATTTGGAATTGCTGAATTTGTACGAATTGGACAAACACTTAAGCAAGTTTACTATCCGGAACTGCATGAAAAAGTTAGACAACCTGAACTTTTCACCAACAATTCATGGCTCTTGCATCACGACAATGCACCAGCACACACAGCACTGTCTGGGAGGGAGTTTTTAGCCAGGAAACAAATAACTGTATTGGAGCACCCTCCCTACTCACCTGGTGTGGCCCCCAATGACTTCTGCTTTTACCCGAATATAAAGGAAATATTGAAAGGAAGACATTTTGATGACATTCAGGACATCAGGGGTAATACAATGACAGCTCTATGGCCATTCCAGAAAAAGAGTTCCAAAATCGCTTTTAAGGGTGGACTAGGCACTGGCATCGGTGCATAGCTTCCCAAGGGGAGTACTTCGAAGGTGACCATAGTGATATTCAGCAATGAGGTATGTAGCACTTTTTCTTGGATGAGTTCGCAAACCTCGTATATAGTCTTGAGAAGACTCTCAAATACATTATCATTTTTATTAGTCTTTTAAACGTGAAATGTTACCTTTTTTATCTGTACTGTTTATTTTATATATCATTAATTTCTGCTTTTGTATTTAATATTTATTTCTTCTGCTTTCTTTGGAAATGTCTCTTGAAGGTGGTGCATAGTTACATATAATTTTATACCTACAGTTATTTTCTTTTTATTTGGAGCAGCTAATCTATTTACATTTCATGTAGTTATTGATTTCTTTGGTTTAAATCTTCCCTTTTTTTCTTTATATTTGTCTTCCCCATTCTTTCATATTCTTTTTATTCCTTTGGATTCATGAAATATTTATTTTAGTCCGTTTTTCCTCTATTAATTTTGAAGCTGTAACCTCTGCTTTTACTGTTTAGTCAAGAATTCATGTCAGAATTAAACTTAAAAACAAAAATCTGCTGGAAACCTGTAAATCAATACTTGTTATCTATATCTATATACTTACACTTGAAAGGAAACATTGAAAATTAATTACCTAAGTTTGCAACACAATAATTAAATAACTTAGGCCATGGAAGAAGAAATAAATAATAAAAAAAATAGGACTAACAGGAAATAAACAATAGACGATGTTAACAATATCCAACTTGTAGGAAGACTCAAACTTCCCTATTTAAAAATATAGTACAAGGGAATGACCAAGGCAATGTGGTGCTGACACAAGGAAAATCATATAGATCAATAAAATAGAATTGAGAGTCCAGAAATAAAACCATGTATCTATGATCAATTAATTTTCTATACGGTTGCCAACACCATTCGATGCTGGAAAGAATAATCTTTTCAACAAGTAGGACAAGTGGATAACTACATGCAAAAGAATGACATTGTACACTTATCTCACACCATAAATGAAAAAAAAAAAAGATAATTCAAAATGGATTATAGACCAAAACATTAGAGCTATCACTAAAAAACTCTTTAAAAAAACCCATTCAAATAAATGTTTATAACCTTAGATTTGGGAGAGGATTCTTAGATATGATGCAAAAAGTATGAGCAACAAAATTAAAAGTAATGTGGACTTTATCAGCATTAAAAATATTTTTGCTTTAAAGGATACCATCAATAAAGTGAAAAGACAGCCCATAGAATTGGAGAAAATATTTGCAAATCATACATTTGATAAAAGACTTGTATCCAAATTTATAAAGAACTCTCAGAAGTCAATAATAAAAAGTCAAAAAACCCATTAAAAAATGGCAAAGGATCTGGATAGACATTTCTCCAAGGAAGATACGGAAATGGAAAATGAATTGTACACTCTCTCTCTAAATAGGTAAAATGTATGGTATGTGAATCTCAATAAAAAAATAGGAACTAAATAAACAATAGAGATTATCACAAACCCCAGTTTTATTTCTTTGAAGATATAAAGAATAGCATTTTATTTTTTATTTAAGTGTGGTTTTCCAGGACCCATCAGCTCCAAGTCAAGTAGTTGTTTCAATCTAGTTGTGGAGGGCGCAGCTCACAGTGGCCTATGTCGGGATCGAACCAGCAACCTTGTTGTTACTGGCACTGTGCTCTAGCCTACTGAGCTATCCGGCTGCCCCAAGAATGGCATTTGTTTATGTTCATAGCAAAGGAAGCACAAACGAACAATACTGGGAAAGAAATCTGGTCTTTACTAAAATATATTTGAGATTTTACAAATTATAGGACTAAAGTAAAGAGAATTAACATGAAAACTTAGAAAAATGGAATTTTTAATGAAAAAATTATCTTAAGAGGAAAGAGAAAAATATAGTGTATCATAACTTTTAAATGAACAGGAAAATTTAATCGAACACCTACAGTTTGGCAAACAAAATCACTACGAGCAGACATTTTAAAAGTGAGTTTGCAAATCCTTCAGGTAACAAATTAACCTTCCTCTTACATAAAATTTTTCAGAGAATAGAACAAGAGGGTATGCTCATCTTTTCATTATACAACACCCAAACTGAGAAAGGAAAATATACAAAAATTCATTTATGGGTCCAAATAAAATATTAACACAGCAAGATTGATTTATATGTACAGAAGCCATGCCAGTGGAAAAGATAATTGAAAACAAAAAAGAAGTGGAAAATTAATGTCTGTATATGGAATACAAGAAAATCTGTAATCTATGAACTTGCTGGATACAAGATTGATGTATAAAAGCCAATAAGAATTTAAACTACCAGCAACGACCAATTAGAAAATGTACTATGATTATTATTATTCCATGGATACTTTTATTAACTTAAAAATAAATATCAGCTATCTGGGAATAAATATAATGATGTGTAAGTCAAATATTTATGGAGAAATAATGACAGTTTCTTAAAGGGTATCAAAAATTAAATGGAATGTTTTATAATACTTCTTGATGGAATGAATCAACATCATACAATTCACCATATTCTCCATTAACTTATATTTACAATGCCATTACAATAGACATTGTCATAGGACCTGACCTGATAAGCTAAGTTAGAGTTTATATGGAGAAGTATATTAGGCAAAATTCTCCAGAGATCAGAAACAGAGCCAATAGGTGTGCATGGGGAGAGAGAGAGAGAAAGACTGATTTTAAATAATTGGGTCAGGTGATTGTGGAGACTGGCAAGTTCAAAATCTGCAGAGCATGCCAACAGGCTAGAAACCCAGGGAGGAGATGCTGCTGCAGTTTGAGTCCAAAGGAAGTCTGCTGGCAGAATTCCCTTTTTCTGGGGGAAGGTCGGTCTTTTTCTATGAAGGCCTTCAATTGATTGAATGAGGCCCACCCACATTATGGAGGGTAATCTGCTTTACTCAAAGTCTAGTAATTTAAATGTTAATCTCATCTAAAAAATATATTTACAGAAATATCATGAGTACTGTCTGACCAAATATCTGAGTACACTAGTTCCCATTTATCCGTGGTTTTGCTTTCCATGGTTTCAGTTCCTTGTTGTCAGCCATGGTCCAAAATTATTAAATGGAAAATTCCAGAGGTAAACAATTCATAAGTTTTAAATTGAATGTTGTTCTGAATATACTGATGAAATCTTGAGCCCTCCTTGCTCTGAACTGCCCAGGACATGAATCATTCCTTTGTCCAGAGTCTCCAGACTGCATACCCTACCCACCTGTTAGTCACTTAATAGCTGCCTTGATTACCAGATCATTGTTGTGGTATCTCAGTGCTTGTGCTCAAGAGACTCTTCTTTTACTTAATAATGGCCCCAAATGCAAGAGCAGTGATGCTGGCAATTCAGGTATGCCAAAGACAATCTGTAAAGTGCTTCCTTTAAGTGAGAAGGTGAAAGTTCTTGGCTTAATTGATTTTAATATTAGTTGTTAATCTCTCACTGTGCCTAATTTATGAAAAAAAACAAAAAAAAAACTTCATCATAGATTTGTATGTACAGGAAAAAACATAGTTTATGTAGGATTTGGTACTATTTCATGGTTTCAGGAATCCACTGGGTGTCTTGTAAGATATCCCCCGTGGAAAATGGGGGAGTACTGTACTGTGGCCTAGCTGTGTTGACCATCACAAGTAGAAAGTCAAAAGTAGCCAAAAACTTTTGAAGATATGAAGAATTTAAGAAGAAACACAGAGGGGCAACTTACAATACCTGATAGAAACATTTAAGGTAAAATCACACAAAACAGTGTGGTACTGGCACAGCAGAGGTTTACATAAACAGAGAATTGAACAATATATATATATTGTTCAATATATATATTGGCTATATATATATATCATTGGCTATATATATATATATATATATATATATATATATATATCCAAGAAACATAGATAGAATAAAAAAGAAAAAAATGATTGTGGTAACATTGCAAATCTGAAGAGAAAAGACAAACTCTTTTTTTTTTTTTTTTTTTTTTTTTTAAGGAGGGCACAGCTCACAGTTGCCCATACGGGGATGGAACCGGCAACCTTGGTGTGATTAGCACCACGCTCTAACCAATAGAGCTAACCGGCCACCCCAAGATGAACCTTTTAATAAGTGATATTCACATCACTGGAAATCCATATAAACAAAGAAGAATAGAACCCTATCTTAAAGCAAACAGAAAATAAATTCCCATTTGAGTCAAGACTTAAATATGAAAGAAACCAATATTTTAAAAGAAAAATATGAATATAGGTTTATGAAATCAGAGTAGGGAAGGGCTTCTTAAACACAACATTAAATTATAAAGTATAACAAAGTATAAAAAAAAGACGAACATATTATAGAACATTAATGTTGAAATTTTTCTATAAGAGTAGACAAATGCACAAACAAAATACTAAAACAATAAATCTGGATGGCCAAGAAACAGAAGAAAGGCCAACCTCTCTATCATCAAGGAAATTGTTACACATATGCAATAGGAACCATGCACATTGGAATCTTAATGTGCCATTTTTTAATAATAAAGTGGATATTACCTAAATGTCCATCTTAAAGGACATTGAGAAATAATTTATGGTACATTATCAAAAAATAATACACGGCAACTAAACTGAATGAAATGTTTTTGTGAGTATTAACATGGGTAGATAATAACGTAATGTGGATTTAAAAAATAAACAGCAGTCACAAATAGGATATGTAAATTTAAAAATGTGAATTGAAGGAATGAGTATGTCTGTGTTTGTGCGTGTTACTCAGAATATATGTGTAGTTAAATGTGGCAACATGAATGTAGAGGATTCACATAACTTTTGGATAGCAGTCTTCTCTTTAGTGATTAAGAATGATCTCAAGCGACATTCCGGAATTAGATCTTTGGAAGGACAGTCTAGATCTAAGTGAAATTAGAAACATTTTTTTGTTTTTGCCATTTTAAATCAACATTTTCTTCTCTGAGTCTATTAAGAATTAGTGCAAGTGAGATATAGTGGGCTGTATAGCAGAGTGAACTCCCCACAGTGTGCTTGGTGAGGGTTTAATATCAGATGATTGTTCCCCTAAAGACACTAAGGCTGAGACTGAGGAAGCTCCAACACAGGGGTTTTGTTGATGTATGAATCTATTTTCTTGAAGAGCTATTTGTAGTTATGGCAGTATAATTTATTGAACTGTTAATTTGTCTTTGTTTCCCTCAATGACCCTACTTCCACCACTTCAAAATGGAATCAACATTTCCTCTGAATTACTTCAGGGGAGATTTGTATTTGGTTGAAAAGCTCACATTTCCTGGAATTGACAGATTTTTCAGTGTTTTTTGAAAAGTTCAAATACTTTGAAAGGTAATGGTAGGTTGTCTAGGGAAACAAAAGAGGAAGGAAAAAGCAGGAGAACCTTTGAGACTATCCAACGGAAGAGAGGTAGATGTCCTTGAAGCTGGGAAGAGGGACATATTTTCACATAGCAGAAAACTTAGGAGATATGGCATATCTCCAGAGATAAAGCAAGATTTCAGAAACAGTGATTATGTAAGGAAGGCATGCCTTTCGAGAGCCCACTTCCTGGTTCACACCTAGCCATCTTGCTCACATGGTGAAAGGGGAGAGAGAGAGAGCTCTCTTGGGTCTCTTTTATAATGGCACTAATCCCCTCATAAGGGTCCCACCCTCATGACCTAATCACCTCTCAAAGGCCCCCACCTCCTAATACCTTCACCTTGGTGACTAGGAAATCAATATATGACTTTTGGGGGGACATGCTCATTCAGTCTACAATAATTGTATCCTCACTTTGTGCAACTTTCTTCTCATTTACTCCATTGTAGCCACATTGATCTTCTGTTAATTCTTGGAACGTGTATATACCAACCTCATTGTCACCTTAGAAACTTTGCAGTTGCTGGTACCCCTGCCTACATTGTTCTTCATATAGATAGATCTCCATATAGCTGGTTCTGCTTATTTAGTTTCAGTTCAAAGATACATTACTTGGAGAGATCTTTCCTGATCATATTACCTGTAATATAACTATCCTCTTCCCCTGATCCATGCTGCTCTATAATGTGTATGGTCTTTTATTCAATTTATGACTTATCACTATCTGTAACTTTGGGTTAATGTATTCATTTATTCTTCCGTTATCCAAACTAGACAATAGATAATAAATTCCAGGAGAATAGGGATCTTGTCTATATAGTTCATTACTGCATCCTTACTACTCAGCAAGGCCACCATACGTGGCTATGTATTTGTATACTGCACAGCACAAAGGTCACTGTTGATATCGATGATAAGATTAAGAGTGACAATTGAACTTGGCAATGACCCAAACAAATGCTCACTTGTTTCTTGAGTGCTCAGGACAAGGCTTGACATATAGTAAATAAATAAATAAACAAACAAATAACATTCTGAAAGCTTCAATTCATACCAGTGGTCTGCACTAGAGCAGAGTACAGATTCATGGTAAGGGAGACTGCTTCTACCAGTTTCTTCTTCTTTCTCCTATTCTACAGTGTAAATACCCCTACAAAGACTTTACATAGCAGGAATTTTTAAGCAAGATGAAAAGGTAAAGGGGATTAAGAAGTTTAAAGTGCCAGTTATAAAATTAGTCACAGGATATAAAGTACAACATACGGAATATAGTCAATAATATTGTGATAACTATGTATGGTGCCAGCTGGGTACTTGACTTATCGTGGTGATCACTTTGTAAGATATATAAATGTCTAATCAACTAAAAAATAAACTATAAAATGTTCTCAGGATTTTATTGGTATGATAAGCTCCACACCTAACACTAAAGAAAAATTGGCAGAATTTATTTTTTCCAGTTTTACTCCATAGGTATTAGACCACATGGTGCCCCTTTATGAGTTTCTTTTTCCCAGCAAGACTTTCTTTGAGGTTTATTTTTTAACCAGCTTTCTTCCACCCATATGAATATGGACTCAATAGCAAGGAAGGTCAACATCCTCAGCATTAAATAGCTATGTACAAGCACCAGGCACTGCCACTGTACATAACCACAATGATTTCACAACAGGATATGTATTTCTTTTTCCATGGGGCTTTCTAAACTAGTGATTTACAGCTCTGTTGGAAAAATCACTCTTCTCGCAATGGGTTAACAACTACATTACTAACATATAATAGAAAGGTTTTAAAGGTCATGGTAGATTACTTTTCTGTCCAACAGCCTCAACTATGGATGAAGAATCAAAACAACTGTCTTTTATTATCTTATAGGGGCCACTGATCTGACTCTGGCCAAATGCAGTCTGATTCTAAAAATTTATCCTTTTTCCCTCTGCTTCATTTAATCCATATCTCCCATTTATATTTTTCACTAGTTCTATTTTACACTGCTTGACTCATTCTCCATTTTTAAAAATTTCTATTCTTGAGAATTTAGTTGAGCTACCGCTTTCAATAGTCTTTGAAAATATTGCTTCAACACAAACATAAAAACCACATTACTCACAAATCAAATCTTGCTGATTGTTTTTTTTTCTTTTCATTCTGAGGAGGGAACATTTGATGAGAAAAACATTTGCCATTTTAAAGCCTCCCTCTTACTGAACTGGGTTACAAAATATAGGAAGCAAATGTTAATTTCTTTGGAAACAAGTATGCATTCATATATTTTAATTAAAATTTTATCTTATTATACCTTACAGAGAAGAAGATACATACTTTATGGGAATGTCATCTCCACAATGTCTGAAACTTGTCTTGGCACTCTTACAAAGGAGATGGACAGGTAGATGATTTCTTTTTCGTACGTGATTTAAAGATGAACCACTGGCAAAAAAAATGTTCCTTAGCGTTATTTCAAGGGTGAGACGAGGTATAACCAACTGTGAAACAGATTTTACCAAGTAGAAGTCAGAGTAACAGCTACTCTGTCTGCACACACTGGAGAGAGTTTATTATATATTTTGGAAAGTCTTGAAGCCACTCACTCATTTTTAATAAAAGATACAATGACAATATCCAGTTGTTTCAAATTTAGCTTCATTAAGTGCAAACTAAAAACTAATTATGTGAACTTGATGAAAAGCTCTTTTTCTAACAATTTATTATGAGAAATTAAAACCATACAGCAAAGTTGAAATAATTTTATAGTGAACTCTTATATACCCATCACTTACATGCTATGATTAACATTTCTCTGTTCTTTATTACATATTTACCCATCTATACATCGCTCTACCCTTTGATCAATCCCTCTCAGTTTTTCATATAGTTCAAAGTCAAATACAGATTTCCATACACGTTCCCCTAAATACTACTCCATTATTGAGTAGTAAGGGTATCTTGTATATCCTGGGTACCAGTGTTTGTCAAATACATATATTTCATGAATATTTTCTCCAGTCTGTGGCTTGCCCTTCCATTTTTTTGATGGTGTCTTTAAAAACAAAGAAATTTAAAATTTTGATGCAGTTTAATTTATCATTTTTGTCTTTTATGGTTATCAAAATGCTATTTTTAAAACCCTGTGATAAGATAAAACATAGTTTTAATTATAAATTGAAAAGTAGATTGTATGCATATGTTATTTGCCATGTTGTGTAGAATTTGGGACTCTGGTAACTTGTGATTATTTTTGATTTGTACTATTGCATGTGTGAATTTATTTAAGATGTAATATACTTTTGTAACGCATAGAAACTATTGAAGTTGTCAGGATTTACTATTTATCTACAACCTTTCCCCTTTCAATATTCTAAGGAGTGGAGATATTTACTTTCTAAACTAGCACAGGTCTTTGTTGGAGGGGTGGGGTGGATAGAAGAGAGAGGATAACATAAGGAATAGCCCAGGCTATTCTCTATGAAGAAAGATGAGAAAGGGCAGATGGGTAAGAAGGATGAGGAACCACAAAGGAATGGTGAGGATATGAAAGAAGAGTTAAAAGGAAAGAGTAGTCATTATCAGGAATGGAATTCGGGAAAGAGGATGTGTAAAAAATATTTTGGAAGCTTAGCTGTTTGCTGTGTGCTGCCTCCATCTTTAAGACAAATCTACGTGAGCTTTGGTGCTTTTTGGAGTTTGAGTTCTGTTTGCATGTATTGTTATGCTGTGGCTGTGATATGAGTATATCTAACACCCTGAATTCCCGTAGAATTTATTTCCCATTCTTTGTCATCTGTGTATCTTACTGACACAACTCGAGCACCTTCTGCTTGTTTCTCATCACATCCAATCACCATAATCTCATCAATATAATGCATTATCATAATGTTTTTGTGATATCTAGATAATTACTCTCCCTATGGACTTATGATAATCAAGGGTCAGTGTCCATGATCCATTTGCCTTTTTCACAAGCCAAACAGATTACTTAAATCACCATCTGCATGGTAATTTTAGTCTCTGTAAATTCCTCAGGTATCTGCTATTGCTATTTTTTGGTGTATTGTTTTCAATTGGAGGGGCAGTTCCAGCAGCTTCCGCTTGGCCCTTCCTGTATACGAGATCTAATAATTATGTTTGCAAACTCTTGCTAGAAAAAGTGCTACATACCTCATTGCTGAATATCACTATGGTCACCTTCGAAGTACTCCCCT
Source organism: Rhinolophus hipposideros (assembly GCF_964194185.1). Classification (NCBI taxonomy): domain Eukaryota; kingdom Metazoa; phylum Chordata; class Mammalia; order Chiroptera; family Rhinolophidae; genus Rhinolophus; species Rhinolophus hipposideros. The sequence goes on from NC_138046.1 coordinate 100,843,402, forward strand.
TGGGAAGCTATGCACTGATGCCAGCACCTTAGTCCACCCTTCAAAGCAATTTTGGAACTCTTTTTCTGGAATGGGCATCAGAGCTGTCGTTGTATTACCCTTGATGTCCTGAATGTCATCAAAATGTCTTCCTTTCAATGTTTCCTTTATATTCGGGTAAAGAAAGAAGTCACTGGGGGCTAGATCAGGTGAGTAGGGAGGGTGTTCCAATACAGGTATTTGTTTACTGGCTAAAAACTCCCTCACAGACAGTGCCGTGTGAGCTGGTGCATTGTCCTGATGCAAGAGCCATGCATTGTTGGCGAAAAGTTCAGGCCGTCTAACTTTTTCACGCAGCCTTTTCAGCACTTCCAAATAGTAAACTTGGTTAACCGTTTGTTCAGTTGGTACAAATTTGTAATGAATTCCCTCTGATATCAGAAAAGATTAGTAACATTGTTGCAACAGAGTTCGTGAACTTAATTGTGATACCTCATATTTTTTTAATTGTGGTAAAATCTGTGACATAAAATGTAACATTTTAACCATTTTTTCAGTTGTACCACTTAGTGACATTAAGTACATTCACATTGTTTTGCAACCATCATTGCTGTCCATCTCCAGAAATATTTCGTCTTCTGAAGCTGAAACGCTCCTAATTCAACAATTCTTCATTCGTTACTTCCCCCGCCCTGGCAACCACCATTCTATTTTCTGTCTCTATAAATTTGACTAGTCTAGGTGCCTCATACAAGTGGAATCACAATATGTGGTCATTTCACTTAGCATAATGTCTTCAAGATTCATCTACATCATAGCATGTGTCAGAATTTCTTACCTTTTTAAGGATGATTAATATTTCATTATATATATTATATATAATATAATATATATATATATATATATATATATATATACATTTTATCATTTTATTCATCCATTCCTCTGTTGATGGACACTTGGGTTGTTTCTATCTTTTGGCTGTTGTGAGTAATGCTGCTGAGAACATGAGTGTACAAACATTTGTTTGAGTCCCTGCGTTCAATTCTTTTGGCTATATACCCTGAAGTGGAATAGCTGGATCATAAGGTAGTTCAACATATTTTTGTTGTTGTTGAAGAATTGCCATGTTTCCCACAGAGGCTGCACCATTTTACATTCCCACCAGCAATGCACAAGGGCTCAAATTTCTACACACTGATGCCAGCACTTGTTATTTTTAATTATTTTTAATAATAGTCATCCTAATGGGTGTGAGGTGGTAGCCGTTCTTATCTGAATAGTTCTTACCTTGGTTGAGAATTCTGTCATTTTTCTAAGTATGTCTACTCCAAAAATACATTCAGGTGTGGGGAAATAAATACAGTATAGTGCACTGTTCCCACAGAGAGCCTTGTGAGCTGTGCCTGTGCCAGGACTCCAATTATCACATGGCCTCCATAAGACCCATTATGACCTGAAAACCACAGTGACGTTTTAGATCCTCAGGTGTGTAAATTTAGTTTAATAATCTCTGGAAAATACTGTTTTCCCCCTTTCTTTCTAAACATTCCTCCCTGGAAAATTGTTGTGAGCCCCTTTGCGGTAGACCTGGAGAAGAATTCACATTCTATACTTTTGACAGGGTTCCAGGGACCTCTCTGAAGGTGTTATGGACACCTAATTTCTGGTTTAGGTTTGCGTGAGACCATGATTTCTCCTGCTGGCAAATTGATGCTCATTGTGCTTGAATTTTATTTTCATTTATGTAGTTCAAACCTGGTCATAAATGCAATTCCCAGTGTAAACGTGATTAATCAGTTACTGCTGGAAATCACTGTTGGCTACAACACTCTGCCATTCTGCCCTGCTGACCTTTATGGTAATTGCACTCACCTTGTTTCTGAGGTTAAATGCTGCCACCGAAACTCTGATGCTCTGCAATCCCATTATTCCTATTAAAAGCAAGGGGACCCCCATTTTCATCTTTAGTCCACAGAAGATAGATGCCACAGGGGTTTTGAAGGATGCTTGAGTCCTCTCAGCAAAGAAAGTCATAATGTCTTGAAGAAGAGTGTCATGTGGGACCTCTGTAGGGTCCTAACTATGGAATAGTTGAGTGGGTTGTACATAATCAATACACTCCAATATTCTTATTTTAAGTACATGGTTTTCTTCCTCCACATTATTTCAGGTAAGTTATGGCATCTTGCCCTCATTGAATGTTGATGACTAGTGAATCCATATTTCATTCAGCCAAACAAGCCAACTATTAGAGCCAATTCCACTAGGTAAAGCTAATTGTTTTTTTTGTGTGTTTTTTTGAGTAAACTTCCTTTCGTTTTTTTTTTTAATTAAATTTATTGGGATGACAATGGTTAATAAAATTACATAGGTTTTAAGTGTACAATTCTATAATACATCATCTATATATCATATTGTGTACTCATCACCCAGAATCAGTTCTTCTTCCATCACCGTGTATTTGACCCCCTTTACCCTTTTCTGCCATCCCCCTCCCCCTTACTCTCTGGCAATCACTAAACTGTTGTCTGTGTCTAAGAATTTTTGTTTATTTGTTTGTATTTTTCCTTTGTTGCTTTCAGTTTTATAACCTACATGTCACTGAAGTCATATGGTTCTTGACTTTTTCTCTCTGACTTATTTCACTTAGCATAATAATCTCAAGATCCATCCATGTTGTTGCACATGGCAGTATTTCATCTTTTCTTATGGCTGAGTAATATTCCATTGTGTATATATACCACAACTTCTTTATCCATTCATCTATCGAAGGATACTTCAATTGTTTCCATGTCTTGGCCACCATAAATAATGCTACAATGAACTTTGGAGTACATATATCTTTATGAATAAATGTTTTCAGTTTTTTGGATAGATACCCAGGAGAGGGATTGCTGGGTCATATGGTAATTCTATTCTTAATTTTTTGAGGAACCTCCATACTGTTTTCCATAGCGGCTGTACCAATCTACATTCCCTTCATGCATTTATAATTAAACACTTAATGAAGTGGGTATAGAAGGAAAATGCCTTAATAATAAAGACCGTATATGACAAATCCTCAGCTAATACCATAATTAACAGTGAAAAACTGAAGCCTTTTGCTCTATGTTCAGGAACAAGACAGGGTTGTCCCCTATCACCACTGTTATGAAACATAGTGTTGGAAGTCCTTGCCAGAGCAATCAGGCAAGAGAAAGAAATAAAAGGCTGTCCAAATTGGGAATGAGGAAGTTAAATTGTCACTCTTTGCAGATGACATGATGTTATATATAGAAAACCCTAAAGACTCCACCAAAAAGCTATTAGAAACAACAAATGAATATAGTAAAGTTGCTGGCTATAAAATCAACGTACAAAAATCCATTGCATTCCTATATACTAACAATGAAATCTCAGAAAAAGAAATGAAAAACAAATTCCTTTTGCAAATGCAACAAAAAGAATAAAATACCTAGGAATAAACTTAACCAAGGATGTGAAGGACCTATGCACTGAAAACTAAGACATTTTAAAAAGAAATTGTAGACCCAAAGAGGTGGAAAGAAATTCCATGTTCATGGTTTGGAAGAATCAATATAGTTAAAATGTCCATATTATCAAAAGCAATATACAGATTTAATGCAATCCCCATCAAAATCCTCATGGCATTTTTTTTTATTGGGGAAAGGGAACAGGACTTTATTGGGGAACAGTGTGTACTTTCAGGCCCTTTTTCCATGTGAAGTTTTTGTCCTTTCAATCTTAGTTGTGGAGGGTGCCATTCAGCTTCAAGTTGTTGTCCTTTCAGTCTTAGTTGTGGAGGGCGCAGCTCAGCTCCAGGTCCAGTTGCCATTGCTAGTTGCAGGGAGCACAGCCCACGATCCCTTGTGGGAGTCGAACCGGCAACCTTGTGGTTGAGAGGATGCATTCCAACCAGCTGAGCCATCCGGGAGCTCAGCGGCAGCTCAGCTCAAGGTGCTGTGTTCAATCTTAGTTGCAGGGGGCGGAGCCCACCATCCCTTGCGGGACTCGAGGAGTTGAACTGGCAACCTTGTGGTTGAGAGCCCACTGGCCCATGTGGGAATCGAACCGGCAGTCTTCGGAGTTAGGAGTATGGAGCTCTAACCATCTGAGCCACCGGGCCGGCCCCCTCATGGCATTTTTTAAAGAAATAGAACAAAAATATCATCAGACTTGTATGGAACCACAAAAGACCCCAAATAGCCAAAGCAATCCTAAGAAAGAAGAAGAAGGCTGGAGGTATTATACTCCCTGACTTCAGCTTGTATTACACAGCAACAGTAATCAAAACAGCATGGTATTGGCAGAAAAACAGACATATAGATCAATGGAATAGAATTGAAAATCCAGAAATAAACCCACATAAATATGGACAGATAATTTTTGACCAAGGAGCCAAAAACATACAATGGAGAAAAGAATGCCTCTTCAATAAATGGTGCTGGGAGAATTGGAAAGCCACAGGCAAAAGAACGAAACTGGACTGCTATCTGTCACCATGTACCAAAATTAACTCAAAATGGATCAAAGACCTAAATATAAGACCTGAAACAATAAACTGCATACAAGAAAGCAGGTACTAAACTTAGGTACCTTGTGTTCAAAGAGGATTTTATTAATTTGACCTCAAAGGCAAGGGAAGCAAAAGGTAAAATAAATGAATGGGACTATATCAAACTAAAAAGCTTCCACACAGCAAAAGAAACCATTGACAAAATAAGGAGGCAATCATCCGAATGGGAGAAGATTTTTGCAAAGAACGCCTTTGGTAAGGGGCTAGTATCCAAAATATATAAGGAACTCATACAACTCAACAACAAAAAACACAAATAATCCAATTGAAAAATGGACAGAGGACCTGAAGAGACATTTCTCCAAAGAGGACATACAAATGGCCAATAGACATATGAAAAAATGCTCAACATCACTAATCATCAGAGAAATGCAAATAAAAACCACAATGAGATATCACCTCACCCCAGTCAGAATGGCTATCATCAACAAGACAAATAGTAACAAGTGTTGGAGAGGCTGTGGAGAAAAAGGAACCCTCATCCACTGTTGGTGGGAATGCAGACTGGTGCAGGTAAAGCTAGTTTTTAAAATCTGAAATTTCAGGTAAGTTCTCCGTAATAAATTCATCCCCTTCCAACTTAATATTCCATTTTTCTCAGTCTAACACTAAAAAATATATGCCACATATACATTCTACAGATTTCTGCTGATACAAATTAGCCAGGCATTTTGGTGTATGTGCTAACTCCTACCGGGGTTGACTTTGCACTTTCCTCCTGGGACCTTCTGGAATCTGACTATAGTTACATGTTAGGATGCAGGAAGTGCTGATATACGTGGCACTTGAGAAAAGTAAAAATTTCCTTGAAAATTAACTACTTCAAGTGAGGTTTTTTAGAGAGATGTTAAGCAAGGGAAGCTTGGTTTCCTCAAATGGGGAGGAAGAAGGGTGGCCTCCACTGGCAAGGAAACCACAGGAAGATTTGGGTTAAAAGTTTTCATATTAATCTGAGTATGTACTTCCCTTAAATATTTAATTTATCCTTATTTTAAGTACTCAATTCTTCCTGATCAGTGTCCTAATATTAATCTGCAAATACAGCACCAATATGTATTGAACTTGCATTTTAATTCTGCAACCCACACTTTTAGATTTGAAGCTTGATCCTCAGCCATGTCTGCTCTGTGAGAAACTTTTAAGGCCTTCAGAATGGCTGTGCCTTCCCATGCCTTAATCTTAGAGTTTAAACACCTGACATCATTTTCATTTTGTAAACTCTGTTGCTACCAGAAGCAGTTAATGGTCCCGTAACGCATGTAGTTATTACTACCATAATAGACTAAAGCGGCAGCCACTTGACCTCTAAAAGTATTGTCTTCAATTGGCAATTGATCCCAAGCAAACACTGGTGGTAATTTAAATAATCACGTTGCCAGTGCTTGGAAGAAGCACTTGTCTTTACATTGACAATGAAGTCACTACAACATTCAAGCTTAAACATACGAACAGCTAATTGCAGAGTCCCATCTCGACTGTCTGTTTCCTGGTACAGCTCAGTTCAGACAGCACAGAAAATCTGCTTCTGGAAGTGTAGAAGGTGGATTTTAACACAAGGATCTTGTTTCAAAAGTTATTATAGAAAAGCTAAAGAATCAGGTGGGATTTGGGGGCAACCTAGAGTTTGGCAAGAGGGGATCCCCTAAGCAGAACAGGAATGGATGTAGAGACTGCTGGTAGGTTCAGGGAACATGGAGGGAGAAGCTCTCAAGGAGGAATTGAACCCATGAAGGAGACAAAGCCTCAGTTGTATATACCACTCAAAGAAAGTGGGTTCTCCTCTGTTCCTTTCTTCCAATGTCTTACCAGTCCTTCCTTTGCTCAAAAATAGTGACAAGCTAGTTGTCAGTGGATACTGGGAAATCCAGGTTTTAGGAATCATTCCTCTATCATAAATATCAGAACAAGATAAAGATGAAGAAATGGTGTTTAAAAAATGACAGCATACTGTTCCACTTCCAAAATTATTAACACAAGCATGCTATCCCTTAAAATAATTTCTCACATTCTAGTTTCATTATTCAGATACTCCCACACCATGATTGTACTTTGAAACTTGTCTATTTGCTTCTTTGCTTTCTCCTAATACTGCCATTGCATTCCACTCATTCTCTTAGATTCAGTGTCCATTATCTAATGGTATATTTGTACCCCAAATTCCCCTGCTCCAGTGTCTTTTAATTATACCTAATCCCGGATGAACCCAAAACATTGCTTTCTCTTTTCCTGATCTCCAGCTTTCAAAGGCTCCCTAAGAAAAGTACATAATAGTTAAGATTGTTTCCTTTATAAATTCATGATCACTAACATAAAAGGACATTCAATATTGTCCTAGGAGTATAATTCTACATTAATCTGGACCAATCAATCATTCTCCCACTCTCTAGAATGTGTTTTTCTTTTCTACACCATCCTTAAATGGCCATGTCCCCCATTATTTGCTATACAATCAGGAGATAATCCCTTCTAATTCACACACACACACACACACACACACACACACACACACACACACACACACAAAACATTAGAGAGGAACTTTGCTGTTAATGAACATAATAGAATTACTACATATGCTCCCATCTTCATCTCTTTTCGTACTTTAACAGAACAGAAGCCCTATTTTTAGTAAAGACAATTCCATTACTCCTGATTAGGATTGCATCACCTTCCACCCTTTCTGGATCCTTATATTGTTCAATATCTTTTCTCACCTGGATCTTTTCCATTAGCTTTTAAATATTCCAACATCTGCCAAATTGGGAAAAAATAATAACAAGGAAGAGTAAAACAAAAACGAAAAGCCAAATCAAACCCTGCATTTCTCCTCCCAAACTCTGTCTAATTGCCACTCTATCTCTTCTTTTTTTCAAAGCCACAGTTTAAAATTTTTAAAAATGTTATTCTATATCTTGGCCATTGGGAATAACACTTCAATGAAATGGGAGTGCAGTCTCTTTGAGATCCTGATTTCAATTATTTTGGGTATATACCCAGAAGTGGGATTTGCTGGATCATGTGGTAATTGATTCTATTTTTAATTTTTTTGAGGAACCTCTATACTGTTTTCCATAGAGACTTTACCATGTTACACTCCCACCAAGAGTATACAAGAGTTCCAATTTCTCCATATTCTCACCAACATTTGTATATACATAATAGCCATCCTACCAGGTTTGAGGTGATATCTCATTGTGATTTTGATTTGTATTTCCCTGATGATTAGTGATGTTGAGTACCCCTTCATATATGTGGATGTCTTCTTTAGAGAAATGTTGTTCAAGTCCTTTGCCCAGTTTTAATTGAATTATTATTATTTTTCTATTGAATTGTGGGCGTTCCTTACGTATTTTGGACATTAATCCATCATAAGATATACGATTTGCAAATATTTTCTTTCGTTCCATAGGTTGTTTTTCCATTCTGTTGGTTGTTTCCTTTGCTATGCAGAAGCTTTTTAATTCGATGTAGTTCCACTTGTCTATTTTTGCTTTTGTGGCTTATGGTTTTGGTGTCACATCCAAGAAATCATTGCCAAGATCAGTGTCAAAAAGCTTTTCTTCAAAAGTCCATCAACAGATGAATGGAAAAAAATGTGGTATATATCTACAATAGAATATTATTCAGCTTTAAAAAAGGAGGAAACTTTGCCATTTGTGGCAACATGGATAAACCTGGAGGACAATGTGCTAATTGAAATAAACTAGCCACAGAAGGACAAATACTGCGTAATTTCCCTTATATGAAGCATCTAAAATAATCAGACTTATAGAAGCAGAGAATGGAATGATGGTTGCCAGGGGCTGGGGTAAGACAGAAATGGGGAGCTGTTTTCCAACAGGTATACATTTTCAGTTATGCAGGTTGAATAAGTTCTGGAGATCTCATGTATAACATAGTGTCTATAATGAACAATATTGTATCCTTAAAAATTAGTTAAGAAGGTAGATCTCATGTTAAGTGTTCTTATCACACACAAAAAAGGGGACTCAGGAAGCTTTTGTGTGTGTGTCATAGATGTCTATTATCTTGATTGTGTTGATGGTTTTGTGGGTGCATGCATATGTCCAAACTCATGAAATTGTATACATTAAATATGTGTCATTTTTTTCATATATCAGTTATACCCCCATCAAGTTGTTTAAAAAATGTTTGTGTACATTTGATATCTTCATCATCTCCTCATTTTAAACCCATTCCCAATAGAATCCATCCTTTATGACTCCAATAAAAAATTACTTCATGAGTTATTTCCAAATCCCTAGATGCAATGGGAAGATTTTATCTTCTAGTTAGTTGACTTGTAAGGATTTGCTTCTGTCTCTGAAACTTGATTTCCCTCCATCCTAAATTCCTCTGGTTTTCCTCTAATCTCTGTGGCTGCTCATTCTCTATCTTCTTTGCAGGTATATCTTCTCTCCAAACATTAAGGGTTGAAATTCTCCAAAATTCAATTGTAGGCCATTACTCTCACTCTAGAAGTTAGAATATGATTTCATAGAAACACAGTTTCAATTACCAATTCCACGATGTTCAGATGTACGTGTATTTGAGACCTTGAATCTAAATTCTATAGATCCATTTGCCTATTTAACATCTAAACCTGTTCATTTCAAATATATGTAAAACTCAAACTGTTCATGGTCTCCCTAAACTCCAAAACCTGTCCTTCTTCATTTTTGTTTGTCTCAGGATGCAGTCGCAGCATTCATCCAGTTATACAAGCCAGTCACCTGGCAATAACCTTTGACTTCACTCTCTTTGATCATCTACCATATCCTATCTGTTATCACTCCTACCCATTTGACCTCCTAGATACTTCTTTCATCTATCTACTCTTCTCTATTCATCATTGTAAATGGCAAATTAATGCATGAATCTAAATTTTCCTGCTTGCTTTGCTTGGTGCCCATAATATTTGTGGCAGAAAAATTTATAAAAAAACATTTCTGTTCATCTTCCCTATATTTTCTTTCCCCTTCCAATTTCAAGCAATTATCCAGGACTCCTAAAAAAGTTGTTTCCTCAGGAACTGTTCCATTTGTAAGCATCAAGGTATGAAGGAGGAGATTACAAGGCAATTGGAAGATTAAAGACCGGCGGGTACAATAATCAGTGCCTGACACTACCTGTTACTAGGCAGAGCCCTGGAGCTACACCAAGTTATTAGAGGGACATAACTTGTGGAAGATATAGAAAAGCCATGTAATAAGCATGATGTACCCATCACCAAATATTTTAGCATCCCAAACATTGCACAGAAATATTTATCAATGGAACACAAGGGTACTGGTGACCTGGTATTGAAAGACCAGAGGGACCCCCATAACACCTTCATGTTACAGGATTTTTATGCAACTCTGTTGTATAATGTACCTAAAATAATGACTGTGTCTGAATTCTCTACCTGCTCAGTGATTTAAAGAATTAAATTCATTTAAATCAAGTAATTAATCACTAGGTTTATAGCAGCAACACATAACTGCTTACTTTGTGTAGAAGGGTTATAGTTAAATCATGGTGGCCGTCACCAATATATGGCAAACAGTTTACTTGTATTATTTGCACTAACTAGAATAACACACCTTCCATGAGAAAACTAAGAAAGAACTAACTAGGTAGGGGACAAAACGTTTTTATCCTTTGAAATTATGTTTGTCAAGAAGCTTGTAAGCTCTGACATTTTATCTCTGGGAGAAATTAAAAATAAAACTAGTCTAGAAATTTAAAGATTGGTTTCTTTATCTAATTCTAAAAATCTTGGTACTAATTGAGTATATAGGATTGTATCATATCCTTTATTATTCAATATATAGATCTGTTGCCCAGGTGCTCCTAATGAGGAAGGAAACATAACAGTCTTAGTTTTAGTATAGATATTCCATGATAAAAGGGGAATGATGACCATCTCCATTTCCAAAGGAAGAGCAGGAATGCAAAACATGCTATGCTAGAAATGTTAAAGTCAATCTTTTTAAATATTTTGAGCATTTCGAACTCAATGATTTTGAAACTTTTAAAAAGTATAGTATGTATACATAATTGCCACACATTTAAAAGGTTGTTAAATTCTTAAGACTTGACTTGTTTTCTCAAAATTAAGATATGCTAGTCAGACCTGAGAATAGCCTCCAGAGGGCGACCAAGTTGCATCATGGCAAACAATTGCATCGAAATTTATCATTGCTTCCAATACAGGCATAGACTTTCTAAAGTTTGAAAAGACAGTAAGTAGTAAGAGTTAATCCTTGAAAAAAAATACCACCTGATGTCTGAATAGCTCTGCAAATATTGGGTGTTTAAGAAGGAGACCATGTATAAATTGATGTTTTAGCAGTGCAAGGGCCTTTGAATCTAGACAGACCTCACAAAGCTACTAGATCAGCAAAACTTGTCATCAGTTCATGCATGCTCCAGTTTTCCTGCTTCCTGAAAGTCTGCCTATCCCCAGCACCTAGTAAGCAAACAGAATTTGGCTTTATGTTTCAGCAGACCTAGATTCAATGGTCAGCTCTGCAACTGATATATTATTACCTTATAAACAGTTTTATTTGAAGAATGGGGTAAATAATATCTTCCTCATATCTCACAGTTTTTTGAGAATTAAATGAGATAAATACATGAAAACACCACAATGACTGGTGGTTAATATTACCTTCTGTCCATTTCTTTTGTTTCTACTACCCCTTCCATCCGCTTACATTGAGAAAGAGAAAAATAGGACCTAATTATGTCATTAACGTCAATGTTTTTAGTGACATATCACTCTTCCATTACTTGTCTCCAAGGTATATTTTTCAAAATCTCATAGAAATAAAGTAATGATTAAGTTGGAGTAATAATCCCCTGACAGAAATATATCTAATAAGTGTAGGTTTGTTAATCCATGACTGGGTAATGCCTAGAATCAATAAAGAAATATTTCTAATTGGGAAATCCATCCAATTGGCTCTCACTTTGTACCAATGGATTATTATTTCTATTTATTTCATCTTTATTAAAGCTACATCCCTGAGAACATTCGTTAAATTTACCTTGTAACTGCCTTTTCTCATTATTCCTGACCTATATCTAACCAGCAGATAATTACTTTTGATTCTTCTTATAAAGTTTCTCAAGCGTTGCTTCTCTTCTACTCCCATAGATTATGCCCTTATAAAATAACCTTCCTGCAGGTCTCCCTAATTTTCATCACTGACCCAGATGGCCTCAATGTTCCCCTTAGCTTGACTAAACTTTAGACAGGTTTCTTCCTGACTCTAGGCCCCAGACCTCCCTTTTCTGAAAGCAATTACTTTAAGAAACACAGAATTGTAAATTCTTTTCTCCTTTGAGATGTAAATTTTTTTCCTAGTAACTTGATACATTTACAACCCAGGAATGTCAAGGACCTGGAAGTCACATCTTTGAAATAAAATCTTCAAGACAGATAGGTCCCTTACTTCCCAGTCTCTGTGGTGAGTGTAGGAGTCTCACTTTAATAAGAGCCAATTAGCAAACACAAGTGGTCTAATCACTTTGACGAACTTCTCCCCCAACGTTTTCCAGTACTTTCCCTACAGCTCACCCTGGTGCTTAGAAACTTTACAGCCATTTTGGTTTCAGCAGAGTTGAGTTCAGTCTCTCTCCCCTATTGAACTTGTCTTTACCATTATTGTAATAGTCTTGAATAAAATCTTCCTTGCCTGTTTAACCATCTGATGCAATCTTTCCTTGACGTCATTCCATCACCAACTCCAAAGTGCCTTTCAGATTAATCTTTATAAAATCTCGAATCACTCCATATTTCCTGTGAATTGAAGCCTGCCATTGAAACTCATCCACAGTCTTGCACCTTCCAAGCTCAGTCTTATTTTCCAATTCCTGAATTTCCTCCTCCGATAAAATTAGTACATTACCTTTCTAAATGTAGCTAATATTTCCCCAATTTGAGATTTTGTTTATGTCTTCTTTAATATATTTTAATATCTGAAAATTTTTATTATATTGTATCTGCCCATGTATAACAAATAAAACATTAATCACTTCAAGTCTTTGCAAATAAGAAATTTAATGTAGGGAATTAATAACACCAGTGATGAAACTGCTGAGAAGTAAAAAAGGGCCAGTGAGATAACGGAGTGATTAGCAGGAACAGGAATCGACTTCTATCTCTACACTGGAAAGGCAAAGTCAAGGATATGTTTGTGAAGGAGCCCAGGGCCTGGTTACCTGATCAGTGTTAGACCATACTAGTTCTGTTTCACAGGAACTGGAGCCATGGAAGTTACACAGTTGCTGCTGTAGGAGCTTCCCAAAGTAGAGAGAAGCGGGGAAATCTCTTAGCTTCTTCCTAAACTCCCACATACTATCGGTGCCTCTTTTGGGTTGTACCTGATCAGAATAAGCTGCTGTGTGAATTTGCTATCACGTGAAACAAAACAGCCAGGAAGGAACAATGAGTGAATCTGAGGAAAAGCAGGCCAGAACCAGCACATATGCTTGAATGTTATACGAATACAGCAGCCTGTTTCTTCATTTTTTTCTCCTTTTATTGAGATGTAATTGATATATAACATTGCTTAAGGTTAAGGTGTACAACCTGTTATATGTTATACATTGTGCAATGATAACCACAGACGGGTTAGTTAACACCTTCATCACCTCATATAATTACCATTTCTTTGTTGTGCTAAGAACATTTAAGATTTATTCTCTTAGCAACTTTCAAGTATATAATATATATAAGACAGTATTGTTAATTATAATTACCATGCTATACATTCGATCCTCAGAACTTATCCATCTATATAACTGGAAGTTTTACATTCTTTTTTCTTTGTCTCCTCTGACTACGTAATTTCAAAGTTTCTGTCTTCTAATATAGATTCGTTGTTCTGCTTTATTCTGCTATTGCTTCTCTCCATTGCATTGTCAATTTCACTCACTGCATTCTTCAGCTCCAGAATTTCTGTTTGCTTCTTTTTTATAATTTCTATATTTTTGTTAAAGTTTTCATTTTATTCCTGTATTGTTTTCCTGATTTTGTTGGATTGTCTTTCTGTGTTTTCTTGTATCTCATTGAGCTTCCTTAAAACAGCTATTTTGAATTTTTTATTAACTAATGACAAATTAGGTAATAAAACACTCACAGATCTCCATGTATTTGGGATCAGGTACTAGAAGATTATTATAATCCTTTGGTGGTGTCATGTGACCTTGATTTTCATGTTCCTTGGAATTTTGCACTGCTGCCTTTATATTTGAAATAATAGCCACCTCCTCTAATTTTTATTAATGCCTTGGGAGAGAAATACTTCCCATAAGCCCCGCTAGTGACTCTGAGGCATTCTCAGCTCTTCTGTGGATATGCCTGCTCCGTTTCTTGCTCCCTTTTGTAGCAGAATTCTTAAGCTTGTATGCCTTCTCTGAATGCGACAAGGTACCAGCCCACGTGCCGGTAGCCTCCCTTTTATTTTCCTAAAGGTGGCGCTAATGCTCAAGTTTATGCTCTCTTCCTGGCCCACAGAGTTTGGCTGGCTTCCTGTGTTCTTGCTAGCCATCCACCAAAGCCCACTCTCACCGCTGCTATTAGGAGCACACACAGGGAGGCAGCCATAGTGGGGATGTATGAGGGTGAGGCACACAGAGCACTGGGATTGCCCATGGGCCAGTTGAGAAGAATGCGTGGGCGAGACATCCCCAGCAGCTCTTGGGCAGACTAACATGCATTTAGTAGGATTTTGTCCCTTTAATGCCCTCTGAGAGTCCTATTTTCTGTTCTCCCAGCCTCCTCCCAACTCCCGTTCATGCAGCTTACTCTTCAGTACTCTTGATGTGGTGACAAAGAAATGGGCCTCTTTGGCAGCATCCTGCATGGCTGGGGAAGCCAGGTGACAAGCCTATTTTAAAACTCCAGTCGTCCCATTTATTTTCTCTGCAGTTTTTACCAACTGCTTTACTTTCATAAGCCCCAATTTCCTCATCTTTCAAATAAATACAAAAATAAGGACCTGTCTCATTGGGTTGTTTTACAGATTAAGTGAAATGAGACATTTATTGTATTCAAAATAGTACTTGATATATAGAGTGTGTTCCCAAAATGAAAACCATCTCATGATGGTTTTTGTTATTAATATTAAATGTTTTATTATAATAATTACTTTTCAATATTCTGCCAAGTAGAATCTTATTTCAATGTCCAGCTCAAATGTCATCAGTTCCGTATAAACTTATCTGACCATGTCCTCTAAAAGTGATTTGTTCCTACTCTAAATCCCAACAGTCTACATTATCTGATTTATTTATTTGACATTAATTTTTGAGTTTATTTGACTATGTGCCATCTTTCCTAACTAGACTATAAAGTTCCAGAACATAAGGACTCTGGTTTATGTATTTGGGTATCACCCATAGGACTTAGTATTGTGCACTGTCCAGAAAAAACACTTCATGAGGAATATATTGAATGATTGAAAAATTTGATTAATCACTAACTCTACTGTAGCTCTGCTGATAAATGGAGAAAGCTCCTAACTGTGTTTGGGATATGCTGTGACATTCTAGGATTTATAATCTTCAGAATTTATGAATTTTCATATTGGCTCTTGGTTAAGAAGATCGTATAAAATAACTTGGGTAAGTTTTAGCTCCATGAGATTAGTAAATGGTTTTCCCCCTAATTTTTATAGTTCTACATGTATTCGGAATTGCCTTTTGAACTTTCAGTATTTTAGCATTTGTAGCTATGGGAAGCTGCTTAGCTGCATAATAAACACCTGTTATTTCTGAGCCCTTCCTATATTTGAAAGCAAAGAGATGGTTATAGTAATAATAATGCCATGCATTTTTATAGAGCTCTATCATTATTTCAGAGAGCTCAACTGTCTTCATGCAGTCATATAACATAGTAAGGAAATTTGTATTATATATGCAATCCCCAAGGGTATTTTTTATCACTTTGAATTTTACCAACCTTATCATTCATGGCTGATTAATAAAAACTCATTGGCCGATGGCCCTGAGCTTGGCTTCTAGCAAGACAGGGACAAGGATTGGGAGGGATGATGGTGGCTTTATGAGTGAGGGGGAAGGGAATCTAGCATAGGGTTGTCTGAGTAGGAAAATCCAGGACAGAAAAGAGATAAATCATAATATAGGAAAGAGACACTGGAGTAAGAGTGTTATAAAGGCAACTTGCCTTTTCTTCTTTACATCTAGTTTCCTCTTTGTTTGACTATTCCTCCCAGCCTCTTTTTTAAAACCACATATCCCTAGTGGCAGAAACCTTCAGTTGGGAATAAGATGGATACCTCCACAGATAGGACAGTTGTACTATCATTCACTTCTGTCCTTAGTTTACAACACTCTTCCTTTCTCTGCACCTTCACCCATTAATCAAAAAACAACCAACCGACCAGTAAACAAACAAAATAAGATTGAGAATGGTGAGGGCAGTCAGAGGACTGCTGGTCAGTACTGAGGAGGATGATCCCATTGGGAGGAGGATGGACTCTGAGGCAGCAAATTCCAGAGTGAGAGGAAAAAGTGAGCACCTGTGGCTGCATCAAACGGGGATGTCATCTACATTACAACAAAGCAAAATGAATGGCTATGAGGGCAAGCAGACTGTACGTTAGACTTATCCTCTTGATGCTTTCATCAGTCTTTTCGAATGTCCCATGATGCCCCAGAAGACACATTAAAAACTGGGAACCATAGGTACATAATGGATCACAGCAGATAAATTCAGTAGAATGTGTTCAGTCTTTACTCCTAAGTTTTATCTTATCATTTAATTTCTAGAAATGTGTTTTACTGCTCTTCCCATTTTCTAAATTTAAAAAATAAAGGTAAGCTAAATCTAGCCTTAACCAAACTCTCATTCCTGGCTCTGAAATCCAGTTCTCTAACTCTTATTCTAGCCAGCCCCCTGATTTTTCTTTGACCTAACCAATACAGCTCTTCACGTGTCTCGGTAAATCAAGAACTCTAAATTTAATTTATTTTACAGTAAAAACTAGGTTTACTATGGACAAAAGATATGAATATTTATGTGTATGAGTATATAATTTTTTCTTAAAATTCGACCTGTACAGAACTCGTCGGGCAGTGAGTCAGGTGAAAATGAAGCCAATATTCTAGTTACCTTATTGAGAATACAGTGAAGCTAAGCTATAATGAGCTATAATGCCTTTCCCACCATTCATACCTTAGGTGTATAGTGTAAACTTCAAACAGTAATAAACTACTTTTGCAAAAGCCATACAGAGGAGATAAAAGATGACTTCTGTTATAAAGACTCGGTATAATATAGTACAGTTCCAACAGATAGCAAGGATCAAGTTTACCAACTCTCCTTTCCTCTGATTTTCTCTGCTTTATTCCTGTTAAAGGAACCAATCTTCAGCCATATTCTAGTAATAATAAGTTATTTACATGTTTAGATGTCAGAGTCATCTTCCCCAGGCAGTGAAACAATTTCCTTAACTGGTTTTGATGCTTCACTAGAGTAACTTGCCCTCCGATTTTTGTAAAGACTACATGCACTCAGTGCTTTCCAAATATGTTTACTAGGTCCTTACAATAATCATGTGAGGTATGTTTTAGTATTCTCTTTTCACAGATGAGGAAATTAAAGCACCAACTTAGTAAGTGGTGGAGCTGGAATTTAAACCCATCCAAATTTATTTAACTCTAATTCTTATGCTCTTACACATCTTAATCACACCCTTAATAAGGCATGGAAACAATTTTCAGCAAAATATTCAATCTGGTGGAATATTTCTTACTTATGCTTTCTAAGGACATAATACCAAAAATAGTATCGAATGCCAGAAAGCTGCATTTAATGGCATTATACAACCATGATGTAGAAGGTAGACTGAAGGAAGAGTGATGAGGACTATAATTGTCCTCACTCTTTGCCCACGTGACCATATTGGGCTAAAGGAGCCACCTTTAGGGGTACTATGCAAGCCATTATGTTGCAGACTTTTAAAACAGGCATATTATTACTGGTGGCAAAATTTGCTATTTTCTTAAGGCAGCCATTTGTGTAGACTTCAACACGTGATGGACACATTCTTTGGGGACTACACTTTTAGCCATGTAACTATTGCGCTGAAATTGTATCCACTCATAACTAAAAATGGAAAGGCTAAAATTTTGCTGGGTATTCTTGGTGGAATCGGTTACATTGTCAAAGGCCAGTTTACAACGTGAACTGCACATTTCAGTTCAGTCTCCTCACCTGCAGCTGCCATAATGATCAATTAAGAACCAGAGCTACTCTTTGTTTAAAATGACAGAGTCCCGGACTCCCTGAACCACCTCGAATCCTCCTATTGGAACTGTTACAATGGGTCTGGGAGTACAGAGAGCAAAATAGTAGTACTCAGACAGACTAACTGTGCAAATGGTGGTGCAACAGATTGGATTATTCATCTCGAAGAGATAATTGAGACCTGAAAGTCAGTGAGGTCTATAGGAATGGTAGTGCAGAGAGTGTAGAATATAGGGTTATTACAGTATTTGGAGGTTGTTCTAAGACGAAGAGGAGTAAAACAGAAAGTGGATTATCATGAAAATTAAGAACTAAAGAGGCCAAAGGGAGAAAATATTTTTTTAAAAATACATAAGATTAATTATACTATTCACCAGATATTTCAGGATCTCTGTTTTCTGAAAACATGGGAGATTTCATTTCTTGGATTATCTATGGATTGATGGGGCATGTAGTTTTGGAAATGATGTATGAGTGGAGTTGACACATGTCCCTTCTAGACTGGAGCAATTAACTAGTGTGAGATGCTTCAGAGTTCTTTTTTTTCCCCATCTAGTCTGGCAAATAGCTCCTTTTGAGATGGCGCCTGGTCCTCCAACTCGAATCCCTAACTGAGATGAGAGAGGCTTACTTCCCCACTCTTCCACTAACCCATGATTATCTTACTTCATGAGAGAGAAATAAATCTGTTTTAAGCCATTAAAGTTCTGTAATTAGTTGTAACTACACACTTCTTAATTTATTTACTATTTATTGTAGCATATCTTAACTTATTCTCACTGACCAGAGTGGGTGGGTGAAAAATGACACATTTAGCAGAAATGCAAAGTATGTGAAGAATGAGGCAAGAACATTGGATTAGGCTCATCAGATATATCAATATATGTCTACCTATTGTCTACCTATACACTCATACGTATATGGAGAGAGAGAGAGAGAGAGAGAGAGAACATTTTGTGCATTTTTTGTATTGAGAAAAAATATAAATAAGAGTGTTATGGAGGAAATGTGTGATGAGGGGATTCCTGGACTCTCCTCTGCAAAGTTTGGCCATAAAAGGAAGGAGAAGAATAGGAGAGCATTAGGAAGTATCAGATGTAGGTAAGACTTTCATTTTTTTTTCATCCACATGGTGAGAAAACTAATACGTATCTTCAAGTAGAGAGAAATGGTCATAAATGAGGGAGAGATGCCGGATGGGGGCTGGGGGGACATGTTGCTAGAATAGGATGAGAGTGGGACATGGTCCTAAGATTCAGGATTGGACGGGATTGAATTCAGATATGGGTTCCTTAGGTTTATTCAGGAGGAGGGATGCCCCTTTCTTTGTAAATGGAGGGAAAATGAAAGATGTAGAAGCAGGAATGTGTTCAATATTAGTATCAAAAATGCATCTTACATTTTATCAGGAAAGGATGGTAGTTCTTAAATTCCAATGTTTTAAAGTCCATGATATAAATACTAATCGCTATCATTCTGGCATAATGTGTGCTGTGGGCAGCACTCCTTCTGCGCTCACTATGCTCGGTCCCTCCCACACACAACTTCTCAACTTTTGAAGCAAGCTTTCACAGAGACATTTGCAAAGTGTACTTCATGCCCTGAGTTTTCAACTACAAAATTATATCCAGAGTAGCTAACAATTTGCAAAGAGTCTATCACCTTGCAAAGAATAATTTTCAAGTTTACTTAACAAACAGATTTCTACTGTGAGAGGAAGAATATGTGGGAGAAAAATTATAGAGGGGAAAATCATGTAAGTCTATCTAACCCCTTGATGTGGAAATTAGACCAAGGTATAGATCAAAAATTACATATAAATGCCAAGATCTGAACCAATGGTTTTCAAATTTTAGTAGGCATCACAATCACCTAATAATCTTGTTAAAATTGCAGGTGTTGGGGACCACACTGAAAGTTACTGTGTCAGAATTTTGAAGCAAGTGGTCCAAGCTTTTGTCTTTTTATAAGATTATGGGTGACTTTATGCACTCCAGAGTTCTAGATTTACCGATCAGAACATTTCCCATTAAACTGATATCTCTTTAACTCCTCTAAAGCAGTGGGAAAAGTGATTTCTGATTCTGGGTAGAGTCCCTGTATACGTAGGGACAAAGAAAGCCAGGCTCATACACCACAGAACATTGAAATCTGAGAGGGATTTTGGTATTTGTTTTGTCGAATCGTCACATTTTTATTGATGTGGAGACTGTGGTTTAAAGGGTGTATGAATCCCTTTTATGGTGACAAAATGGCGGCAGAGGGGCTGACAATTGAAACTAAGATTTTGACTTTAATCTTTAACTTCCATGGTTGTTTTTTTTTTTTTTGTGTGTGTGTGTGTGTGTTTGCATGTATGTGAGTGTGTAATCTAGTGTTATTTTTAATTTTTATTAAATTGGGGTGACATTGGTTAGTAAAGTTATATAGGTTTCAAGTGTACATTTCTATAATACGTCATTTATATATTGCTCGTATGGCTTTCTTCTGCTGAAATTGTTTTACTATCCTCCTGTAAAACATTATTTCTTGTTACTCTAGATATCCTGCTTTTTCACTAAGCATTGCAAGTTACAAGGGAAAAGGAAAGCTACCTTTTGGTTTGTGGGATGATTTCCAGAATTTTATATGCTTATCGGAGGGGCGAATGACATATGTGCATGGAATGGTTTGAAGCACTGCTCTCACAAACATATGTACTTGCTGTCTGCCTTGCCCCCCTACCCCAAACCAAACAGAGTTTCTCAATTTCCTCCCGAATAAATTAATTTGGGGATTTAAGTAATTTCTTTTTACTGTGCTTCTTTAAAAGATTGCTGTGTTGGAAAGAGCTGACTCATTATCTTAGCAATAGCTTCACAAAACAAATGGTTTTTTGATTGTTTCTTTCTGCGATTGGAAGGCTTCAGGGCACAAAGAAACTGCCAGAGACCTTGAGTTTGATGGAAGGAAAATATTTTGATCCTATAAGTGGGGTGCAGAGTACACAACGGGGATTGACAGGAAACTAAAGACAAACAATTTATTGAACAGTATTTCTGGGGATTGGCTTATGATATTCTTGACAAAACAACACTGGGGAGTCAAGGAGAGGGGCCACCCATTGTTTATTTCCTGCCTTTTTCACCAACAAATGAAAAGTTAAACCTAAGTTAACATGTTTATAAATGACTCCGTATATTAAATCTCCTCTAATTTGTAATACCTAGCATGATTTCTTTCTTGTTTGGACCCTATACTGCTATAACAACTCTATTAGGGGATACTTTCCAAACTATAGTAAAGAGAAAAAATAGTTTGGTTATTATTATTTACTATTGTTCTTGTTTGGTTCATTGATAGTTTTGCATTGGAGTATTTCGTTTATTGTTGTAATTAATTTTTTTTCTCATGGCCTACAAGTCTATAAACAAAAATTAAAATATAAACTATTGAGTAGAATCAGGTGACTCTGAGCAACATCAAATAGTAATGTATAATAATATGAAATTAAGTTCAGATACACAATGAATTGGGGTAGTTCACATTAAAACAACAATGATACACTTTTTTTAAAATTTTCCATTACATTGACAAAAGTGAAAAATACCATCATTTACTCTTGGCAAAGCTGTGGGGTCATACATATTCTCTTATACTTTTTAAGAGCAGGTGAATCAGCCTATCATCTTTCAAGGGGGGTTAGCATCGTGTACTAGAATTTAAAATGTCCATATCTTTGATACAGAAATGCTATTTCTAGGAATGTACGCTAAAACAAACAAACAAACAAACAAAAACCCTGCATGTACACAAACCTAAACAATTAGAGTTAACTAAATTTCGGATCTATCAATACTATGGGATACTAAGCATTTGTTTAAAGGAATGAGTAAGAGCTCGATATACTAACATAGAGATCTCTAAGACTTATTTTATAAAACACTAACAGAACACTAATAAGTATTATGAGGGTTTATAATTTTGCCAGTTTATACCGGGGGTGCCAAAATACGTAATGTATACCTATTTTAAGATAGCATCTCTTAAATTATATTGTCAGTTGTAGTATGTCATATGATACTAGAAAATGTACAGATAGGATGTTTAGGATGGTACTCTAATGAATGCTGTTATTTGTTGCCCAGAATCCTGCTTTACTGAAGGATGTCCCCCCCCACCTCCCAGCTTCTCAGTGGGTAGGCTGCTTGCCCACAGCTGTAGGCTCCCTTTTCTGGAATTTGCCCTTGAGTAGAGAGTCCTGCTTCACTCAGGATCACAGGATCTACACACGAGGACCAGTCATTGGCAGGGTAGAAATGCTCAGGCTCCTTACTGCAGTGCAGGGCAGACTCCTGTCATAGCCCCTTCACTGCCTTGCATTTATATGAGGCTGTCCAAGAATCAGGGATAAGTGGGTCGTGACAACCATAAAGGGTCATCCTAGGTTTCTCCATGGACTTCACCGTAGCCTTGGTTGAAAACTGCACTGTAGCCCACTTTCCCCCGCTGACCACTACTGCATCCTTCATTCCCCTCCCCAGATGTTGATCATGATCACTTCCTAATAAACCTTTCACGCAGAGATCTGTTTCAGGATCTGCTTCCCAGAGAATACAATCTACAACACTTGAAATTTATGAATATCGTGTCCTTTTACTGAGGTAAATCTGAATAGATAGGAAAAAGAGGGCTTACAATTTTTGTTATTTTATTGTGTTGATACCTGACTTTGAGCTTTTATGCATTGATATAAGGTGTGTCAAATTCTGGGTATATGTCACAATCTTTCTATCAGTATAAAAACTATCTTTATCTAATTTTTTAAAAAGGTCAGTAAATGAATTCTACTTTATTTACTAGAGATTTGACTTAAGCAGTAACCCTTTATCTTATTTTATTTTTTACCCTGAATTTGGAAGTTGAGAGTATATCTTACGATTTTTATAGACAGCCATGGACTTTAAGTATTCCTTGACATTGAATTTCGGCTCACCCAAAACATTTGGTTCCTGCTTGTTCTCCTACCACTGATGACCCTCTTTCCACGCCCATTAGTCCACATTTCACTTTCACCACTTCACCTGCCTCCTTTTTATTCCAAAGCAGCACAAACATAGACTGTTATGTGGAATAGTCTTTATGGTAATGGAGAACACAGAATAGTACAGAATAGGAATTCACGTACAATTAAAAGTATGGAATCACTGTTCTTTACATTCTCTATTTCTGCTATGATACATCTCAATGGCCATTTTTTTCCCCTTAAACTGTACTTAAACCACCTCCTCCTATCTCTTCTGTCTGTTCTAAGGCTTCCCAAACCCCGTGACCTTAGCTTGGCAAGAACAGATTCTAAAGCCTACTACTTGGTTCTTAAAGCGATCTAACTCTCAACCTCTACCCTAGGATATTTTGTGTGGCTACCTTTGCGTAAGAAAGAAAATAGTGATGGCGTATGCTGAACGGAAGTTCATCAACCCTAGGATTTCACTTTTAGTGATATAAAGCATGAGCATAAATATTGAAATTTTAGTTATCTTCAACCTATCTCAGACCAAGCTTTTGGGCAGTGCAATGTATATTATATAAGAACATACTGCACTTAAAAAAATGTTTGTTACATCATATTGGCATATACTAGTCCCCCATTACCTGTGGGTTTGCCTTCTGTGTTTTTTGTGCATAAGTTTTAAACTGTGCATGATGAAATCTTGTGCTGTCTTCCTCTGTCCCACCCAGGATATGAATCATTCCTTTGTCCAGTGTATCCACAACCTGCTTATTGGCAACTTGGTAGACATCTTGGCTATCAGATCAGTTATCAGACAGAGAAAACACATTCACATAACATGTATTACAGTATATTATTATAATTGTTCTATTTTATTATGAGTTCTTATTGTTAATCTCTTACTGTATGTAATTTGTAAATTAAACTTTATCAGAGGTATGTACATACAAGATAAAGCATAGTATGTACAGACAAGATAAAACATGGTACTATTTACAGTTTCAGGCATCCACTGGGGCTCTTAGAACGTATCCCCCATGGATAAGAGGGGACTACTGTATTTAAGTCTGTCTTTCAAATTGAATCTGATGAACTCCATAAATTAATAATTTTCATACAAGTATAAATATTTGATTCAAGGGGTCTTCTACATGTCTACATAATCCTGGCCGAAAGCTCTATCCCCCACATTTCTGAATGGGCCGCTGACCCTGGATTGCCCATGTATAGTTACCAGACACTTGTGGCTTAGAGTATGGAAAACAATTCCTCTCTATTGAAATAAATTTTTTCTTTAGTGAATGCCAGAGCTGTCATCTCATTAGAACAACTCTAATTTGTTCTTATTGTTCCTAGTAATTTCATTCCTTATGCATCTTAATGATCTTTGAAAACTACACCATTGATTAATAGAGTCGTTCCCCCAAACACTTATTGAGTCCCTATAATATACCAGGCACATGGTGTTCTAAGTGTTTGGAACACAATGTGAAACAAAACAGAAAACACTTCCTTTTCATCCTGCAATTTATGTTCTGGGAGGGGGTTAAAACTTATGAATTTCTATCTATTTATTTGCTACTCTACTTACTAATGTAGTAAATTATATTAGGTTGGTGCAAAAGTAATTGTGATTAAAAGGTTAAAAATAATTGCGAAAACCGCAATTACTTTTGCACCAACCTAATATATGGTATGTTAGAAAGTGTTCAGTTCTATGGTAAAAAAAAAAAAAAAAAAAAAATACTGACTCTATCTATCCAAAGAAGATAGGTTTTGCTGATATAACTACCTCCAAATCTTAATGTTTTTAACAACACATATTTTATTTCTCACGTCATCATCTAGAGTGTGTCTGGTTCCTGTGGCAGTGGGGAGGGGGCATGGCACATGAAGTGTTAGCTCCAAAGGTTTCCAGTCAGAAGTGATACAGGTCATTTATGCTCATATTTCATTCGCCAAAGTATATAAGATGAGCACGCTAAATTTATAAGTGTGAAGTCAACTTCTTCCCTGCTCCTGAATAGAGAAGACATAGGGTCTCTATTAATTATTCTAATGACTTTTTATGAGTGTAAAGAACTGGGGCATGTGACCAGGACAGGTGGCAATTTTAAATAAGATTGTAAAGGTAGGTTTCATGAAGAAAATATAGCTTGATCAGAGGCAGGTGAGATAATGGTGTTGTCCACTGATATAACTGGAGGAGGAACCCTTTAGTTATTTATTTTTATATTTTTTTATTTGTCAGGTAGAGGAAACAGCCAATGTGAAGCCCTCAGGCAAGAACCTGCTCAGTATGTGTGAGGAACAGCAGAGCACATGGGGCTGGAGTAGAATGAGCAAGATGGAGGGAAGTAAGAGGTCAGATTAGAGAGACAAAGAATAAGCGAGGGCACTGGAGGTCATAATAAGGACTCTGGGCTTTACTCCAAGTGAAATGGAAGCCATTGTGAGATTTTGACTTCCCTGCAAACTGGGCCTCATGCTTATTTCTAGCTCTTTATTACTCCTGTTATGAAAGGATTTTCCCCTTTCCTTTTCCTTGAACTCTCTGAGAAACTCACTCATGTTGCATTATCTACTCAAAATCTCCAATTTTCTTCGGGACCCCTTTGTGGCTGCAATGCAAAAACATCTCTGCCCTGGCAGGATTCTGCGGTCCTGACTCCATTATTTAATCACTGGTGACTTCCCCCTTTCCCTTTTCATTATATGCCAAATTATTTACACTTATTGCCTCTCACACTTTCCAAAGCCCTCGACTCAGTAATGCTGGCCTTCAAAATCAGTTTTGCTTGAAAAAACCAGAGGGCACTTTGGTATTTTCCATGCAGTTTCCCTGTTTTCTCTACTGTCATATGCTCTGTATCACTGAAAGACTCCGGAGAGATGTACAGGAGCTGTGGTCTTGCAAAGATTCCACAATTACTTTCATCGGTGTAGAGCACAGAGGAATGGATGCCAATTGTGTTCAGAGTAAAAATGTCTTTGCCTGACATGGCAATGTCACCTTTTTGAAGCAAGAGACACTAATTAATGTTTACAGAAGAGTCTTCTGATTGCCATACCAGAAGCATACAGATTGAAGTAAAAGCAGAAAGCCTCCTTAAGTATTCTCAGAAGATAACATTGGATAATACATCTGTCTTAGTCCATTTGGGCCGTTATAACAAAAATATCTTAAACTGGGTAGGTTATAAACAACAGAAATCTACTTCTCATAATTCTGGAAGCTGGGGAGTCCAAGATTAAGGTACCAAGAAATTTGGTGTCTGGTGAGAGCCCACTTCCTTGTTCATAGACGGCCATCTTTTTGCTGTGTCGTCACATGGCAGAAGGGGCAAGGGAGGTCTCTGAGCTCTAATATAAGGTCACTAATCCCATTCATGCAGGCTTCACCCTAATGACCTGCCAATAGTCCCACTTCTTAATATGATCACATTGGGGTTTAAAATTTCAACATATGGGTTTTGGAAGGACACAACATTCAATCTATAGCATTCCATCCCTGCCCATCCCCAATTCAAGTCCTTCTTACGTGCAAAATACTCTCATTGCATTCCAACAGCCCTAAAAATCTTAACTCATTCCAGCATCATCTAAAGTCTAAATTTTAAAGTCTCATTTAAATACCATCTAAATCAGATATGGGTGAGATTCAAGGTATGATTCATTCTAGGGCAGATTCTTCTCCAGCTGTGAACTTGTGCTTCCAATATACCATGGTGGAACAGGCATAAAATAGATATCTCCATTTTAAAAGGGAGGAATAGGAAAGAAGAAAGGGATATGGGATCCCAAGCAAGTTCAAACTACAAGGCCAACTCCATGAGATCTTAAGGATCATGAGTAATCCCCTTTACTCCGTATTCTGCCCTGTAGGCTCAGCAGAATGGCCCAGAAGTAATTCTCTGCATGGGCCCTGTAGCTCTTCTGAGCTGGAGTCCTAAGTCTATGGTTCTCTGTGACCCTATCCTTTGAAACCTAGGTGGAGACAGCCATGACCCCACAACTCATGTTCTTTGCATGCCAGTAGAGATGACACCATGCTCACGGCACCACAATTTACTGCCTGTGCCCTCTGAAGGAATGCATATTGTGGCCTGCACTGTACCGAAGGCTGCTGGAGCCTGGGGCAACAGGAGACCATGGTGCCGGAGTGTGGGGAGTGAAGCCCTGGATGTGAAGTGGTGCTAGACAGCATGCACCAAGGTCCTGCAGGCACTGGTGACTCCTCCTTTGAAACTACTCTGCTCCTAGACCTGTCCACTCTGGGCCTGTGATGGGCTTGGCAGCTCTGATGAACTCAGAATTGCATTCAGGGTCATTCTTCCCTTGTTTTAGAGAATAGCTCCCAGCTTCTGTTGAGGTGGCTTAGCCACACCCTTATTAATCTCTTATGACCACAATTTCTTATTTATTTATTTATTTATTTATTTATTTATTTATTTATTTATTTTTATTAAAGTTTATTGGGGTGACAATGGTTAGTGAAGTTACATAGGTTTCAAATGTACAATTCTGTATTGCATCATCTATATATCACATTGTGTATTCACCACCCAGAGTCAGTTCTCCTTCCATCACCATATATTTGATCCTCCTTTACCCTCTTCTACCACCCCCTCCCCCCTTACCCTCTGGTAACCATTCAACTATTGTCTGTGTCTATGAATTTTTGTTTCTTCATTTGTTTGTCTTGTTCCTTTGTTGCTTTCTGTTTTATCTCCCACATATGAGTGAAGTCATGATTCTTGACTTTTTCTGATTTATTTCGCTTAGCATAATAATCTCAAGATCCAGCCATTTTGTCACACATAGCAGTTTTTCATCTTTTCTTATGACAGAGTAGTATTCCACGGTGTATATGTACCACATGTTCTTTATCCAATCATCTACTGAAGGACACTTCGGTTTCCATACCTTGGTCACCGTAAATAAAGTTGCAATGAACATCAGACCACATATATCTTTACATATGAAAAAATGCTTAACATCACTAATCACTTTCTCATTTTTTAAAATATGGATAGGCTGAGAATTTTCCCAATCTTTGAGTTTTGTTTCTTTTTTTTGCTTCTCAACTCCATCTTTAGGTCATTTCTCACGTTTCACTATAAGCATTCAGGAGGAGCCAAGCTGCACCTTCAACACTTTGTTTAGAAATAGCTTCAGCTAGATATCCAGTTTCATTGTTCCCCAGTTCTACTTTCCACAAAACACTGGAACTTGAACCTTGAACATAATTCAGCCAAGTTCTTTGCCACTTTATAGCAAGGATCACCTTTTCTCCAGTTTCCAATGACATGTTCCTCATTTCTGTCTGAGACCCCAACAGAATGACCTTCATCCATATTTCATCCATATTTCTAACATCTGTTCAGGATCATTTAAATACTATCTAGGAAGATTGAGATTATCTCTACAGTGCTCCTCTTTTCTTTCTGAGCTGTCACCAGAATTGCCTTTTAAAGGCCCATTCTTGGTAATGTGGGCATGTTCTAGATAAACCTCAAAACTCTTCCAGCTTCTACCCATTACCCAATTCCAAAGCCAATTTCACATTTTTAGGTATTTGTTATACCACCACCCCACTTGTCAGTAGCAATTTCTATCTTTGTTCAGGTTGTTGTAACAGAAATACCTTAGCCTGGGTGTCTTATAAACAACAAAAATTTATCTGCCAGTTCTGGACGCTGGGAAATTTAAAATCAAGGTCCTGGCAGCTTTGGTGTCTGGTGAGGGCTCACTTCCTGGTCCATAGATGGCCATCTTCTCACCATGTCCTCATGTGGTGGAAGGGGTGAAGGGGCTGTCATTTATAAGGGCACTAATACCATTCATGAGGGCTCCACCCTCATCATTTAATTAACTACCAAAGTCCCCATCTCCCAGTACCATCACATTAGGGCTTAGGATTTCAACACACGAATTTGGGGGGGACACATACATTCAGTCTATAGCAATATCTAAGCACAGCTTTGAGAGGGAGAGAATATCTGGATTCAAATTCTGCCTCTAATTCTAGATTTGTGTTCTTGAATTCTCTTCAGTTTCCTTGCCTCATAAAGGATAATTAGGATATATCTCATATATATTGCTGCCTGGCACATAGTAAGTGCTCTATACAGTTAAATTGTTTTTATTGTTCATCCTCATGTAAGTCAGTGTCCATGCTAAGGCTCTAGATTACCCCTGATTTAATGGAATGATCTAAAACATTCCAGGGTCCGTTTGGTCAAAAACTGTCTTTTGCTTTTCCTGCATTTATTTCATACTGCTATTCTTGTGAGAGTAACCTCTTAATAAACTGTGTGACAACTATCAGTTTTGTGGCAACATCACTCCTCCTCTTTCGTTTCCTCACCAAAGCCTGAATGAATTGGTTGCCTCTGTCCTGTTATCAGGACATTAGCAAATGGGGTTCCTTTTGGGTAACAAGCATGGCTGAGATGTAGTATGTACACTGTGAAAGTCAAAGCTGTCTACCTGTCAATTACAATAACAGTGAACAGCCATGCTTTACACATGCCAGCCATCAATAAAAGTGATGAGAGCCAAAAGATCATGACTATTCTGTAGCTTTTCCAGCATCCATGAGGCTGCTTGTGTTGGGTTTATTTTGGAGATTTTGCTTAGAATCCCAGAAGTCATTCACCAATTTGAGAAGTGAGAACTTTCAAAGACTGAAGCCAAAAAACTGTTTTTGGCCTGGGGTTACTCTATGGTTGTGTAATTACATCAGAGATGTCAACTCTTTGGTGCAGTAGAAATATGATATTTGGAATCAATATTTATATCCTAAATTAAAAGTGAAGAAAGTCAGATTTACTTTTGTTAAAAATTCTCAAATATTTCCAGAAAAAGACATACTCTAAGATTGCAAAAGTAGATCTGGGAATTATCCTGCCACTTTTCTAATCAACCCTTCAATGGCTTCCCCCTAATGCCTACCATTTATCATGTGCATTTTTGATCCTGGGTTTCAAGGATCTACTTTGTCCCCCCTCACCCCTTACGCTATTGTTATAGTCTAGCCTCCTATTCATCCTCCATGTATTATTTGTGCTACAATGAAATTTGCTAAATGTAATTTTCCCAGATATGTTGGCTCATCTTTCTCATCTATGTGACTGCTAACACCAGTCTCAGTGCATGAAACTCTTCCCGTCCATTACAGAAGGTACCCAATATTCAAAGACCACCTCAAATACTGTCTTGTTCATGATATCTTTCCAGAAATCCCCTTGCAACCTATCTTTTCCTCCACTGAAGTTCCAAAGTCTATTGTCTGTAACTCTTTTATGGTACCTACACCACTCTTTTTTTTTGCCACAATTGTACATTTTCCTTCCAGTTACATGACTAGGAAGAAAGTAGCAAAAAAAGAGGAAAGGGGGAAAGAGAGGACAGAAAAGGTAAAAAGAATCAAATGTCAACGCAAGGGAAATGGGGATACATTTAAATCCTTTTTTATAGAAACAATACAATTTTTGAAAAAAATCTCGATAGAAATATCAACAATTATTCCCCTTTACCAAAATGGAACCAGTAGCTAATGCCCTAAGAAATTAGTTATCATAAATCTGACAAAAATCCAAAAGT
This sequence comes from Rhinolophus hipposideros, assembly GCF_964194185.1. Classification (NCBI taxonomy): domain Eukaryota; kingdom Metazoa; phylum Chordata; class Mammalia; order Chiroptera; family Rhinolophidae; genus Rhinolophus; species Rhinolophus hipposideros. The sequence continues at coordinate 100,873,825 of NC_138046.1, forward strand.
GGTGGCCATGATTCTCTGACTCAACAACTTCAGAATATAAAGCACAGCTATCTGGTCATTCTTTTCTATTTTTCTTATTCTATCCCATTTTGTCACTTTGTATTTCTGTGTAGATTTTGTTTTGCATTTTCTGAATTTGTCATGTGATAACAAACATTTGGGTTATGTAATTACTTTTAGATACTTAATCACTTTTTCCTGCGATTTATCCTAAGAGTTAACCACATCTATTTTAATTCAACTTCACTGTAAGATCGTGTTGAAAAATAATCTGATGACAAAAGCTCATGTAAATCCTAAAAATATATTTTAATACTATCAATCTTGAGATTTCTATATTAGTTTTCCTTTTCATCTTTTGAATGGAGCCAGAATCTCTGCAACAAAGTGAGATTTGCTATCTTTACTGCACTCAGCAAACCATAGTGAAGTTTAATTTTGACTGTTTGTGCATTTTAGCTAACACTTAAATGGATCTATTTTGAAATCACTATATATAGGAGATTAAAGCAGAAAATGAGTGCAAAAATGTAAAGAATGTTGCAAAAGCATCTCTTTCAAAATGGTAAATAATGATGCATTAAAAAGGATTGATAACTGAGTGCCATCCACTTTTATTACACTAAATATTAGTTTTAATATATAAAAGTTCTTAAATAAATAATACTTTAAAGAATACATTTTAGACTACATATATACGGTATTTAAATGTTAATATGATTCTGAACAAACCATAACATTTTAATGCCTCACATTAAGCACTGTAGTCTGAGAACACCAAGAGAAAAGTGAAAAAATATATATAAATAAAATATGGTTTAATAACCTTTCTCTCTTGTGCATTTTGCAATAGAGTCTTCACTAGTTTATTTATTGGCAATATTACTCTTTAATATAAAGTAGTTAAGATTCCTAAAATATTGCTTCCCACTTAGGCTTTCAAGGCCCAATACCTTTCTCAAGTCCCACAGTTTCTAAAATTTGTGCCTCATTTTGCTCTTTCATTCTGCTCACCTATAAAATGACATTCCAGAGATCCTAAAGCCATAGAAGCAGAGCACAGTTGATGATATGAATGATTTATTTCCACCAAAGTCCAAAACTTGCAGAATGGAAAAAATTCTGGTGTCTTCAAAAAAGCCCAGTAACTGGCTTTTTCTACCTAACTCAGTGCAAAACTTTCTTTTTACTTAGAAAGTGTTCTAAGACTATCTCGTTCTTACACAAAAACCACAAGTAGATCTAGTGATTTCATTATAAGAATGATTCAAACAGTTGCTTGACATCGTTTGAAAATAACAGTTCTATTAATTATTTTTTACTTATCAATTCTCTGTCTTGATGATTTTGACACATAGGCTAGGACAGGAGAACTGGATAAAGGCCTGATTAGCCTTCACAAAAGAAATGAGTTACTAGGACGTTAATTTTGATATCTTGGGGATGTGCACGAGGCTTAAAAATTACTGGCTTTTTTTTTTAATCATCTGTAGGTTTTCCTCTTCAGAAACTCAGTACACATTTATATTTAATGTTGTCTTCTTTGAGATTTATTTTGGGTGCACTACATTTCACTGTTCTTGCTGGACTCAGCTATGGAATAAGGAACGTTTTTGCTTTTGTTTTACATGTGCATTTCAGGTTAGTATTAAATTTGGTTCCCAGCTTCTTTGTTTTATTTCTTCAATATCTCACTTGAAAAGTAAAAAAATAAGTACAAGAGGATTCCAAACATAAATAAATAACACCTGTTAATAAGTGCAATTATTTTCAGGAACACACATCAGAAATGATATTTCTTTAACTTTCACTGGCTACATCATTTTGCTTCTTTATTTTCATTTGAAAATTCTAAACAAGTGCTAGAATGGTTGATTTTATGCTAAGGAAGGGAACTTCAAATTTTGTATTTTAGACTGTTTAAAAAGTTAAGAGTAGGCATCTACATGATTTGGGATATAAATGTGGCTGCAAAGCCTGGAGTTTCTTATGCTCCCCTAGTAACTAACCAAATGCATCATCAACTAGGTGGCAGGAAGATATCTATGTTACTATTTTTAAGGCAACTCTGTCTTAAAATTAATACAATATTTATTTTTATGTATCCGATAGTATCATAGATTCAATTAAAAATTGGAGTTTCTTTTACATGTGAGATAATAGCCAAATTAATATGGGCAGAATTCATTAAGACAATATGCTTATTTTGAAACTATTAGTTTTGTTTGGGAAAAGAGTCTTTTTGAACAGTCGACTCTTTCACTGATGTATTTCTGGCCTGTTTATCTTATTGGGGAGAGCAGATGGAGATGGGATTGGATGAACCATCCAATTATTCAACCTATACTCTCCAAAACACCTGAAAAATGGGTGGGGATATATAACACAGGTGCCGAGACAAATTCCCTTTTATGGGCAGCTCGTTCAACATCTGATATAGACGACAAAGAAAATAATTCACTCCTTCCCTAACTTGTGGCTATGACTGCCTTAGCTACTGTCTGATTGTATTTGTGGGTGCGGTGGAAGACAAGGTGGGCCTCCTTACCTAGGGAAAGAGCACATAATGTTTGCTTCCTCCGACCACTGCAGATGGATTTAGGCACATGCTCCAATAACAGTCACTCTCTCTGCCTCTTCCTTGAGCAGAGTGCAGAGGCCAAATTTGCAGTCTTTCCAGCTCTGTTCAAGCCAAAGACTCAGAGGAACAGGTATAGGATGTGACCAAACCAGAGGGTCTGCCTTCCATCACTGAGACTACAGAAGGAAAACACATTATCATCCTCTCAACTGTGCTCTTAGTTAAGGAGTGACATGTTATAAACTTAAAAACTTCATGAAGCAGCCAAGTCACTGCCATATTGTGGGACAAGGAACGTGGACATGGTTTCTCCAGGAGAAGCTAGATGGATTGGATTCCTTAAATAGTTTATAAATATTCAGAGTACTCCAATTAATTCTAAAAGTATTGTAGGATTGGAGTAGACAGGGATGCCAAGAAAGATGATTTCAAAAGGCTTTCATTTTCTTTGCAGAGCCACATGCCTTACTCCGTGGAGCATTTTTTTTTTTTTTTAAGTTTTGAAATAAGTTTTTCAGTGTGGCAGGCCAAAGAGGCACAAGCAAATTCTAGTAATAGTTTCTCTCAAGACAAATAAAACAAACCCCAAGCATTTGTTCAGTTCCCCATTATAAAGTCATTTTTCTCACCCCAGTAGATGTCAAATACCTGGCCAGTTGGAGATAGAAAATTTTGCCTCCAGTAACCAGAAATTATCTGACTCTCAGAAATGAGATTTTTAGCGTTCCCATTAGGGCTTTCACGTTGGCTTATTAAGACTAAATGGGCAGCAGAACATGATTACCTGTCCCTGATAGAAAGGGAAATAAAGTTACTGGTAAGATAAGCTGGCTGGCTCTATTCCTTAGCCTGCCTCCTAAACTACTTCCCCAAATCTCTACCTGAGGACTTACCACCATGGGAAGTTTAATCAGTTTATTTTGTTATTTAAGACTCACGATAAATTTAAAAAAAGAAAAAGAGAAAGACTTGTGGCTCACACTTCGATGTGAAAATTTGGTTTAGGAAAGCATTTGGCAATTGTATGGGGTAAGGAAGGTGGTACAAGGAAGGATGATGTAAAATACTGTCCTGCTTGCTCCTCCTCCCGGTGCTCAGCATTTCAAGCCAACATTTTACAAATCTCCAGGATGCAGAGAGTGGTGATACCCATGTAAGTATATGTAAAGGATAGAAGAGGGAATGCTGATGGCTGGGATCTCACAGGCTATTTCTGTATTTGACTCCTGGATTACTTCTTCCCGAGGATGACCATTTTTCTCCTTTGGGAAGTTAGAAACAGTAGCTAGGTGAGATGTCAGGCAAACAGATATCCTGGCCTCCTCATTTTATCTTTTTTCCTTTCTTGAGAAACATTCTTCCCTACGATATGCTCGGTAACTTCTTATTCTTCTACCTTTTATAACACAGATCAGAACCTGCTTTAGAAAAGATCTTACAATTTTAGTGAACTTGTGCCTTAAGCTTCATTCTTAATTGTGGAATGAATTATCCTATCAAAGGCATTTTGGTCTCTACCTAGCAGAAAGGAAAATACTCTTTAATGGAAATTTAGAAATCACAGCATGTAGCTACTAGCTCTCCCGCTTTGTTGGGCCATTTCGCTCTATGGGTTTTTTTTCTAATTTGCTGAGAAGGCTCAGGGGTGAACATAGCACAAAATTTTCATGACTATATGGTCGGCATACTATGCTTGACTTCACCATGGTTAAGCTAGTTACTTCAGCCTAATATTTCCACTGAAAAATTTTATATGGAAGGCTCTAATCAACTCTATCATAGCTAAAGCAACATGGTGTAGTTTATTGCCAATTTTCTGGTGAACCAGCCTTAGAGGGTGAGACAAGGAATCTTATCAGACTTGGTGACATTGATCATAGTCACAAAAAGTTACAGTTTGGTTGGAAAGATAAAACTAACACATGAAAACAACAATTCCATGAACCATTGCATAAAAAAAAATGCTTTAATGCAATAGGAGGGGAAGTCATTACGAGCTGCTATAGTAAGAGAGATATTCAGAGAAAAGTTTGGTGGTCTGTGAACCACAAATGGTTGGTAGGATAAGATTAAAAGGTGTGGGATGAGGACATCACATGTAAAAGGAAAAAGACATTATGGGAAGGAGGGTACAGAGGAGGCAGAGAGATGTAAGATTGCATAGATAGGAATAGGGCAGGTTATGAATGTGTTATAAACATAGAAATTTAGCTTTGATATGAGAGGGCATAAGGAATCATAGTAAATTTTATGGTAGAGTGAAATGATAATGAAATAAAATGGCTGAGGCATATCTGTGTTTGAGCTCTTACTGTGTGAATTATACCATGTTAGATAACTATTTTCTTTTTTAAATGAAAAAAATTCAATTATAGTTGACATTCTCTATTATTATATATTAGTTTCTGGTGTACAGCATAGTGGTTAGACATTTATGTAACTTATGAAGTGATCCCCTCCAATAAGTCTTGTCCCCAACACCATACATTATTATTACAATATTATTGACTATATTTCTTATGCTGTACTTTATATCCCTGTGACTAGTTTGTAACTGCCACTTTGTACTTCTTAATCCCTTCACCTTTTTCATTCTGTCCCCCAATCCCGCTCCCATCTGGCAACCATCAGTTTGTTCTTTGTATCTATGAGTTTGTAGATACAGTAGTACCTTGGTTTTCGAATGTCTCTGTTGACGAACATTTCGGTTTACGAACACCATAAACACGGAAGTAAATGCTTCAGTTTTCGAACATGCTTCGGAAGTCGACAATGTCACGCAGCTTCCGCTGAGTGCAAGATCCTGAGGCCTAGCTGTCAGCTGTTTTCGAACATTTCAGAACTCGAACAGTCTTCCAGAACACATTACATTAAAAAACCAAGGTACCACTGTAACTGTTTTCACCCTCAGTTTCCTCAAGTGCAAAATGAGGACACAGGGTTATGAAAGATTTGAAAATCAGTGAGAAATACAGGAAATAACAACAATAATAATAATAATAATAATAATAATAATATAATACTATAATAATAATAATAAACATGTCTATTATTAGTATTTTATGGTTGTTGATTTAGGCAAATTGAGATGACTATAGTTTCTACGATCCTCTCTCTTCCCTTCAAGAGGTGGAGCCTACTTCCTGTCCCCTTAAATCTGGGCAGGTTCTGTGGCTGCTTTGACCAATAGAATACTACAGAAATGATGATGCACCAAATTACAAATCCAGACCTTTTCCTACTTCTTGTCTCTTGAAATCCTTGTTCTTGGTATACTCCTAAGAACCCTGTCACCATGATTTGAAAAGCCTGAGCCATGTGGAGAGGCCACATATAGGTACTCTAGTTCACAGTATCGGCTGTACTTCCAGCTGACAACTACCAGTAACTGCCAGTCATGTTGAGCCATCTTGGCCATCAAGCCTCCTTGAGGTTTCAGATTGTTTCAGTAGCAGCCCCTGTCCAGCAAACACATGTGAGGGCCCAGGCAAAGACCACCCAAGCGAGACCAATTAACTCACAGATCCTTGATGAAAATTAATACGCTGGATTTTTAAGATCAATGTTTAAACAAGTTTTGATATGGTTTGTCATACAATAGTTGGTAACTGGAATATTGATTTTCTTTTTTAAAATGATGATAACATTAAGAGGGAATTTATATTACGGGCTATTTGTTTGTTGTGTTACTTATGAAGGACAGGATTCCAGGTGTGGAGGAGCTGAAAGCCCTGAATAAGGAATCAATGTTGAAAGTGAAGAGTATTCCTTGCATTAACCAGTCATTCATTCACTCAATAAATATAGAGACTGTCAAAATACGGTACACAAGTGGACTGTTGGGTCAACGTTGCTCAAGCAGTAGTTCGCCATAATCAGAAGAAGCGTCTGGACGCTGATGGTAACCACTTTGAGCACCTCTGTAATTGCAGAAGTCAAACGTGACTTGTATTCATCTTTTGTTATTGGTGTATATTGAGTATTACAATTTTAATACAGTTTTTTCCTTTCTTAGAATGTGTATACACTTTTTTTGGCACCCTCTGTATTTATTTAGCAACAGTATTCATGGCACCAGGTTTGTGAAAGCTATTTATTATTGGCTATGGAATTACAAAAAACTAACAGCATGATACTATATTGTAAATTTTAAAATGTCATATTTTCCTGCTGCCTCAGTCCCCACAAAAAGGCTATGAGAACCGAGCCTAGGTGACCAGTTATACCAGTGTGAGAAGTCTGGTCCCCCCACAAGTTCCTCTTCTTGCTGTTCCTTACCTGTGATCCGTAATGAAAACTCAACAGTGAAATTCCCTCAGACATTTTGCTTGTGTATTCCACCGTCACCCCTAGTAAAGCCACTTGTCCACTAGCTCCCCACCTGCCTGATTGAGTCTGCTTCCTTGGAGCTCCTCTCATGTGGTGCCCCGTGTGATGTGCTGTGCTGTTCTCTAGGACCTGTGAGTATAAGAAATCCTGTAATTTCATCTGCTTCTCCAAATGTAATTTCCCTGGCCATGGAGGAGGGATCCTTAAAGTCTCCGCCAGGGAGACTTACTCCCCTATTTACAATACAGATACCTGCATTCAAAACATTTAAATCTTACAGTATTGGCCAGGATACTAGCTAAAACAGGGCTGCTTACAAGGCATGTAAGACAGATTTGCAAATTCAACACACCTAGACTTCCACATCTCCTACAAAAGAAAAAAAGCAAGTGAAAATACACACACACACAGTGGAGTCAGTGGAGTCATGACAATTTAAGTGTATCTTTGAGTCAGAATGCCTAGGTTCGGTCCAGGTACCACCAATAGCCAAGTACAATCTGAAGTAAGTCCCTCTTGTATAAAATGGAGATAAGATAAATGACAGCATATAGTGTTAATAAGTATTAATAAAGTAAAATCTATATGAAGAGCTGTCTCACCTCTCTTACATTGGTTGAGTATTTCCCTACTATAAGTGCTTTTCAATCCCCAGATTCCCAAGAATGTATCTCATATATTCAGCATAATGTATTTCTTGACTTTTCTGTTTGGTTCTCACGATGCTTTCTCTATTGTTTTTGTTTCTCATAAAGAAAGCTCTTACAGGAAAACATCTCTCTCTCTTAGTAGAGTTGTTAATGTAACTGCTTTTATCCTTGTCTTGATTTTATTTGTCTTGCCCATGACTCTTTGACCTTTTACTAGCTACTCTGATATCATTGCAGTCTTACCTTATTGTTTTCCTCTTTTGTTCTATTTCATCTCTTGCTTTTATGTTCAATATCCTCACATTTTCTCAAGAGAAAATCCTTGCTTTTAGATAAAATTCCTCCTTCTCACAAATAGCTGATTTGGTTGGTTTAATATTTAATAGTCATACTTACTTGTGCCTCTAAAATAGAGGTGGGGTAGTAGGAAGAGTTTATATTGTAAAAATATGAACACATGGGTGACTTTTAGGAACTTTAATTTATACCCATGAAAACACAAAATATTAATAATAATATGGTCAGTTCTAAAGATAGCAATTTCCTGCTTTGGGGGTGATACTATAGAATACTTTCATTATATTGTTCTGTATTATCAAGGTGCTAAACAGATGATACTTCTAGAGTCATACTCAACGCGTTGTCGAATACTTCTCTATGAAATATTGAGCACACCTCAATTTATATTTAACTTGAAACAATGTCTAAAACATTCAAGAAAACACAGTTGTGACAGCATAGAGAAAATTCTACTCCAAATGAAAGCAAATGTAATTAGCTGAATTAAAACTCACTGTGAGAGTACTGCTATTCAGAACGACAACACTAGGTGGCATGATAAGTACAGACTGATAGAAAAATAACAAGGCTAGGAGATTCAAATTGTTTTCTTAATGCTTCAGGCAAGATAGGCTTTATTAAAACAATGGAATACTGCAGTGCTCCACTTTCAAACACCAAGAGTCTGTGGAAGCTTACTTCTCTTTACCACTATTGCATAAAGAGCATGGGAAGGCAGGAACCAAAGGGTATACGTTTACCTATTAGCTGAAGTTCTGAGATGAGTTTTTTTTGCTAACCATCAGACCAAAAACAATTATATTAATAGACCTCACACAATACAAGCCTACAAAACCTTGTGCTTTGCATTTTTTCAAAGCTCTTCATATATATTATTTTATCTGATACAAAAAATCTTTATTACAAAAGAGGGATGTAACGCTTAAAGATACTAACTGGTTTTTTCTCATCACATAGACAGTAAGATGATATTATAAAAATTAAAAGCAAGGTCTTCTGCCTAATGGTTAACTATCTCATGAAATAAAATGTACACTATTTACCATAGGGAAAATTAATAATGGATCTAGATATGTTTTTTTAAAGATTTTATTGGGGAAGGGGAACAGGACTTTATTGGGGAACAGTGTGTACTTCCAGGACTTTTTTCCAAGTCAAGTTGTCCTTTCAGTCTTAGTTGTGGAGGGTGCCATTTGCTTCAAGTTGTTGTCCTTTCAGTCTTAGTTGTGGAGGGCTCAGCTCAGCTCCAGGTCCAGTTGCCCTTGCTAGTTGCAGGAGGTGCAGCCCACCATCCCTTGCGGGAGTCCAACCGGCAACCTTGTGATTGAGAGGACGCGCTCCAACCAACTGAGCCATCGGGAGCTCAGTGACAGCTCAGCTCAAGGTTTCATGTTCAATCTTAGTTGCAGGTGGCGGAGCCCACCATCCCTTGTGGGACTCGAGGAATTGAACTGGCAACCTTGTGATTGAGAGCCCACTGGCCCATGTGGGAATCGAACTGGCAGCCTTCGGAGTTAGGAGCATGGAGCTCTAATGGCCTGAGCCACCGGGCCGGCCCCTGAATCTAGATTTTAATGGAAAAAAAAAAAAAAGAGCGAGCGAGCGAGCGAGAGAGAGAGAGAGAGAGAGAGAGAGAGAGAAGGAAAAGCACTGTAAGTCAGGACTAACCCTTTGCTAGAGCCCAAAGCTCTGAATAAAGCAACTGTAAAAATTAAAGTTTTTTACTGCTTCAAAATTTGTTCCCAACCAACTTGTAGTTCTGTCAAAACAAGATCATGAATAATGGTGGTGGGAAATAAAGACGTGGAGACCAGACTAACTTGGAAGCAAAGTTAGCAGAAGGGAGCAAGTAGGAGAGAGTTGTGAAGCATTAGGGGAATATCAGTGACAAGTAGTTAAAAATTAGTGACAAGTGTGGTAAGGCTGCAGGAACAGAGATCCAGTAATTGGTGACCAGGACCTGAGAGACTAGAAGTAAAAGAAGGAGAAGGCCCAAGTCTCCAGGGTACCCAGGCAGACACCTAGAAATAAAACAATAAAATAGAGGCTCACCTACTCTAATGGAGTCAAAGCAAGGACTTGGCCACAGGAAATGACGCAAGCACCCACTACTGCCGCTGGGAATAATACCTCAAAACTTTGATCAGCAAGGAGGCTGGAGATTGAATCCATAGAAACAGGCCTAGAATTCTTAATGGTATGTTTCACATGCCACATGATGACTTCTGATGTATGGGATGATACTGAGCCCTTAGGTGAAACATACAGGTTAATTTATCATCCAAATTAGATCATCTTTAATAATGAATGGGAAATTGGTTTTATTATACTAATGGATCTATACAATCATTCTATTCAAATTCATTAAAAAAATAAATTCTAATAAACATTATATAATCATGTACATTAAATTTTAAATGATATATGACCATTAAAATAACAAAATAATTATTGTTAATATTTACATTATTTCCAATATTTTGATATTTATCATTGATATTTATCTGAAAAATATTTTTGTTCAATATGATATTGGTCATTTATATATCCTCATAAAATTGCTTTCAATCTTCAGAACTTATTTTATGGTTGATAAATTCAATATTTTGATGCCTTCATTGACTCTCCTCTGTTGAACATATATATATTTTTTAATGGAGGGGTGAAGTATCTGGTACATTCAGAACAAATTCTGCAAAATAGAAGGTAATATCAATTTCATTTTTTCATTAAAATATATAAACAGTAGCTTAAATATTTCTAGTACAGTTATTTTTACAAACTTGTCAAATGCTTCCTCTCTATTTATAAATCTTTTGAATATTTCACCAAGTTTAGATACTTAAAAACCATAGATTGTCTCAATTTCATTCCATTCAATACAGAATATAAATTTCTCCAGTTAAAAATAGACAGTCCATCAAAAGATTCTTCTAATAAGTTAAGATATTGAAAAGTACATAGATAGAATTTTAAAATTAAATCTTTTATACTCTTGAATTCTTATCATTTAATATTTTTCTAGCCTTATCTTCTCTAGGGGTACATTTTAATATATTCTGGTTTTTAAGACTTGTTTCCTATGATTGCTACTCAATAAATTCTTGAAAGGATGATAATTTAGGGCCCTACTTTTAAAGATCTTTTTTATTAACAATCTCCAACTAAATATGAACAAAATGAAACCAAAATATAAGAGGGATTGTTTATTTAAAAAGTTGAATAAAATTGTCAGACACCGGATAATTTACAGAATAGTTCTTTAAAATGTCAAACATTTTTTAAGATTCAAGATAGGCAGCAAAGAGAGAAGACATGTAAAGCCAAAATTGAAGATTGTTTTCTTTCTGTGATCAACATTAGCTTCATAATTTTTTTTTGAAACATCTGAAGACGCCCTTATGAATTTGGCATTCTTCAATGGCATGTGAATTTCTTTGCTAATGGAACCAAAACATTATCAGTGATTTTTTCTTGGGTGGGGTAAAAGCACAAGAAAAGTTAGAGTTGAACATTAATGTAATTAATTTAGATCAGCAGTCATTTAAAAAATTCTTATTAAATTTATTGGGGTGACCTTGTTTAATACAATTATGTAGGTTTCAAGTGTACTATTCTATAATACATCATCTGTATATTGCACTGTGTGCTCACCACCCAAAGTCACATCACCTTCCGTCACCATGTATTTGACCCCCTTTTCCCTTTTCTACCTCCCCCACCACCCTTTCCCTCTGATAACCAATAAACTGTTGTCTGTGTCTATGAATTATTGTTTGTTTGTCTTGTTTGTTTGTTGCTTTCAGTTTTATATCCCACATATGAGTGAAATCATACAGATCTTGACTTTTTCTGTCTGAATTAGTTTGCTTAGCATGATGTCCAAGGCCCATCCATGTTTTCACAAAGAGCAGTATTTCATCTTTTCTTATGGCAGAGTAGTATTCCATTGTGTGTATATATCACATCTTCTTTATCCAATCATCTATTGAAGGATGCTTTGGTTGTTTCTATGTCTTGGCCACCATGAATACTCATAATGCTGCAATGAACATAGGGGTACATATATCTTTACAAATAAATGTTTTCAAATTTTGAGGGTATATACTCAGAAGAGGGATTACTGGGTCAAATGGTAATTCTCTTCTTAATTTTTTGAGGACCCTCTATACTATTTTCCATAGTGGCTGTACCAATTTACATTCCCACAAGCAGTGTATGAGGGTTCCTTTTTCTCCACAATCTCTCCAACACTTGTTATTACTTATCTTGTTGATAACAGCCATTTTAAAAGGTGTGAAGTGGTATCCCATTGTGGTTTTGAGTTATAGTTCCCTAATATCTTGTGAAGCTGAGCATCTTGTCCTACATCTGTTGTCCATTTCTATGTCTTCTTGGGAGAAGTCTATTCAGGTCCCCTGCCCACTTTTTAGTTGGATTGTTTGGTTTTATTTGTTGTTGAGTTTTATGAGTTCTTTATATATTTTGGATATTAGCCCCTTATCAGAAGTGTTGTTTGCAAATATCTTCTCCCATTCAGTTCGTTGCCTCTTTGTTTTGTTGATGGTTTCTTTTGCTGTGCAGAAGCTTTTAAGTTTCATATAGTCCCATTCATTTCTTTTTGCTTTGATTTACCTTGACTTTGAGGTCAAATTCATAACCTCTCTAAGACCAAGGTCCATAAATTTAGTGCCTACGCTTTCTTCTATGTATTTTATTATTTCTGGTTTTATGTTTAGGTCTTTGATCCATTTTGAGTTAATTTTGGTGTATGGTGACAGATAGCAGTTTAGTATCATTATTTTGCATGTGGCTTTCTCTGCACCATTTATTGAAGAGGATTTCTTTTCTCCATTGAATGTTTTTGGCTCTTTGTTGGAAATTATTTGCTCATATATTGTAGGTTTATTTCTGGGCTCTCAATTCTGTTCCATTGGTCTGTATGTCTGTTTTTCTTCCAATACAGTGCACAAGCGTTCCCTTTTCTCCACATCCGCACCAGCACTTGTTGTTTGTTGATTTATTGGTGATAGCCATTTTGACTGGGCTGAGGTGGTATCTCATTGTGGTTTTTATTTGCATTTCTCTGATGGTTAGTGAGCTTGAGCATTTTTTCATATGTCTGTTTGCCATCTGTATGTCCTTTTTAGAAAAATGTCTCTTCATGTCCTCTGCCCATTTTTTAGTTGGGTTGTTTGTTTTTTTGGAGTTGAGTTGAGTGAGTTTTTTATAGATTTGTGATATTAGCACCTTATCAGATATATCATTGGCAAATATCTTTTCCCATTCAGTAGGATCCTTTTTTGTTTCATTGATGGATTCCTTTGCTGTGAAAAAACTTTTTAGTTTGATGTAATCCCATATGTTTATTTTTTTCTCTTATTTCACTTGCGCGAGGGGATATGTCAGTAAAAATCTTACTCCTGGTAATGTCTGTGAAATTTCTTCCTATATTTTCTTCTAGCAATTTTATGGTTTCAGATCTTTAAGCCATTCAAGTCTTTAAGCCATTTTGTATTTATTTTTCTATATGGTGTAAGGAGGTAGTCCAGCTTTTTTTGCATGTGACTCTTCAGGTTTCTCAGCACCATTTATTCAATAGACTGTCTTTACCCCACCGTACATTCTTGCTTCCATTGTCATAGATTAAATGGCCATATAGGCATGGATTTATTTCTGGACTCTCTATTCTGTTCCAGTGATCTATGTGTCTGTTTTTATGCCAGTACCATGCTGTTTTGATTACTGTAGCCTTGTAGTATAATTTGATGTCAGGTATCTTTATGCCTCCCACTTTGTTCTTATTTCTCAAGATTGCTGAGGCTATCTGGGGTCTTTTATGGTTCCATATAAATTTTAGGGTTACATGTTCTATTTTTGTGAAAACCGTCGTTGGTAGTTTGATAGGAAATGCGCTCAATATGTATATTGCCTTAGGCAGTAAGGACATTTTAACTATATTAATTCTTCCTATCCATGAACATGGGATGTGTTTCCATCTATTTGTATCTTCTTTCATTTCTTTCTTCAGTGTCTTATTATTTTCTGAGTACAGATCTTTTACTTCTTTGGTTAAATTTATTCCCAGGTATTTTATAGTCTTTGAAGCAATTGTAAATGGGACTGTTTTTTAAATTTCCCCTTCTGATGTTTTATTATTGGTATGTACAAATGCACCTGATTTCTGAATATTAATTTTGTATCCTGCAACTTTACTAAATTCATCTATCAGCTCTAATAGTTTCTTGGTGGAGTCGTTAGGGTTCTCTATATATAGCATCATGTCATCTGCATATAATGACAATTTTACTTCCTCCTTACTGATTTGGATGCCTTTTATTTCTTTTTCTTGTCTGACTGCTGTGGCTAGAACTTCCAGTACTATGTTGAATAGAAGTGGAGAAAGTGGGCAACCTTGCCTTGTTCCTGATCTTAGGGGGAATGGTTTCAGCTTTTCCCTATTGAGTATGATGTTAGCTGTGGGTTTATCATATATGGCCTTTATTGTGTTGAGATATGATCCCTCTATTCCCACTTTCTTAAAGGGTTTTTATCATAAATGGCTGCTGGATTTTATCAAATGCTTTTTCTGCATCTATTGATATGATCATGTGATTTTTCTTTTTCCTTTTGTTAATATGGTGTATCACATTAATTGATTTGCGGATGTTGAACAACCCTTGCATACCAGGAATGAATCCCATTTGATCATGGTGTATGATCTTTTTAATGTATTGCTGAATTCTGTTCGCTAATATTTTGTTGAGGATTTTTGCATCTATGTTCATTAGAGATATCGGCCTGTAGTTTTCTTTTTTTGTGGTGTCTTTGTCTGATTTTGGGATCAGGGTGTTAGTGGCTTCATAAAAAGTGTTTGGGAGGCTTCCCTGCTTCTGGATTTTTTGGAAGAGATTGAGGAGAATAGGTGATAATTCTTTTTTGAACGTTTTGTAAAATTCACCTGTAAAGCCATCTGGTCCAGGGCTTTTGTTTGTTGGGAGATTGTTGATTACTGATTCAATTTCCCTGGTGGTAATCAGACTGTTCAGGCTTTCTGTTTCTTCTTGAGTTAGCCTTGGAAGGTTGTGCACCTCTAGAAAATTGTCCATTTCTTCCAGATTGTCAAATTTGTTGGCATATAGTTGCTCATAGTAATTTCTTAAAATTTTTCATATTTCTGTGGTGTCTGTTGTCACTTCTCTTTCATTTCTGATTTTATTAATTTGGGTCCTCTCTCTCTTTTTTTTTAATGAGTCTGGCTAAAGGTTTGTCGATTTTGTTTATATTCTCTAAAAAACAACTATTGGATCCATTGATCGTTTGTGTTGTTTTTCTGGTTTCTATTTCATTTATTTCCGCTCTGATCTTTATTATCTCCTTCCTTGTACTCCCTTTGGACTTATTTTGCTGTTCTTTCTCCAGATACCCTAAGTGTGAAGATAAACTGTTGATTAGTGATGTTTCTTGTTTCTTTAGGTAGGCCTGCAATGCTATGAATTTCCCTCTTAGGACTGCTTTTACGGCATCCCATAGATTTTGGGTCGTTTTATTTTCATTTTCGTTTGCATTGAGATATCTTTTGATTTCTTCCTTGATCTCCTGCTTGACCCATTCATTATTTAGCAACATGTTATTCAGCCTCTATGAATTGGTGTGTCTTCCAGTTTTTTTTCCTGTAGTTTATTTCTAATTTCATAGAACAGTGGTCAGAGAAGACAATTGGTATGATTTCAATTTTCTTAATCTTATCAAGATTTGTTTTGTGGCCTAACATATGGTGTATCTTGGAAAATGTTCCATGTGTGCTTGAGAAGAACGTGTATTCTGCAGCTTTGGGGTGAAATGCTCTGAAAATATCAATTAAATCCAAGTGGTCCAATGTGTCATTTTAAGCTGTTGTTTCCATATTGATTTTCTGTCTGGAAGACCTGTCCCTTGTTGTCAGAGGTGTGTTGACGTCCCCTACCATGATAATGTTACTGTTGATCTCTGTCTTTATGTCAGTCAATATCTGTTTTATATATTTAGGTGCTCCTATGTTTAGTGCATAGATGTTTACTAGGGTTATGTCCTCTTGTCAGAGCGATCCCTTGATTATTATATAGTGCCCACCTTTGTCTTTTAATATGTTCTTCATTTTAAAGTCTATTTTGTCAGATGTAAGTATTGCAACTCCAGCTTTTTTCTCATTTCTATTTGCATAAAGTATCTTACTCCAACTCTTCACTTTCAGCCTGTGTGTGTCTTTTGATCTGAGGTGAGTCTCTTGTGTACAGCATATACAAGGGTCTTGCTTTCTTATCCATTCAGCCACCCTGTGTCACTTAATTGGAGCATTTAATCCATTTACATTTAAAGTGATTATTGATAGGTACATAGTAATTGCCATTTTAAAATTTGTAGTTAGATGTTTTCATCTTTCTTCTATTTACAGAAATCGTTTTAGTATTTCTTGCAATTCTGGCTTGGTGGTAATAAATTCCTTTAGGTTATTCTTTTCTGGGAAGCTCTTTATCTCTCCATCAACTTTAAATGATAGCCTTGCTGGATAAAGCAATCCAGGATAAAGGTTGTAGGCCTTTATTTTCCATCACTTTGAGTATCTCCTGCCACTCCCTCCTGGCCTTCAGTGTTTCTGTAGAAAAGTCATTTGATAGTCTTATGGGAGTTCCTTTGTACGTAACCATCTGTCTTTCTCTTGCTGCTTTTAGGATTCTCTCTTTGTCTTTAACCTTTGCTATTTTAACTATAATGTGTCTTGGTGTGGACCTGTTTGGGTTTATCCTGGTTGGAACTCTCTGCACTTCCTGGGCTTGTATGTTAGTTTCCTTCATCAGGTTAGGGAAGTTTTCGGACATTATTACTTCAGATACGTTCTTAATCCTCTCTTCACCTTCTGGTATTCCTATGATGCGCATGTTGTTGCACTTCATGCTATCGCAGAGGTCTCTTAAACCATCTTCACTGGTTTTGATTCTTTTTTCTTTCTGTCGTTCTGTTTGGGTGATCTCTGCTAACTAGTCTTCTAAGTCGCTGATTCGATCCTCTGCTTCATCTAACCTGCTGGTAATTTCTTCAAGTGAGTTTTTTACTTCAGTAATTGTGTTCTTTATTTCTAACTGGTTGTTCATTATGATTTCTACATCCTTCTTTATGTCGTCTCTAAGCTCCTTAAACATTCTTATCATCAGTGTCCTGAATTCTGTCTCTGATAGGTTGGTTACCTCTGCTTCATTTGGTTCCAATTGTGGAGGTTTCTTCTGTTCTTTTATTTGGGACATGTTTCTTTGTTTCCCCATTCTGGCTGACTCTCTGTGTTTGCTTTGATGTATTAGGTAGATCCCCTAGAGTTCTTAGTTCTTGCTGGGTTATCTTATGTAGTATGTGTCCTTTATATTTAACTTGCACCACTTCCTTCTTTTCTGCGTGTGCTCCAAAGGTGACTCTTGTGTAAGAAGAGTCAAAGAAGATCTTTACTTGCTTTTCCCTTGTGAGTAGGTGGGGTTATCTCCTAGGCTGACTAGTTGTGAAATGTGGCTCTGCCCACCACATGGTGTTCTGCTGTGTGAGGGTTGACCACTTAAATGTGCTTTGGCCTCTATGGGCTCTTGTGCCTGTAGAGAATTCCCTCTGGGTGTGTGACTTGTAGGTCAAACCCAGGAGTACTCTGGCTTGGTCTGGAGTTGGCCTCTCGGTGTGTTGAATCTTGTGCCTCTTAAGCTGGGGCCCTGGGCCCCAATTTCAGAACAAAGCAAATCACCAAGCACAACAACATCAACAACAACCAAGAAAAAATCATATACCTTCACATGTAGAAACAACCGACAACCCCCACTCAATATAGGCAAAGATATCAAAGATATAAAAACAAAACGAAACAAAAGAAAACAAAAAGCAGCACCAGTCTTGGCTTAAGCCCACCAAGTACTCTCCAGGTTGTCATCTGCTGTACCAGAGTCCTCTGCATATCGTGCAAGCACAGACAGTCACCCGGTGCCCAGAGTGATGTTGGAACTGCAGATTTAGATGTGTGGGGCTGAGGGGTCTGGATGATAGTTTCTACAAAGTCAGTGCAGTTTCTGCCCTTGCCTGCACATGTGCACACTGAGAGTAGCACCACCAGCTCTGTGTCCAGTTCTCCTGAGTCTTAGGGCACTTCATCCGTGTGTGTGTGTGTGTGTGTGTGTGTGTGTGTGTGTGTGTGTGGTGGGCGGGAGATTTCTGAGCTGCTGAAAGCCCAGAGCTGTGTCTGCCGGTTACTGCTGATCCCTGGGAGTGCCTCTGCCATTGTAATTGCCCTGACCTAGGCAGGCCAGAAAGGGTGGGGGCTGGGGATGGAGGGGTCTTCTCTCTCCCAGCCCAGCAATGTCACTCTTCCCACAGGCCAGAAAAGGTGGTGGCTGGGCGTGGAGAAGTCTGTTCTCTCCTAGCCTAGGAAAAATTACACTCTTCCCAGCCTCTTCCCTGGGTCAGAGCTGCCTGCCAGTCTTCCCAGAGCCTGAGCACTAAGGCTCCTCTGTAATCTGACACTACTCCTCAGTTCAGGGGCCAGTTTAAGTCTCTGGAAGGGTGGGGGTAGGATTGGAAGAGCTGGGGGAGGGACTCAGGTATGGAGTTTGTGTCCTTTGTCTGGCCTAGGGCCCAACTGGAGGTCTCACCGAGGTTATTGCCTCAAATGCTGGGTATGCTGCCCCCTCTGTGGGAGAGGGGAAAGAGCCCACCTCCTGGCTTTTATATTCTCTGTTCCGTCCTGGGATCCCCTGTGTCTCTGCAGCTGCGAATGCGGGCCGCATCTCCACAGCCGCAGGTGCAGGCTGCGTCTCCACTCTGCTCCCTTCCCTCTTCCCCTGTTCGCCCAATTTGCCTACCTTCAAGTAATCCTTGCACGAGTCTCTTAGGAGCTTCCCTTTTATACTCATATTATTGAGAGTTTCATCATAAATGGATGTTATATCTTGTCAAATGCTTTTTTGCATATATTGATATGATACTATGACTTTTATCCTTTATTTGATTTATATGGTTTATCACATTGTTCACTTTGTGTATGTTGAACCATATTTGTGCCTCTGTAATGAACCCCACTTGATCATTATGTATTATCTTTTTAATGTATTGTTTTAAATTTGCTAGTATTTGGTTTAAGATTTTTGCATCTGTATTCATCAGAGTTATTGGTCTGTAGTGTTCTTTTTTGTGTGTTATCCTTGCCAGGTTTTGGTATCAGGTTAATGTTGGCCTCATAAAATGAGTTAGGGAGTATTGTTTATTTTTCAATTTTTTGGAAGAGTTTGAGAAAGATATATGTTAAATATTCATTGAATGTTTGGTAGAATTCACTAGTGAAGCCATCTGGTCCTGGACTTTTACTTTTAGGAGGTGATCAGCAGTCATTTGATCTAAATAAAATGTCATTTTTTACAGTGTTATTTTATCACACATTCTGCAACTGCACTTATTAAACCATCATCTTTAAGCACTGTCCCTCAAATTGATTTCTCACATTTAAAGTATACTGATGGTCTTCAATAGAGTTGTGTCTTTTATTTGCATGTGCTCAGTGATATCATCTGCATGGACACATGCATGGAGCATCAAGAAGCATTTTATGCTACTTACCTATGCAAGAAGTCAAGTCTTGAAAAATAGAAATTCAATAGGAAAATTTTCATTAATTTTTTTCTTCTTTTCTTTCCCTTTCTTTTTAAGCACATCTGTATCTAAAGGGCTTATTGCAAAAAAATTAAAAAAAAAATGAAAGAGCATTATCAAATATAAATGAATAATTGCATATTTATTATGCACAATAAATGTCAAAAACCGTTATATGTTCTATAGCAAGATTGCTAAACCTCTAGTTTGCTAGACACATAATTTACATAACCTATATTTTTCCCAGTTTTCCACTGAACTGTCAAATGGTTGCCTGGTAGTCAAGTCATATCATGGGCCAAAGAGCGCAGTGGCAGGCTGGGTGGCAATGTTAAACATCCCTCCTACAGTAATTGTAGATGGGAAACAGTTTCCTGTTTCTACTTAGCTTAGGCTGAGTTCCCTTCAGGTTGTCAGTGGGAGTTCTTTAAAAGGGAGGTATGAATTATGTTGAAACTAAAAAGAGTCATACAAAGAAAAATAGGTTCTTGCCAGTCTTTTTCAGATTCAGCCACATGTGGATGGGAAGACTACTTGAAATGCACATATATGTCACACAGTGCTAGATGAAACCATGGCAGAAGCTGGAAGTACAATGGAAGGGCCGCCAAACACATACTGGACTATTTTAATACAACTATTAATAGTAATACTGTGATGAAACATGAAAAAAAATGATGAGAAGTGCTCAAAAAATGTTGGGGACTTGGTAAAATGAGACAGACACCAGCCTGAAGGAGCTTTTTATGGGACAAATCAGGGACAGTTTGAGCATCAAAATAAATATTAGAGTAATAAATTGTAAATAGGACAAATAATAAACTAGAAAAAATTCTTATACAACAGAAGTATACCAGGACCATCTAGGTAAGCTGGGATGTATGGTCACCTGAATAATGGGTGATGAGGAAAACAACACTGGAAAAGTTGAAGAGTAGATAAAGGACAGATCAAGTAGTCCCATGTACGCCATACTGAAAAAAACTGGATTTTTTTTCAAAGTGAAATGGAAAGCAATTAAAACATTTTAAATAGTTGTCTGATTCCCCTCCTCCAGCCCCCAAGGTTACTCCAGTTTCTATGTATTTAACAGAGTGAAAGAATTTGGTTAAGTCAGAGTAGGGACTCCAGGAAGCAAAGACAATAACCAAGGCAAAAAAGAAGATACATCCTAAAGGTTAAAGCAGAGGGAACTACACAGGAAATGTCATCCTTTCTATCTTTACCTAAAATCTGTTCATTTGTTGTTCAATACAATCCTAAATAAAGTTTCTTGCTGACAAAAGTCTTTCTTTAATGGCAGGTTGCCAGATTATGATGCTACCTCAACCCCGAAAATCAGGGAAGGAATTACGAAATTGTAAGATTTCCAGTCATTCTATTTTGTTGCTTAACTTTTACATTTATGGCAAGATGATAAATTCACTGACTATATATAATAGAAAATGAAATGGTGTGCAATGCCAGCATTTCTTTTCTTTCCTGAAGGAAATATCATATTAAAAAATAAGCAGTACCATCCAAATCATTCTGCATAAGTGGAATCATATTTTAGTGGGTTAGATGTTTATCCGGCTGCATTTTAGCATCAACAGCCATTAAAGGAAGAAAAATTGAATGTCTTGTGTAAGAGAAGATGCATATCTTCAAAATCACTTTGACTCTCCACTGGAGCCTTCAAAGTTCATATTCATAACAATAGTATAAATGTGAAATAATATGCTTGGCACTGGGGTAAAAAACTGATTCCCTCAGCTATACTGATGATGCATGTTATCTTTCTTATTTATAGAAAATAATATGAACATGGCATTATGAGTCACCTTCACACTTCTGTGCTATTCTTTCCTTCTCACATCAGCCCACATCAATAAGATATTGCCTGCAAAATAACATGCCAGTACAATTTCCAGTTCTTTCAGTATCGAACCTCTCTTATTTATGGAAAGGGAGAGATCAGGTAGAATGAGCATGCATCTACTCAAATGGGGCTATGTTCCCAAGCTTATTTAGTCTCACTAATCCAACAGTAAATGAAAAATCACTCATTCTTTATGCCCCATTTGAATTAAACCAGGGACACAGTGCATACTTTTATTCCTACAGAATATTTTTGTCTCATTTGCACAGAGAAATCTTATCTATAAATTCCAATAAATAGATAGTATATAAATTATATATTCCATAATATTTTATGCTGATCATTATATTCAGTACTGTGAAAGAGACTGAAAAATACCCGTGCATTGAGGCTGAGAGAGATGTCATCCTTTGAAACTATTGTTCACCATCATATTTCAAAGTACCATGCCATTGCTTACTATGCTATGTTAGCATTTTCTACATGATACGAAAAAAATAGCAGGCTTGGTTGGTGTTTTGAGTCTTTGTGAAAAGAACTCAATCTCTCCATGTTAGATTGTCAAAAGTTACTAACACAGTGCAGATTGAAATTAGAACATGATACTGGTATTTGGTCAAAACAACAATAAAACTCGTTAAATTTTCAATTTGGGAAGGATTCTAATGTACAGTCTTGGATGATTTACATGAGTAAGAAATAAACTCGTATCTGAGCCATTAAACATTTTGTACCTACTTGTTCATAAATTAAGCCAACTGATTTGTATACTATAGGATCAGGTTTTGGAGAAAGCTACTAATACTTCTGCTATCCAGCGGAGTCCTGAGTGACCAACTTGACATTCATCCCTGTGGAGTATAAGGCTCAAAACAGCTAACAGGGACGAGTATCTAAGATATGCCTATCGTGTGGTATTCATAGCCTGACAATATTCTGGAGTCTGGAGAGGTATGCCTGCTTTTCCACTTAGCTGTATAGTAGGTCAAGGTATACGGGAATCCTAAGCTCTTTCCTTGCCTGTTCTTTACTCTATCCCTAAAGGAATATCAGAAATTCTGTGATGGGTCAGGTTTAAAGATACTTTTTCTGCCACTGATAGCTCGTGGTATTTTATTTCTCCCTGATTTTTTTTTGAAGGGGTTCTCAAAGTTGTGATCCCTTTGGTACACTTTCTTTCCTATATTCTCTGTGTTCCTAGAGCCAGAAGTATCAGAGCAAGAGCCACTCTATGAGCTCATTCCATTACATAATCCCTTTTCAGAGTAAATAAAACAAGATTAGAGGCATCTCTGCCCAGTTTTCCTCTTCCTACTTAGTGAGAAAAAGCTCTCTAAACTTCACAAAGATCACCAAAAGAAAAAAACAAAAGGCCAAATTTATTTTCACTATGTGTGAGGAAACCTTAGGAGGTGAAAAACTTGCAAATCAAACACTACAATAAATTTAAAAAAATCAAAACATTAACCAAAAAAGATTTATTAACAAATGCTGGGGTTGTTTAATGTTCCATAAGCAATGAATATAATTCATCACATTAATAGGTCAGTGAAGAAATATGATGTGATGGCTTGTTATTTCCTGAACTTGCATGGTAACGATCATTCTATAGGGCAATTAGCCACCTAATGGTGAGATGGGACTCACTGATGATCCTACATAGATTTCTCTATGTTTGAAAAATTTGCCTGTTGTCATTAGTATACAAAGCTGTGTAGGGCCCTCCGGGTATGAGATCAAAGGAACAAATAGGAATAGTGCTAGGAGTGATGAAAGTAGTCAAATGGAAGTCATAGGACGAAGCACGGGCATTTGGGTGGTCAGCATCCTAAGAAGCGTGATCAAGGGTAGGCGTACTGAGACTGTGGAATAAATATCTTCTATTTAATAGAAACTGAAAGCTTTAGCAAAATCCAAGCAGGGTTTTAGGCACCAAGAACATTATGGGCACATAAGAGCCAGAAAGTAGAAAAGACAGGACTTTGACTTAAGGATAAAGCAAGAGTCCGAAAAGGAAAGATAGGAGTGATATAAGATGAATATGTGTTATCTGCTATTGAGCCATTTGATGACTAATCTAGGGTTCTTTGAGTCTGACACTACCATAAATAAGAATAGAATGGGGCTAAGTGGCCCAGCTGGTGAGGTTGGGGTACTTAATCTTGAGGATTCAAGAAAGGTGTCAGAGGAAAAGCAGGCAAACCAAGGGAGATGGGATAATACAGAATGGGACTATATCTTCAATACCAGGATAAAGGGGAAGCTTGAAGGTACTGTGTGTCTAGGTACAGTTTTCCTACTTCTGTAAAACTCAGTTCTTCTGCTTCTGATTCTTGAAATAATTGATTCTAATGAATGGTATTAATTTTGGTAAGATCCTATGGGTATAACCTAGAGCAAGGTACAGCACATAGAATTTGTTCGGTAAATATCAATCCTGTGGTACAGCTATTTTGGAAGACACTTTGGTAGTTTCTTACAAAACTAACCATACTCTTACCATACAATCCAGCAATTGTGCACCTCAGTATTTACCCAAAGGAGGTGAAAACTTATGTCCATACAAAAACCTGCACATGGATGTTTATGGCAGATTTATTCATTATTGCCAAAACTTGGAAGCAACCAATATATCCTTTGGTAGATGAAAGAATAAATAAACTGGGGGACATCCAGGCAATGGAATATTTATTATTCAGTACTAAAAACAAATGAGCTACCAAGCCATGAGAAGATATGGAGGAAACTTAAATGCATATTACTAAATGAAATAAGCCAAGCTGAAAAGGATACATACTGTGTCATTCCAACGACTTGACATTCTGGAAAAGGCAAAACTATAGAGACAGTAAAAAGATCAGTGGTTGCCAGAAAGGGATGGTTCGAGAAAGGGAGGTATGAATAGGCAAAGCACAGAAGATTTTTAGAACAGTAACTATTCTGTATGATACTATCATAGTGGATTCATGTCATTATACATTTGTCCAAAGTCATAGAATGTACAACACCAAGAGTGAATCCCAATGTAACCTGTGGACTTTGGATGATAATGATTTTTCAATGTAGGTTCATCAATTGTAACAAGTATTCTACTTTGGTGGGGAATATTATTTATAACTGGGGAGGCTGTGCATGTGTGGGGGCAGGAAGTATATGGGAAATCTCTGTGCCTTCTGCTCAATATCCCTGTAAACCTAAGACTACTTTAAAAAATAGTCTATCAAAAACAAACAAACATGTTGAAAAAAAAACAAAAGAAAACTCTGCTCTCCTTACTAGGGCCCAATTAAGCAGTTTTATGAAAAATTTCGGAATTATTAATGTTTTCCTTTACACATGTTTAGTATAGTTGTCACTAATGCTGTTTGTCAACTATTTCCAGCTCTCTGCTTTCCCAAAAAAACTTAAGATGGTGTTAGCTGCCACCATTTTGATTGGTGGGGCTATGTAACTAACGTTGGCCAATAGTCTGTCAAACGAAGTAAGGTATGTCATATTCTCTGTGGCACAGCAATTGACCACATCTGAAAACATGGCTGAACTATTACCTTGGGTCATTTAGTGATGAGCAGAGCCTCTCTGACCACCCACAGTGGACATGTAGCAAAAGTTAGAAATAAATATTTGTTGTTTTCTACAAATGAGATTGGAGTTTTTTTCTTATGATAGCTTAAGTTAGCTTAGCATGGCTGACACACATGAGCACACTCCAGTGTCGATGAGAATAACAGGACCTAGCTCAGTGTAATCTACATCTCTATAGGAAAAGAGCAAAAGATAAAAGGCCTAAAGTATCGAGACTGGACAAAAATATTTCCCACTCAGCAGTATAATGTAAACGCACAAAAGTGCAGAATACAAAGAGACAGAGACAGAAAAAAGATATAATTTTACAACAGCAGCAAAAGCAGCAGGAGGAGTATTAAAGGCTAAGTGTTTTGTTCATTAGAAATAGGACTTAGGTAAATGCAGAGTTAGAGGAGCTGTGGCTTATGAAGCGATGGGACCTGGGGACTGATAGTTGCAAATATTGGGCCAGTTGGAAGCACAGGAAATTAATGAAAAACCACTGGTAGCTCCCTGCATGTATCTCTTATATGAATATTAGGTATATTGTGCTTATTAATTGAATGTGTTGAGATCCTGATTACTCTACTGAGGTCTGCAGGGTATGATTTCATTTTTGTGGATAGGAACTTTTTCTCCTAATATGGAAGGACATCCTTGATATCAGTCATTCAAAAAAGAGAATGGATCTCAGAGAAGAAAAATGATGGAGAGGACACCTCTGCCATTTTGTAATAGTAGCTTATGAATAAACTGTAACTTTGCAGTTACATGTAAAATGCCCTATACCTTTTCAGGAATGCTTACTTATATACAGATTTAGAATGAAGAATAAAAGTGGTTACAAATGGCTATGAAACTTTGAGCCACTTCTTTCTCCTAACCATATTTTTTTCTTCAGCATGTTTATTTTATTCCTTTTGTTGACCTTTCACAAAGCATCGCCTTTCATTTTATATTCGCCTTGTATTAAGAACATTATGTTTAGAGTTTCAGGATTAAGGTACAATCTTGAGTGTTGACACTTTGATCACCCTTGGTTTATATTCCAGCCACAATGGAACACTGAAGAGGCAGGTCAAAAGCCTTCAATGAATTAACTATGGTCAAAACATGATGTAATGGCAGATGTAAGAGTTTCTGAATCTGAAGAGCTTCTTATTAATTCTTACTATAAAATGGGACAGCAATTCCTACTTTCTCAGGTTGTTATGTGGCCTGATGTGATTGTGTTTTTATCATTTTTACACCATAAGTGCAAAATAAAAATGTTGCTTTTCTACTCCATTCCCCTTTTCAGTCATGATCCATCTAAATAATTGCTCATTCAGAACATCATGGTTGGTAACAGAATATTTCCGTTTGTGTTTATAACACATGTAATTCAACTGCACATACTCAAAGAGAAAAAAATGTCAAAAACTGCATCTCATTATGACTTTTCCCTCCTCTAGAGTCCCAGTCAAGGGGCTCTAATATAATATCTGATCCTCATCTGTTTCTGTAAATATTTGGAGAGTGTAAGTTTGGACAGTGTGAGTTTGCATGTTAGCATTTTAAGTGGGAAAAATAATAATGTATTCCTAGCCCATGCAGACAATTTCTTTAATAATGCAATCCATCAAGGATTTCTTCATAATAGGAATCTATTATAACATCTACTCTTTAAATATTTAACTTAATGTACTCATTAATTAGTATACTTACGTATGGTTTGCTATAATACTTTACAGTAGTGGATGTAAATTACATTTTCCTTCTATAGTTCAATAAATATATACTATGGATAAAGAAACAATGCAATGATATATAAATGATATTAACTAACCAAACATCACCTATCACCAGCAACGTACCTGTAGACCAGTAAAATTAGGTTTATGCTTGCTACAGCTAAGGGAACTGCACCCTAAGAAATATATACTGGTATTATATTATAATACACTATATATAAAATATATGTAATATATTTCATATATATAATATATTATTTAATATATAATATGTATAATATATAATATATACATATATAATACATATATATATACATATATGCATAGAGAGAGAGAGAGCGCCAAAAATATGTATACACATTTTAAGAAAGGAAAACTGTATTAAAATTGTAATACTCAATATATACTGATAACAAAAGATGAACACAAGTCACGTCTGACTTCTGCAATTACAAGAGGTGCTCAAAGTGGTTACCATCAGTGTCCAGACACTTCTGATGACGGCGAACTACTGCTTGAGCAACGTTGACCAAAGTGTCCACTTGTATACCTTGTTTTGGCACCCCCGGTATATATATCTAGGAGATAGGAAGATTAAAGCAGGGCTCTAGTTGATGTTGGTAAAGAAGCAGCAATCATTCATGTTAACCAGAAAATAGAAATCTCTAGTTTTTTTGTGTGTGTGTTTGCGGACTGGCCTTATCTCTGTCTTGTTCCAGATGTGGTCCCTGAGTGACCTTACTTGAGCACTGTTTTAGGTTCTGTAAGCATAGCATGCGTTCGCTTAGGCACATCATGGCCTGGAAAGGCATTGTTTTACTTTGTCATTATCTAATTTGTATCTACGTTAGTACTGTCCTCAGACTTTTGTCAGAACTAAATACTGGGATCCCTGAAAGACTAAATGCTCAGGAAAAGGGCAATGAAGATGAAAATGATAATACACAATAAGTTTAAACAACTTGAGTATCAGACTTGATCCTATAAGGAGCACAGCTGAGCTACGACTACAGCACACTATATCTCTCTCCTGAATACCCCATTAAATAAGCACACCTATGTTTTTAAATTTAAACATTGAATTTTAGGTAAATTTTAAGATAACTTATTGGAGCAAATATTTAGATAGTAAGAGAATGTTCAGTGGGGTAAGGCATGTGTCAACTACCAACAGCATAAAATCTATGGAAGCACATTTCTATATGAATCATTTGTATTACAAAAAAGTCACCTTTATTAGCTCTTAAATGTAATATTTGTTATCTAATAATGTATTTTATTGGTAACAAATCAAAATAAATTAAAGCAATGACTGTTTCATCTAGTTTAAGAGAAAAAATGTTTCTTACCAGATTTTTGAAGCTGAACTCATCATTAGATTGTATCTTGGTAAACATCAAACCTTGTGAGTGATCTATAAGTATTAATGATTATTAAATGATCTTCTGGGGAAGAGCTTGGTGCCTTTTGAATCACTATCCTGACTCCAGTTAATGTTTCAAGGAAGAAAACAATATTTAAAAACTCTGGTTGATAATCGAAGTTAAAATTGATTGATAGAAAAGAAATAATATTCTTGGAACACCCCCAATAAAGCAATGTCTCAATGTTTTTAGATATGAGAAACAGGTGCAATAAACGTTAAAGCTTCTGAAGTTACTTTCAAGCATCTTGAAACATCTGAAAAGTTACATTAAAAGTGAGGAAAATTTATGTTAGCATTTGTTTTTATTAAATATATTCACACATTTTCTACACTAATGCTTTTTAAAAATGTATATTATGTCAAGTAAAAACATAAGAAAATGCCATGGAAAATGTAAATAATATGTGAAGGTGATAGTTTAGTTTAGTCACAGTATGTCACAATTAGGAAACCCAGTAATGCACAGGAAGTAGAAGCGAGAGTTGTTAGTAGTACACAAATTCTAAGAGACTCTCTTGACATAAATCCACCTTACAGAAAATTGTCAGAGAGGAAGAAAGTGTGCCTAGGAGAATTAGGAGAGCAATGGGACAGGGGACAGAAACAGGTAAGCACTGAATAGTATTCAAAAGTAAGTCTTTTGAGGAAGACAGACTTGGATTTCCCCCACTAGCTCCATTGTCTTTGTGAGAGCTATAACTTTCATTAAACTCAGATTCCTCAACTGTCATATCGTAATAACATGCTACAGGAGTTTTGTGTGAATTAAATATGATGTTACGTAAGGCTGTTTGTCTAGTTACTGACATCATGCTTGTGCTGAATACAGAAAAATTATGATAACGTTAATATCCCTTTATGAATTTATGACAATGAAGATAGCTTTATATTTCGAAATCTTTATATATATGTAAATGCAGAAGAAAGTACACACTCTAAAACTCACTACCTTAAGAAAGCTTCCATTAGTTTTAGTAACAATATTTTCATGTGTCTTTGTATATAACATACATAAATATGTACACATACATACATATGTGTATACTTTTACAAAAGTGGGCTTACATAATACATCATTTAAAAATCAAGTATATTTTTTTTAATTTTTAAAATTTTTAAAAAAATTTTATTGGGGAATATTGGGGAACAGTGTGTTTTTCCAGGACCCATCAACTGCATGTCAAGTCATTGTTTTTCAGTCTAGCTGTGGAGAGGGGCACAGCTCACCTCCAAGTCAAGTCGTTGTTTTCAATCTAGTTGTGGAGGGCGCAGCTCATTGGCCCACGTGGGAATTGAACTGGTGACCTTGGTGTTATGAGCACTACGCTCTAAGCACTGAGCCAACCGGCCACCCCAAATCAAGTACATTTTTAAAAACAATTTTCTTTTTGTATATTCCCTCTTCCTCTTTCTCCTGACTCCCTGCCTGCCACTCCTACAAGAACGCAACCAATACTAACAGCTGGGTGTTTATCCTTTCAAATTCATTTTAATGCTCATACAATCATATACATAGGTACATGCACATGCGCACACACACACACACACACACACTCTCAAACTTATAAGGTACTGATTCTATATATCAACTCTGCATCTTGTCTTTTGACTGAATGATAAATTTTTAAAAATAATTTTTATTAAATTTATTGGGTGATATTGGTTAGTAAAACTATATGGATTTCAAGTGTACATTTCCATAATACATCATCTATATATTGTGTTATGTGTTCACCACCCAGAGTCAGTTCTCCTTCCTTCACTATATATTTGACCGCCTTTTCTTTCTTCTACCACAGCCCCGCTCCCTTTACCTTCTGGTAACCACTAAACTGTTGTCTGTGTCTATGAGATGTGTTTCTTTGTTTGTCTTGTTCCTTTGTTGTTTTCAGTTTTATATCCCACATATGAATGAAGTCATATGGTTCTTGAGCTATTAGGGAAATAAATCAAAACCACCATGAGATATCACCTTGCACCTGTTAGAATGGCTATCACCAATAAGACAAGTGATAACTAGTATTGAAGAGGTTGTGGAGAAAAAGAGACCCTCATACACTGCTGGTGGGAATGCAGACTGGTGCAGCCATTATGGAAGGCAGTGTGGAGATTCCTCAAAAAAGTTAAGAATAGAATTACCATATGACCCAGCAATCCCTTTCCTGGGTATCTACCCCCAAAAATCTGAAAACATTAATCCATAAAGATATATGTACCTTGACATTCATTGCAGCATCATTCACAGTGGCCAAGACATGGAAACAACCAAAATGTCCTTCGACAGATGATTGGATAAAGAAGGTGTGGTATATATACACAATGGAATATTACTTGGCCATAAGAAAAGATGAAATACTGCCATTTGTGACAAAATGGATGGATCCTGAGATTATCATACTAAGCGAAATAAGTTAGACTGAATGATAAATTTGTGAAGTCTATTCAAGACAATGGGGATAGCTTCTATTCATTATTTTTAATGGCCACATAATGTTCATGATGTGTCTGTACCATGATTTATTAAAATATTTATTATTTCCACCTCGTTCACTGTGCAAATTGTGCTGGAATAAACATCTTTATACCAGATGCCCTTTAAAACTTTTTACTTTTACTAGTTTTTCCTTTAACTCCTAGGTTCTGGTTAATTAATTAAACATGTAAAAGTCTATTATTCATCTTATTTACAGTATGATTATTTGACTTAAATGCTGTAAATTTGAAAACTTTATTTTCAATTTTCAAAATATTATTCAACTTAAATATTATAGCCACTGCATTAGTATGCATTATTTATATCTATATACTCATGTGTAATATATATGTACTTACCAGGTCTGACAATTAAGTTCGCGAACTTGTTGCAACAATGTTGCTAATGTTTTTTGCTATCAGAGGGATTATTCATTATGAATTTGTAGCAACTGGACAAACAGTTAACCAAGTTTACTATTTGGAAGTGGTAAAAAGGCTGCATGAAAAATTTAGATGACCTGAACTTTTCGCTAACAATTCATGGCTCTTGCATCATGACCAGCTCACATGGCACTGTCTGTGAGAAAGTTTTTAGCCAGTAAACAAATAACTGCGTTGGAACACCCTCCTTACTCACCTGATCTGGCCCCCAATGACATCTTTCTTTACCTGAAGATAAAGGAAATATTGAAAGGAAGACATTTTGATGATATTCAGGACGTCAAGTGTAATATGATGACAGCTCTGATGGCCATTCCAGAAAAAAGTTCCAAAATTGCTTTGAAGGGTGAACTAGGCTCTGGTATCAGTACATAGCTTCCCAAGGAGAGTATTTTGAAGGTGACTGTAGTGATATTCAGCAATGAGGTATGTAGCACTTTTTCTAGGATGAATTCGCAAACTTAATTTTGTGACCTTGTATTTGTATGGGTAAAAATGGATGAAAAATCTTGTATTTCCCATTATTTCCTCCTTACTCATATTCATCTTTCCCATCTTAAATTCTATTTTGATTCAATAATTATTTGGTTAAATAAGTATTTTCCACATATAGAACATATAGAGTGTGTTGATGTTATATGCCCTGAGTTTTGAAAAATATTTGATAGGTGTATAAAATTTAGAAATTGTTATCTTTCCTGTCAATACCTTAGCAATGGCTCTTGAAGCTTCGAGTGTCGAATGCCTGTCTGAACTTTTCCTTTTAAATACTTTTTGTTTTTACTCTCTTCCAGATTTTGTAAGCTACTTCTCTTTATCCTTCGAGTTTAGGAATTTTGCCACGATATGCTTGAATGAGTACCTTTTCTTATCAAACCTAACTGGAATTCAGTAATTCTGTTCCATATTCACACTCAAGTCTTTCTTTACCTAAGGAAAATGTTTTGTTATTGTTTAATGTTCCCTTCTTTTCCAACATTTCTGTTCTCTCATTCTGAACTCTTTGTATTCATATCTTGGTTTTCCAAATCTGATATCAAGTACTGTTTTTTGTTGTTGTTTTTTTCCTTCTGGAACTACCATCTATTTTTTATGTCTTTATTTTGAAGTATGTTTTCTCTTGATTTTCAAAGCCATTAATTCATGTCTAAATAGTGAACTTTTCTTGGTCAAAATTTCTTTGCTAAATTTTTACATTTAAAAATTTTGAGTTCTTTTGTTCGGTTGGTTTCAGGACGCTATGCTGCAACTCAGTCTCCTTTATACGGTCATCTTTGCTTGGCTCCTATCCTTGTTGTCCTACTTGTTTTTCCTCTCTTAGGTCTCAGGGTTTCTTTGGGGCTTTGTTACTTGTCTTTGTTTTTCTCTTGGCTCTGATCACTCTTGGGGGTCATGTCTGACGTCCTGGGTACTTTACCAGAGGCACTCTCTAGAATGGTGAGGAGTTAGAAGTCTCTGGCTATCTGAGCTGTCAGTAACCTAGGTCACAAATTGTCTGTTCCCCATAGAAGCACCAGAAGGAAGCCTGTATGCTGTATATTCAGTGACAAAGACCAACTTTAGAGACCATCCCCCTGAGACACTTCAGCATTTATGGAGGCCACTAGCTCTGTCAGAAACACTCACAGCAGTCAACATCATCATTCCACTTGTGTATAGATTCTGATGGCAAGTTCTACCAAGCAACTGTGATATCCTGAGTTTCCTCCTAAGGCTTTCTTCACTTATTCACAGACCTTGGTCTCACCCAGACAGGCCAAGTCCTTTGCCAGCTCTCTCTCAGATCAGACACCAGCAGAACACAAGGCCCGTTCCTCACCCATTGGTTTCCACCTGTTTGTGGGCTCCAGCAACTATTCTATACGTAAATGATAGTTTGGAGTTGGAATGAAGTTTGACGAGAGGGCCACAAAGATAGTTAGGCTTTCATCTTCCCCAGGAAGTCCTATGATCCTTGGCATTTTAATTTTTCATTTCCCCTCCCAGAAAACACTTATCATAGTAAACTACAAATATGTGATTATTTTTCTGATTACAAGGTAATAAGGGCTCCATCAGGGTTGGGTGTTTTGAACATCTAATTCTCTGTGTTATCTATAGTGCCAGCACATATTAGGCAATAAATAAATATTTGAGGAATAAATGAAGTTATGAATGCATGATAATGAATTAAAAGATTAATAAAAAAACATAGAAAAATAGAAATTAGACAATCCCTTTCTACTTGAGCAGTAAAAAGGTTACTGTCAGGAGATCATGCAAGTAAGCTGGGGCCAGAACAGAAAATGTCCTCACAATCACAGTCATTGTTCATTGAAGAAATGCGTATTGAAAAAGACTTGGCACATGGTGCCAACAGAAGAGAACTTGTCGGTTTTACATATGAGCTATAGTCTTAATATTGTTAGATGCTGAATATTTTGTTAATTAAATTGTCTAGTATAATTCTGTGCCAAGAGTGCTTCAAAATATGGTTCAGAGAGAGAAAATAGCATTGTCTTGTTCAATGTAACTGGTGTTCTCATGTAAGGCATACTGTAGCAAGAGGGATTCTTATAAAAAGTATAATTATATCCTTAATTATTCATTTATTTTCTTTAAAACTTTTTGTGACAAGTATGTTCAATTCCATGTTAAGCTCTGAAGATTCGATGCTGAACAAATGAGGAATGCTGTGCACTCTATGGAGTTAATAGGCTAGTGGGTGTTTAGATAAGAGTCTACAATAGGGCACAATAGGGGCTGTGTACTGTATTTGTTAGGGTAACACTAGCTGTTATAGAAGATAAACGCTCAAACCCCATATAATTGAAATTTCTTTACTGCACATATAAGCCCAAGAGGTGGTGGACCTGAGGAGGGATTGCTCTGTTCTAGGTAGTGATTTGGCGACTCAGATTGATGAAACCTCTGATGTATTCATTGTGTTCCTTCCAATTGGTGCCTTGGGTATCTACATCTAATCAGTGGTGGGGAGAAGTTAGGGGTGGTTCTAATGAGGCACTCCTGGATGCCACATATCTTCTATGTTCTGAACTCAGTCACATGGCAACATTCAGCTTAGGAGGTCAGGGAAAGCTTCCTTTGAAGAAGTAATTTCAAACCAAAAATCTGAATGATAAGTGGTACCCAGGCTAAGAGTGGAGGAAAGAGTATATTAAGCCATTAAAGAGCTGGTAGAAAGACAAAAGAGAATATGCCACTTTCTAGAGCATTAAGGTATTTTGTTATGGTAGTGATATGACTACACTACGTGGATGTTAATGACAGAAAAATAAAATAACTCTTTGTAATGCTACAGAGTGTTACAAATATTTTAAATGTTTGAAATTTTGTCATGCAATTTGACCAAAGCAAAAGCTTGAGTATATTCATCATTTTGAATAATGTGTTGTAAGTGATTCTTAATACGTTTTATTTGAATTTGATGCCTGTCTTAGAAATGAAGGAACAGGAGCAAAGAGAACATATGTGAATTACTCAAAGTCAACTGTCTGATTAGTTTAAAATTTAACACTGGATTATAGGTACTTATTTAATTCAATTTTCTATATAATTTTCAAAATACAAATTTGACTAATACATACTTTTAAATAATGACTTAATTGGGCCAAACTTGACAAATACAAGCATTGCTTACTAAATTTGCTATTATACATTCTAGTTTATGTGCATTGATATGAAGAATAATATTTTAGTAGTTTTCAGTAAGTATCAATTCATGTGTCCATCTCTCTAACTAAAAATTTGAAGTGATTTTTGAACCCAGACTTCCTAAGGATAAAACACATTTTACTTGACAATTTGAACCCATACTATGAAATTTTATTTATATGTATATACATATGTATTTCCATAGTGTATATATAATATTATATATATAATTCCACAGTATGGGCTACATACACACACATAGACACGTACAAAACCTGAATATAATACATATTATATATAAATGTGAATTAGTTTAATGTGAATTACTATAAATGTCAATTACAATAATACATTATATATTATATATAATACATATAATATATAATGTGTATTACTTTTAGGTGTGTGGTGTGTGTATCTTCTATACTAATGAAATTTTATATATTTGATATATCTGTTATATTATATATATGTATATATATATATATATATATATATATATATATATATATATATTCAACCAGTGTGTATATGTGTTTGTGTGTATACTCAGATATTACTTTTCTAGTTTCACCTCTTGAAAGAAATAATGGAAGCCTCTGACTAGCATAACTACAGTAATAGCATCTTTTGTAGGCCAGACTGAAATTTTATCTTCCCTGTCCTGTTTCTATTGTCCTACATCTGTCTTCTCCACATCACTTTATTTCAGGGGTTCTATGTACAGAAATATTTTAGTCTTTCCCCATACACTTGGTCAAATTTTCCTTTAACTGTGTTCTTCATCTGTGATATTACTAAGGACAATTTTTGTCCTGCTAACAATTTGCTCAAAACTGCTTTCTGTCTACTTTTCCTACCAATCTTGGAATGCCTGAAATCTGGGCAGTTTGACCAGTTGATACTCAAGCAAGTCATATCTTTGTGCTCTGCTCTGCTCTGGGTTGAGAGGATCATTTTAATCTCCTGTTGTCATAAAATATAGTCTCTTCCTCATCTGAGTCCAAGCTGAAAACACATTCCCCTTTGAGCAGAAGCAAGGGAACTAAGAAGTATCCTGCATGACACCATTAAATAGTTCCCCTCCTCAGCCTTTCCCTGGTAGATAAGGGGTTTTTCTGTTTTACTTTTTAATCCCACTACTATATAGGCTAATATGTAGAGAAGTTGGCCAAATTCCACTGAAATCAGAATTCACAGAGACAATTTTTCGTCTGCGAACATAACCCTAAATGATTGACTTGTAACATTATATAAAGCCTTAATTAAACTACAAAACAGCTATTTAAATTTTATGAGAACCAATGACCTTTAAATTTTTTCTAGGGTAGGATTTTTATAGCACATGACTTTATGCCATAAATTCGGATCACATTTCACAGGTCACTGATCTGTCTTTTTAAAGGATAAAATAGTCTATAATTCTCTTAACACTACAAACAAATAGGTTCAGTAGTTGTTCGACTATAACATAACAGAAAGAAGGCTCAATGGAAGCTACAGGCTAGATAAAAGAAAGTTAACTCCTAAGATGTAAATTCCTTTGGTGTGAGAGTGCATCAGTCACACTTCGCACCATGGATTTCATCAATTTAAAAAAATTGGAACTTGGTAAATCTTAAAAGTTGGCTTGGAGCCCAAAGATCATTGTATTTTCTAGGGAATTTTGTATTTTCCTATTATATGTCTTTTTCCTTAGAAAGAAAGGAAGTATGTTAAAGAGAGAGCTAACAATTAACCAGAACTGTGGACTGACTGAAGCCTAGGCTTCTGAAGTGGGAAATGATTATTTTATTAACTTAAAGAGACAAAGAAAAAAAAAATGTGGCATATTCAGAGAGAAAGCTACAAAGTGTAATCAAGGCTGGGAATAGTTGGGGTTAGTATTATTATTTTTTTGGGAAAAATTCTCCTTTTCTTCCTTTCACTATATATACACATATAAATATAAATATATATTTGTATTTAAGTCGTATAGGACCTTATTTCAAAGATACGGATGTACCATGGAGCTAAATACAACAGTTTTGTTAAGAGGATTGAAACACTTTAACAGCTTAGCACTTTGGAAAAGCCTATTCTTTTCAGATAATACTCTGATTATACGAGACAAGTGGATGGTGCCAAACTTAACAAAAATATAGTCACATCATTCAGGCAAGCTGGAATGGCATTTGAAACTTTTCTTCGAGTGCTCATTGCTTCCTATCTTCCAACAATCTTAAAGATGAATTTGAACTTTTTGTTCTGACCTTCAAAATTATATTCTATTTGGTTGCTTATCCCACCAAATCTTTTACCCCTTCAAATTCAGTGACAGAGTTTCATTGCCTCCAAAAAAAAAAAAATCTGTCTTTGGAAAACAACAGTGAGTCCAATTACAATCTGATTTTCACTGCTAGCTATTTTGAAATATAATAATAATAATAATAATAATAATAATAATAATAATAATGGCTATGACATTTAATAACCGTTATATTGAGGAACTGTAATATGTGTGTAAATATTTTAATTCTTTAATCCTTAAACAATAATTCCCGTGACCATATGATGTAATTGGAGTATGGAAAATGTAATTGACTTTCATAAATCCCAAACTATGGAAAGATCAAAAACGTCCAGGACAGAAAGAGTAAAAACCATTATCAGACTGAAAACAAAAAACAAAAAACGAAAAACAAAACCCAAGAATCCAGTCCTGTAGTAAATCAGTCCAGGAAGGTAGATGCAGGCAAACCCAGATACAAAATTTGTAGGGATCATGGTTTCTTCTAAGGTCCCGTAGTAGCTGTAAAATGTTGTAATGACTACCTCTGTGAGTGATTCCTTTTCAAAGATGGCCCATATTTGCTCTGCAGTTACCATCAGTGACTGGGAATGCCTCATTACTAAAGTGTTATGACAGCATGGAATCCCTAGTTAATCACCCTTCTCCTAATCCCTCCCACGTGACAAATAGTATCCAATCCAGAACTGTTCCCCTCCTTAATCCTTCCGCAGAAACCCCACCGATAAAAATGATGCTTCCATTCTCTGGGAAGACATTCTTCAGGAATATCTTTCCTCACTGCATGAGTCAATAAATCTCATTTTTTTCTGGCTACATTCTTGTTTCTGGTGGTCTTTAATGGATCACATTTTTACTTTAACTGCTAGTTTCAAATATTTGTAGGGTTATTCCTTGTATAGAAAATTATGCCTATAATTTTACTGCATAGTCATTGCCAAAAGAACATGCGAAGGTGAATTGTTTTTTATGGTGCTGCTTAAAAGTTTGAGTTGATAATACGGATGTTTTAAATTATTATGTGGCAGTGTGGTCCATTTGAAGGCCAAAAAAACAATGTTCACTAGTTCATGAATTAAGCTGGCACTGACTTTGCACTCTGCGTCGCATAGTGTGCTAGGGGTTGGGGATACAAAACTCAATATTTACGGAAGAGTCCAGTAAATTCTTTGATGGAGTTATACATAATGTGTTGTGGAAGACTGCAGTGAGAGAATAATCAGAGAGGGAATCAGAGAGAGGATCTGAGAGAGGGCATCAAGGCAGGATTCCTAGAGAAGATACCTCTTGACTAGAGATTTGAAGGGTGAGTAGAATTTAGGTAAAAGGAAAAGTAAGAGATTTGAGGAAGGAATTTCCCTTCAGACATAATAGCATCTATAAAGGAATGGAAGGATAAAATGAGAATTTCTGTTAAAGGAAGCGAAGGGAGATGATACAAGTGAGGTAAATTAAGCCCACATCCTGCCATGCTTTGTGTACTACTGTAAGGGTTTGGGGTATTATCATGACAACTATTTGGGACTATTATAAATATTGCCAAGTACCCCACATTCGATCTGGTTCAATATACACTCTGCATAAGAATGTGTTTCACACAGTTATTCTTGTTAACAGAGTGTGCTATTCAATTTGGATTTTTGCCAGTCTGTTCAGGGGAAAAGCGGTGTATCAATATTGTTTTTATTTTCACTTGTCAATTGTCTCTTGACTTTGCCTACAATGTCCATATCATGTTTATTTTCAAAATAATTTTTGCTTTAAAATGTGCAGTGTTCCTTTAAAGCATGGTCATAGTTAAGTATGCCTTCCCAATTCAGTGTAGGGATTCTCTAGTAGGGATTCCCCAAGGCAGTGTAGTGATTCTCCAATGTTTTGTTCTAGTACTGTTAAGGTTTCATTCTTTATATGTAGGATTTTGATACATTTGAAAATCATTCTCATGTATGATATGGGATATGGATGTATTTATTTATTTTTTCAAAATTTTTTTATTAGTTTCAGGTGTACAAACAATGTAATAATTAGACATTTACACCCCTCACAAACTGATAACCCTCCCAATCTCCTACCCCTCTAACATCATCTATAGCTGTTATTATACCATTGACTTTATTCCCAATGCTGTACTCCACATCCCGTGACCATATATA
The DNA here is from genome assembly GCF_964194185.1 of Rhinolophus hipposideros. NCBI lineage: Eukaryota > Metazoa > Chordata > Mammalia > Chiroptera > Rhinolophidae > Rhinolophus > Rhinolophus hipposideros. The sequence goes on from NC_138046.1 coordinate 100,912,937, forward strand.
TATATATATACTAAAGGGTAATAAGCAAAATATATATATATATATATATATATATATATATATATAATTTTTGCATTTAAGGATCTAGTTGAATAGTCTTGATTTATTGAATAGGCAATAATTTCTTCATTGATCAAAAATTCAAACTTTGTAATATATTAAATGAAATTGTCTGTGCTGGTATCACACCACTGTAATCATTTAGTTGTTTTATTTTATCTACTCATTGCTTTTACTTTTTATATTTTCCCGACTATTTTAAAATTTATTTTAACAAATCAACTTAAGGATCAAGGTTTAAACAAAAGCCATTCAATTTAATTTGAATTATGTGAAAGTTTAAAATTACCTAGAGAAAAATTGATACCTTTTTGTGCAGATCTTTCTTATCCAAGAGCACAGGCTTTCCTTTGTTCAGTGCTTATTTTGTCCTTCAATAAAGTACATTTTTCTTTATATGTCTTACATTGTTTTGAAATTTATTTTTGTTGCCATTGTATTTGTGGCTCCCAAATAAATTCAGTTTTTAATAAAATAGAAGACATTCTTCCATTATATCTCCCAATGGTTTATTATTGGTGTGTACAAAATCTGTTGATGTCTGCATGTAAATACGTGTATATTACCCATCAACATTACTGAATTCACTTATTTTCTGTAGTGTTTTTCAGTTGATTGTCTTGGACAGTCTAATTACAATCATACCATCTGCATGTAGTAAATAGTTTCACATTAGGGGAATACTGAAGTAATCCATGGACAACAGTAGCAATGGGGATAGAAAGATTTCAGATACAGACAAAAGAGACAGAGATGACTCCAGTTTCATTTAACTGAGTAGCTGGTGATGTTATTCTTTGAGATATTTAAGACAAGCAGAGTAAGGATCAGGCTTATGGGAAGAGAAAAGGGTTGAAAATGATGGAGTTGATTGAGGATGTGTTTGAAGTATCCATGGGATATCCAATAGGCAATTGACTTTTTAGTCTAATGTTGGATATAAAAAGAGAAGGTCAAAACAAGTTTTGGAGAACCCAAGATGGTAGAAGAAGGGGACACTTGGTGGACAGACTTTAATGTAGCTCCCATAATCCCCACCTCCTGCCATTCATGCCCATGTATATCACTCTCCTCTTGAGTGTTGGCCGGACCTATGACTTGATTCTAACCAAAAATGACTGAATTTATGTGATTGTATTACATAAGATTGCTACATAAGATTGGACTGACCCATTTGCTAAGAGACTCTCTCCCTGCCTGGTTTTGAAGAAGTAAGTATTCATTCTGGGGAGACCACATGGCCAGAAATGTAGAGCAGCCTCCAACCAGAAAAAATAGGCCATCAGTTACTCACACTGTAGGGAAGTGAATTTTTCCAGCCACCACATGAGCATAGAAGCAAATTCTTTTCCAATCCAGCCTCAGATGACCAACACCTTGATTCTAGCCTGTTGATACCCTGAAGTAGAAAACCAAGCTAAGCTGTACTCAGACTCCTGACCCAGAGAAACCGTGAGGTAAGAAGAAATGTGTTGTTTTAAGTCACTAAGATTATGGCAATATTATGCAGCAATAGATAACTAATAACAGCAACAATAAAGGAGAAAGGAAAGTGAATGGAAAATGAGTATGTGTTCCAGATATAAAGGGAGGAGAGGATTTCAAGAAGGAAAAGAGTAGCACAGTGTGTCAAAAATCACACACTGACTCCAAGTAGGATAAGCCTATATGGTATGAAGAAGGAATAAGAAATACTAGTAAGAAATATGAACACTGGCAAGAAAAAATATTAACGTGGTTTGGGAAGAAACTTGATGAGAGTATGTTGGAAGTCAGAAAATATAAACAGGTATAAAGACCATGTCAATGATGATATTTTTTATAAAGCTTTTTATAGTTCTTAGACTTATTTAAAGCTAAAATTGCTGGTGATTAATTTCAGGCCAGTGGCATTCAAATAATGCAGTTCCTACTAATTTTTGGTCATTATTCAAAGCTATCTCAAAAGTTATATTTCCATTTTATTTTTTTTAGAATTTTTTATTAGTTTCAGATGTACAAAACAACATAGTGATTGGATATTTACATACCACACAAAGTAATAACCCCAACAAGTCTGTTAACCACCTAACCCCATTCATAGCTATTACAGTATTACAGACTATATTCCTTGTGCTGTACTATATATCCCCATGACTATTTTTTAAGTTATAGTTGACATTCAGTATTATTTTATATTAGTTTCAGGTGTACAGCATATTGGTTAGGCATCACTTCAATTTATGAAGTGATCTCCCTGATAAGTCTAGAACCCGTCTGACACTATACATAGTTTTTACAATATCATTGACTATATTCCATATACTTTACATCCCCATGATTATTTTGTAACTATCATTTTGTACTTCTTAATCCCTTCACCTTTTTCACACAGCTCCCCAACCACCCTCCCCTCTGGCAACCATCAGTTTGTTCTATAAATCTGTGAGTCTGTTTCTGTTTTATTTGTTTATTTTGTTCTTTAGATTCCATATATAAGTAAGAGCATATGGTATTTGTCTTCTTCAGTCTGAAATATTTCACTTTGCTTAATACTCTTTAGATCCATCCATGTTGTCACAAATGATAAGGTTTCATTCTGTTTTAATGACCGAGTAATATTCCATTGTATATGTGTACCACTTCTTTATCCAGTCATCTATTGATGGGCATTTCGGTTGTTTCCATATCTGGGCTATTGTGAATAGAGCTGTGATGAACATAGGGGTGCATAAATTTTTTCAAATTAGTGTTTTAATTTTCTTTGGATAGATATCATGCAGTTTTTAAGGGTTATTCATGTGAGATAACTGAGGTAATAGTGATTAGTGCGTAAAATATTATTAAACTTATAGTGTATTCAAAATAAAGTTTGTAGCTATGTTTACATATATGTAAAAGAACTGGGTAAAAGAACAGATCAGAAGAACTGATTATGCAGCATCTTATAAGAAAAGAGTTAATGGTCATTTTATTCAATTAAACAAATGATATCGGCCACATCAATTAGTTTTGAGTTGCTTTACACAAAAAATGTTTTTGTGCTAGCAGTGCACTGTGAATCAAAATTTCAGAAGCATATCTAACTAGTTTGATTATTTCATAGAGATCAATGGTGTGATTCACTTAAAAAATGGCTTTGGAGTTGTAAAAATGTAATTATATAATATATAATGAGATAAAATCGTGGAATCACAAAATTTGCAGTTTACGTTTGGTCCAGAATTGATAAAGTCTCAATGGGACTTAATGAAATATAGCATGTTTGTGAGGTAGTAACATGAACAACTGGTTTTGAGGGAAATATAAAAAAAAGTTTGGCATATGAAAGGGATGAATCATTTTGATTAAATGGGTACCAGATATTTGACATCTGTATTTCGTAATAGTACACTTATATTTTCAGTGGGCTATAAGTCAACAATTGAAAGTCTCTGGATTTATTATAAACATTATTTTTTGTAGTCATTCTATCAAAAGCAAGAAAAACAAGGAAGAAAAATCTTTGGTATTTCAGTGGCCCTTTCTGAGTATATTGGATTTGTTTCATCTAAAAAACCATTTCTTTATACTAAAATTTATTTTAGACACAAAAATACTTAAGATTAAGGGATCCATAGCGATGGAGAAAAATAAGAATTTTCAGAAAAGCACCTTCTAAAAAGTTGAATGACCTTTTGACATGGTATTTGCCAGCAATTTTTCCATAGTAATATGGGGAAGCTGAGAAAAAAAAAAGATAGCTTTGAAAACTTTCATCCTGCTTTTCAAAGCCTGCTCTGGTGTTCAAGCAAATTAAATTTCTCTTTGGTGGTTTCACTGCTGTCATTTCTCTTCATTGATAAAACATGTAAGAACTGAGCACTGGACATTAAACAGCATCCATTTATACAGTGATGTTCCCATTGTTCTTTGAGTCTTGGGGACATGCATTAAGGGGAGGGGACTTTAATTTCCTGCACAAAACTGGACTGTTACTTTTGGATACTTTCATCTAGTATTACATAGTAACTTGTCTGATATCTGTGACAGGCGGTATGTTAAGGCAGGCCTGTATCTCAGCTAGTTATGCCATCACAGAATATAAGATTTCAAGGAAAAAATGTGTATCATGTGATTGCTTTGAAAGTTAGACGACAGTAAGAAGAAACAAAGACAGGGGTGGAAACTAGAAGGTATAAAGACAGTTTCCTGCAGATTGAGCTGTAGTAAACAAAATTCAACTATATAGTTTGTTCCACAGTACCTGGTTAATTGGGCCTGATTGAAAGATGCCCAGTATGGTGGTCAGTCCCTGGAGGTCTCCATGTTAGAGTCAAGAGTCTAGCTTGATGAAAGAACCTTGTTTGGATAGCTACAGACAAGACTAGAATTAACTGGAGTTGTTTTGGAGGTATTTATGCTTCAGAGTAATACATGTCCGTGGAGCTAGTGGCTTCTTTACATGGGATCTAAATTAACAATCCAAGGGAGGAGACTAATCAGAATTGGTAGAAGTTATCCAGGTTTATACATTCTATGAACTTCAAGAGCTGTAGGCAATAAGCCTGTTTACTCCTCAGTTTCTGAGGCACGTGGTATGAATGATCAGTAACATGCAGTTAAGCATCTCTTGCTGAATTCTAGATACCATCTGCAGACCCTGGGCCTCATGAATTATAAAGCTTGAGGCCCACCCTCATTAACATTTGCTTTAATATTCAGGTTGATTTCTTCTTAGGTTAGGCCATATACTTCATTAAAGTACCAACTAGAATATCACCAACTTGCTAAGTCATTATGGCCTGAGCTCTTAGGTGTTTTTTTTTGGTGTGTGTGTGTGTGTGTGTGTGTGTGTGTGTGTGTACCTTGATTCTGGAGGCCATTCCAATAACTTACTAAAAATGATAAATTTGAAATTGGAAGTTCTTCAAGCCCTTCATCTTTTGCCCCTTTGATAGAAACAACAGAGATTATAGTTATGAAAAGTAAGGAAGCATTTCCCATTTGATCAAAATAAATATACAAAATTTACCTAGGGTTAACTTGATTAATTGGGAGATAAACTACCTTTTAATATACATTAATTTAATCCAAACACTGTAGAAGGTTGGCTGTAATGTCTTTCTCACCTCATGCTCTCCTCCCAACACTCACGCCTGAGATCATTCATGGACAGATGGGCCTACACGCACACACATCTTAGTGTTATTCTCAATTTAGCAATTAGTAATTTAGTAGAAACTATCCTGTGTAAACTTAGCTTAACTTCACAATTACTGGAAGATTTTTATGGTGTACAGTTTGCTCAAATAACTGAAAAGAATGCCAGTGTTTTAGATTTTAAAAAGCCCTGAATTTATTGAATATTTTCAGTGAGTTAGGTCAGCCCCATCCTAGTGTGAAAAAAGAGAGGAAGAATGAAATATAGAAAATAAAAAGTAGTTGGCATACTTTAAAAATGTCATGGACCATACGATACAGATAAGGAAAATAACATGTATTTATATAACCTGGATCTTACTAAAACTGCCCCCTCAAAGCATCTTAAGCAGGTGTAGATATAGGTTTGATTTCTGTCTTCTGATTAAAAATAAATTTAAAAATAACCCAAAATCTTTTATCTACACAGGAATATTGATTTCGATTTTTTTCCCTGGCATTGGGCTGCTATGGTGTGATAGAAAATTATAGTAAATGTTTACATTAAAAAATTCGTTACAGTAAAAGGCACATTGCCATTAGTCCCCCTCAAAATACTCCCCATCACTTCAAACACGCTTATCTTATCACCCTTGTGACTTTCTGAAGCAGTTCTGGAAGTCTTCTTTCATGAGTGTCTTTACTTCATCTTCTGTCATGACCATGCTCCGTGTCACACATTGCTTCTGGTATGGCAATTTCTGTCAAATAAAAACATTATGGTGTGTCCTCACCCACCTTATTCACCGGGTTTGGCACCCTGCAACTTCTGGTTCTTCCCCAAAGTAAAAATGATTCAGGACACTGAGGCAGCCATGACAGCGCAACTAAAGACACTCATGAAAGAGGACTTGCAGAACTGCTTCAGAAAGTGGCAAGAATGATGGGATAAGTGTCTTTGAAGTGAGTGGGAGTATTTTGAGGGGGATTAATTGCAAAGTGTCTTTTACTGTAAAAAAAATTTAATTTAAACATTCACTGTATTTTTTTTTTTATCACACCTCTGTATATACAGGATGGAAATCATAGCCATGTAATAATCCTAACACATTACCTCCAGGCTCCCTGTGATTGCAGGCTTCTCTGTGGCCACTATTCTATGTCACGTATCTTGGGCACAGAGACACATGAGAATAATTAGTAGCAGAAAATAAAACAAGCCTAATGAGTACTGTGGATATTCATATAAGGTCCAGGATACTGGCTGAAAATTTTAAACAGGAATGAAAAATGAAAGTATGGGAGAGGGAAGGAAGGAAAGAAGGAAGGAAGGAAAGAAAGAAGGAAGGAGAGAAGGAAGGAAATAAAAAGAAAACAGGTAGAAAGAAAGAAAGGAGGAAAGGAGGAAGGAAGAAAGAAAGACAGAAGAGAAAGCCAAATCAAATGTAAATTCAGTTTAACAAAAAGGAATGTGAAGGCCAGAGAAAATAAGAAGGAGAAGAAGAAATAAATTCAAAACCATATTTCTGAAGCCCAGGATATTAAGAGTTTTATTGATAAATTCAATTTACAAAAAGAAACTCATTTGGAAGGCTTATAAGAAGATACTTATAAGAAAATTTTCAGAGAAGAATGTGCAAAGATTATAGTGCATCATTGCTTAAAATTAGAGCAGATGTGTCTAAACAACACAATAGTTCTTTTTAGACACTGGTGACATTTGGTACCAGAATGATAAGGAATCAGGATTGCCTTTCCTTGTTTTTATGGTGGTATTTTGATATTTAGTGGAGAGAGCTAAAGCCCAAACTTCCAGAAGTAGCATGGAGAGGAGTAGGTAAGCAACTGTTAGCTGTATTTATCATTGTCATATTTTGGGTTCCCCCAAGTGTACAATCTTTGATAAGGATTTGAGTGCAAGTGGTTTATTTGGGATGTGACCTCATGAAATATGGGGAAAGAATGGGGAAGTAAAACCATGAAGGGAAGAAGGACTCTAAAAGTGCATTCATGAGCAGGTTAAAGCTGTGGGAGAATAAACTTTGGGATTTTTCCACTGATGGGTATCCACTAATTCCCGTCCCTCATTGGTTGAAGAGTGTATTGGGGACATTCGCTTCCCTCCATGGCTTTTCTGGATTCCCACATCCAGAGGATAGATACAGGAATGCATAGACAAACATGTGCACTCAAGGAGACCACAACCACTAAACTACTATAACCGTGTTAATATTCTTTCTTCTCACATATAAAATAAAAAAGCTTTACACTTTAGAGTTCATCTGTTCCCTAGGACTTATTTCAAATCATGGACTCCCCCCCCACCTCCCAAATCATTCTTATACATCTCCATCAGGTAGAATCACCATTACATTCCAAAAGAAAGTGGTCTCCATGAAGGTGGAAATAATTGTTTTTGTTTTTTACTTCTTGTATCACCCCACACTTAGAACATTTTCTAGCTTTTAGTAATTGCTGAGTAAATATTTGTGAATGAATGAGTGAATGGATGAATGAATGAATGGAGCTGTATCAAACAACAAAAGCCCAAGCCAATGTCTCTCAAACATGATTAAATGTGTCTCCTCATAACACATAAGCAGTCTCCAGAGTTGACAAGTAATTGTAATCCCTTTCTAAGTGATCTTCTGGTTCTATTCTCTCCTAATGAATGGTTAGCTTCATTCACAGATTAGGAGCAAGATGGCTTAGTCAAACCCAGGCCTCGTATCTTAAAATGACCAGAGAAAAAAGAAAAGGGAGAGATGCTTCTGAAAATAAAATTCAAAGGATTATAGAAGAGCTTTCCCAGAACTCCCCGGTAAAACTCTCCTTTGTGTCTCAATGTTCTAAATCACATTACATGTCCATTTCTGAAACTAACACTGGCCAAGAATATGGGATGGAATTACTCTTGAACCAGTCTTCCTGGGAGTTTGGTCAGCTTCTCCTGTGGCATGCGAGATGCACACTACCTGCTTGATACCTAAACAGATCTGAAGCTTTCTTAGAAATAGGAAGGGGAAATGGAGGCTGCATTGGCATCCATGTATTGGATAAGCAACCAATAACATCTACTTCTACATATTCATGCTATCAAAGACTGACATGATGAAAATCCATACAGACTAAAAGGAAACTCTGATGCTTATTATTTATGCGTAGCCCTCATTCTAAGTTACAGGGATAAGTTTGGGTAATTTACAATAATTTTGTGATATAGCACATGTATGTATGAGTGTATGCTGGAGATAGGATTTTCCTTTGTAGCCATATGGAAAAGTGAAAATGGACTGAAAATTACTATCTTTCCCTTGACAAGTTAATTAAGCCTCATAATCAGTCACAGTCATTTGAACAGCATGGTTGCTGGAATGAGAATTAGTAGGATACCTCAATGGACAAATGGGACACATTTTGTAGAAGGAAATCTCTTTGACAAATATATAAATGTGAAAATACAATGAAAGGAAAACCATGTTTTAAAAGAGAAAATACAATTTAGTTAATAGTCAGACAACGGGGCAGATGTTCAGAAAATTTATTCAAAAATCTAAGGAATGGAATTGTGCACTTTATTCATTAATCTTATTTCACCCAATATATTGTGTTAAATTATTTTATATCTATTTTCCCTAATTAACTATGAATTTCTTGGGCATAAATATTATGTATTATCTTTTCCTCTAGTTCTAAGCATATTGTCTATTATATTAAACAAATGTTTGTAGCATTAAATTAAATAATTTACTTTTATAGCCCACACACTAAATATCATTATAGATTTCACATTGTTTTCAATTTTTCCTCAACAAATTTAACCACTGGTAATGTCTAGTATTAATATTTCCCTAACTATTCTCACTATTTTTCTTCATATCATTGACACCCCAAAATATTTTCTGTGTAGTGAAATTGTGGAAGATAAAAATATTTGGTATTTTCCCAACTAAGATCATATTTTACATGTATTTGAATATAAATTCACCCCTAAGCTATATTTCATATCTTAATATTATTATTGGTAGCACTAACCAATTTCGTAACTATTTCCAGACATTTCACAAACCAAAATAGTTAGTAAAAGATCTATTTACTTCCGTTCTTATTTATACAAATATAAATTTTACTAGGTTGCAATATCTTTAATAAACTGTAGTTTTCTGTTTTATGAACTAAACATTTTGTCACAGTTGTGTCCATATTGTTATATCATTTTATAACAATCATTTTCAATGCCTGCATAAAATTTAATGGGATTCTTATGCTATAATTTAAATAACCATTCTCCTGCTGTTGTATATTGAGGGTTTTCCCCCCATTTTTTGTTACCATGCCAACACTCCAGTGAACATGTTTTGCTTATAATTTTCTCCAGCATAAATCCCTTGAAATGAATTCACTGTGTGAGAGTACAAGGCTACACATGTTTTTTTGTTGTTTTTTTTTTCAGAATGACATTATATTTTTCTGATTAAGTGTGTGAGGAGTGGCTAAACTTGTCAGTCACATGATCTTGGGCAAGAATCACTCATAAGGTCTCTTGGCCTCAGTTTCTCATCTTTTGGAAAGAGGATGACAGAAGTTGAGCTTTCTTGTGATAGGATTATTTGGTTAAAAAAAATCACTTGAGTTAAAGTGAAGCAAAAAATAAGGGGATTTTAAGACAATCAAAGCAGCAAAAACAGCCTTACCTACAACTCAAATTAGAATGTGAAGTCTTCTGTGACCGAGGTCCCTTCATCTTACTACTGCCTGTTGGTTTTCTTCATGGCTTTGCCTTTTTTTGTATTCGTGTCTTGTTTCCCTCTCTCTGCACCATGCCTTTCTTGTCTTTTCCTGACCACAGGCCATCATGGTGAAGTGCAAATGAGGTCACTCTCAGCCCCTGAAGTTACAAGACCTTCACACCTAATGCTTACATGTAACTTACAAGCGATTCTGTCTACAAATTACCAAGGGACAACAATTATATATGTCCTGGCTTGGATGAGATGTCTGTTCAACCACAGCCAGAGGAAGAAGTTACATGATATTTAAGTACTTCAGATTTCCACTCCTGCTAGTGTGCTAAATTATCTAAAAAAAAAAAAAAAAAAAAAAAGAATAACAAACAACTCAGGTTTCAGGCATCCCAAAATGTATTTATTTATAGCTTTAGAAAGCACTTCATTTTTGATAAAGTGACAAACTCATTTTTAATACATCGGTATTATACATCAATATTATCTGTATTATGCATTTTATCCATCAATAATCTACTGTCTCATTTGCTGAACAGAAAGCTATATATTGTGAAAACAAAGAATGGTAAGACAGTTCCTTCCATCTTCCTCTATTTGACTTGAGAACTTGTTAAGAAATGTAGAATCTACTGAATAAGAATCTGTATTTTGTCAGCTTCTCCAATAAGTACTGTAAGTACCATGCCTACATTATGTATCATTGTACTGAAAGTCAGGACACAAGGTATTTAATTCCTGGATCTGTTTCTAACCCAATTCATTCAGTTCTGTTTATTTCTAGTCAATACCAAAGTGGTTGCTCTAAGTGTTGTTAGCCCATGTAGACCATGGAACATTTCTCCTCTGTACTTTCTCAGTACTAGGCTTCTGGTTTTATTGCATACATTTTGTCAGTTGTATTTTGTATGTGTCTTTCTATTGAAATTTATCATTATCAATTGCTTTGGTGGAAGTTTCTACAGTACAGTAATGTACAGAAATCAGAAATCTGGTTCACTTGTGTAACTTCTTTAAGTAACACTCTTCCTTAGAAGCATTATAAAATTTCCATGTTTTCAGATAGAGGGAAATATATTTCAAACTAATTAATAAATAAACTAATATATTTCAAACTATGTCCTATAAATAGTTTCCTTTAGTTCAACAATCTTTTTCTTTATGGCATTTTCATGATTTTGTGAAAATTGGTATGTATGTTTCCCTATCTGTTTGCTGCACTTAGAAATTTGCTGTTTAACTCTTTCCTAGCTATTACATGTACATTACATATATATAATTTGACGAGGATTTTAATGAATAATAAGATTTCTAGAACTTGATATTAATTTACTTAAATTTTGTTATTCTTTGATGTGTTTGTTTTTCTCATGGTTACTTGATGTAACCAAATATATTTCTTGAGAATTTCTGTGTAATACAGTGTTTGGACTATTACATTGAGTTACTTTCAACTTTGACATTCATTTATTTACTCATTCCTTTTTTCAACAACATTTATTCAACATCACTGGTAGGGCACAGCACTGTTGGTTCTGGGAACACAGAAAAGTATGTGTAGCCTGGAAGCAATTGCAGCTTCCAGGCAAAATGGTTATGCTGGGATGACATTGACAGGAATAGCAAGCAAACAATGAGAAGTACACCCCTTCTTCCGCCTTTCAACCTTCTCTGGTGCCTTTGCTCGTAAAAGGAGAGTGCTTTTTGCAGTCCTGTTTCCAGCATCATGTAGGACATTATTAAAGTGTTGATTTGGATTGGGATGTGATTGGCACACTTTCCCCCTTTGACTATGCAGCATTAAATTGCAAGCCACACCACACATTTGGACTTCCACACAACAGCAGTATTATCTTCTTCATTCTTCTGCTAACAAGTTGCCAATCCTTTGCACAAAGACACTCCTCTTTCCTAAAAGAGGAGATACTATGTCCCAACAGATAGTGTATCTATCCCTGGACAATGTTAACCTTTTCCAGTTCAGTCACAAGTTTGTCTTAATGCTCTGTAACCAAAAGACTAAATTTTAAAGTTAACTACCCCAAAGTCCTCGTATAAAATAGTAATATAAAAGGATAAAGAATGAAAAATAAATAATATGTATATATACACACACCTAACAATCAACAAATAAAATATGCATATCTGATGTACTTCTCATTTTTGTAAATGATCATAAGGCCAGAATTGATAATTACAATTTCTTTCTTTCACACCATTCCATATTATCTTCCTCCTCAAAAAACACTTTAATTAATCTGGATTCTTTACCTAGCAAGATGACCCAAAATTTCATATCTAACAGATCTGAATCCTCAGTTGTTCTGCAGGTTATCTTGTTGTTGCTATGCTTTTCTGTTAACATTATTAATGGACAGGAAAGTAATGGAGAACACTAAAGAATCTCTTCAGTTGCAGACATAGCCTATCCTTTCCCATCAGGTAGCAGTGACTCCGTTTTTTGTTAGTAATCTGGAAAAACCACCTCAGCCAATGGAGTAGACCCCTTAATTGTTCATTGGCTCAGAATCATGTCTCAAATATTCAGGTACTTTATCATAAAGTAACTTGTTAATTCCTGTTCATCAGGTCGAATCAGCCTGGTGTTATCAATATAGAGGATTACTGGTGTTATCAATATAGAGCATTTTTTGAGATATCACTGTGAACATGTCTGTCAATCTCCGTTTGCCAGAAAGTAGGCACACTAACATAGCCCTGAAGCAGTGCAGTGAAAATGAACTTCTGCTGCTGCTCCTTGCAAATTGGTATAGATATAAAAGCGTTTGCCAGATCAATAGTTATGTACCCTTGTTGGGGCTGTGTTGATTTGCTCTAGTAAAAATACCACAGCTGTAACAGTAGCTGTAATTAAATAACCATCTTATTAAATTTATAATAGTTCACAGTCAATCTCCAAGATATGCATAGGCCAAACAACTCAGTTAAATTGAATGTGCATTTTCAAGTCTTTGATGGTTGGACTCATTTCGCAGTTTCCTCTAAGAATCATAATTGTTTTTGGTTTATTTTCTTGGTTGTGAAAGAAAGTCAGGAGGTCTGCATTTAATCCTTCCTAGTGTCACTGCCACCCATTATTCAATGAGACAATTACATATACAAGAAGTGGAAGATATAACCACAGTGGGAGTTTTGGCTCCATTGGCCTATGGAAGACTGACTTGGGCCAATTCTAGTCTTATCACCTGACTTCCTTGTTTGCACTTTGACTAATAGAGCAGAGTGACAATTTTTTTTTTAATTTCCAGAAATGATTGTCAATTCAGATCAATATCTAGTAATCTTTGAAACACATGGATATTTCCCTTTTTTTCCAGTATAAACCAACCTTTGTAAACTGCTATAGATCACTTTGGTGAAGGCTTGAAAAATGATTCATGATCTTGCAGGGCTCTTCCTCAAGTACACTTGGCCTCTATGTCAGTCAAAGGGCTTTAAGGTCCATGAACTGGGTTAAGTCTAGTGACTTTCCTTGGCAACTCAAGTCATGTCGCTACAAGACTTAAATACTTTTCTGTTATAGAAATGAAATAATATTTTCATAGACTATCCATCTGTAAAATTTATTTGAATAATAAGCTACTGCCAAAGATCTCATAGTTCAAAATATTGTGATTATGATTTTTCCCCCTGCTGCCCATTTTGTTAAATGCACCCACCTTGTCTCTGATAGTTAAACACTTGGGCTTTGTCGTTATGGAATGCCATCATCTCCACTGAAATAGGGAGACTCATTCCATGGTGGTATCTTCTACTCTCTGCACTTCTCTACAGAAGAAAACTACCCCAGACCATTTACAAGAAGGAGGTGCTCCCATTTGAAGGTATTTTACAATGCCTTACTGAATGGCATGTCTTATGGGCTCTATCAAAGGTTATAGTGTTTGGGGTGAATATGCAGGGTGCATGTGATACGTCCACTGTACTATCCCTATCTCCTTAAACTCTTGTATTTCTTCTTCTGCAGTATGCCATGAAAGTTCTAGTAACTCTACTTCATTGAATGTAAGCCATTGCATGTCCAAGTTTCAATTAACCAATCGAGTATATTCCTTAAAGCCACTTCCAATTCAACATAACATATTTAGTATCAAAACTTTGTTATGTGTATCTGTATCAATGAATTTAACCTGGTCCTATAAATTATGATATCATATTTGGCTTAGATAAAAATTTCCCTTAGAATCTATTCTTGTGTGTATTTTCCCCACATTTCTGAAATACTTTTGAAGTACAAATTATTTCTTGCTGGGTCTGACTTAACACTTGTTCTCCAGAATAGACCAATGACTAACTATTTATAGTTCTAGAATTAATAAGGGTTGGTCGTGATAGAGCTTGAACAAAATATACATCTGCTTGCAAGACAATTACCTCAGTTGATGGTATTATATTGCCTTAATATAAATGAAGCCTACTCTTTTCAGACACAGAAGGAGGGTCTGCTTCCTACAGCAAGGAAACATCAGAGAGGCTTGGAAGTTTATCTCATATATTTTTAATCTTATTTCTCTAGAGAGCCACATTCCGATTCTTAGAGGCCCACTCCTTTTCAATTGATATTATAAATTTTACATTAGAAACTTGAGAATATGTGAATTAAACTTTCATTGTAATCCTACAAATAATGCAGTTAATTTGGGATTCTATTTTCAGAAACATCTGATATTATAAGAAATAAGAGATTGCTTATAAGGCTGTCTGTTCATCTGACTGTGACTTGAAGCGAATGTTTAAAGCCCTGAATTTTCATTTTGTTTCTGTAAGCTCTCCAGTGCAATCAGAAGTAGTTATTCTCTCCCTCACCCTTGTGGTCATTAGTGCTAACATAATGGTCAAGTTCATCTGTGCTGTCCAATGATAGTCACTACTCATATGTGTCTACTCAAATGTAAATCTAATTTTAATGAAATGAAATAAAATAAAAAATTCAGTCCCCCCAGTTTCAACAGCCACATTTGAAATGCTCAATTACCTCAGTTGGGTACCGGCTGCTCCATTGGACAATGCAAACAGAACATTTCAATCAATACAGAGTTATATTGACAGTGCTGCCATAGAGACCTAAGTTCATACATGTACTAGGTACACATTCACAGAACATTCATAACATTGACGTTAATAGCCCCAAACTGGAAACGTTCCAAACACTCTGACAGTAGAATGGATAAACACATTGAATAAACACCATAAAAATGGAGTATATTTATCAGTGAAAATGAACAAACTATAGATACATACCGCTTGATGAATCTCAGCAGTAAATTACTGAGAGAAAAAGACACAAAACAACAAATACATTATATTTTATTACCATAGAAATAAAACATCAGTGATGCATCACAGATTACAAAATGATAATGATAATAAGGAAATTATTATCACAATATCAGGATAAGTTGAGGAAGTTGTTCAGATCAGGAAAGGATAAAAGGGGACTTTCTGGCTGGTTGGTGATATTGTTTTTCACTTGAATGGTGGTTACATGAGTGTTTGCTTAATAACTATTTGTTAAACTGTCTTATGAAATATGTGTGTTATATTTTAAAATAATATATGGTGAAATAAAAGCAAAAAATATTTCAAGTAGTGTGAAGGAATTATGGGCCCCACTGTACTCCTGGAAAAAAAAACAAAAGCTTTGCTTTTAAACTGCTTTCCATTTGTTAGAATCTCAGTACTTGTAGGCCTACATAATTTTCATTATGGAGGAAGAGAAGAGAATTACCAAGAACACAGAATCTTAACTGATATTCTTACTATTTGTCTTGTTTCACTATTAAAGTGTGGAGGAGACTTAATATTACTGACAATATGAGTATATTATAAAGTAATTTTAAGAATCCTCTTAAAACACTCAGAAAAATAAATTAGGAACAAAACTTCCCAATACTTGCTAATGTTGGAATTTCTGTATGGCTCTTTTACATATTCATTATAGATAAAATGATGAACGAACTTAGAGTGTATTTGTGCACATCTTTCTTCTTACTAGGAATTTGGTATTCATGATCATATGTTAATATCATCATTGGATCTTGCAACTCAATACACTGTGTATTACAGGTGTGGATTTTATATAATCATTATTTGAAATGTTTAATTCTTCAAGTGTGTATTTTAAGTGTGTATATTAAGACATGTATTTGCATGTCTGTGTATTGAAGATATTTTAAATTTAAATTTGAGTATTTTATAAAACTTTTAATAAATTAAGTAATGCTGAAATTTCAATCCATAAATCTGAGGATTTTAATGAAACAAATGTTTATTATTGAATAGCAAACTTGTATTTTGATCTATATTTAGATCTGGTCCTGAGAACTACATCTAGCTTGCATATTTTTATTTCTATTTTTATCAGTTGGAGTATGATACATACCAGACTAAAAGGAAACATTCATGTTACTCAATATCTATCTCTACACTCAAGAGAATACTCACAGAGATCTTTCCTGGGGGGAAAATTGAAATGCAGCTTCTATTATTTCACTGCTATGCATTCTTCTCTAGGTTGTGTTTTCTCACTTCAGACATCGAAGAGACAAAAATGAACAGTAATTCTAAGAGACCAAGATTAGTGGGGCAGGAGGTTAGATTTAGGTAGAGATTGACCAATAGAATGCAGGAGGGAGAAAGTATTTTTAAAATATGCCTGTAAGAAGCTTGATACAGGAAGGGGTTTTTATGGCTTAAAGAAGCCAGAAATAGAACGGAGAACCTCACTCCCTCAAACTCGTTCAGTCTAGTCAGAGTGTCATAGGTAGTCTACCTGTTGAAATCCTTGGCCAGACTGTTGATATATATCTTCCCATTGTTCCATATGTTGAACTCATTGTGAATTCAGTGCAATATCATTTCACAGCTATATATGATGGCTTCTTGTTCTTTATCACATATTATGTTAGGTTGTTGGTACTGAATGCTGAGGTATAAGATGGAGGGAAGTAGAGCTCTATTGATAGGAATAATTGGAAGAAATTAAAGAAACTGATATCACTGATTACTTTCATAAACTTGCATGATCCAATAAACTGTTGTCAGAGTTTGGAATAGATGGATGATGTAAATATTTTATGAGCCAGGAATTACTCTTTTTGACTGGGATGTATTAGGATAGGGTTTGTGCTGATTCTTTGTTTATTAAAAGATGTCTTACAGAAATTAATAGATGTATACTGAAGCTCCTCCAGATTCTGATTGATTTGAAGAGATAGTACAGGTTTTGATGTTGCACAAAATAGCAAGAGTGAAAGCCCTAAGTCATAGGAAATTGTGGGTTTTGGATGGAGACAAGTAACAATTGTTCATACATGAATTCCACAAGGATAATATGACGTGAATGAGTCATGTTGTCTTCAATGGAGACCTTTATATAGTTTGGCCATTGGTGTGACAGAAAAAGGAGGTGCATTGGTGGATAACGTGGGCATTGGTAAACACGTTTTCTGGAATCAGGCCGTGAAGTTCTGGTGGGCTGAAGCATGTAAGGTGGCATTATTAGAGAGATGGCATCTACCTTTGTGATATATATTCAGCTGTTTGGGCCTGATGTCTTAAAGATTACCCTTAGGGTGACTACATTTCTAGTTAGACACTGTTATGTAGAAGCAACTGCTTGATGTAGCTGCTTAATTAACTTGGTGAGTTCTAATGGCTGTAAAGTTTTGTCACTAGGGGAATTCTCTTAATGGGGTGCTCTACTTTCTCTTGGTGTTTTAAATTTTTTTCAGTTACAGTTGACATTCAATATTATTTTATATTAATTTCAGATGTGCAGCACAGTGGTTAGACATTTATGTAATTTATAAAGTGATCCCCCTGATTAGTCTAGTACCCACCTGGCTCTATACATAGTTATTACCATATTATTGACTGTATTCCCTGTGCTTTACTTTACATCCCCATGACTACTTTGTAACTACCAACTTGTACTTCTTCATCCCTTCACCTTTTTAACACAGCTCTACAACCACTCTCCCCTCTGGCAACCATCGGTTTGTTCTATATATCTGTGAGTCTGTTTCTGTTTTGTTCGTTTATTTTGTTCTTTAGATTCCACATATAAGGAAGATCATGTGGTATTTGTCTTTCTCTGTTTGACTTATTTCACTTAGCATAATACCCTCTAGGTCCATCCATGTTGTTACAAATGGCAAGATTTCATTCATTTTTATGGCTGATATAATAGTCCATTATATATGTACCACCTCTTCTTTATCCAATCATCTGGAGATAGGCACTTGAGTTGTTTCCATATCTTGGGTATTGTAAATAGTGCTGCAGTGTACATAGGGGTGCATATATACCTTTTTGAATTAGTATTTTGGATTTCTTTGGATAAATGTCCAGGAGTGGAATTGCTGGGTCATAAGGTAATTCTATTTAACACAGTGTTGGAAGTCCTCGCCAGAGCAATCAGGCAAGAGAAAGAAATAAAAGACATCCAACTTGGGAATGAAGAAGGTAAATTGGCACTCTTTACAGATGATATGATGCTATATATAAAAAACCTAAAAAGCTATTAGAAACAATCAACGAATGCAGTAAAGTTGCCGGGTACAAAATCAACGTACAAAAGTCCATTGCATTCCTATATACTAACAATGAAATCTCAGAAAAATAAATACAAAAAACAATTCCTTTTGCAATTGCAGCAAAAAGAATAAAATACCTAGGAATAAACTTAACCAAGGATGTGAAGGACCTATATGCTGAAAACTATAAGACATTGTTGAAAGAAATTGAAGAAGACACAAAGAAATGGAAAGACATTCCATGCTCATGGATTGGAACAATCAGCATAGTTAAAATGGCCATATTACCCAAAGCAATATACAGATTTCATGCAATCCCCATCAAAATCCCAATGGCATTTTTTAAAGAAATAGAACAAAAAATCATCAGATTTGTTTTGAACCACAAAAGACCCCGAATAGTCAAAGCAATCTTAAGAAAAAAGAACAATGCTGAAGGTGTCACACTCCTTGACTTTAGCTTGTACTACAGGGCAACAATAATCAAAACAGCATGGTACTGGCAGAAAAACAGACACATAGACCAATGGAATAGAATTGAGAACCCAGAAATAAACCCACATAAACATGGACAGATAATATTTGACAAAGAAGCAAAAAACATACAATGGAGAAAAGACAGCCTCTTCAATAAATGGTGCTGGCAGAATTGGAAAGCCACGTGCAAAAGAATGAAACTGGACTGCTATCTGTCACCATGTACCAAAATTAATTCAAAATGAATCAAAGACTCAAGCATAAGACCTGACACAATAAACTGCATAGAAGAAAACATAGCTACGAAACTTATGGACCTTGGGTTCAAAGAGCATTTTATGAATTTTACTCCAAAGGCAAGGGAAGTAAAAGCTAAAATAAATGAATGGGACTATATGAAGCTTAAAAGCTTCTGCACAGCTAAAGAAACCATTGACAAAATAAAGAGGCAACCAACTGAATGGGAGAAGATTTTTGCAAACAGTGCCTCCGATAAGGAGCTAATATCCAAAATGTTTAATTTTTTGAGGAAACTCCAAACACTTATCCATAGTGCCCCACCAACAGTTCCCTTTTCTCTGCATCCTCTCCAACACTTGTTTATTGATTTATTGATGATAGCCATCCTGAGAGGAGTGAGGTGATATCTCATTGTGGCTTTAATTTGCATTTCTCTGAAGATTAGTGATGTTGAGTATCTTTTCATATGTCTATTGCCCGTGGATATGTCATCTTTGGAGGAATGTCTATTCAGGTCGTCTGCCCACTTTTAAATTGGATTGTTTGTTTTTTGTTGTTGAGTTGCATGAGTTTTTGTTTTATTTTACAAATTTTGGATATTAATCCTTTATTAGATGGATCATTGGCAAATATCTTCTCCCATTCAATAGGCTGTCTTTTCATTTTATTGATGGTTTCCTTTCCTATGCAAAAACTTTTTAGTTTGTTGTAGTCCCACTTGATTATTTTTTTTCTTTTGTTTCTCTTGCCTGAGGAGATAGGGCAGAAAAATATCATTAAGAGTAATGTCAGAGAGTTTACTGCCTGTTTTATTCTGGGAGTTTTGTGGTTTCCAGTTTTACACTTGTCTTTAATCCATTTTGAGTGTTTTCTTGTATATAGTGTAAGAACAGTTCATTTTTTTTCATGTGTCTGTCCAGTTTTCCTAATACCATTTATGGAAGAGACTGTCTTTTCACTGTTGTGTATTCTCGCCTCCTTTGTCATAGATTAATTGACCGTATAGGTGTGGCTTTATTTCAAGGTTCTCTAGTCTGTTCCACTGATCTATGAGTCTGTTTTTATGCTGTTACTATGCTGTTTTGCTAACTATTGCCTTGTAGTATAGTTTGATATCAGGCAGCGTGATACCTCCACAATTTTGTTCTTCTTTTTCAAGATTTCTGTGGTTATTCAGTGTCTTTGAGGGTCCATATAAATTTTAGGATTAGTTGTTCTAGTTCTGTGAAGAATACCATTGGTATTTTGATAGGGATCGCATTGAATCTATAGGTTGCTTTTGGATAGTGTGGACCTTTTAATGATGTTAATTCTTCCTATCCATGAGCATGGTATATGCTTCCACGTATTTGAAGTTTTTTCGGTTTCTTTCTTCAGTGTCTTATAGTTTTCTGAGTACAGGTCTTTTACTTCCTTGGTTAAATTTACTCCCAGGCTTTTTTTGTTTTTTGTTTTTTTATGCAATTATAAATGGGATTATTTTCTTAGTTTCTTTCTGATAGTTCATTATTGGTATATAAAAATGCAACCAATTTCTGAATATTAATTTTTTATTCTGCTACTTTATTGAATCATTTTATCATTTCTAACAGGGTGTTTTGTGTTTTTTTTTGGTGAAATCTTTTGTGTTCTCTCTCTCTGTATAGTATCACATCATCTGCAAGTAATGACAGTTTTACTTCTTCCTTTACAATTTGGATGCCTTTGATTTCTTTTTCATGTCTGATTGCTGTGGCTAGGACTTCCAGTACCATCTTGAGTAAAAGTGGTGAAAGTGGGCATCGCAGTCTTGTTCCTGATCTTAAGGAGAATGCTTTTAGCTTTTCCCCATGGAGTATGAGGTTAGCTGTGGGTTTGTCTTATATGGCCTTTATTATGTTGACATATGTTCTCTCTATTCCCACTTTACTGAGTTTTTGTCATAAATGGATGCTGGATTTTGTCAGATGCTTTTTCTGCATCTATTGATATAATTATGTGATTTTTGTCTTTCATTCTGTTTATGTATTGTATCACATTAATTGATTTTCTGGATATTGAACCAACCTTGCATCCTCAGAATAAATCCCACTTGATTGTACTGTATGATGTTTTTAATATATTACTATATTTGATTTGCTAATACTTTGTTGAGGAGGAATAAATACCACTTGATTGTGCTCTATGATCTTTTTAATGTATTGCTGAATTTACTTTGCTAATAGTTTGTTGAAGACTTTTGCATCTATATTCATCAGGGATATCAGCTTATAATTTTCTTGTTTTGTAATGTCTTTGTCTGGTTTTGAACTCAGGGTAATGGTGGCCTCGTAAAATTAATCTGGGAGCTTTCCCCTCTCTTGAATTTTTTGGAATAGTTTGACAAGTATAGGTGTTAATTGTTTTTTGAACGTTTGATAATATTCACCTGTAAAGCCATTTGATCCAGGGCTTTTGTTTGTTGGGAGCTTTTGGATTACTGATTCAATTCTGTTAGTAGTAACTGGTCAGTTTAGATTTTGTTTCTTCTTGATTCAATCTTGAAACACTCTATGATTCTAGGAATTTATCCATTTGTTCCAGATTGCCCAATTTGTTCATACACATTTGTTCATAATATTTTTCCATAATCCTTTGTACTTCTGTGGTATCAGTTGTCACTTCTCTTTCATTTCTGGTTTTATTTATTTGGGCCCTTTTTCTTTTGATGAGTCTGGCTAAAGGTTTATCAGTTTTGTTTATTGTTTCAAAAAACCAGCTCTTGGCTTCATTGACCTTTTGTATGTTTTTTTTTTTTTTAGATACTATCTTGTTTATTTCTGCTCTGATATTTATTATTTCCTTCCTTTTATTCACTTTGGGCTTTGCTGTTCTTTTTCTAGTTCCTTTAAGTGTAAGGCACATTGTGTATTTGAGATTTTTCTTGTTTCTTGAAGTATGCCTGTATTGGTATGAATTTCTCTCTTAGGATATCTTTTGCTCTGTCCCATAGATTTTGGGTCTTGTATGTTTCATTTTCATTTGTCTCAAGGTATCTTTTGATTTCTTCCTTTATCTCATTGTTGACCCAATCATTATTTTCTAGCATATTTTGTAGACACCATGTGTTTTTGTTTTTCAGTTTTTTTCTTGTAATTGATTTCTAGTTTCATACCACTGTAGTCAGAGAAGAAGCTTGATATGATTTCAATGTTCTTAAATTTATTGAGACTTGTTTTGTGACCCAACATGTTGTCTGTCTTAGAAAATGTTCCATGTGCACTTGAAAAGAATATATATTCTGCTGTGTTGGGGTGAGATATTCTAAAAATATCAATTAAATCAATCTAGTTTAGTGTTTCACTTAAGGTACTATTTATTTGTTGATTTTCTGTCTGGAAGATCTGTCCATTGGGGTTAATGGGGTGTTAACATTTCCTACTATGATTGTGCTACTGTTGATTTCCCCCCTTATGTTGGTCAATATTTGTTTTATATATTTAGATGCTCCTATGTTGGATGCAAAGATGTTAACTAGGGTATGTCCTCTTGTTGGATTGATCCCTTTATCATTAAGTCATGTACTTCTTTTTCTTTTATTATAGTCTTCATCTTAAAGTCTATTGTGTCTGATATAAGTATTGTTACTCTAGATTCTTTTTTATTTCCATTTGTATGAAATATCTTTTTCCATCCCTTTACTTTTAGTCTATGCGTGTCTTTCGATCTAATGTGGGTCTCCTGTAAACAGCATATGTCTACATATGTTGGTTCTGCTTTTCTTATCCATTCAGCTATGTCTTTTGATTGGAGCATTTAATCCATTTACATTTAGGTACATAGTTATTGCCATTTTATTATTAATCTTTCCCCTTCCCCTGTATTCTTCTTAAAGAAGTCCCTTTAATGTTTCTTTCTTCTTTTGTTTTAGTTAAAATTTATTGGTGTAACAATGGTTAGTAAAATTACATAGGTTTCAAGTGTACAATTCTGTAATACATCATCTATATATCACACTGTATGTTCACCACCAGAGTCAGTTCTCCTTCCATCACAATATATTTGACCCCCTTTACCTTCTTCTACTATCCTTCCTCCCCTCTTACCCTCTGGTAACCACTGAACTATTACCTGTTTAAAAAACTCATAACATTTCTTGTAATACTAGTTTGGTGGTTATTAATTCCTTTAGCTTTTTCTCATCTGGGAAGCTCTTTATCTGTGCTTCAGTTTTAAATGATAGCCTTTCTGGGTAGTGTAGTCTTGATTGTAGGCTCCTGCTTTTCATCACATTGAATATTTTCTACCAACCTCTTCTTCTTCTTCTCCTTCTCCTCCTCCTCCTCCTCCTCCTCCTCCTCCTCCTCCTCCTCCTTCTTCTTCTTCTTCCTCTTCCTCTACCTTTTCCTCTTCCTCTTCCTCTTCCTCTTCCTCTTCCTCTTCTTCTCCTTCTCCTCTATTAATTTAACACTTTCCAAAAATTAGTTTCAGGTGTAGAAAGCAATGTAATAGTTAGACATTTACAACTTTCACAAAGTGATAATCCCCTCTAGTCTACTACCTCTCTGATATTATATATAGCTGTTACAATACCGTTGACTATATTCCCTATGTTGTACTCCACATCCCATGACTGTGTGTGTGTATGTGTGTGTATTTAATTATAGTGACATTCAATATTGTTCAACATCAGGTTCAGGTGTATAATGCAGTGGTCAGGCATCTATACAGTCTATAAAGTGATCTCCCTAATAAGTCCTGTGCCCATCTGGCACCCTACTGCCAAGCTCTTCAGCCCTGCAAAGTTTCTTTTGAGAAATCAGCTGACAATCTCATGGGAGCTCCTTTGTAGGTAACTAGTTGCCTTTTTCTTGCTGCTTCTAGGATTCTCTCTTTGTCTTTAAACTTTGGCATTTTAATTATGATGTGTCCTGGTGTAGGCCTGTTTGGGTTCATCTTGTTTGGGACTCTCTACACTTCTTGGACTTATATGTCTATTTCCTTCACCAGGTTGGGAAAATTCTCAGTCATTATTTCTTCAAATAGGTGCTCAATTCCTTGCTTTCTCTCTTCTCCTTCTGGCATTCCTATGATATGAATGTTGTTACATTTGATGTTGTTCCAGAGGTTCCTTAAACTATCCTCATATTTTAAAAATTCTTTTTTTCTTTTGCTGTTCTGATTGGGTGTTTTTTGCTACCTTGTCTTCTAAGTCACTCATTCAGTCCTCTGCTTTATCTAGTCTGCTGGCGATTCCTTCCTGTGCATTCTTCATTTCAGTTATTGTGTTCTTTACTTCTTACTGGTTCTTTTTATGGTTTCTATATCCCTTTTTGTTGTTGTTGTTGTTGTTGAAGTTCTCACTGAGTTCTTTAAGTTTCCTTACAACCCTTGTTTTGAATTGTGAATCTAGTAGGTTGCTTGCCTCCATTGTGTGTAGTTCTTTTCCTGGAGTTTTCTCCTGTTCTTTCATTTGGGACATATTTCTTCCTTTCCCCCACCATTTTGGCTTCCTCTCTGTGTTTGTTTCTATGTATTATGTAGGTCTGTTAAGTCTCCTACTCTTGGCCAGGTAGCCTTATTTAGTAGGTGCACTGTGGGGCCCTGGCACAGTCTCCCCGGACACCTGCACTGGGTTCTTCAGGATTGTCCCTTGTGTGGGTTGTATGTGTCCTCCTGTTATAACTGAGCCTTGATTGCCGTTGGCATGTCACTGGGTAGGATTGACCCTCAGACTGACTAGCTGTGTATTTAGCCATGTGCGCAGTGAATGGACTGCTGTGTGGGTGGCTTACTCCATGGAGTAAGGTGCACCCCAGTGGGCTGTGGTGCCTGTTGAGACTGCCCTTTGGGTGTGCCGTTTGTGGGGCTAATTGAGTGGTGCTCTGCTGTTTGCAAAGCTGACCTCAAGGTATGTTTTTTTCTGAGGCCTCTTTGGAGGGCCTCCAGTGCCGGTCCACATCAGTCACTGACTGTGACTGGCCAGGAACTACCTGGTAGGAGCTACAAAGCAGTCTGCAGTTAGTAGCCATCTGTGCTGGACCTGGAGGCACATGGAAGATGCCATGCTGCAAACCAAGTATGGTTGTCACCAATGTCGGGCCTGGGGTAGGTCCGCAATAGGACCAGGATGCCCTGAGGCTTGCTGCCCCTGCCAGCTCCGATAAGGCTCAGTTGCTGATAGAGCCTTGTGCTGTAAGTTAATTGGGTGAGGCATTGACTCAGGGAGTCACCGGGTGGGATGAGTGTTCACTAGGTTAATGTAGACCCTGGTTTGGTGACAGTGCTGAGCCTGGAGCTGCTTAGCAAAAGTTTCATAGCACACTGGGGCCAACCACTGCCTACAAGCTGCCTATATTCCTTCTTTGGTGGCCCTCTTCCTTTATCTTTATGGCAAGCTATATTGAGTCTAGTCCTTCTCACACTGCCATCTATCTGGTACTGCTTCATCTGCCTCCCTTTTATAAAGTCCCTTTTATAGAGACCCTTGCGATTATATTAGACCCACCTGGATAATTCAGAATAGTCTCCCCATCTGAGTGTCAGCTGATTAGTAAACTTAATTCCATCTGCAACTTTAATTTTTCTTTGTCATATTACCTAACATCTTCACAGATTCTGGAGATTAGAATGTGGACATCTGTAGAAGGCTACGATTCCATCATACTAGCCATTCTTGAACTCTTGCCTTATGGGTTTCTTTTTGTACATATGTGTGCAAGCATTAAACGCTATTTGTTTAAGTCACTGTGGTCAGGTCTCTTTTTACAGATTTAATCAATTAGAAACTGACAAATGTATTACTGTCTGTCCTCCTTTCATTGAAATATACTTTATATAATAAAATTCACCTTTTAAAGTGTCCGATGCAGTACTTTTTTGTATATTCACAAGGTTTTGCAAACATCATCACAATCTAATTCCAGAATATACTCATTATTTTACAAAGAAATCCATTATAAGTTACTCCCCAGCCTCTGTCTACTACTAATCTAGTTTCTGCCTCTATATATTTATCTGTTTCATACATTTCATAAAAATAGAATCATACAATATGAGGTCTTTTGTGACTGGCTTCTTTCATTTAGCATAATTTTTCAACATTTATCCACATGGTTGCATATGTCATTATTTCATTTTTAATAGCTGAATACTATACCATTGTATAGATATACTACATTCCTTTTTCCACCTTTATTGAGATATAATTAACATATAACATTGTGTAAGTTTAAGGTGTACAGCATGTTGATTTGATACACTTAGATACTGTGAAATGATTACCACAGGAAGGCAAATTAATACTTCTGTCACCTCTTATAATTACCATTTTTTGGGGGTGAGATCATTTAAGATGTGCTCTATTGGCAACTTTCAAGTATATAATACAGTATTGTTAACTATAATCACAATGATATGCATTAGATCCCCAGAATGTATTCATATTTTAAGTGGAATTTTATACTCTTTGAATAACATCTCCCCAATTCCACAAACCCCCAGCTTCGGGCAAGCACCATTCTATTCTCTGTTTATAGCAGGACTTCCTTCCTTCTCACGGCTGCATAACATTCGTGTGTGTGTGTGTGTGTGTGTGTGTGTGTTAAAATATCACATTTTCCTTATCCATTAATCCGTTCATAGGCATTTAGATTGTTTACATTTCTTAGCTGCTGTGAATAATACTGCAATAAACATGGGAGTGCAGATATCACTTTCATATTCTGTTTTCATTTCCTTTGGATATATATTCAAGAGTGGGATTACTGGATCATATAGTAGTTCTGTTTTTAGTTCTTTGGGAGAGCCTCTATACAATTTTCCATAGTGATTGTACCAATTAACATTTCCCCCCAAAGTGCACAAGTGTTCCTTTTTCTCCATAGCATCACACTTGTTATCTCTTATATTTTTGGTGATAGCCATTCTAACAGGTATGTTGTGATATCTCACTGTAGTTATGATTTGAATTTCCCTGATGACTAGTGATATGGGTCATCTTTTTATATACCTGTTGGACATTTGGATGTCTTCTTTGGAAAAAATGTCTATTATGTTCCTCTGTCCAGTTTTTAACCAGATTTTTTAAAAAAAATATTGAGTTGTATGAATTCCTTATCTATTTTGGATATTAACCCCTTATTCAACATATGGTTTGTAAACATTTCCTTTCATTGTAGGTTGACTTTTCATTTAAATTGTTTCTTTTGCTACTCAGAAACTTTTAAGTTTGATGTACTCCCACTTGTTGAGTTTTGCTTTTGTTGTTTGTGCTATTAGGGTGATATCCAAAAACTCATTGCCAAAATCAATGTCAAGGGGCTTCTTATCTATATCTTATCATAGAAGTTTTATGGTATCAAGTCTTATGTCTAAGTCATTGACCCATTTTGAGTTAATTTTTGTGAGTAGTGTAAAATAGGGATTGAATTTCATTTTTATGCATGTGTTTTTCTAGTTTTTTCAACACCATTTTTTGAAGAAACTATCTTTCCCTCATTGGATGTTCATGGCTCTCCTGTGGAAAGTTAGTTGACCATATATGCAGGGGTTTAATTCTGGGCTTCCCATTCTGTTCCATTGGTATATGTATCTATTTTTATGCCAGTACCATATTGTTTTAAATACTATAGCTTTGTAGTATAGTTTGAAATGAGGAAGTGTGATGCCTCCAGTTTTCTTCTTCTTTCTCAGGATAATGATAGATAGATATTTCTATCTATCTATTAGTTTTTGATTTGTTTTGTTTTGTTTGTTTGTTTATGGTTCTGTACAAATTTTGGGTATTAAAAAAATTTCTATGAAGAATCCTCTTGGAATTTTAATAAGATTGAATTGAATCTGTAGATAGCTTTTGGACATTTTAACATTATTAGTTCTTGCAATCCATGAACATGGCATATCCTTTCATTTGTTTGTGTCTTTCCTTTCAGCAAAGTCCTATAGTTTTCATTGTATAGATCTTTCATTGCTTTGGTTAAATTTATTCCTAGGAATTTTATTGTTTTTGATGGTATTGTGAATGGGATAGTTGTCTTTATTTCTTTTTCAGGTGTTTTATTAGCATACAGAATGCAACTGACTTCTGTGCGTTTATTTTATATGCTGTGACTTTACTGAATTTGTTGATTAGCTCCAACAGTCTTTGGGTTGGGTCTTTGGCATTTTCCATATATAATGTCATGTCATCTGCAAATAATCACAATTTTACCTTTTTTTTTTTCCTGTTTGGATGCCTTATTTCTTTGTCTTGCCAGATTGCTCTAGCTAGTTCTTCCACTACTATACTGAATAAGGGTTTTCAGAGTGGGCATCCTTGTTTTGTTCCTGATCTTAAAGGAAAAGCTTTCAATTTTTCACCATTGAGTAGAATGTTAGCTGTGGGTTTATCATATATGGCTTTTATTATATTGAAGTATATTCCTTTGATACCCAATCTGTTGAGGGTTCTTATTATGAGAGGGTATTATATTTTGTCCAATGCCTTTTCTGCATCTATTGGAATGATCATGTGATTTTTATCTTTCATTCTCTTAATGTGGTATATCACATTTGTTGATTTGTGTATGCCAAACCATCCTGTATCACAGGGATAAATCCCACTTGGTCATGCTGTATAATCCTTTTAGTATGTCCTTGAATCTTTTTAATGTGTTGAATTTGGTTTGAAAGGAGGAATGACTTAGGCTGCCATTTTCTTCTGTTTTGAGACATTTTTTTAATTTCCCTTTGGATTTCTTCCTTGACACAATGGTTGTTCAGGAGTGTGTTGTGAATTTCCACATTGTTCTGAATTTCCCAATTTTCTTCTTGTTGTTGATTTCTAGTTTAATACAATAGTGGTTAGAAAAGACACTTGGTATGATTTCAATCCTCTCAGATTTGATAAGACTTGTTTTGTGGCCTATCATGTGATCTATCCTGGAGAATATTCTATGCATGCTTGAGAATGTGTATTTTGCTGCTGTTGGATGTAATGTCCTATATATGTGTGTTATAAATGCTAATATTAAATTTTATTGGCATAAATGTATACTTCCATTCACATAAATTAATATTTAATGGCTTACTTTACAGCTATACTACACTCTTTGATTTAGTATATATATACAGAACCTTTAGAAAAGGTTCTGTATACAACTCATCAAGTTGTATATATTATGTATAGCTTTTTGTATGTCAAAAAAAATTAAAAAGATAAGGGAAAATTTTTTAAAATTGGATTTTAGTCATTATAAATAAGGAAGATCATATTTTGCCACATATTTTAAAATCAGGATACATCCCACACTTCCAGTAAGCACTAAATTATAAGGTGCTTTTTATCTAGGCTTGTATCCTGGCTAACCAGGCATCTGAATGTTATTCCTTGATGATAATAGCTACTGAGAAGATTTGCCTGAGTATTACCTTTCATTTAATTAAACATTGTGCATGTGTGCTGTTCTACGGTAGCATATTTCATAGTTTTATGTGAGCAGATATGCATAAATCTGATTTTCAGAATAAATATCAATGTAAAGCTCTAACCATCTTAATCGATGACATATTTATAGTCAGTCCAAATATATACACTGATGTGACAATAGAAGCTTCATTCTGAAGACTGAGCAAAAACAGAGTGAACTTGGTTATTAACTTGTGGAACTGAAACATTGCCAAACTCCTGAACACCAAAGATCTAGGTAGATAATGAGGCCCCATTTCAGGGGAGTATATATGTTTTCATCTGTATGCCTTAGGGAGACAGTGGACTCTAGCAAGCTTAGCAGGCTTTCCCAAGTACTTAGGTAGTCTGAGAGATATATTTAGAAAGCTCTCCCCAATTTTTTTCCTCCTGGTAGTGAATGATGCTTTGAGCCGGAAGACGTCCATTTGTGAGACCACTTGGGCTTCTCAGAATTGGTATAGGAGGCTGAGAATTTGAGAAACTTTTGACAGTAATCATATAGCTGGAAATTGAAGTCAAAGAACTCTTGGAACAAGTGTCTCTGTAGATGTGTTTTTTATGAAATCTGGGAGCACTGCTCTATAAAATCTGATTGATATACTCATTGCAATGGGGATCTTGCAGGTGGGGAATCAAGCCTATTATGCATTATCAAATTTAGTGGACAGAGATTTATCCTACCTCCTAATATGAGATCACAACCAAGTTGTAAGTTTTCTTGTGTTGTAATTCAGGGAATAGATAGATGAAGCAGATAAATTGGAAATCTGAGGGCAAAATTGGTGTTAGAATTCTTTTTTTTAATTTATTTTTATTTTATTTTTAATTAAATGTATTGGGGTGACATTTGTTAATAAAATTATATAGGTTTCAAGTGTACAGTTCTATAATACCTCATCTATATATTTCATTGTGTGTTCACCACCCAAAGTCAAATCTCCTTCCATCACTATATATTTGACCCCTTTTACCCTCTTCTACCTCCCTCCCTTCCCTTTTCCCTCTAGTAACCACTAAACTGTTGTTTGTGTCTGTGAGATTTTGCTTGTTTGTTTGTCTGGTTTGTTTATTATTTTCAGTTTTATATTCCACATATGAGTAAAGTCATATGATTCTCAACTTTTTTTGTCTGACTTACTTAGCTTAGCATGATAATCTCAAGATCCATCCATGTTATCACAAATGGCAGTATTTTATCTTTTCTTATAGCCAAGTAGTATTCCATTATATATACATACCACTTCTTCTTTATCCAATAATCTATAGAATGACACTTTGGTTGTTTCCATGTCTTGGCCACTGTGAATAATGTTGCAATGAACATAGAGGTATATATCAAGGGTGCTAAAAAATTTATACCACTGGACACTTTGGTCCATGATGCTCAAGCAGTAGTTCTCCATAATCAGAAGTGTCTGGACACTGATGGTAACCACTTTGAGCACCTCTTGTAATTGCAGAAGTCAAACATGACTTGTATTCATCTTTTGTTGTCGGTATGTATTGAGTATTACAACTTTAATGGTTTTTCCTTTCTTAAAATGTATGTACATTTTTTGTACCCTCTGTATATATCTTTATGGATAAATGTTTTCAGATTTATGGGGTAGATACCCAGAAGAAGGATTTCTGGGTCATATGGTAATTCTATTTTTATTTTTTTGAGGAACCCCCATACTGTTTTCCATACTGGCTGTACTAGTTTACATAGAATACTAAGTCTCTCAAGGAGATGATACAGCCCGGGTTCTCTGACTGGGGAGATTGTAGACAATGTTATACCATCTTCCCATGTGCCCCTTGATGGAAAATTCCCATGGATCAGTAGCATGTTGCCATCAGATATTTCCACCTGTATGTATGCTTTATGCAGTAGACATTGCAAAATAGTTATGGGTATAGCTTTAGTGTCCAGATATGTAGATTCAAATTCCAATACTGTCTCTTTACAGTTTCATGACCTTAAGTAATTTACTTTTTTGCTTTATCTCTAATTTTAGAAAGAAACAAAAGCAACTTACGTATGTCATAATTGTATTTGTAAAGATTGGATAAGATAATTAAAACATTGCTTGGAACCCTGCATAGCCCAATAAGTGCAAGCTATTATTTTTATGTAGCTGGACTTGATCAATGAAGGCATTTATAGAGAGTCAGCAGTGGCTATGTGTAGTGTGGAGTAACAGTGCTGTTCTGCAGATGAAAGCACATCCCTGATTCTGCTTCTCCTGAATAAAAGCCTATGCCTTCAGGTTACTCCATAGCTGCCTAAAGTCTTCTCATTCAAGTATGAATTTACCCTGTCCATGATGCCACACACTTTTCTCCTAGAATACTCGTACCACAGTACTCAGGTCCAGGGAATGAGTAGTTGATGGCTTCATGCATGATGCTCAGGTGGTGGTCAGGATTTCCAGAAATGAGATGAAAGACCAATTGTCTGGCACTATCTATAGCCCTGCTTAAATAAGACAGGCAGTTGTAAAAAAAATATATTCCGATATTAGATGGTGCAACATAATAAAAGTTTATTTTTCATGGTAAGTTTGAATACAGGCAAGATAGAGTGACTTAGGGATGTTACTGAAAAGGAAAATTATTCTACAGTAATATTACAATGTACTACCTTATCCATAAATTTTAACAGCCAGGATATTTCATGTCTACCTAATACAAGAAATTTGGACTGGGGTTAATGTGGGACCATATACAAAGATATTTTCATTCATTAATGGAGAGGTTTGGGGAATATGAAACCTACCCTGTTCCCCTTTCTCTCATTCAAGCTAAATACTGATTCCATGCAAACTAAAAATCTCTTCCTTCTTGTTTATTACTTTAGCCATTAATGCTAGCATTGACTTAGGGAAAACATTTGAGAACTATGAGAGGGAAGAACTGGTCAAGTAGGATTGTTTCACAACCGAAGTAATGGGCCAAAATCAAACACTGAATTGAACAATTGTTAATAAATGAATGTATTTTGTTTACAAACCATTTACATGTAAGTCCTGTCATTGGGTAACTTGCCATCTTGCTTTAGCTATATTTGGCAGTTTTCAATATCTTTGATGACAAGTTTAGCATTTGCCCTGATCAGTATAGCATTCTGCATGTAACCTGCATTGAACCATATATATATCATTTCTGTT
This sequence comes from Rhinolophus hipposideros, assembly GCF_964194185.1. Taxonomy (NCBI): domain Eukaryota; kingdom Metazoa; phylum Chordata; class Mammalia; order Chiroptera; family Rhinolophidae; genus Rhinolophus; species Rhinolophus hipposideros. The sequence continues at coordinate 100,945,674 of NC_138046.1, forward strand.
CTCTTTTTATTAAATATGCATGTGTGGTCCATATTTTAGTGTTGCAGATTACTTATTGGTAAACTATATTCATTTAAAATATTAATTCTAGCACCAACTCTTCAGTTGCATATTTCTTGTCAATTTTCACGGCAACGTCATAAATTCAATCAATAAAGTTGACTGAATTGCTTCTCCATGTAACTATTAACTGCCCTCTGACTAGTATATGTTATTATTTGAGTTAGCATAAAGAGGAAGTAGACTTTGGCAAGGCTTTCAAGGATGGGTAACATTTGTTTATGTAGAGAGGAAAAAGGTCATTTCAGGAGGAAGGTGAAAGTGAGCAATGGTATCTTTTTGGGATTCCCTCAGGAGAGAAGTTAATAGGCAGCAAACTTCTTGGATCATTGTAATAGGAGATGAGGCTGGAAAGCTAGATTAAGGCCAGACTAAGGAGAGCTTTTGAACACCAAGGATTTTTAGCTATGTTTTGTGGGTGTTTCAGAAGGATTATTTATTTATTTATTTTTCAGGAAGGTTGTTTTTTAAACAATGTGCAAGATGAAATGGCTGGGAGAAGACTGGAAGCAGGAAAACCAATTGGGAGGTTATTTTAAGTTAAGCTAAAAGGTTATGTACCTACACATGGGAAGAGGCAGAGAAAATGGAGCAAAAACAATAAATTCAAGAGATTTTGTTTTCTTTAAATTAAAGTTGATTGGGGTGACAATTGTTAGTAAAGTTACATAGATTTCAGGTGTGCAATTCTGTAATACATGATGTATATCTCACATTGTGAAGAGATATTAAAGGAAAAACTGACAAGGCCCATGCCAGTTTGTACTATATTTATGTAAAATGTATTATGTCTGTAGAGTTTCAAATTTACAAAGCACTTTTACATATAAGAGAAGCCAAAGAAGGATTTTGAGTTCCTATTCTGAGTAAACAGAATAGTGATGGAGTCAATAAAAGAATCTATGTATGTATGTATCATCTATCTATCTATCTATCTATCTATCTATCTATCTATCTATCTATCTATCTACCTACCTACCTACCTACCTATCCATCCATCCATGCTAGAACACAAACTTGTTTCTGTTAAGGGCTAGATTTTAGACAATTTGAATTTGAGAAAGATAGTAAGACAATCAAGTTGAGAAATTTAGCCTCCATTAGGGACATATGGGACTGCAGGAAAGAGTAGCCAGAGCTAGAATTATAACTTTTTGAATAGCATGTAATAAGATGGGAGTTGATTATAGTCATCTCTGCCTCAACCAGGGAGTATAGAAGTAGTTTTAGTGGAGCCTTAGTGTCTATGATTTCCACATTATGATTCGTACACTATAGCTCATTTGATAATTTTCATTTAAGAGAATTTGGATGATCGAAAAATTACCTACTCCTAATGAGACTACATATGTATTTAACCACAAAGCACAGATTTCTAAATTTACAAGATAACCACTACTCCTGCCCTAATCTTAGAACTAAAATGAAGCCACATTTAAAGACGAGTTCAAATCACTGTAAAGTTTATTGTTACCTGAGCAACATTTGATTTTTCAGAATATGTCAATAAACTGAAATAATGAGCCAATAAGCCTTTCTGGTTCTTTTCTGTTCGAATTTTATTTATCTCATGCCTGCCTGCTACCAATTTTTCAGGATTTTTAGTACAGCAAAAGCATTACTTTGATGAGAATCAGTCTGCCATTTCTTTTTCTAGTATCAGGTCTAGTTTAAATTACAAATGATTCTTTAGCATTTACATAACACTGCATGTGTATCAGTCATGTTGATGCATATCTCACAAGTATTTCTCTAGTTATGACATTCGTGTTATTCCTATTGCCCTGATTTATACAGAGGCATGGAATATATGTGTGTATTTATCAATGCAAATATACCGAGAAAAATTGAAAAATTACAATGAAGCCCAAGAGTCTCTTCATTTAATTTGAGGATTACGACTGTCTCCAAAATGCTGTCCAATGTCGATTCTTTGAACAGAATTTTTTATATTATCTAAAATAAGATTAACAAATAATTTCCTTTTTCGTATGCTAAAGCAAAGAAGCAGTTTTATACAAAGACATGCTACAGTACCCAGCTGGAGTCTTGTCTTTTATTTGTTCCAATTTATGTCTAATACTTAATGCATCAGTGCTGTCCTTCCCCTCTCAGAAGCCTCTTTTAATTTCATTCACCATTACAGTGATTCATTATCCTTGTCCTCTTGTCTCTTCTGATCTGATGGTTTAGTGCATATTCCTATAATAGTTTTCTTCAAGCACCACTTCTAATTTCTGACCATTAATGACTTTGTTTCAATTTCACATTTGAAAATCTGCCTTTCCCCATCGATTCTATGAGTTTCTAGTTACCTTCAATTGCTAATTTGAAGTTGATGACTCTATATGTTCCCTTTTATATTTGCCTTCTCATTGTGGATCAACAATCAACAACCATTGATAGGGAAGACCCACTGTGCACGCAGGGTAATCCTCACAAAGAGAAGTTTGGACTCAGGAGTCAATATACAGGGGGTGCCAAAAAAATGTATACACATTTTAAGAAAGGAAAAAAATATTAAAATTGTAATACTCAATATATACCGATAACAAAAGATGAATACAAGTCATGTTTGACTTCTGCAACTACAAGAGGTACTCAAAGTGGTTACCATCAGCATCCAGACACTTCTGATTATGGCAAAGTACTGCTTGGGCAACATTGACCAAAGTGTCCACTTGTATACATTTTTCTGGCACCCCAGTATATAGCAGGGCTTTTAAACCTGAGAACTACTGATATTTTAGACTGGCAATTTTGTTGTTGTTGTTGTGGGGGTCTGTCCTGTACAATGGAAATGTTTAGCAGCACTCCTAGCCTCTACCTACTAAATGCCAGTAAAAACCTTCCCTCCCACCCCAAGTTGTTACAACCCAAAATGTCTCCAGACAATGCCATTGTACCCTGGGGGACAACATTACTCATAGTTGGGAACTGTGGATCAATAGAATCAATGGTGAGGTCCATCTGCTTTGAATCTAGAACATTTTTTTGAGCTTACAACCACATTTTTAAGTCCTTAAATATTTAGTGTGTCATTGGCACATTATCTTTCTACTAGATGTAGCTCATGATGGCTTTTCAATACCTATTTGTCTCTAGTTCCTGAAGTAACTGTTGTTTATTTGAGCCTTAAACTGAGATTCAGTGCAAAACAAGATTTAGCTTATATATGAAGTTTAGGAAACTTGAGGATATCAAACAAAGACACCTGAAATTTTATATGGTTAGATATGCTGCTGTATTATGGGAACAATATTGGAAGAGGAATTTGGGACTTTGTATAGTGACCTAGAAAGCCAAGTTTGAATATTGATAAAAGGGACTGACTATTCAGCCATAATCCCAGAATGGCTGACCTTAAGAACTGTGAATGTTTACCCTCAACCAAAGAAAGATCGAGAAACCTGCATCTGGCATTCTGCCATTATTCTGGTTAGGGTATAAATAAGTTAATATACATTGACTGACTCTAAGAATATTGATATCTTCTTAACAAGTAATTATATTTTTAATCGTCTGTATATAACTAGTCATTCATATCTCTGGATTAGACCTTACTTTCCTAAGGAAGTAATCAAAGATGCATACAATAATAAATTTGAAGAAATGTATGGATAATATTTAAATGGTAAAAGCGGAAGTTCCCACACAACTAACATTATTGAAAAAACTATATTAACCATTAAGAATAATACTTTAAAACAACTTCCTGACTCTTTTACTTTAAATGACATTAAAAATATCCTTCAAAACATTCATTAAGCAAATCAAGATAAAAACTATGAATATTATAGGATCTCAGTTGAGAACACATTTGCATGCACATACAAACACACACAGACTGGAAGGAATACCCTAAAATTAGCAATAGCTATGAATGGATGATATTAATGTTAATCTTTATTTTCTTCTTTGAAACCTCTTTTTGAATCTTTTTAAATTTTCCAAAATATCTACAAAAACATGAATTCCTTTTATGACTAGAAACAACTATCAATTAAAGCATTACACAAGACAGTGTCTTAAGGCACCTGGAATTTTGGGGGCAACTGGGTATATAACACCAGTGGAAGAAGCTCACATTCTCTTCCTTAATGTAGTTTTTAAGGATTTTAGATATGTTTCTTAAGAACATGATTCATTGAGAGTCTTACCTGGCAGTAGAAAGATACTAGGGCGTACGCCACGTTTTTCCTCTTAGAGGTTGTGCCGGAATAGTTAAAAACTAAGTTACCGCCCAGTGAGAAATCCAGGAGCTATTTGAGGAGGTAAGTAACACTAGGGACTCACAAAGGAGGCTCTAGGTATAAGAGGAACATGTTGTGAATAGGTAACACAGATAAAGATGAAGAATTGTAAAAGTCATTCTTAAAAGGAGTACGAGGTGTGATCACAAAATGCAGTGAATGTTTAAATAAAAAAAATGATTAAAGTAAAAGACACAGTGCCATTAATCCCTTTTAAAATACTCCCCCTCACTTTGAACACACTTATCCCATCATACTTTCTGAAGCAGTTCTGAAAGTCCTCTTTCGTGAGTGTCTTTAGTTGTGCTGTTGTGGCTGTCTCAATGTCCTGAATCCGTTAAAAACATTTTTCTTTCATGGTTATTTTGACTTTGGGGAAGAGCCAGAAGTCCCAAGGTGTCAGATCCGATGAATAAGGTAGATAAGGACACACCATAATATTTTTATTTGACAGAAGTTGCTGTACCAGAAGCAATGTTTGACATGAAGCATTATCATAATGGAGGATGAAACTGTTTGCCCATTTCATGTTAATGCATTGTTCGTGATCCATAATTTACAGCATACTTTAACACACACCTTCTGTCAACTGTAGCTCACACCCGACTGACTGCACCAAACAAGTTGAAACTTGTCATACACTGTTATTAAGATTCAGTATGCCACTTCCCATATTGAAGATCCCTGCCTTTCCGTTGGGTGCCACTCAGCAGCAGCATTCACCATATTTTTTGATCCAACCTTGTAGATGCCCTTTTTAAGAGGAACGGCCGGGACAAGCTACTGTTATTAAGAAATACAAAAACAAAACAAAAACATGACTTCTCACAGAAAATACTATTAGGCATGGCTGGTTGAATGTTAGGCTAAGACAGGATGTTAGCACTCAGAATTCTCTGGCTCTGGCCAACACTTGGTCATCCATGGAAACTTGGGAACAGAGAGGCCCATTCTTCAGGGTTTTATAACAATTGTGTTATTTTTTCCCACCATTTAATCTAGTAGGGTTTCAGATACTGGGATTTTAGGAAGAAAGGGCTGATGGTTTAACCAGCTATGGTGATGACCTTCCTTGATAATCCAACTCACATTTTTTAAAGGCTGCAAGCTCTGAAGAAGGTTTGGCACAGTGGTGTGTTCCTACTATGTGTGCACTTTTGTTGCTTGCCTAGGGGGTGTAAACATATTTTCAAAGACCACGATTACTTCTTCAAATCTGAAACTTGGAATTATGCCAAAACAACAGACTCTCCATTTGGGGACCAACATATATATCACAGTTGGTGACAGTGTCTTATTGATTCCTTATGTATACAAAACCAGCAAACCTTTCATGCATGCATATTATAAACAAAATACATTTTCATTTTTTTGTCTGGTCAAGCATTTTTTCCCCCAAAACCTGTTTTTAGATTAAAGTTAAATTTTGCTTAAAAATATTTTTTGGCTTTTACTGTTGTGTGTATGCTGTCTTTTCTTTGCCTTTCACGCATATTTCCATGCTCTGAGAGTTATTATTTTTCTAGGAATCCTTTTCCTTGTTGATTTTTATGAAGATATATTGTTGGTATTAAAATGATTAACTATGTACTGAAGACTGACTGAGATTTAGTTTCTATGAAAGCTTTTCCTCTTGTCTCTGACAGTTATTTACATTACTCCCGTACTAACTCCATCTGTAACCAATGCCAGTGCTTTTGGTTTGCAGGCCTCCTGCGCTCCTCTGGTAGTTTCTATTTACTTCTCCAGGATTGCCAGAGACTACAACTTTAGACCCTTCAAAGGTTTTTGTTTTGTTTCCTTCCTTTTTTTTTTTTTTTTTTTTTAAGATGTCCTCGTTTGTTCACAGATGATCGGGAATAGGCTGACTTTCAGAATTAGGACTTAGAGAAAGTGATGAGTCTTGCTACTTGATTTACTCCTGATTCACACAGAAGTCCTTATAATGCTACCCTGGAAAACAAAAGGGTTCTCCGTCTGGTTTTTACTTTTTCTTAAAGCAAGTAAACTTTTCATCATCTATATTTTCTTACGTTTTAATGTTGATCATCAAGTAAATACATGAGAATGTTTTATAAATAACATATAACCATGTGAATTAGCAAATTTATATGAAAAATATATAGAACATCATCTATATACTAAGTTCATATATATCAAAATAGTCACATGGATTATTAAACCTCTAATAATTTAGCCTCTCAGCAGTAAGTCACATAATCTTCTGGATCTTTATTTTTTCCTAAGGAGATCTTCAATGTCACACTGCCCTACTCCTTTCAAAAATAAAAATTTCTTTCATTGTAATTTAGTTTGGTATTATTCATGCTTTCTAATCTTTTGCTGAAAATTTTTTTTTTCTAATTCATTATTATGTTGCACACAGTTTTGTACTTGGCCTAGAGTTGAATGGCACTAAAGACTAGAACCTAACGTAGTTAACAGAGATTCATTATACTGAGACAGCACCTTGCTCTGAGCTGTCAGACATCATACACATTGATCTTTCCAAACAACTGAGAATAGAAACTCGATTTCAACACGTTTTCTGAGCTTCCAGCTAAATAAGACTAGGCTATGTTGGGAATGTAAGGATAACTAGGACTCATTTCTTTCTCTCAAGCATTGTTGAGGAGAAATTTTTGTAAGCAAGGATAGGTGGGAATAGGGGAAGAGAAGGAACAACAGTATCACACTTTTGGGCATATTTGTTGAATAGTGAGTAGTCTGGTGTGGCTGGAGTAAGTGGATAAAGAAAAGGAAGTTTGGCCTCAAATAAAAGAGAGCATACACTTCCAAGCTAAGGAATATGGTCTATTCTGTAATTGGGTTAAAGACATCGCAAGTTGGTGGGAAGGGGATTAGCCATAGAATCTAAATTTCTCAGCAATATGTAGAATACACTAGAATGAGGAATGGTTAAAAGAACAGAATGCTGGCAAGAGACTATTGTGTCAACCATGCAAGAGATGAGAGATGAGATATAAGACTTTGGTGATAGGAATGCAGAGAAGGGAATGGATTAAAGAGATTTACTGAAGACATAATTAACAGTAATCAACAATTGCTTAAATGAAGGGTATTGTCATTTTCCCTAGAATCAGGACCTTTTAAAAACTATACCACATTTAAGTCTGTAAAAGTGTACCTTGGATACTGATGGTGCCTGATATTCATGTATACTATTTTCCTCCCTTGCTTGTCTGATTAATTTTTCACTTTTGTGTTCCTAGCTTTCTGATCCCTAATGGTCTTATCCCCAATATTCTATAGTCGTGGTGAGCACTACATTTTAATTACCTATCAGATTTAATTCACTGGCTTATTGATATTACCTTTCAACTTGTTACTTTGATACTGCTTTATGTCTCAGTTCTAATAAACATATGGTGAAGGCATGGTGCAATATTTTTAAAATATGGACAGAGAAACACATGTTGGAGTAAAATAATAGTTCATTTTTAGATATTTAGGATGTTCATGGTAAGCATGTGGAGGAAATTATTGATGGGGTTGGTAATAAGAGTTATCCAATCCAAAGAATGATCTTGTGATTTGTAGTCTAAATATAGATTTCCATAATCTACAAAATTACCTGTTGAATCAAACATATATGATCTGTAAAAATGATGATAAGAAGCAAGCTCTAATGTGTTCTGTTGATGATTGTTTTGTGAAAATATGTATGATTAGTATAATTTTTCCTTGCTGTACAGAAAATTATCATATTCTCAAAGTATTATAATATTGCACATTAATTTATATATATTTTTATTAAAATTTATTGGGGTGACAATAGTTAGTAAAGTTACATAGGTTTCAGGTGTACAATTCTCTAATATATCATCTATATATCACATTGTGTGTTCGCCACCCAGAGTCTGCTCTCCTTTGATGGTGATGACTATACATTCATTTATATTTTATCATCAGTGATCTGCATTTAAAGCACACTCAGTGGTAGGATTTCCACATAATTTCCCTTATTAGTTTTTATATATACAGTTACTTACTTTGAAGTTAAATTTCACATGGCTATTTTAAATACTGAGAACAGACATTTCAGTATAATTAAAAATGAGAAAATTAAAATGAATTCATTTTTTGCTGCTTAACATCGATTTTTTTTTTTTGCTACCTCACAATATCCTCCTTGTTTGACTCTATGACTTCATTATTTTATGGTCTATATTTATATCCTCATTGTTTGACTCCATGACTTTGTTGATTTCTGGTCTATATTTATATTAAAAAGTCATATTAATGAATATACAAGAGAGGAAACTGTTTCCTTCTCAACTCTAATTTCTTAAGTATTGCTGAAAATAAAGTCTAACAGGTGGTAGCAACTTTAATGATGAAAACTGTGACTCATGATTGATGAGGGTACATTTAGCTATGTAATTTCTTTTGCATCTTGACAGGGTCTCTAATGTTTATACCCTGTCAAAAAATTATATGACTGTTTTACAGTTCAAAGAGTCTCAGTAGGATATTGATGTCATTTATAAATTGGAAAATTAAAATTATCAGACTTAAGAATATACCTTGAAGTGACTTGAATTGTGGGTGTGTGCTTTCCTTCTCCATGAAAACAGCACTACTCTAACAGTAGGACTGATATTTGTATGTGGCTTCTTCACATATTTAAATCTAATGTGTGTGTACAGAAACACTAGAATGAGTAACCAATTCAGTATTCATCTGAGGTGAGAAATCAAGAATCGCAGGCTATATTATTATTTCATTATTTTAGTAGAAGACCTTAAGTTTTAAAACATAGAACAAGGATAACAAATGAATTTTTGGAGGGCATTTTGTCTATTTACCAGTGTGATTTATTTCTAATTGGAATGTTAGGAAGTTTGACAAAAATGGTTCCAAAGAGGAATTTCACAATTCACTTAATGTTAGGTAACAATATCAAAATGTGTCATTAAAACATTTTTTATAAACTCACTCTAATATATAACATGTAGTTTGCCAAAATGCTTGTGTGCATAGAGTGTAACTGGTATTACCACGTTTCCTCCAAGCTGGTGAAGTAAAATAACGGAGGAAACCAACAAATGTTACCATAGATAATACTTTTTTTGTTTTAAGAGATTGAGGCAGAAAGTTGCTTTCTAAAGTATTCAGTTAGGAGGGAAAGGTTAAAGTCAAGGTGAAACTTTTTCCCAGCCTAAGTGTTTGTGTGTTCTGGGACATTGGTTTAGAGAAAACTTAAGGCAGAATAAGTTGGGTCTTCAGAGAAGTTTCTTTAAAAACATTCTCTTTGGATGACAGAATGTGTGCTATGGTGAGGATTTGTTTTGTAATAAAGAAATCAATATGATTGAATCTATTCTGTATTCTTCTTAGTCCACAGAGAACTGGACCATCATCTTAATTTCCATGGGATTTTGTCATTTGAGTCAAATAGGAGATACTGGGGCTTCAATCCTCACTAGAATCCATAGGATGTTCCCTGTCTTCAGGTGGTATTGCAGGCTGATTTTAAAATAAGCTGTTATTCATGTTGATTAATGTGAAAATTCACATGATAATATATGGAGGAGCAAGTGGCATAACTTCTTTTATCCATTCACTCACTCATTTATCTAAATCTATTATTTGCCAGGCTCTGTTCCAAGCAGACAGCACTTAACAGTGAACAAAACCGATAAATGTCTACCCTCTGAGTTCTTACATACCAGTGGAGAAGGCAAACAATTAACAAGATAAAGAGGTATATTAGGTAGGAAGGTATATAATGAAAAGTGCTAAGGAGAAAAAATATAGGAAGAAAGTCAGGTAGAAGGTGTTCATGGTGGAGGACTGCAATTGAAACTCTAGAGAAAGAGTAAATGCTAATCAGATTGAAAAGAAAAAGAATCAATGTGTAATTGTAAACAGTATTCTAAGTTTGTAAACCTACTCCTATAAATCTTAGACTAAAAGCAAATCATACAAATTACTTTGAAAAAAATCTTGAAAGGTATAGAAAAGACTACTAATCATTATCTTTCACTGGTGTATCCAATTGACCTGAATATCTTTCTGTAAATGTCCTAAAATGATACATTAGAGAAAATAGAATATCCATTAAAGATATACTTAATAGGAGTTTTGTTTTGGCTACAAAGAAGAAAATGGTATTGTAGTAACTCTTGAAATGAACAAAATATATCAAATAACTTTTTGTGGACATTGGAAAAAAGGCAGAGTGAAGCTGTAATCCCTAAAAAAGGAAAAAGAACAAAATTATATTGCCATCCTCCCAACTTTCTGACAAGAGAGACTTTCTAGACTACAACCCAAAGAAGTGGAGCCCAAACAAGGAAAGATGGACTGTTTGAGCAGAGCAGAAAGAGATCACCATTCATGGCTATTGACATAGCTCTAATTTAAGGGACTGAATACCAACAAGAAAGGAAACGGTTCAGAGAAGGAGCTCTAGAAAGCTGCATGAGGGTCTGTATGAGTATGTAGCCAAATACTGACACATGCACAGAGTGAAAATACAGAAAATCAGGCAAAGTGCATTATCCGGAAAAGGACCATTACTAAGGATCTGTCAGCTGCAAACTACCAGAGGTTGTAGAGAACTGGGATACAATTGAGTTCTGAATAGCCAGAGTAAAGAAACCTTGCTGAAAACACATGGCATTCAGTTAAAGATCTCAAAAAAACCAAAGAAGAAAGTTGGGCTTATCTAGGTCTGGAGTAAACACTAGCTTAGCTTACTCTAATGAAGGATAATGACAAACCTCAAGATAATCAATCTGATTTATAGGTAAATTAGCTAGCTAAATAATATTCAACATTTTATTATGGAAGAAAATAAAATTCAGACACTCAAATATAAATCCATACTATCTGCATATGAGTTCTGACAATTAAGTTTGAGAACTTGTTGAAACCATGTTGCTAAACTTTTTTGATATTAGAGGGATTATTTATTATGAATTTGTACCAACTGGACAAACAGTTCACCAAGTTTACTATTTGGAAGTGCTGAAAAAGCTGCGTGAAAAAGTTAGATGACCTGAACTTTTCACCAACAATTCATGGCTATTGCCTCACGACAGTGCACTAGCTCACACGGCACTGTCTGTGAGGGACTTTTTAGCCAGTAAACAAATAACTGTATTAGAACACCCTCCCTACTCACCTGATCTGGCCCCCAATGACTTCTTTCTTTGCCCAAAGATAAAGGAAATATTGAAAGGAAGACATTTTGATGACATTCAGGACATCAAGGGAAATACGACGACAGCTCTGATGGCCATTCCAGAAAAAGAGTTCCAAAATTGCTTTGAAGGGTGGACTAGGCACAGGCATCAGTGCATAGCTTCCCAAGGAGAGTACTTCGAAGGTTGCCATAGTGATATTCAGCAGTGAGGTATGTAGCACTTTTTCTAGGATGAGTTCACACACTTTGTTGTCTGAACTTGTATAATCACAACTTGTTATACATATGAAGAAGCTGGAAAATATGGTGCCTAACCTGGAGAAAAATCAGACATTGACAATTATTGCAAGATATAGCTATGGAAGTGCTTAAAGGAAATATCACATGCATGTATTAGAATAGGAAACAGGTTTAAAATCACTGGTAAAGTTGTACCTTAAGAAGCTAGAAAGAGAAGAGAAAATTAAACTGAATGGCAAAGGATAGATCATGCAAATGACAATATAATAAAATATATGCATAAATTATGTAACAAAATAAAGTCAAGAAAAATAAAGCAAAATCTGGCTATTTAACATATGATTGCACAGATAAACCCAACCAGGAGAATAAAAATAGGAATTACTAATATTAGAAAAGTTGGACATCAATACAGGCATTAAAGGTATAATAAGATCATATTATTGACATTTTTATTCCAATAAATTTAAAAACCTAGATGAATTGGACAATTTTTAAAAGACAAATTGTGACATTGAGATAAAAAGTATAAAAACCTTCATAGCCCTATATCTGTTGAAAATATTAAATATGTAGTCAAAAATCTTTCTCAAAGTAAACTCCAAACCCATGTGAATTTCCCAGTGAATCCTATCATATCAAAAAGAAATAATACCAATCTTACTCAAAGTTTAAAAAAATAGAGAAACTACTTCAGAAATAACTTCATGAAACCATTATGACTCTGATCTCCAAACCAGAAAAGTACTGTATGAAAAGGAAACTGACCAATATTCCTCAAGAAGACAGATACAAAATACCCTAACAAAATATTATCAAGTTAAATCTAGTAATATCCAAATGTATAATACATCATAAAAAAGGTAAGTTTATCGTTGGAGTGTAAAGTTGGTTTTTCACTCAAAAGTCAATTAATAAATTTACTACATTTATAGAATATAAGAAAAAAAAGCATAACAGGTTCTCAGTACATGAGGAGAAAGCATTTGACAAAATTTTTTTTTTCATTTGACAAAATTTTACACTCATTTATAATTTAAAAACATAAACTCTCGTAAAACTAGGAATAGAAGGGAATTTTCTCAATCTGCTTATAGCAACTGAAAACAGTTACTTAATGGTAAAATATAAAATGGTTTACCAAGAAGATTAGAAATAATAAACATATTGCCATTGCTACAACTTCTATTCAGCATTGTAATGGAAGTTCTGGTAAGAGAAATAAGACAAGAAAAGGATACAGTAGGTAAGTAGATGGTAATGGAAGAAATAAAACTTTTTTTCTTGCATATAACATGATTATATACATAGATAATGGTAAGATTCTACCAAATATCTACTAAATCTATTAAATAAATTTAACAAGTTTGCAGAATCCATAGTCAGCAGACAAAACATCAGGAACATTTATATATCAATGAACAATCAGAAAAATAAAATATTATTTACAATAACATCAACAATTACAATTCTTGGGTATAAATTTATAGATTGGGAGATTCAACACTATTAAGATATACATTCTTCTCTACAAGTTGATCTATTGATTTAATGCAATTCCAAAAAAAGTCTAGCAAGCTTTTCTCCCCTTTTTTTAGATAGTGTCCTAGAGGCTCTGCATGCATAAAAAGATACTCCTATCTTTTGAAAAATTCCAAAGTTTAAGAGTTAGTTTCCAGGAGCTAGAGACAAAAGCCAGGCCTCTCTTTGGATGAGGCCAAGTTTCTTACCACATAGGCAGTGAGGCAAGAATGCTTAAGAAATTATCCACCTTAGACAACAAACAAACAGCTGGAACTATAATAGAAACCTAGCATAAGCCTGACAGTGGTAATAGTCATTCTTCTCTCTTTCGCTCTCTTTTTCTCTCCATATATATATATATATATATATGTATCTATATATATATATATAGATACATATATATATGACAATTACCTTGCTAAGTTCTGAGTATTATGACCTCCCAAAATAATTATGCTTTAAAAATAAAATGATAATAACAATTACAAACAGAGTAATAGAAGAATCATTTTCTAATGCTTTTTAAAAAGAAATGGATTTCATAATTTGGAGCAGTTTTAGGTTCACAGTAAAATTAAACAGAAAGTACAGAGTTCCCATATACCCCCACCATACATGCGCAACATGCCATAGGGCACAACATGCACAACATCATCATCTCCCACCGCAAGGGGCACATTTCTAACCACTGATGAACTGACATTGATACTTCATAATCACCCAAAGTATACAGTTTACGTTGGGGGTTCACTCTTGGTGTTGTACGTCCTGTGGGTTTTGACAAATATATAATGGCATGTGTCCACCACTATAATATCATGCAGAATAGTTTCACTGCCCTAAAAATCTCTTGTGCTATGTCAATAAAAAAAATGGCTAGCTTAGGCTAAAATTTATATGGAAATGCAAAGGTCTTTGAATAGTAACAACAATCATGAAAAAGAAGAGAATTGGAGGACTAGACTACTTTATTTCAATGCTTACTATAAAACTATTGAAATCAAAAAGGTGTGGTATTTGCATAAAAATATAATAGAACAAAATGGAGTTCAGAAAAAGACCAACAATTATAAGATTGATTAAAAAACAGGCAACCAAACATTTGAATGGAAAAGGGTATTTTCAACAAATGGAGACGAAACAACTGCTTTTGCATAAGGAAAAAATGAACCTCAAGCCATACGCAAAAAGTTATTTGATACAGATCATAAACCTGATAATATGAAACTTCTAGAAGAAAAAAATAGAAAAGTGTCATCACAACCTTGGAGGAGGCAAAGCATCTCCAGAAAGCACTGACAACAACAAAAAAAATTCATCAAATGGACTTCATCAAAATAAAAACTTTTGCTCGATAAAAGCACTGAAGAAAAGATTATGTCTGCTACAGACTGTAAGAAAATATTTGCAAAATATGTACTTGACATAATATACAGATGACTTCTAGAACTAAATAATATCAAGATAATAAATCCATTTATTAAAGGTCAGAAATTTAAAAGACTTGAGAATACACTTTGAAGAGAGGAATGTATGAATAATCAATAGGGATAAGAAAAAGTGCTTGACATCATTAGTCTTCATGCAAATACAAATATTCCATTACATATACTGTAGAGTGATTAATAAGAAACCTGACCACTCCAAATATGGGTAAGGTAGTAAGAAACTGAATTGATCATACCTCGATATGATCAATTCATATCAATGGAATAGTGTAAAATGATACAACCTCTTTGAAATGTGATCTGTCTGGCAATTTCTCATAAAGTTAAGCATAATGTACTTCTCTGTATTTATACGCACACACAAAATACATATACACAAAAAAGACATTTTGAAGTATGATCATAGCAGCTTTATTTAAAATAGCTAAAATTTGGAAATGACCCAAATGTCCACCAAAAGGAGAATAGATTTTAAA
Organism: Rhinolophus hipposideros; assembly: GCF_964194185.1. Lineage (NCBI taxonomy): Eukaryota > Metazoa > Chordata > Mammalia > Chiroptera > Rhinolophidae > Rhinolophus > Rhinolophus hipposideros. The sequence continues at coordinate 100,960,849 of NC_138046.1, forward strand.
AAATAAATGGTTTATCTATAAAAAGAAACACTACTCAGCATTAAAAAGGAAAGAACTGCTGGTACACACAACATCACGGACAAACCTCAAACAATGAATTAGTGGTTGTCAACTTGAGAGTTTTTCTCTGCCCACCCCAAGGACATTGGCAATATTTGGAGATTTATTTGGGTGTCACAAGGGGGTGAGGGGCGGGACATGTTACTGGCATCAAATAGGTAGAGGCTAGGAATGTTGTTAAACATCCTACATTGCACAGGACAGCCCCCACAGCAAATAATTATCTGTCCCAAAATGTCAGTGGTGTCGCTTGTTGAGAATTCTGGCATTATGTTGAGAAAAAGAAGGCAGACAGAAAAGTATTTACTTTATGATTCTACTTATGTTCTGAAACTGGCGAAACATCTATGGTGAAAAAATATCAGAACAAAGTTTTCTTCTTTAAAGGATAGGACAAGGATTGACTGGGAAGGAAGTGAAGGATGTTTCCAGGGTGAAGAAGTGTTCTATGTTATCAAATAAAACAAATCCGAACTTAGGTAAGAAGAGACTTCATTTGAAAAGAATCCTGCAAGAAGGGGTGAGGTACTATAACAATAGGGGGAACACTAGGAACATAAGATCTGCAAGTGTCTCAATGGTTATTCAGAAAAAGGGTTTTCCTTTTATAGGGAGGAGTAAACGAGGCTCACTCTAGAAAGAACCAGGTGGGGAAAGTGGAACGAGAGAGAGTGATATAATTGGACAATAGATCAGAGACTGTGTTACCCTAAAGTCAGTCTATTGTCAGAGTGGACAATTAAGGAGATGCTGTATGCTGGCTCAGGGTGAGGGTGGGTCAAATTTCTGGGGCTTAGGGAAGGAACAAAACTTGACCAAATTTTGGTTAAGAAACACTTTGCTCCAGTTGATCAATGGCGACAAAAAAGTTCAGCTAGTGATTTATGAGACAAAGAATGGAATTTTGCAGGGTTTGTATCTAGCTTTGTCATAGGTAAACAAGAGGCATGCCTGAGTCTTATCTAAGTCATATGGGGAAGAGTGTTTCTTTGCAGTAAGTCATTTCCTGAGTCACAAATGGGTGGGGAGATTTCTTTAATTTTAGCTCTTTACCAGGATCACAGGGCTTGGGTAAAATTCAGTATTGTCAGTTCCCTCTTTTGTTCAAGAAGACTGATGTTCATTTATTGCTGAACAATTCAGAGGACCTCGGGAGTGGGGTGAAGCTAAGCAAGTCTCCTAAAGACTCCTGGTGGTGTTCCTGAAAAATAAGCTGAATGATCTGTGAAGCATGTTGTTAGAATGACACTTTTTGGATCATCTTAGAAATCAGGCACTTGGTGAGAGGAATGGCTAGGAAGATGACACACAAAAGAATGATTAACTGCTGAATAATGGAGTAAAACCAAGGCTTAAGGCCTCCAGGAGGTAACTGAGAGGATGCCAAGATTTTAGTGCTGAAGTATCTGTCCCTAGATTGCAGAGTGCGTACATCAGTTTTTATCCAACACATTTAACACATTTCTCTGTTTGTGTCTACGTTGCAGCTGTTTTTAGTGATGGCATAGATACCAGAGTTGTTTGAGGGAGCACATACAACAGCCACTTTGGACCATTGACAAATGTCCCCTCGAGAAGCCAGAATCATGTTCAATGCCAAATGGTTATGAAGGCATGTTCTTTGGAGTTCTTGCAGTTCTAAGGTGATTATGTCGGTAGTTTTGGTGAGATTATCCACAATTCTTGTTACCTCCTAGCACAAAGCTTGAAAAATGTGGGAATTTTGACATGTTTCCTAAGTGGCCCTCCTGAAAGAGGCTCCAGGCAAGAAAGCTGCCCATATGTGGTCCTAAGTAGTGGTTAAGTGTTCTAGCTTTACTCATAGTCCTTTGGCTTTGCGTTTCAGGGGCTCTTCATAATTGATGAAAAGGGAGAGTCACAGTCTCCTTTGAGAGCTCGAATCTTGCACATGAGCTTTTGTCTATAACACACTGTGAGTTTTGTAGATTGCTCAGTTCTCCTGGGACTAGAAAAGCCTAAATCAGAGGTAATAGAATGTTTAGAATGTGACAATAGGCAGTCTGGTTAAAGATCTGGTAAGGCCTACTAAGATGATCTAGATAGCAGGATTAGGTCCAATAAGCTGGTATTGGTGAAATTGCTATAGAAACAAAAGTTTCCATGAACTAAAGAGACAGGGATATATACAATATTAGGGCCCTCTTCAGAAATACATCCATGCATATATAAACAGTCAACTGACCTTTGATGGTGTGCCAAGGACACACAATGAGGAAACAATAGTTTCTTCAATAAATGGTGTTGGGAAAACTGGATATCCACATGTAGAAGAATGAAACTGGATCCCTATCTGACACCATATACAAAAGTCAACTCAAAATAGATCAAAGACTTAAACATAAGACCTGAAACTGTAAAACTACTAAAAGAAAACCTAGGGGAAATCTTCTGATATTGCTTTTGGCAACAAATTTTTTTGATATTTTAGATATGACTTTAGAATAGGAGACAATTGTTTGTAATTCATACATCTCATAAGGGATTATTATCCAAAATAAATAAGGAACTCATACAACTCAATAGCAAGAAATCAAAACAAACAAAAAAGATTTAAAAATGGACAAAGGACTTATATAGACATCTCAAAAGAAGAAACACAAATGGCCCACATGTATGTGAAAAGATACTCAACATTACTAATCATCAGGGAAATGCAAATTGAAGCCACAAATGAGATATCATCTCACAACGGTTATTATAGCTATCATCAAAAAGACAAAAGATAACAAGTTCTGGTAAGGATGTGGAAAAAAGGGAACCCTCCTGCACTGTTGGTGGGATGTAAATTGGTACAGGTGTTACAGAAAACAGTATGCAGTTTCCTCAAGAAATTAAAAATAGAGCTACAATGTCATCCAGCATTTCTACTTCTGGATACTTATCCAAAGAAATTGAAATGTGGATCTCGAAAAAAAATATATCTGCACTCCCATGTTTACTGCAGCATTAGTCACAAGAGCCAAGGCATGGAAACAACCTAAATGCCAATTGACAGGATACAGGATAAAGAATATGTGAATACATGTACTATATATTTTATTGTATTGTATTGTATTGTATTGTATTGTACTGTACTGTATTGTATTGTATTATATTATATTATAATATATTATATTATATTATTGTGTGATTATAGCTATCATCAAAAAGACAAAAGATAACAAGTTCTGGTAAGGATGTGGAAAAAAGGGAACCCTCGTGCACTGTTGGTGGGATGTAAATTGGTACAGGTGTTACAGAAAACAGTATGCAGTTTCCTCAAGAAATTAAAAATAGAGCTACAATATCATATGTTCTTTAAACATTATTCATCTTTAAAGAAGAAGAAAATCCTGCCCTTTGACACAACATGGATGAACCTGGAGGACATTATGCTAAGTGAAACAAGCCATACATAGAAATACAAATATTGTATGATTTCACTTGTACGAGGTCTGACAATTTTGAGAACTTGCTGCAACGATGTTGCTAACCTTTTTTGATATCAGAGGGATTATTCATAACAAATCTGTACCAACTGGACAAACAGTTAACCAAGTTTACTATTTGGAAGTGCTGAAAAGGTTGCATGAAAAAGTGAGATGACCTGAACTTTTCAACAATTCATGGCTCTTGCATCATGACAATGCACCAGCTCACACGGCACTGTCTGTGAGGGAGTTTTTAGCCAGTAAACAAATTACTGTATTGGAACACCCTCCCTGCTCACCTGACCTGGCCCCCAATGACTTCTTTCATTGCCCAAAGATAAAGGAAATATTGAAAGGAAGACATTTTGATGACATTTAGGACATCAAGGGTAATACGACGACAGCTCTGATGGCTATTCCAGAAAAGAGTTCCAAAATTGCTTTGAAGGGTGGATTAGACACTCGTTTCAGTGCATAGCTTCCCAAGGGGGTGACTGTAGTGATATTCACCCTTTGAAGGTGACTGTAGTGATATTCAGCAATGAGGTATGTAGCACTTTTTCTAGGGTGAGTTCGTGAACTTAATTGTCTGATCTTGTATGTGGAATCTAAAATCATCAAACTCACAGAAACAGAGAGTAGAATGGTGGGTTCTAGGGTTGGGGCCAGGGGAAATGGAGAAATGTTGATCAAATGTTATAAAGTTTCATTTATGCAACATGATTGGGTTCTGGAGAGCTATTGTACAGAATGGTGACTATTGTTAACAATACCGTATTGTATACTTGAAATTTTCTAAGAGAGTAGATCTTTAGCATCCACATCACAAGAAAAGAAAATGATAACTATGTGAGATGATGGATATGTTAATTAGCTTGATTGTGATGATCATTTCACCATGTATACATATATTAAATCACTATATATTGTATATATATATTAAATATACTTTATATACATACAGAGGGTGCCAAGAAAATGTATACACATTTTAAGAAAGGAAAACTGTATTTAAATTGTAATACTCAATATATACTGATAACAAAAGATGAATACAGGTCACGTCTGACTTCTGCAAATACAAGAGGTGCTCAAAGTGGTTACCATCAGCATCCAGACACTTCTGATTATGGCGAACTACTGCTTGAGCAACATTGACCAAAGTGTCCAATTGTATACATTTTTTTGGCACCCCGGTACAATTTCTATTTGTCAGTTATACCTCTATAAAGTAGAAAAAAATACCAGGGCCCTCTTGTAGTTTACAAATGTGATTGCAAACAGTATATTCCAAGAACAGTATAAGGTGGAAGATCTTTTTTATAGTATTGTTTCTCAGTAGAGGAAGGAGTACTTGTTGAAAGCTGGAAAACTTTATTGGGAAAGGAGTGCACAACCAACAATCAGAGCTAGGGTTGTAGGTTAAAGCTCTAAATTGGGTGAAGGAATGTCATAATTTTTAGGGTCCTAATAGGAATGGAGGAATTATCAGAAGAGGCACAGCTTGCACAGGTGGGAGAGTGAGAAAATAATATAAATAGAGAATCATCATGAAAGGCTGTTGTTGCTATGAGGAGAAATAAGTGGGTCCCAAAGATGACACTGGAGAGGACACAAAAGAAAGATGCAGGAAAGAAGGAACATGAGAATGGTAATGATAGGAGACAGATACTGAGAGGTCTGGTTCTGACATCTTGGGTAAAATCTGACCACCTTGAGATGCTGTCTGGTCACTTCATGAAATCATCTGCTTCTTGGGCTCTTGAAAGAGCCTCAGCTGAAGATCTCCAGGTAGAGTAGATATCCATTCCATGTAGCACTTGTATCTTTTTAATTATGAAATGTGGATGCAGGTTCAGACCTTCTGACATTTGGTTTGAGTTTTACTGGTAAGGAAGATGATACAGGGGCCTTACTAGAGGATTTCAAGGTTATTTTTTGGTTCCAGAGAAAAAGTCTTCAATTTCTAAATCGTGGAGAAGTTTTTATGACTGGAAGAAAACCAACTCTAACCTGTTGTTAATAAATGTAGGTATAGTTAATAAGTCCTAGAATATCTGAGCTAACTAGGTTGAATTCTTCCATTGCTCATATTGAGTATGGAATTCTTACAGGCCTGACAGTAATTATTTCATAGGGGAATAAGGGTTAGATCCAGTAAGAGACGACCAGAGAGCAATCAGGGCCAAAGCCAAGACTTTGGGCCATGAAAGATTGAGTTCCTCTAAGAGTTTTTCAAATTTTAGTTTTAGTAGTCTATGCATTCAATCATTTCAGATGACTAGGGATGGTAAGGGCAGAGTAATTTGGGGGACAAAGGAAGAACTCAGATGATGACTTAACCAGTGAAATGAGTTCTATGTTCATTTGAGAGGGCAAGTGAATACCCTCAGTGAGGACAATTACTTCAAAGGAAATATAATAACAGTAGTAACAGTGACCCTTTTACATGGGGAAGCGTCTAGCCAATGAGAGAACATGCAAATAATGGTAAGGAAATATTCAGAGTCAGGAGATTTAGGGAGTCGAATAAAATCTCATTTCCAATGGAGAAAGGATCCCCCTGGAGGTAGCTCTCTTCCTTGCCACACCTTTACAGTTTTGCCAGGATTATGTTTTTTTGGCAGATGGGGCAAGAGGGCACCACTTACTCTGGGTAAGCAGTGAAGTTTACCCACCAATATTGGAGGAGTAGTTGATTTGTTTCCCCATGATAGGTAATCTTGTGAAGGTCATAGAATACATTTCAAACAAGGGACTGAGGAGAAATGAAGTGGTTTCTGGTTGTCTCGGAATCTCATCTGAGAGGATAAAATATCCATTTTGTTTCCAATTGGCTTTTTCATTTTCAGGAGCCTTATAATAAGCAATTTTGATTTCCTTGATTAGAGGATCAGGTGGTAATTGGAATAAATAATATCTTGTCTGATTGCAATGGGATTGGGACAGATTTATCAACTGTTAATTTACATATTATAAGCTAATGAGTTTCCCCTTGCCTCAGGTATTTTATTGCCTACATGAGCTTTGATTTTTTAGTATAATCACCTCTTGTGGTAATAATAATGCATTTAGAAGGTCGGCCACCTATTTTCTATTTTTAATTGGTGTTCCAGCTGCAGTCTTAAATCCCTTGGCTCTCCATAACATACCATAGTCATGTACCACTCCAAAAGCATATCTACTGTCTATGTAGACATTAACTCTCCTTTCTGTAGCTAAAGTGCAGGTTCTTGCCTGAGCCAGAAACTTTGTTACCTGAGGTAATTTTGCATTTGGTAGAGGTTCATCTTCTACAGGGTTTTGGAAATCTGTAATGGAATATCCTACCCGAAAACCCTCTTCTGATGTGCAGAGGTATAAACCATCAGCAAAGATAATGAAATATGTATCTACAAGAGGAATTTCAGCAAGACCAGGGTGGGGAAATGTTAAAGTTTGGGTAGCTACAATGCAGTTATATGATTTTTCTTCAGTCAGGTGAGAAAGAAACTTAGTGGGATAAAGATTTTGAAAACACTGGATAGGAACGTGAATAATGTTGGAAATAGAAAGCAAAAGGATCTCACAAGAGATAAGAGGAGGGGTTGAAAAACGTTGCATATTTTCAGTGAGGAGAGTTTTGAAAAACATGGAGTATATAAATATTTAAGGTATGACCTAACACATCAATAGTGGCTTGAGCACAGATCTAGAGTGAGGTTAAAATACCCAGTGTGCCTCTGGTTTCCATTATGTTTCTTTGATGCCTAAAGCATGTCCATCTCTCTCACAAACAAATAGAGAAAGGGCTAGAAGTTTGAGAGACCCAAGTTGGAGTCAGAAGAAAGGGAGATTGTTTTGTTATTCAAATGCTCTTCGGAGATTGAGAGCAATTGTATGGGTTCAGATACTATTTCCACAATCATAGAAAGGAGATGCTATAGTAGAGAAATTAGGAATCAACTCCTACAACAGCTGATCAATCCTGGAAAGCCTAGAAGTTGTCTGTTCATTTCAAGTAAAGACTAATTGAGAACGGTCTTCTGGGGACAAAGTTTTTCCCTCAGGGGAGATGTCATGCCCTAGATAATGAGCCTGAGGACTGCAATGTTGTATTTTGTTTCTCAAAACTTTAGGCCCTTTCAAGCCAGAGCTTCTGTAGGTATTGAATAACTGTCAATGAGTTATCAATTTCACTGGAGCAAAGAATGAGGTCATTTACATATTGAATGAGTATTGAATTACATGGGCAAACCAAATTCTTTAAATTTGTGTTTAATGTCCTGGGAAAAATAGATAGGGGCTTCCATAAACCCCTGAGGCACAGCAGGCCAAGTACATTGTTTATTTTACAAAGTGAAAGCAAATATGTCTTGGGAATCTTGGTGGAAGGATATACTGAAGAATCTGGAACATAAGTCAGCAAGAATGAAATGATGGTATCAGGGAGTACAAAAATGATAAAACTATTAAATTTGGGGCTAAAGGGGATCTAAGGTTTACTATTTCATCTATAGCCCAGAGGTTTTGAACTAATTGATATCCTTTTTTGTTAGGCTTTTTCACAGGGAGAATAGGGTTGTTGCAGAAGCAGAAGTGGGGACCAGGAGTCTTTTGTCAAGAACTCCTTAAATAATAGGTCTGAAACCTTCACTTGCTGCAGGTTTTAAAGGATACTGGGGTAGTTTAGGGAGGGACATAGTGGTATCTATTTCCACTTTCAAGGGTTCTGCTTTCCAAATATATCCTTTGTCTGTTGATCCTGAAGCCCAAAGGAACTCAAGAATATTAGTGAACATATTCTGAATGAAGGGACTGGCAAGGGATTGAGGAAATATGAAGAGAGCAAGGAAATGGAGGTGACATATCAAAGCTGTTATAGGACAAAGGTGAATAGGGGAGGGTTCCAGGTCTTCAGGAGTTAGTCCTTCAGGAGAACCTAAATACTAACATTCCAATTAGAAAGTAAATATCTGCCTAACAGATTAACAGGGATTTTACAAAAATCTATGTTGCAGTCCAAGAGATACAGAAAATAGAAAGGGGTAAATCATGTGGTAAGTTATCTAATACCATCACCAGGATGGTTTGTGTAGTCCAAGGGAATCATGGTGGGGAATTGTGAAGTGTTAAGGATACAGTTGGTGGCTCCAATGTCTACCAGAAAGGTGGTTGGGTGCTCACTGGTTGGGTATATTATTTCATCTAGTATATTTAGGGGTACTTGGGAGCAGACAAATGCAGATCCCTTTGGGGAGTCATTGACACTTGGATTCTTTTTCTTTTTGGTTAATCTGTAGTCCAATATCCCCCCCGTTTTTTTTCTTATAGTATTTACAGGCGTTCTGATCTACAGGCGATTGGAAGGCAGCTGAATACGGCTTGATGTCCTTCGTGTAATTACCCTCAAGTGTTTTCAGTTGAAGAGCCGTGAGTAAATATTGTTTAGATTAAGTTTTACTAGCCTGTGCATATTCACAATATTTTACTAAACCATGGATCTCAGAGAGAAGGGCATGTTGGTAGTTCAAGCAGTATTTTGACTATGTTGTCTTATTTAGTACGGGGCCCATTAACAAAACGGGTGACTAATGTGAATGTCATGTGATCATTTGGGATTAGACCTGAATCATCCTTCCAGGTGTTTTCAAGCAGCGCCTATATAGAGACTGATCTATCCTCTTGCTGTCTACACTCCGGAATCTTTGACCAGTCGCTCTTAGATGGGAATAGAATCTAATTTTTTTCCCCCGATGTCCTTATCTCTGTGATATGTTGTGCCTATATTTTGGTTTGATCGCAAGACTTCATTAATTTTGACACATTTGGCCTAGAGGACATAGGGGTATCTTCAGGTACTTTAAGAAAGTATACCCCTAACACTAACTTAAATTTTATGGAAAATTTATCCCTGTTCTTATTTGGAAAAGAGAAATCCTTTATGATGGCATATAAATCAGCATGGAGCCAAGGCTAAAACATGATTCATTGGGAGTTGGCAACTGAGGTTCTGCAGATTCCTGTGCTTGGGGACCTGTCACCAGGGGAGCAGGATCAAGGTCTTGAATGACTATAGGAAATGAGAAGGGCGGCAAAATAGTGTTAGGTTCAGGGAAAGATAGGTAAATACAAGGAGACTTGGGACCTGGAGGTGAAGGAGACAGGAACAAGTTTGGAGGAGCTGAGGAAGAAGGAGAGGGAATTGAGAAAGATGTGAGTGCCTGTGAGTTTGGAGTGGGTGAGAGAGCAATAGTTGGGGAGATGGTCCTTCAGAGATCAAATAACTTCAGGTAAGATAGACTGATATTACTCAATGGCCTGATTAAGCTCGGACTGAGAAAGTAATTACAGTCACGTACCACATAATGATGTTTTGGTAAATGACTAATGACACATACCACCTGTGGTACCGTAAGATTATAATGGAGCTGAAAAATTCCTATCACCTAATAATATCGTAGCTGTCTTAAGGTTGTAGGGCAACGCATTACTCATGTGTTTGTGGTGATGCTGGTGTAAAGAAACCTATTGCTCCGCCAGTCGTATAAAAGTATAGCACATACAATTATGGACAGTATATACTTGATAATGAAAATTAATAAGTTTTACTGGTGTGTGTATTTACAACACTATCATTTTATTGTTATTTTACAGTATACTCTTTCTACTTATAAAAAAAATTTGTTGTAAAACAGTATGCCGAGTTATGCAGGCAGCAGCCTCATGCATCTCATGTTTATTATCTCTTAATTACATCATTTTCTCTTGTGCTTGATTTAGTCTCGTTGGTTTTGTGCAGTAACCTGCTATACAGGTTCGTAGCCTAGAAGCAATAATAGACTCTATCATACAGCCTAGGTGTGCAGTAGGGAGTACCATTTAGGCTTGTATAAGTGCACTCTGTGATGTTGGCACAACAAAGAAATCGCCTAATGACACAGTTCTCAGAACATAGCTCTTTTGTTAAATGGCACGTGACTGTTTTCAGCTTCTTCATACTAGGAGAAATAAGCAAACTGTTTAGAGGGAGTTTTGGATCCCCAGGATTCAAGGGCTCCTGGAGATGAACAAATGTGGGCAGATCCTATGAAACCAAGAGTCTCTGCACCTTCAAGTTAACCCTAGTGAAATCATGCTATGTTTAGAGATACTTAACTGGTTCTGATTGATCGGTGGGAACAAAACAGTTAAGCTAATCATTTATGAGGCAAAGAATGGAAATGTATTTGGCCTTGTCCTACAGGTAAACAAGGGGCACATTCCTGAGTCTTAGTCAAATTGCAGAGGGAAAACCTTTGTTTGCAGTAAGCTATTTCCTGGAACACAAATGGGTGGGGAGATTTCTTTAAATGTATCTATTTATAGAATCACAGGGCTTGGGTGAAAATCAACATTGTCAATATCTTGATAGCTGCATGGATTACACCATGTACTGGAAGCTAGTGTCAAGGCTCATCAATCTGTCACTTAAGATCTCTGTATTTTATTGCATGCAAATTTTACCTCGTTCCAAAAAAACACTGACTTTCACATAGGTCCAACAAAGAAACGAAACCATGTGGGTATTAATATATATGGCTGCACAGAGGAAATGGTCTTCTTAAAATAAATTCTGCAGTTTTAAATTTCATAATCCACATTAGTATTTTGTATACTTACGTGATGACATTGGGATTGTTTCTGGTTATGGACCTAGTTTTCTTCTGTAAGACAACACCAGAGAATAGGAATATTATGAGAGTGTGTGTGTGTCTGTGTGTGTGTGTGTGTGTGTGTGTGTGTGTGTGTGTGTGTGTGTGGTGTTGAGGACAGGAAAACAGAATAGTTTCCATTTTAGTTTTCAAAAGAAAAAGGAAATGATTAATCCTGATCTAAGAGATGTTATGTTTTTTGACAGTCAGTTTTTTTGGAAACTTCCATCTTGTCCCTGTGTAAGAAAATCCTTTGGAAGATCAATATACATTGACAAAACAGGATTAGCAGGAACCTTTATGAAAAGTCATAGTCTATATTCTGCTACGATATTCAGGCCTGAATTATCCAGGCTGATTATCTGCTTTGATCTACATTACTAGGTGATTTCACTCATTGTGGCCAACTTCTTTTCATTCTGATCAGATTCACATAAGCAAACTGAATGGGTCACTTTCCTGACCCTTATGATTATTTTAGCTGTCTTTCTGATCTTTGCAGTTTATTACATGATTAGTCCAGCTGTGATCAACAGTACAGATTTTGAAGATGGAATTTTTGAGTCAACCGTGTCACAGTCTGCAAATATACTGACCCAGTGTATATGCTGTTCATTTTCCCCCTTGGATTCTATGTTATTTGTTTCTTTTCTATTTATATTTATGAAAGAAATGGACAGTTAATTCCCAGTTTACTATATGCTGTGAGGATACAGTAAGTTTTTTAAGCTAAATGTTTCATCTGGTGTTTTTTTTTATAAATAATAATGACCCAATTACATATTTTTACATTAATAGACTCTTGAATCAGTATAATTTATATGCAGTTCATTTTTGACTATAATAATATAACATGTCAATCCTTGTTTCTCATTTTCATTGGCACTAAAACAATTTTCTTTGTGAAAGTTTAAAGATAAATATAATCATAGGTTTTGTACCTTGAATAGTAGATTTTTTTCTTAGATTTTCTAAGCAATAGCTCTACTTTTTAGAGGAGTACGTCTTATACTAATCCAAGATTTAAGACATCTCTCCATGTTGTTTGAGCACTGGATTAAAAAAAAAATTGGAGTTGCTCTTGAGCCAATACAGTTTATATTTTTTGTTTTAATATATTGTGTGGAGCCAGGAAGAAGATACATCTCTTTGTCTTTAGAGACTATTGTTCTTAACATGATCTTCATATTCACATCTTTATATTCTTTTAAGTTTCATTTAAAAGAAAATCACTTAAAGGAAGGGAATATCTGTAAAAGTTAAATATGTTTTAACATTAAAAATTTTTCTACTGTGTTTTTCTGTAACTCTTACACAACTACTGCGTTTATGGACCAAGTGAACATTGATGTGGGTTCAGTTACACAAATGATTGCAATTGCTTAAAACAAGGTGTTTTTGATTCACATGAGATTTCAGCCATCCTGTTACTTGTTCCTTCCTATGAGTATACACACTCTAACTTTAAAATTTGAGCTTCTAACCATAGACGAATAATGTTCCAAACTGTAAAGTTATGATTAATCCATAACTTTTTGACTTTGCAAAATGATACAGACCTCAATTTTGGAGTCAAATTTCTTAATGCCTGGAATCAGATTGGCCATGAGTCATTCTAGATTGGGCTTTTGTAAGAGAAAAGAAAAAAGGTTAAGAAGGATGTGTAACTTTGTTTTGATTTTTGGGCTGTATTTGTGGTCCCCCTAGCTAAAGGACATCTCCTTAAGAATGTCAGAGATTCTTTTAATTCTAGAAATTATAAATGTAATTGAAATTTAAGAAGTACTTATTGCACTCTATGGAATGAATTATGTATAAATACTTAACAGCTTAAAGTTCAATATACGCTACAGGTATGTGGCAGGGCAAAAAAATCAAACTGCATGGTTGCTGATTCTGATTTCTAACAGTCATGGCATAAGCCATACTCGTAGGAAGTAAAAAAATCTATACCACTCTCTTCAAATTACAGAGACCAGTGGGGGAAAGAGGAAAAGATATAGAATTTTTAAATTTCTTCATATTCTTTTCCAATGCTGAAAGTTGAATCCCAGATATTGTGGCCCTTTGTCAGAGGATGAACAATCATAGGTCCCTACATACACAAAGGGGACTGTGGGTAATGGTAATCAAGTCTCTGACAGTAAGCACAAAGGGTTCCTGAAAATAAGGGAGGAGGGACAGATGAATTATCTGAAAGGCACAGCAAGAATTTAGCAAATTGTTCTGGAGTCTGTTAAAGTTCAAGTTTCAAAAGCATTTATTTATTTATTTATTTATTTATTTATTTATTTATTTATTTATTTATTTATTAGTTTCAGGTGTACAAGACAAGGTAATACTTAGACGTTCATCATTTATATCCCTCACACTGTGAACCCCCCTCCCCCCATCCACTATCCCTCCGGCCTCACACTGAACCATCACATTATATATATAAAATTATAGTTGGCATTCATTAATGTTTAGCTTCTGATGTACAATGCCATGATCAGGTATCCACAGTATCCCTGAGGTGGTCTCCCAAATAGGACGCATGTCCATCGGATACCCAACAAAATCTTTACAACATTATTGAATACCTTCCCCAAATTAATTTTCAAAAAACCCTGAGGCCATCTTGTGGTTACCAGCTGCTTCCAAATCCCTTCACCTTTCCCCTTACCCCCAACCCCCCCCACACACACCCATCTAACAACTCTCGGTTTTTTCTTTGTGTCCCCAAAACTGTTTCTGATTAGTTCATTCACATAGTCTTTTCTTTAGATTCCATATATAAGTGAGATCATATGGTACTTGTCTTTCTCTTTCTGACTTATTTCACTTAACATAATGTTCTCTAGATCCATCCATGTTGCTGCAAATGATAAGATTTCTTTCTTCTTTATGGCTGCGTAATACTCCATTGTATAAATGTACCACAGCTTCTTAATCCAGTCATCTACCGATGGGCATTTCGGTTGTTTCCATATCTTGGCTATTGTGAAAAGTGCTGCAATAAACATAGGAGTGCATACAGAGTTTTGAATTGGAGTTTTGGATTTCTCCGGGTAGATGCCTAGGAGTGGAATTACTGGATCATAGGGTAGTTCCATTTTCAGATTCCTGAGATACCTCCATACTGTTTTCCATAGTGGCTGCACTAATCTGCAATCCCACCAACAGTGCACTAGCGTTCCCTTTTCTCCACATCCGCGCCAGCATTTGTTGTTTGTTGATTTATTGATGATAGCCATTTTGACTGGAGTGAGGTGATATCTCATTGTGGTTTTTATTTGCATTTCTCTGATGGTTAGTGAGGTTGAGCATTTCTTCATATGTCTTCTTGCCTTCTGTATGTCCTTTTTAGAAAAATGTCTCCTCAAGTCCTCTGCCCATTTTTTAATTGGGTTGTTTGTTTTTTTGGAGTTGAGTTGAGTAAGTTTTTTTATAGATTTGTGATATTAATCCCTTATCAGATATATCATTGGCAAATATCTTTTCCCATACAGTAGGATCCCTTTTTGTTTTATTGATGGTTTCCTTTGCTGTGAAAAAACTTTTTAGTTTGATGTAATCCCACATGTTTATTTTTTCTCTTACTTCCCTCGCGCGAGGGGATATGTCAGTGAAAATCTTACTCCGGGTAATGTTTATGAAGTTTCTTCCTATATTTTCTTCTAGATATTTTATGGTTTCAGATCTTACATTTAAGTCTTTAAGCCATTTTGAATTTGTTTCAAAAGCATTTATAATCATGACTCTCATGAAAACATAAAATGTACACATGTCAAAGATATTATTTAACTCATTAACTAATATGGGACTCAGTAAGATGTTTCAGCTAGTTCAAAAGAGAATTAAAAGAACCACACATAAATAAGCAATAAGTAATGCTGAACAACATTTATGATGAGATGTAAAAATGATATTTATAGTGGGAGAGATCAATTGCATTTCTAGTCGACAAAATTCATTTGGATGGCTATGGACAAGAATCATTTGTATTGATATTCATTTTGTACAACTTATAGAGTTTTAATGGAGCTCAAAGACTAATAAAGGCAGGTAGAGCAACTCCATAATATCAGAAAACCCAGAAGTGTGTGCTTATACAATGCCTAGCTTTTCTTTGAAGATGCTCAGCAATCTTTTTTGAACATATACCTTGAGAAAGGTAGCCAATGAGAAAAATACCTGTCAAAGGGGTTTAAAACACTTTTGCAAACAGAAATTAATATCTAAATTTAAGATATTGTTTGATATAAATCTTCTTCATCACTCCAAACTTTCTGTCAAATATGCTACATACACAGATGATGTAAGAAAGTGATTTTTTTTTCCTGGTGATCAATGTATACAAGCTGAGTTGCACATCTGCCCATCATGTAGCAAAAGGAAGACAATAGTGTAAAATGTGAGATCTACAATTTGCTAGTAAAATGTACAGGGAACAAGAATTTACCATGAGAATAAAAAGTTCTAGGATATTTGCATGTCTGAAAAAAGCAACTAAATTTCTCATAGAATTAGAGGTGTTAGGTTTAAATCAATTATATATAAATGTGAAATAATAGAGTGATTTTAATTGCCATCTGTATTTCAATGATTCTGTTGTTAATTATTAATACCTTTAACTAGTGTATTGGCTAAATCCTTAGTACTTAGTGACTAAGATTGCCTATTTTCTGCCCCAGTTTTTATTTCACCATTCTGGTTGAGCATACTAACAGCATCTTCCTATTTATATGTTTCTCTGGCTTGTGCAAATTGTATTATTCCAGGCTGAGAGCTTCTCTAGGTCACCCCTATCACTCAAATTTCTTTACTTCTAGAGTTATTTCTTGTCTCATTTTAAACAGCCAGGAAATTATTTGCCGATGGTACTGGACTTGGACTCATCAATTGAAGTGACACTTTGCTGTTTAGTGGTTGGTTTTATACTAACTACATTTTTGTGTGCGTGTGTGTGTTCATATTATAAACTATTTGGCAGTCACTAGATTGTAGTAACATTTGATTCCTTGATTATACCTGCCTTGTTTACTGTTGTATCCCCAGTATATAACATACAGTCTGACACACAATATATGTTCAAAAAATGCAAGTTTTATAAATGCATGCAATAAAGGGTCAGAACTAGTCTTTGTTTACAAAACTAGCTCTATGGAATCAGATGGCAGCTAGTGTCTGTCGCGTCCAGCACAACACGGGCAGTGAGGGTGCGAGAAGGGGCGGCTCGGGTTAAGTTGTTAAGAAAGAAACAAACAGAGACTTAATATAGTTAAATCTCTCTGAAGGCCAGGGCAGGGGTCTCTCAGTCTCAGAGGAATGGAGCCCAGAATAAGGCCGACTGAAGGTTTTTATTAATAGGTATACAAATACAAGAAAGTAACATTGTTTCTTGCAGGGTCTGTGAGACTCATACATCATAGCAGAAAAATGTTTATTCCAATCACCCTTTGTCTGTAAACAGCCGAAGCAAAAGGTTCCATGATGTCTTAACTAAGGTATGTACCTTCTCAGGGTCAAGTCTCTCATATTGTAACAGCTCCGTTGAAATAAGTGGAGAGAACTGCTCTTTATTGTCCTCATGACTTCTCTCACAAACAGATGCGAGGGAAAAGCCAGAGCAGGCAACAGCTTTTCCCAGGCAGGGGAAAGGGGAGGCAAGGCCCCTTCCCATATTTTTCTAAGGCAGCTCATTGGGGGTCCCCACCCGGTTCTACCTGGCTTAGGTTGTATCTCCCGTGAGATATCTTACCCGTCTTTGGCTGCAAACCATCTTTTGGGGACCAGACAGAGCGACATAAGGTGTAAACACAAGGATGGAACAGAGTCCCAGAAAGACACAGTCTCACAGACTCTTCTTTCCTTAAGGAAAGACACGGGGGGACAGTTGGCTAGGCTGTTGTGTGACTACAAGTGTCAAAGAGATTTCTTTTTTTTTTCTTTCTATTCAGAGAGTGGACAGAAATGTGCTTGAGGAAAATGAATCAATTAATGAACTCGAAGCAATTATTTATGACTTTCTAATATATCATTTTTAACTATTTCAAGATGGTGTTGCAGATGCTTTCAATGAAATGTCCATGATCAGCAATTTTTTCAACACATGTGATGAATATCAATCTACACCTCCCATGTCTGTATTTTGACAACTAGAGCCTGTTCACAAAATGGCTGGCAGTGTGAGAAGCACACTCAGAAAGCATGGATTAGAATAAGGCTCGTAGGCTGAGCTTTCTAGCACTGTAGATCACAGAATCAGTATAACTTAAAAAAGTATTATGAAGTTGTGAATTTTAGTATATTATGAGTAGTGACAAAAAACAAAATGGTTTGATTCGGAGACAGACATGGCAGTGTGAGGTGATCCTCTTGAAATCTACCCCTGGAATTTACAACAAATCGAACAACTACAATTCCACAAAGGATTCCCTGCACAGCAGACAGGCAAGACTAAGAGATGTGCAACTGAAATCATCTCAAGATGGGCAAATTGGGCTAGTGTGGGGGGGAGGCAAGTGGGAAGTGGGAGATGCCGGCTGTGGGGGCTACAGGATGCAGACTTAGCTCGGAGCTCGGAGCTCACTGCATTCGGGAGCTACCGCAGCCATGGGAGAAGAAAGAACTGCGACTGCTAGGACTCTGCTTATGGCCCACAGTCCTGCCTGAGGGATCAGCATATAACACAGCTGCACCCAACACTCATGGCAGAGAACTCGGAGCAAAGACTGAGGGAAGAAGGGTGAAAACTGCGGTTTAAGCACTCACTGCCAAGCAGAGAACAGAAGGCACAGGCACGGAGCCTAGCCACCCCTTCCCCACCCTCCCAAGGTTCATCCCACCTCCACCCTCCCAGTGCTAGAAGCAGAAGAGTAGCAGTGTCAGATCAAAACAACAGAATATTTCCAGTTCTGAGAACTGCAGCTTGCAGCTACAAACTCATGGCACAACAAGTTCTGGTGAAGGGAAGGGAGCCTTGTGTGCAGGATTGGCTGTGCTGGTGGTCACTGCCATTGCTCAGAGCCACCTCTCACAAGCCAACCCACCCCTGTCTCCACATATCTGGGAGGATCACTGCAGGGGTAAACAGAGCCACTGAAACACACAGGCCCCAAATCTGGTGCAGGAAGAGCTTCAGAACTTCAGAAGATCTCCATATCCCCCAGGTGCCCTGAGACCCAGGTGACCTGCTCACAGAGGAGAAGCCCACCTTCCAGGGAATCCCCCCATTGTGTGAGAAGCTGGAACAGTGTAGAGAAAATATAACACTACAGCATGAGAGAATAAAAGGCTGCCGTCAGAGAGAAAATAAAGCATTCTACCAACACCTACTGGAAAACAAAAGAAAGAATCTTCTGACGAACCTATTGAAGAACCCACTTTTGTAGATGCCTAGGAGGAGAAATAATAATTCACTAATTGCCATGAATAACCAAGGTAAAAAGCAGCTCAGAAAAAAAAAATGAAAATTCTCCAGAAAATGAACTTAAAGGCATGGAAATATGTGACTTAAATGAAAGAGAATTCAAGATTGCAGTTGTGAAAAGCTCAATGATATGCAAGAAAACACAGATAGGCAGTTTAATGAATTCAGAAACACAATTAAAGAACAACATGAACATTTTAACAAAGAGATTGAAATTTTTTAAAAAGAACCAAATAAAATTTCTGGAAATTAAGAACTTGATAAAAGAAATCAAGAGTGAAATAGCAAGCTTAGGTAATACAGCTGACTAGATGCAGGGAAAAATCAGTGCCATCGAAGATAGAAATCTGGAAATGGCACAGATGGAAGGAGAGAAAGACTTGAGAGTTAAAAGAAATGAAAGAACTCTACCAGAACTTTCTGACTCCATCAGAAAGAGCAAGAATAATCAGCATACTAGAAGGAGGAGAAAGGAAGAAGAGAACAGAGAGTGTATTCAAACAATTAGTCAATGACAACTTCCCAAACTAGTGGAAAGAACTGGTTCCTAAAATCCAAGAAGCAAACAGAACACCTAATTTCGTCAATCCCAACAGGATTTTCCAAAGTACATTGTATTGAAGCAGTCAAAAATTAATGACAAAGAAACAATCTTCAAGGCAGCCAGGGAAAAGAAGACGGTAACCTACAATGGAATGTCCGTCAGATTATCATCAGATTTTTTCAGCAGAAACTCTGCAGGCCAGGAGGGAGTGGAGTCAAAGATTCAAAATATTGATAAAGAGAAATTATGAGCCAAGAATAATATATCCAGCAAAGATATCCTTTAGATATGAAGGAGGAATAAAGACCTTTCCAGACATACAGAAGCTGAGGGAATTTTCTAACACACAACCTGCACTACAAGAGATACTGAAGGAGGCTATTTGACCTGAAACAAAAGAGCAAAAGAATACAAAACCATGAATAGTCTTACAAACAGACAGACAGAAGCAGGAAATGGCAACCCCTGCACCAAATAAGACACTGTACACTTAAACATAACATACAGGGTAAAGAAGAAAAAAAAAAAAACACTTAAAAAAGTGAAAAGACAACTTGCTACTGCAGTGCAGAAATCAACTCACTGCATAAATAGGGAAAATTTGTGACAACAAAAAACATAAAATGGGAGAGAATACAGGTCTGAACTGGCACAAGGGAATGGAGAAAGAAAGCATGCTGAAGAAATGGAATACTCTAAATATGAAACTTTCTTTTACATAAACTTAATGGTAACCACTCAAAGAAATTCTAGTACTAAAATATATAACATAAAAAAGAGGAAACAGAAGGAAAATTATAGAATACCACTACAGTGAAATAATAGACAGCAACAGAAAGACAAGCAAAGAATGGAGACACAGTCCTACCAGAAAACCAAAGATAGAATGATAGGAAATCCTCCTATATCAATAATCACCCTAAATGTAAATGGCCTGAACTCACCAATAAAAAGGCACAGAGTAGCAGATTGGATCAAAAAAGCTAAACCCAACCATATGCTGTCTCCCAGAGATACATCTCAGCTGTAAAGACAAATATAGACTCAAAGTGAAAGGGTGGAAACTGACACTCCAAGCAAATGGTATTCAGAGAAAATCAGGTGTATGCATACTGATATCAGATGAAACAGACTTCAGGATAAAAAAGGTAACAAGAGACAAAGATGGACATTTCACAATGATAAAGGGGACTATACAACAGGAAGACATAATGGTCATCAATTTTTATGCCCCCAACCAGGGAGCACCGAAATATACCAAGCAACTACTAACAGAACAAAAGTGAGAAATTGACCAAAACACATTTTTGGTAGGGGACCTAAATAAATCATTGAAAGCTATGGCTAGATCATCCAAACAGAAAATAAATAATGAAATAGCAGCCCTAAATGACACATTAGATGAAATGGACATAATTGACATATATAGAGTACTTCATCCTAAAACATCAGACTATACATCCTTTTCTAGTGTACATGGAACATTCTCAAGGATAGACCACACATTGGGACATAAAATCAGCCTCAGCAAATTTAAGAAGATTGAAATCATACCAAGCATATTCTCTGATCACAAGGCTTTGAAATTGGATATCAACTGCCAAAAGAAAGCAGGAAAAAACACAAATACATGGAGATTAAACAACATACTTTTAAAGAACAACTGGGTCAAAGAAGAAATTAGAGGAGTGATCAAAACATACATGAAACAAATAGAATAAAAATACATCCTACCAAAATTTTTGGGATGCAGTGAAAGCAGTTTTAAGAGGGAAATTTATATCATTACAGGCCTATTTCAAGAAACAAGAAAAATCCCAGATAAATAACCTCACCTTACAACTTAAAGAACTAGAAAAAGAAGAACAAATGAAAGGCAAAGTCAGCAGAATGAAGGAAATAATAAAAATCAGAGCAGAGCTAAATGAAATAGAGAACAAAA
The DNA here is from genome assembly GCF_964194185.1 of Rhinolophus hipposideros. Taxonomy (NCBI): domain Eukaryota; kingdom Metazoa; phylum Chordata; class Mammalia; order Chiroptera; family Rhinolophidae; genus Rhinolophus; species Rhinolophus hipposideros. The sequence continues at coordinate 100,981,913 of NC_138046.1, forward strand.
AGACAATAGAAAAACTTAATGCGACAAAGTGCGGTTCTCTTAAAATTTTAATAAAATTGACAAACCCTTGGCTCGACTCATTAAGATAAAAAGAGAAAAGACACAAGTAAACAAAATCAGAAATGAAAAAGGGGAAGTTATCACAGATGCCACAGAAATATAAAGGATCATCCAAGAATACTATGAAGGACTATATGCCGCCAAATTCAATAACTTAGAAGAAATGGACAAGTTCTTAGAAACATATAGCCTTCCAAGGCTGAACCATGGAGAACTGGAAAATCTAAACAGACCAATCACCAGTAAAGAAATTGAATCAGTCATCCAAAACCTTCCCAAAAGCAAAAGTCCGGGACCAGATGGCTTCACTAGTGAATTCTACCAAACCTTCAAAGAGGATCTAATACCTGTCCTACTCAAACTCTTCCAAAAAATTGAACAAGGGACAATACTCCCTAACTCTTTTTATGAGACCAACCTTATCCTGATACCAAAACCTAGTAAGGATAACACAGAAAAAGAAAAGTACAGACCAATATCTCTGATGAGTACAGATGCAAAACCCCTAAACAAAATTCTAGCAAATCGAACGCAACAATTAATTGAAAAGATTATACATCACGACCAAGTGGGGTTCATCCCCGGGGTACAAGGTTGGTTCAACATACACAAATCGATCAATGTGATACATCATATAAACAAAATAAAGGACAAAAATTCTATGATTATATCAATAGATACAGAAAAAGCGTTTAACAAGATACCACATCCATTTATGATTAAAACACTTAATAAAATAGGTATAGAAGGAAAATACCTTAATATGATAAAGTCCACACGTGACAAAACCTGAGCTAATCTCATAATTAATGGTGAAAAACTGAAGCCCTTTGCTCTATGTTTAGGAACATGACAGGGCTGTCCCCTATCACCTCTGCTTTTCAACATAGTGTTGGAAGTCCTAGCCTATCAGTCAGGCAAGAGAAAGAAATAAAAGACATCCAAATTGGAAAAGAAGAAGTTAAATTATCACTTTTTGCAGATGACATGATGCTATATATAGAAAACCCAAAAAGCTATGAGAAAAAACAAACGAATGCAGTAAAGTTGCCGGCTAAAAAATCAACGTACAAAATTCCATTGCATTCCTATATACTAACAATGAAATCTCAGAAAAAAATGTGTTGTCACACAGCATCCTAACCGTCTGTCCCTTCCACCCTTTCCTTAGGGAAAGAGGGTTGCGGGGTTGTCCCTTTAGGGGTTGAGTTTTATAAGTTCTCTCTCATGGTCCCAACATGCTGGGTCTGCAGCCAAAGACGAGTAAGATCCCTCAAGGGAGGGACAACTTAAGCCAGGCGGGACCCCGGGGACCCCCATGAGTTAACCTTAAGTTGTGAGGTGTGCCCATCCTCCAACACTTTCTGGGAAGCTGCTGACGCATGCTTCAGATGTCCGGCACCCTATTGTGCAAGGAACAGTAATTGAGCGAAACCAGCTTGCTCTGCGCTGACCTCATGGGATAATTGCTTTGAGAGATCCGCTCCCCCAGGGATCACACACACCGCACCTTGGTCATGTGGGGACGACATGTACAGGTTGCTTTGGGACAAAATGATTGGGTGATTGGAAATATGCTAATTGTATTGGTGGTGTCAGAGTTTTACAGACCCTGCCCAGAATCATGTGATGCCTATTGTAAAAAATCAATAAATACCCACGATGACCCGATTCGGGGCTCCAGTCTCTTAAGGCTGTGAGTCCCTTGGTCCTCTGTGGTTTCTTTGCATTCAGTGTCTCTTGTCTCTTTCTTTAATAAACCTTAACCCTCGCCGCCTCCCTCGTCCTTTCCCACTCGCTTGTGTTGTGCAGGACGCGACAAAAATGAAAAAAAAAAATTCCTTTTGCAATTGCAACAAAAAGAATAAAATACCTAGGAATAAACTTAACCAAGGATGTGAAGGACCTATATGCTGAAAACTATAAGACATTGTTGAAAGAAATTGAAGAAGACACAAAGAAATGGAAAGACATTCCATGCTCATGGATTGGAACAATCAGCATAGTTAAAATGGCCATATTACCCAAAGCAATATACAGATTTAATGCAATCCCCATCAAAATCCCAATGGCATTTTTTTAAAAGCAATAGAACAGAAAATCATCAGATTTGTATGGAACCACAAAAGACCCTGAATAGCCAAAGCAATCCTAAGAAAAAGGAACAATGCTGGAGGTATCATACTCCCTGACTTGAACTTCTACTACAGGGTAACAATAATCAAAACAGTATGGTACTGGCAAAAAAAAACATACAAACAGACCAATAGAATAAAATGAGAACCCAGAAATAAACCCACATAAATATGGACAGATAATTTTTGATGAAGAAGGCAAAAACATAGAGTGGAGAAAAGACAGCCTCTTCAATAAACGGTGCTGTGAGGATTGGAAAGCCACATGCAAAAGGATGAAATAATACTGCTGTCACTGTGTACGAAAGTTAATTCAAAATGGATCAAAGACCTAAATATAAGACCTGAAGCAATAAAATGCATAGAAGAAAACATAGGTACTAAACTTATGAACCTTGGGTTCAAAGAGGATTTTTGTGAATTTGACTTCAAAGGCAATGGAAGAAAAAGCAAAAATAAATAAATAGCACTATATCAAACTAAAAAGCTTCTGCACAGCAAAAGAAACCATCAACAAAATAAAGAGTCGTCTAACCAAATGGGAGATTTTTGCAAACAATGCTCCAATAAGGGGCTAATATCCCAAACATATAAGGAACTCATACAACTCACCAATGAAAAACAAACAATCCAATTAAAAAATGGGCAGTGGACTTGAATAGACATTTCTCAAAAGAGGACATACAAATGACTAATAGACATATGAAAAAATCCTCAACATCACTAGTCATCATAGAAATGCAAATGAAAACCTCAATGAGGTATCATCTCATACCAGTTAGAATGGCTATCATCAACAAGACAAATAATAAGTATTGGAGCAGCTGTGGAGAAAAAGGAACCCTCATACACTGTTGGTGGGAATGCAGACTGGTGCAGCCACTATGGAAGGCAGTGTGGAGGTTCCTCAAAAAATTAAATATAGTATTACCATATGACCCAGCAATCTCTCTCGGTTATCTACCAAAAAAATCTGAAAAGTTTATCCATAAAGATATATGTGCTCCAATGTTCTTACAGCTTTATTTACAGTGGTGAAGACATGGAAACAACCAAACTGTCCTTCAATATATTACTGGATAAAGAAAATGTGGTATCTATACACAGTGGAATACTATTCTGCCATAAGAAAAGATGAAATAGTGCCATTTGCGATAACATGGATTCATCTTGAGATTATTATGCTGAGTGAAATAAGTCAGACAGAAAACGTCGAAAACCATATGATTTAACTGACATGTTGTATATAAAACAGAAAACAAAATAACAAGGCAAGCAAATGAAGACATGAAACTCATGGACACAGACAATAGTTTAGTGGTTACCAGAGGATAAGGGGGAGGGGAGTGATAGATGAGGGTAAAGGGGATCTAACATGTGGTGATGGAAAGAGAACTGACTCTGGGTGGTGAACACACAATGTGATATGTAGATGATGTATTACAGAATTGTACACCTGAAATCTATGTAAGTTTGCTAACAATTGTCACCCAAATAAACTTTAATTTAAAACAACATGGTTTGATTCGTAGTAGCACACAGATGGCCTTTTGGAGTAACCTTCCTCTTATTCTCAGATATAGCATATGCCACATTCTTTTCTTCTAAGAATGTAGAGTATTAAACACTCCACACTCATTTTTGCTGAAGATCAGCAACCAAATGTGCAGGATAATTTTTCATCTTTAACAATATGAGCCAAATTTCACTTAAGAATGCCTCATCCACTGCTTAAATATAGTCGCTTTTCTAACATAGCACAACTAGCTCTTTCCTGCATGATGACAAAAAGTAAGAAATTTGAATTTTCCAGGGCTGACAACCTAGCTTGGAATGAAAAACAATATGGTATCTCAATATTGTCAAGCAGAAAGTGCCTCGATGTATAACTTCCTTAAAGATGGCAGTTCTAGCAATACCATTCTGTTTAATGGCATATATACAGAAAATTCATAGTGTGCTGGGTTTGGGGTCAGAGTGACTGAACAAACTGATGTCACATTTCTGATACTCCAAAGTTTCCAAGCTATTATACTAGTTTTACCTTGAAATTTGTCATTGAAGTATGAAAATCGCTTTATGAGATCAGAGAAAAGATAGGACAATGAAGGTCACAAAACATGCATTCTATGTGTTAATTAAATATTTTCTGACACAAACACATTTTTCTTCCTGGGCCAAGCTCATTTCAGTGAGATATGCTAAAAAGGTCTTATAACAAGCAACATCTCCATAAATCAATATGATATTAAAAAAAAAAAAAACTAAGACAAATGTGTAAATAAGCAACAAGAGTATCCTTTCTGTAGTTCTTGTCCAATTGCAGTAAAGTGATGTTATCAAAAAAATGGATGAAGACAAAATTTTATACATTATAGATCTCCCTAATAGCTAGTGAAGTTGAGCATCTTTTCATATATCTGTTGGCTGTTTGTATGTCTTCTTGGGAAAAGTGTCTGTTCAGGTCTTCTGCCCATTTTTTAATTGAATTTTTGTTGTTGTTGAGTTGTGCTAGTTAGTTATATATTTTGGATATTAGCCCCTTATTGAAGGCATTTGCAAATATCTTCTCCCATTTGGTTGGTTGCCTTTTTGTTTTGGTGATGGTTTCTTTTGCTCCGCAGAAGCTTTTTAGTTTGATATAGTCCCATTCATTTATTTTTGCTTTTACTTCTCTTGTCTTTGGAGTCAAATTCATAAAACTCCTCTCTAAAACCAAGGTTCATAAGTTTAGTACCTGAGTTTGTTTTCTTCTATGCAATTTATTGTTTTGTATCTTATATTTAGGTCTTTGATCCATTTTAAGTTAATTTTTATGTATGGTGAGAGATACCAGTCTAGTTTCATTCTTTTGCATGTGGCTTTCCAATTTTCCCAGCACCATTTATTGAACAGGCTGTCTTTTCTCCATTGTATGTTTTTGGCTCCTTTGTTGAAAATTATTTACCCATATACCGGGGTTACCAAAAAAATATATACACTTTGGTCAACGTTGCTTAAGCAGTAATATGCCATAATCAGAAGTGTCTGGACGCTGATGGTAACCTCTTTGAGCACCTCTTATAATTTCAGTAGTCAAACATGACTTGTATTCATCTTTTGTTATCAGCATATATTGAGTATTACAATTTCACCCTCTGTATATGTCGGTTTATTTGTGGGCTCTCAGTTCTGTTCCATTGGTCTGTGTGTCTAGTTTTCTGCCAATACCGTGCTATTTTGATTATTGCCCCTTTGTAGTATAAAGTAAGAGAGTGTGATACCTCTGGACCTGTTCTTTTTTCTCAGGATCGCTTTGGATATTTGGGTTTTTTTTGTGTGATTCTATACAAATATGATGATTTTTGTGTTCTATTTCTGTAGAAAATGCCATTGGTATTTTGATGGGGCTTGCACAAAATCTGTATATTTCTTTGGGTAATATGGCCATTTTAACTCTGTTGATTCTTCTAATCCATGAACACAGAATATATTTCCATTTCTTTCTGACTTCTTCAATTTCTTTTAATAATATCTTGTAGTTTTCAGTGTATAGGTCCTTTATATCCTTTGTTAAGTTTATTCCTAGATATTTTATTCTTTTTGTTGCAATTGCAAAATGAATTGTTTTTTCATTTATTTTTCTGAAATTTCATTGTTAGTATATAGGAATGCAATTGATTTTTGTACATTGATTTTGTATCCTGCAAATTTACTGTATTTGTTTATTGTTTCTGATAGTTTTTTCATGGAGTCTTTAGGGTTTTCTATATAAAGAATCATGTCATCTGCAAAAGGTGACAATTTAACTTCTTCATTCCCAAATGGACGCCTTTTATTTCTTTCTCTTGCCTGATTGCTCTGGCAAAGACTTCCAACACTATGTTGAATAACAGTGGTGATAGGGGACAGCCCTGTCATGTTCCTGAACGTAGAGCAAAGGGCTTCAGTTTTTCACCATTAATTATGCTATTAGCTGAGGGTTTGTCATATGTGACCTTTATTGTGTTAATATGTTTTCCTTCTAGACCCATTTTATCAAGTGTTTTAATCAGAAATGAATACAGTACCCTGTCAAATGCTTTTTCTGCGTCTGTTGATATGATCACATGATTTTTAGCCTTCATTTAAAAAAAATTATTGGGGAACATTGGGGAACAGTGTGTTTTTCAAGGACCCATAAGCTCCAAGTCAAGTCGTTGTCCTTCAATCTAGTTGCGGAGGGCGCAGCTCATTGGCCCATGTGGGAATCAAACCGGCAACCCTGTTGTTGAGCGCTCACGCTCAAACTAACTGAGCCATCTGGCCGCCCTATCCTTCATTTTTTTATGTAGTGTATCACATTGATTGATTTGAATATGTTGAATCATCTTTGTTCCCCTGGAATGAACCCCACTTGATCGTGAGGTATAATCTTTTCAATGTATTATTGTTTCGATGTGCTAGTATTTTGTTTAGGATTTTTGCATCCGCATTAATCAGATATTTATCTGTAGCTTCCTTTTTTCGTATTATCAGCTTTTGGTATTAGGTTAATGTTGGCCTCATAAAATGAGTAATGAAGAATTATATGTTTCTAATTCACCTTTGCTAAATATGAATACATTGTTATAAATATAATTTTATCACATATGTAATTTTTGTTATAGTAACTTGTATTCTCCAAAATATTTTTATGTTAATAACATAAAAATTTAGAGGTTCATCATGTAGAGAGAACATATTCCCAGTTTACCCAGAAAAATCATCATTTGTGTCTTCTGCTTGAGGCTGATCTGGTTTATCATTCAAATCAGATTTTCCATTTTTAACACAGTATAAATTTTTAGGTTTTTAAATTTTACATATTTTAAAATCCACAGGAAAGTTACAAGAATAGTACCGAATATACCTAAATGTTCTTCACGCAGCTAACCCAAAGAGCAACATCTTACATAGTATTACTACAGCATCAAGAAATTAACATTTATGCAATACTATTAACTAATCTAGAAACTTCAGTTATATTTTTCCATTTTTCTACTTACGTCTCTTTTCTAGTCTAGATTCTAATTCAGTTTGTCATATCTCCTTAGACTCCTCTAAAATGTGATAGTTCCTCAGTCTTACTTTGTCTTTCAAGACCTTGACATTTCTGAAGATTACTAGCCAATTATTTCCTCAATAGATTAGACTGAGATTATGAATTTTCGGCACCAATACAATCAAAGGGACATTGTACACTTCCCAGTGCATCACTTCTGAGCTACGTGATGTCAATATATATTATTATTGGTTATTTTCAGTCCCTTTAGGTTGTGTTGGACAGTTTTTTTCTCTGTAAAGTTACTATTTTCCCCCTTTGGTCATTAATAAGTATATTTTATGGAGGTACTTTGAGACTATATAAATAACCTGTTTCACATGCTTTCACCCGCTAATTTTAATAACCATCAATGATTATTGCTTGTAACAATTAAAATTGTGGTATTTGCCTAATTATGATTTTCTCTTTCCATTATTTTTTCTACATTTATAAAGTGGAATTCTACTGTAAGGAAGAGCTGTCCCTTTCCCCCCACTTATTTATTTATATAATTATTTATGTCAGTTTGGACTCATGGATATTTGTTCCCAGATTTGGTCATTAGGAGTTCCAACAAGTTGGTTCCTGTGTACCTTTCATCTTACACCCTGTTCGGGCTGCTATAACAAAATACCATAAACGGGGTTGGTTTATGGTCTTGGTTTATAAATACTAGAAATTTATTTCTCACTTCTCTGGTGACTAGAAGTCCCATATCAGGGTGCCAGCATGGCCTAATTCTGGTGAGGGCCCTCTTCTAGGTTGCAAACTGCCACCTTCTCATTGTATCCTCATGTGGTGGAAAAAGATTTAGAGGGCTGCCTTGGGTCTCTTTTATAGTGGCACTAATCCCATTCATGAGGGCTTTACCCTCAGGACCTAATTATCTCTCTAAGGCCCCACCTCCTAATACCATCACATTGGGGGCAGGATTTCAACATATGAATTTTGAGGGAACACATTCAGTTCATTGCATGCCCATCACTTGTGAGCAATTTCTTACTTTCTGGTACCACAAAATCATCTTGTTTCATCTTGTCTTTTCCCTAACTAAGGCCTGGTATCAACTATTTCTCTAAGAATCCTTGGTTACTTTACTTAGAGAATTTAAAAACTAAGATAGTGGCACTAAGATTAACAATTTATTGCTACTGGGTTGTCACTGTTTTATATATATATATATATATATATATATATATATATATATATATATATATATATATATATGCATACATACATGTATATAAACGCACACACACACATACATGAGGTTTGACACTTAGGTCCACGAACTCATCCTAGAAAAAGTGCTACATGCCTCATTGCTGAATATCACTATGGTCACCTTCGAAGTACTCCCCTTGGGAAGCTATGCACCGAAGCCAGCGCCTAGTCCACTCTTCAAAACAATTTTGGAACTTTTTCTGGAATGGCCATCGGAGATGTCACAGTATTACCCTTGATGTCCTGAATGTCATCAAAATGTCTTTCTTTCAATATTTCCTTTATCTTGGGGTAAAGAAAGAAGTCATTGGGGGCCAGATCAGGTGAGTAGAGAGGATGTTCAAATACAGTTATTTGTTTACTGGCTAAAAACTCCCTTTGCTTTTGTTCATCAGTGAGCTTCTTCAGGACCATTTTTGCACACACCTTTCTCGTGCCAAGATTTTCAGTTAAGATTTTCTTACCTGTTTCTCTACCAATGTTTTCTTGGTCGGATATGCTTGTCTTCTCACAGTCAGCTGATGATTTTGACGCACAATTTGATGAATTTTTGCAATGTTTTCATCAGTTCTACTCGTTACTGGCTGCCCTGACCTCTCTTCATCAGTGACGTGTTCTCTCCCCTCAGAAAAACATTTAATCCATTTGTACACTGCTGCTTTCTTCATGGTATTATCCCCATAAACTTGGACTAACATGTCCTGATTTCACTTCCACTCTTGCCAAGTTTAACAAGAAGTTTAATGTTTGTTCATTGCTTTAATTCAAGTTCATATGTTCTCACAGCGGCACACAAAAACACGCAGCAATAATGAACGCCACTCAGCAAGACACTGTCACGAACACAGCTGTGAGACACTGATATACCAAGGTTATGAAACCTTATTGAGCTCTTTATACAGTGCTGCCAATGTAAGCGCATGGTGGCAAATTCGCGAACCTAATAGTCATACCTCGTGTGTGTGACGGATTCTTTCAGGGACTTTGCTTTACCTTTGTGCTTGCACTTTGTGTCTCCCTGTTTGGCCCCAGAAAGTTGGCTGGTCAGCCAATGACAAGTAAGATTCCCCACGGGGGCGGGGGAAGACAACTCAAGCAGGCGCAGTCGAATGGGGACCCACTGGAGAACTCATGGGGTCCATAGAGGTGGGCACAGCCCCCCACCTGCCCCCAGCTAAGGAGAGCCTCTGCCTCTGTGGCTGCATTCCTTCCCACAACCTGAAAGGGAAGAGATTCAATGATGTGCTCTCTATCTATACATATGCATAAAGGTTTTGTCCCTTGGGGAAGTACATACATCCTGAGACTTATGGTTCTGCTGCCTGCAGGCAAGGGTGATTGGCTTGAATCAGTTTCCTATTATGATGTATAAGATTCACAGATTTTGAGATTGACAAGCTTTATCTCCTTTACTTCCCCATCTAACTAATAAAAACTATGTGAAGGCCTGATTTCATTAGGGGGGAGGCCCCGTCCTTGAGGCTGGAGTCCCTTGGTCTCCTTGCACTCTATTCATGGCTACTGTCCTTTCTTAACCCTGCACTGCCCTCCTCGCTCCCCACAACCCTCGTTGCATGGGACGTGACAATCAGTCTTTTTTTATTGTCTCTGGATTTTGAATCATAGTTAGAAAATATTTTCCTACACTGAGTTTAAAGAGCAATGCAACCACGTTTTCTTTTAGCGCTTGTGTGGTTAGATTCTTTACACTTAGATCAGCTTATATTAAAGGGAGCAAATGCAACAATAATACAGAAAATAGAACTAGGAAAGTGTACAATTTTGACCAATGATAATTATTCTGTTTATGTTATTTTTAAGATGCAGAAAATATAATTTCTGAGATTATGCATATATACATACATTTTATTGTAAAATTATTATTTAAAATCATTTTTGCATGTAACTATCTTTAAGCACTGATATTATAAAAGCCATTATGACTATTTCTAAAATTTCGTAATTTTGAATATTTAACACTTCCTTTCACTCTCTAAAATTGTGCTGCTATGGTCAGTGAATTTTATGGTCTGTCTGTCAGAAGCTATTTTCTATATGTGTACAAGGTACATAATTGCAATTGGTACTGTAAGAATTCTCAAAATAGTCCTATGAGAATATTCTACAAGCACCCAAATTCACATTTGGGAGTGTAATATATTTTCCACCAAAGTTAAACATCAGGTTGTATTTCCAATTTCTTTGAAATAAAAAACAAGCAACCAGCCACAGAAGGTAAGTTAAGACAGCATTGAAAAAAACATAAATTTTGAAGTCAGGAAAATAATAGATTTAACTTTCTTCTGCATTTCTTATTTGCTGTTATCTTCCTGACCATGAATTTTCACAGTTTTAAAATAGAGATAGGAATAACTTTCTACTATAGCTATTTTGAAGATTAAAAAGATAGAATGAATAAAACACCTTATATACGAAAATACTCAGTGGGTTTTGGGTCCCTTGACTCTACCCAATGGCTCCTTCATATCATATATCTATATAATATGGATCTATATTATATACTTTTTTTCATTTTAACCACAATTTACTATGTACTTACTGTGCTGAGGGTCCCCAGATCAGTCTCAGTTCAATGATTTACTAGAAGGACACACAGGACTCAGAAAAGCTAGTATACTTATTGTTATCGTTTATTACAGTGAAATGATACAGATTAAATTCAGTAAAAGTAAAGGGCACATAGAATGGAATCTAGGAGAAACCAGAAAAAAGCTTCCTTCTCTCCTCTCCCAGTGGTGTCTCATAGACATCAGTCATTTCTCCCAGCAATGATGTATAAACTCCGAAGTGTTGCAAATCAGAGAAGCTCATTAGACCCCTGATGTCCAAGGTTCTTAATGAAATTCATTCATGTAGACTATATTAGTCGTGCAACATCCACATGACTGACTTCAGCTACACAACCCCCAGTCCCCAAAAGCCAAACTGATGTAGTATGGCCCAAAGACTCAGGCATAAAAGCAGATGCTATCATAAACTGTTCACCGTGACCCAAGGCCTCAGACACACAGATGCACTGTTATCACATAGAATACTCTAAGGGCTCAGAGGTTATCTCCCAGGAGGGAAGCCAAGGACCACTCCTGAAGACCTTGCGAGTGTGCAGGATTTGAGCAGTTCAGACTTGCCAAGTTAACCCTTTCCTGCACACTCATTATTGCCATTTACTATTGATCATTTACTGTATACAATTTATTACATATTTTTAATATGAACCTATTATGTAGTGAAGGGAGGAGGGAGTTCAGTGGATTTGATTCAGGGCATGCAAGATTCAGTGGATAGCCCTGGGATTCTCAAATGTTTGTTCAGTGTGGAAGAATTTTTGGGGTTAATTTAGATTGAATGAAAACCAAGTGCTAAGATTCAGGTGAAGGTACGGATGCCTGGTAAATACAATGGAAATGGCTGACAAAATAAAAACTTACAAAGAACTTTAAACTGGCTACATAGAAAAATAATTTAGCTACTTTTCTTTAGATTTTGTCTATTAACTAAGAAATTTAAATCAATAAAACACCCATTTATTTTAGTACTTAGTATATCTGTATCTAACATTTCTAAAGTCTACAGAAGTACATAAATAAATGTCATTATGTAGGGGGAAATAAAAGAGTTTTCCCCAGTCAACATCATTTAGTTGGTTTGGTTTCAGTTCAATATATCCAACATAAAATGAAGGTTCGTTAACATCTGACATTCCATTAGCATATGTACAATAAAAGCTCTGATGTTATTGGAGAGCTGTGTCATAATTCTAAGATTTTATTGGATTCTAGAATTTTACAAAGATTAGAGATGACACTTATTAGATACTATAGTAGATTAAACATGAAAATTATTATCCTCATTTTAATACAATTTTAATGCTATAAATGCCAAAAGAATTAACTGGATGTGTGAATAAGTCACTACTGGATATTTGTTCAGACAAAATACATGTAGATTTTGTGGGAACTGAAATTATATGTGCTTTCACATATAACTAGATGACTGAATCCATGGTCATTCGTGTTTCCTAGAGACTGAATCAACCCAAACTGCTAATATTATAGAAATTTTTCATTTGTATTTCTACCCATGAAAAATAAAATCTTAATATTTTAATTAAAACAAAGGATAAGAAATTATACCTGGCCCTAGACCATTATCTCATATGTAGTAGATTGCCAATGATTGTTTTTCCAATTGATTCTGCTGTAAAAAGTGCTTATTACGACCCAAAATCTACCAGTCATCTAATTTGAGTATATTCCCTTTATTACAGATTTTGCATTTTGACAAATGTGAGATTGTTTTTAACTGTGGCACTCCTCACTTCTGGTTGTATTATCTCTGAATAAATCAAACTTTTAAAACTCATTCCATTTTTTCCCTCACATGACATTAGGCAGTCTGTTGAATTAGGTTATGCACCTTATCTGTAAATCTGTATGGGATTGCTCTTCTAGCAGAAAGCAAAGCAGTTTTTAAAACTCCTTCAAGGGTATACACATTTTTTCTTCACTCATAAATCATGAATTTGAGTATTTGGATTTGCAAAAAAAATTGTGTCACAAATTTAAACACTAAAAAAATAATACATGTGTTTGTGTGTGTGCATGTGTGTGTTTGTGTGTGTCCTATAAATATAATAAACTTTGAGCACCTAGTTATGTGTGAGGTATTGTGTTCAGGGCCTTGGTAGATAAAAAGCTGTATTTCATTCTTTGTGATTATGAATACTTGACATAAATAGATCCCAGATACTTGTATTTTTAAACTATTATTTTTCTCAAAAAAAGCAATATAAAATTGAGCACGATAGTTTCCACATTCATTATGTTGCCCCTGGTGTTATTAAAGTGATACTCCATTTGTTCAGAAATCAGATTTTTTTACCTACAAACTCTGAATAAATTGCCCCAAAACAAGAGTTAAATGTAAAATAATTTTGACCACACAAAATATTTGCATAATATTCTGAGGAAATTGTGTTCCCTTGAATGGCAATACCATGTGTCGGCCAAGAGCTAGGTTACTAGGCTTCAAATCCTGGCTTTCTCAATTTCACACTATAAGGAAAAATAGCTAAATTAGTAGTATTCTAAATTGAAATTTTCATTTGCAAATTTTAAGTTCTTCAACCATTTTAATTCTAGTTCTATGCACCCCTATCTTCCTCTATACCCTCTTAGTGAATTATAGCAAAGTATTTACATATAAATACATCTAAGTCACTCAGCTCTGTTTAGTAGGTGCACATTATTAGCTATTGTATTTAACACTCAATATGCTTGGTGATCATAAACATTTCACCAAATAATATTGTGTGTTTCAAAATATGTTCAAGTTATCTCAGTTTTTCTTAATGATATTCTTAAACAATTCACAAGAAAGCTCTTGTTATCATCATTTAATAGATTAGAAAACTGAAGCTCAGAGAGTTAAATAGTTTTCTTGAGTTTGCCTGGCAAGTAAAGGCTGGATTATGATCAGTAAAATAGAGTAGACTTTAAAGCCTACTATCCAGGTAGCAGAGAGCAGAGAGCAGATTCTGCTGATAACCTGAAAACCAGGGGGAAAACGCCAAAACAAAGCTTAACAAAACCCTCAAAGCAAATGGAAAATTGTCCCGCAAGTGATATACTCACATAAGAGTTGAATAGGTGTGCATAAGTTGTATGGAAAACTTTAAGCAAGTAAAGCTTTAAGATGCAAAAAAGTGTCTTTTTTTGTATCTGCAGAGAGGGACTATTTTAGCATACTTTTGTAGAGATTTCTTTCATGGAAGAACTAAAGACCATTTGTTTTTAAAGTTAAATAGATTTAAAAAGAAAGGCTAGCAAGAGAAGTGCAAATTACTATAATATAGAAAGGAACCAACTGAATGGTAGAAGATATTTGCAAATGCCTCCAATAAGGGGGCTAATATCCAAAATATATAAAGAACTCATGCAACTCACAAGCAAAAAACCAAAAAATCCAATTAAAAAATGGGCAGAGGACCTGAACAGACACTTCTCCCAAGATATACAAACGGCCAACAGATATATGAAAAGATGCTCAACTTCACTAGCTATTAGGGAAATGCAAATCAAAACCACAATGAGATACCACCTCACACCTGGTAGAAGGGCTATTATCAAGACAAGTAATAATAAGTGTTGGAGAGGTTATTGGGAGAAAGGAGTCCTTATGTACTGCTGGTGGGGATGTAAATTGGCCTAGCCACTGTAGAAAATAATATGGAGGGTCCTCAAAAAAGTAAGAATAGAGCCACCAAAAAACCCAGCAATTTCTCTTCTGGGTATTTACCCCCTCCCCCAAATTTGAAAACATTTATTTGTAAAGATGTTTGTACCCCTATGTTCATTGTAGCATTATTCACAGAGGCCAAGACATGGAAACAACTAAAGTGTCCTTTGATAGATGATTGGATCAAGAAGATGTGGTACATATATAATGAAACATTACTCAGCAATAAGAAAAGATGAAATACTGCCATTTGTGATAACATGGATGGATTTTGAGATTATCATGACTAGCGAAATAGGACAGACAGAAAAAGTTGAGAACCATATGATTTCACTCACATGAGGGATATAAAACTGAAAGTAAGAAATGAACAAGACAAATAAAAAAAAACCACTCATAGATATAGACAATAGTTTAGTGGTTACCAGAGGGAAAGGGGTGGAGGAAGGGAGGTAGAAAAGTGTTAGGGGGGTCAAATATACGGTGATGGAAGGAGAATTGACTTTGGGTGGTGAACACACAATGCAACATACAGATGATAAATTGTATACTTGAAACCTATATAATTTTATTAACCAATGCTTCCCCAATAAATTTAATAAAAAAAGAAAGATCTAATTCTTCAATATATTGTTTTTCAAATAATAACAAAATATCAACATAGCTGTAACTTATACTGTAACAGCCAATTCTATAAAAATGCAGATTTAACACAAATGAGATACATGTGTTATGTTTAGAGAGAAAATAAGAAATTGAAACTTTAATTGAGAAATATTCCAAATTTCACATTATGTACATTGTTCCATGGCTTAGGGGAGATACTGAGAATTTTGTCACAATTATCACGTTTTCAATTCAAAATTTTACAGTAGTTCTTAAAAACTTCTTTTGGACTTTTGGGTTTTATTTCCTCTAAGTAGCTGAATCATCTAAAGTTTGATATGAAATGCTAATATGACCTCCATATCATATTCAAAAAATCTCCGTACTGCTAAAGGTATTTTTTCATGTAATATTCTGCCTCATAACAAGAAGTAAAATAAGTCACACTTATATAACACATTTCCTCCAGAGAGCTTAAACAAATTCCACATTTCTGAAATTGTTCCACATTTCTGAAATTTTACTTAAAAAAGTAACATCTGTCTGAATGTTTTCTACTCAGATGTATTTTCTGAGTTACCATTGCCTTATCATTTAACTTTAACTAGTATGCCCCTCCTTCCTAGTGTTCTTCTCTGTTGTCTTTCACCATGTCAAACCTATTTTTCCTTCCTTTAATTTATTTTCTCAGCCATATTCGGATCCATTCTCATGTGTAGCATGGCTTGCTAGAAACAAGTTATTATATTCAAAATCAGAAATCTACTTCCTTCTGTTCAGATGTGACCCACTTATTCTGGAACTGCTATCAAAAATTGGAGAAGGAAAATAATAGCCATAATTCTCAGACCCTTTCAGGACTATGTATCCATTGTATTTATAGTTTTGTTGTTTTTCCATATGACACATTAGATATAAATCTGTGAATCCTAGCAATTTTGGAAATTGATATTAGCATTAGATCAAACATTGGAGATATCTATATCTATCTATATATATATATAGATAGATATAGATATAGATATAGATATAGATATAGATATAGATATAGATATTTTAAATGCTGCATACTGTCACAACCAGATTACCAGGAGTCAAATTCTGCCTCGAACACTTACTAGACGTATAGAGTTGGAGAAGTTACGATATACTTCATTTTTCTCATTGATAACATGGAGAAAAGAACAGTATCAACTTTGTGCATTGTTATGAGTTCACCTATTTATATTTCCAATTTATTGAAACTAAGGGGAAAAAAGTATCTGTACATAATAAATGGTATGTAAATGTTTATTTAAAAAATGAATGAGGTCCCCTTCCAGCAAAAGTGGAGTAACTTGCATTATATTAACCCTCTTTCAGATAACACCTATAAACTCAAAGACGGAAGTGTAAAACAAACAAACAAACCAAACCGAAATGAAATAAACTAAAATAAAAACCCTCACTGTTTAAAGGTACTAGGGAACAATCAAAAGCAGGAATAAATTCAAAAAATGGAAGGAATCACACTTAAAGAAGGGATTTACATCGGGTAGCATTTGAATTTAAACAGCTTTTAATGAGGGGGCAACCCAGTTCATGCACAAGTGAAGTTTCTAGAACTCACAAATAAAGCTGCAATTTCATTGGAATGAACAGTCAGAGAATGAAGATTATGACTGCAAGAGAATCTAGAATGTGATGGGGAAAATCAGGAAACAATAGGAACCACAGAAGAAAGAGCACCAAAATATGCATGGGATCAGAATGGAAAACAAGAAATAGAAGGCTCAAGGAACTGAGGAGACATTTCAGCTACTGCTCACCACCAAGATGACAGAATTAAGAACCTTTTAAAACAAAAGTCAAGGGGTGACCGGATGGCTCAGTTGATTAGAGCGTGAGCTCTCAACAGCGTTGCTGGGTTCGATTCCCACATGGGTCAGTGAGCTGCGCCCTCCATAACTAGATTGAAGACAATGAGCGGCCACTGAGCTTCTGGGGGGGCAGCCGAATGGCTCAGTTGGTTAGAGCGCAAGCTCTCAACAACAAGGTTGCCAGTTCAATTCCCGCATGGGATGGTGGGCTGCCCCCCCTGCAACTAGATTGAAAACAGCAGCTGGACTGGAGCTGAGCTACAACCTCCACAATTAGATTGAAGAACAATGACTTGGAGCTGATGGGGAGCCCTGGAGAAACACACTGTTCTCCAATAAAATTAGAACAACAAAATTCAAAATCAGCGCTCTTCAGAGGAAGATGAGTTCAGAGCATCTAGAATGTAACATCCACGAGTCAAACAAAGAAATGGCAGAAGGTATGACCCATAGTGAAGAACAGGTAATAGAAACAAACTCTGAGGTTTTAAATTCAAATGTTTTAGCAAACAGACTAGGACTTTAATGCAACTATGATAGGTATCTTTAGGTGTTTTAAGGAAAAATTGTCAAAATGAGTGGATATGTACAAATGAGTAAATGGATATATTTAAAAATGGCAATTCTAGATATAAAAGTACATACAAAATTAAAAGCTCTGGATAGGATTAATAGAAAACAGGAGTTAACAGAAGAAAAAGGTAAATCAGCAAAAAGAGTAAAATCTGAAGAAAATGGAAGATAAAACATTGAAAAGAAATGAACACTGCCTCAGTGATCTATAGGACAATATCAAACAATTTAACATACATGTTTGCATTATTTAAAGGAGAAAAGAAAATGAAGGGGATAGAGAAATATATAAAGAATTAATAGCTGAAAACATAAATTCTACGGGAAAACCACAATATCGTGAAATTTATAATGTATATAGATGTATACTATATCACAGCATATATAATGGGTGGGGCTAACTGGTTCTTGAATTTTATGTGAAGTGGAAGACTACTGACTCTGAGAGAACTTTGTAACTTAAGGATAAGTATTTTAATTCATGGAAAAATACAATAAAAATTAATAATGCAAAGGGGAATTGCTAAAGTCTAATAAATAAATTCTAATGGGATTAGAAAAATATTCAAATAATCATAAGGAAATTAGCTAAAGGGGAACAGAAAATAAAAAAACAGGTGGGATAAATAGAATATAAATAGCAAAATGATAGATGCAAATAAAAATATATCAAGAAAAATAATAACATCAGAAATAATGCAAGATATTTCATAATGATCAGTCAATTCATAAAAGAAAATCATAAAAATGACAAATGTGTATGTGAGAATTAAGAGAGCTCCTAAATGCATTATAATAAGTTGGATTATGTCCCTCCCCGCAAAAAGAAGATATGTTGAAGTCCAAACCACCAGTATCTCAGAGTGTGACCTTATTTGGAAATAGGTTCATCACAGATATAATTAGTTATGTTAGCATGAGGTCACACTGGAATAGGATGGGCCCTTAATTCAATATGACTGGTGTCCTCATAAGAAGATGGACATGTGATGATACAGAGGCATAGGGAGAATGCCAGGTGACGTAGGTAGAAATGTCAAGGATTGTTGGCCATTACCAGAAGTTAGGAGATGCCTGCATCACATTCTCCCTCAAATCCCTCAGAAAGAATCAACACTGCAACACTCTGATTTCAGACTTCTAGCCTCCATAATGTTTGTCAATAAATATCTGTTGTTTTAAACCATGCAGTTTGTGGTACTCTGTTATGGCAGCCTTAGGAAAGTAATACATACATGAAGCAAAACAAGTGACAATCAAAAAAGCAGACAAATCCACAAATTTACAGTTTTAGTTTACCTTGATCGGTGATTGAAAAACACCTAAGATTTCCTAAGAAATCTACAAAGTAATGACTATAAGTGAACTTAGCATAGTCACAGTTTACTCGGTCAATATGTATATAAAAATTAATTATATTTCCTTATATCAGCAGTGATAGCTCCAAAAGGACTGCTATACTGAAAACTACAAAGCAGTGCTGAAAAATATTAAAGATAATCTAATTATGGAAAGATGTATCATTTTCAAAGATTGGAAGACATTATTTTTAAGATGTCAATTCTTTCCAAATAGATATATAGAATCCATTTCAATGACAGTAATAACCCTATGAAGCAAGCAGAACTCTCATACATTGCTAGTGGAAGAGTAAAATAGTATTACTACTTTGGTATACTATTTAATAGTTTCTTATAAAATTGAACATACACCCAACCGAGGCTCCAGCAGGTTTAATATGCCACATTTTGCCATGTATAATGCACACAGTTTTGCCCAAATTTGTGAGGGCAAAATAAGGATGTGCATTATACATGGATAGTACTAATTCTGTATCTATATAAATGTTTTTAATTCTTTTATTTATGCTTCTGAGTTAAAAGTGTAACTCTAGAAATCAAAAACGACATCTGCATGCAAAATAATGCCCAGGAATATGATAATCAGTTTTGTTGAACTTACGAGAAATTTGCAACGACAAAGAGTTCTTGGCCTTCTATGATGTGTAAATATCGTAAATTTGTTACTGGTACATAAAATTTTTTGTATCTTGTATCTGTTTTTTGTGTTTTGTAATTATTTGTTACATAAAATGTCTTGTACCATAATATGTTAAAAAGTAAATGCTAAAATTCTTTTATAATACAAAAACAAGTACCTAAATGTAAACAAATAATAACTTGAATTAAAAAATTAAAATGAAAGATTTTTTTCCATGAAAGTTTGGGCCAAAAATGTGGGTGTGCATTATACATGGAAGCATATTATACATGGCAAAATGCGGTAGGTGTTTACCCAATGCTAAAGTAAATATAGGTTTACAGAAGACTTGTATAGGAAAGCACATTGCAGTTTTATTCCTAATTATAGAAAACTTTATAAACAACCCAATTTTCCATCAACAGGAGAATGAAAAAACCAAGTTGTAATATATTGATATGAGAAAATAAGATTCAGAAAAAAAAAAGGAACAAATACTCATTCCTTCCACGATAGGAATGAATCTCACAGACATGCTGAATGAAAGAAACCAGTTATAAAATAGTCCATACTATTTACCATTTGTGTGAAATTCTATTACAAATATAATCTATGTTGAAAGTAGTCCTCAAATTTGTTGCATTTTTAGGATGGGAAATTGACTGGGAAATAACATGAGGGAATATTCTAGGGGTGATGAGAATATGCTATATTTTAATACATTTATGGGTGATGCAGTTACATGCATTTGTCAAAACTCACTAAATTATACAATGAAGATTTGTACATTTCACCATATTTAAAAATAAATATTGAACTGTAATTTGTAAGGTTACTTTCAGCAGTGGCATGAGCTTAACAATTCTGAAATTACTTTTTGTTTATTCTAGACATGTAAATATATTGAAGATAATGGCATACAGGTTTACTATTGGAGAATGGGGTTGCAGATATGAAAAAAGGAAGACTAGAATGTACTTTGTAGTATTGGACTGGAATTGGGAGTATTGATATAAACTTAAATTATTTGCTAAGAGAGCCGAGGAGCAATGAAATACTAATAGCGATGAACATATGTCGCAACTTGACCTTGGTTTTTGAATACCATTTTTCACTAAAAGGAACCAGAGCTCCTAATGGAAATTGCTAATTCTTCCAGGGCTGGGGTAGAGAAAATCCAAGATGAACCTGGAATATCCTTTTGCACCAGAAACTAATAAATATTCAAATGCATATGGATATATCAAAAGAATACAGAAGCCTAACCTGGGAACATGTAAATATCAAAATAAATAAAAGTGTTTAAGAGTTATAATTGATTAAATAAAACGAAAATTCATCAGTTTATGCTGTTGCATAAATAATCAAATTGAGTAGGATTTACAATCGTATGCATTACTTTATTTGTTCCTTTTATAATCGTGTTGCATGTTAGGCATAATTATTCTTGTTATACGTACATGAAAAATACAGACTGATATATTCTATGTAAATTGTTTAATAATATATATCTAATACTAGCCAATCCAGTATTTATGTGCTCTCTCTTACTCTGAAATCCATTTTGTCCTATTCTGCACCATCCTTTCTCTCTAACTAAGCTAACTCATTGTTTCATTGAATTCACTTGATTTGAAAGGACTTTGATTTGATGAAAATCTGAATTTAAACAAACGTTTTTTAAAAAATAAATGAGAAAAAATGTGAAACACTCAACTTTTCCATCTGAAGAAAATATGAAAAATATAAAAGTCCTCCATACCTTGGAAATCATTCAATTGCAAAAAAAAAAAAAAAATCTGAGCACTTTGGAAGATTTTAATTTTTTGGTATGAGATCCTAGTTATTAACATATCCAGAGTAGTCAAAATCACATACCCCCTCATACACACACATATGCACACATATCTCACATATACATGCTTTAACCTCTTGTCTTTTAATGAAATAATCATAGAAATCACTCTTTTTTTTTTTTTAAAGATTTTATTGGGGAAAAGGGACAGCACTTTATTGGGGAACAGTGTGTACTTCCAGGACTTTTTTCCAAGTCAAATTGTAGTCCTTTCAATTTTAGTTGTGGAGGGCGCAGCTCAGCTCCAGGTCCAGTTGCCTTTTCTATTGCAGGGGGCGCAGCCCACCATCCCTTACGGGAGTCGAACCAGCAATCTTCTGGTTGAGAGCCTTCGTTCCAACCAACTGAGCCATCCAGGAGGCAGCTCAGCTCAAGGTGCCCGGTTCAATCTTAATTGCAGGGAGTGGAGCCCACCATCCCTAGCGCAACTCAAGGAGTTGAACTGGCAATCTTGTGGTTGAGAGCCCACTGGCCCATGTGGGAATCGAACCGACAGCCTTTGAGTTAGGAGCATGGAGCTCTAACCACCTGAGCTACGGGACTGGCCGAAATCACTCATTTGAAACACAGATAGGATTAAGTCTTTTTCTTTCAGAGAATCTTTGTGTTTTTAGGTGGTTTCTTCATTGGGGTGTACATAAGTGAAAACTGGCTACCCTAAGTTGTCACACAGTATTATGTTAGTTTCAAGTGTACAGCATAGTGATTAGACATTTATATATCTTATGATGTGATCATCCTAATAAGTCTAGTACTCATCTGACACCATGCATAGTTCTTACAGTAGTGTTGACTGTATTCCCTGTGCTGTACTTTACATTCCTGTGACTATTTTTATAATTGGCAATTTGTACTTTTTGATCCTTTTCACCTTTTACATATTTTAAATGTTGACCCAGCCAATTTGATTAATCAGTGATCTTAATGGATCTGTTTAAAATTGCTAAAACAATATAATTTGTCGTAAATTCAGATTCTAAGAGAGATAACAACATAGTCTGCAGAACTTTCAATATGTTTAGAGGTCCAATGAAAACATTTTCATATATATGAAATAAATATTTTTGGTGCTACAACAAAACCTCAAGCTTTGAGTTACATTTAAATAAAATGAACATAGACCAATTGTAAGGTACATCATTTTGTTAGTAAGTCCCTTTTTAGGTTAAATACAGGTGATAAAATGTTTGGTATTTCTACTGTCTTATTGGTATAACATATACAAAATTTCTTTTGCATTATAGATTTGTTGTTTACCTATTTTAAGAACTAGTCATATTTGTGATTCCCCCAATCTAATAGACACCTGCAAAAAGTTGTTTTTTTTAACAGCCATCTTTATTTTTAAACAATGCAAACATTCACCAAGGAAGAGGAATTTTTTTAAAAGAAAAAAAACCTGAACTTGTATACACAGAACCTGTAGATAATCACCATTAAATATTTTGTGTAGATAATTAGGAAGAAGATGAGAATATAAATACTTTACCTATAAAATTGGCCCATACCATTTCGTACATATTATGGAAACTCAACACAGCTCTAATCGGCTATCTCCTGAATTCTTAATTTGGACAATTTAATCCCAATTTAACAAATGTTTTACATTAAAAAACCTGTCATTTTCCTTCCTTATACTTTTATCAGCTACGTACGACTAATCTTTCTAGTCAGAATCCTTAAAGTTTTTCACTAATTGAAAATTAGAAAACATGCAGAGTGTGCCCCAAAAATGTATGCATTCTGAACTTCTGCTGTTTTCAACATCAGAAATATATTTTATGAATTCAATTTAGTAAATATAAGCAAATGTTTGTTGCTAAGTTTTGAGCTATTCAGAAATTCTTTAATTTCTAGGTTTAAAAAGTCCTTTACGTTTGATTTTTTTAACAGTGGGTATTGTGTTTGACTGAACACTTAATATTACCAATATTGAGTTCAAGGAAACAACCTTGTGTATATGTATGTATGTGCGGTGTGTGGCGTGATATGTGTGTGTGTGTGTGTGTGTGTGTGTGATTTGTGTGTATACCTGAGTGTTCTCCAATCAGATCAAAGCAATGCAAAAAAAAATAGAGTGAATCTCTTTCTTTTCTAGAAACTTGTTCGTTTCTAAATTTTAAGTGACGGTTAGGTCTGTGATGCCTCAATACATTAAACCACTCCTGAAACACTCTAGAATTTCAATATTCCTAAGATTTAAAATGAAATACTTTACATTAGTGTTTCAAGCTCTTGATAGAGTCTTTATAGGTGCCGATCAGGCAGTGATCTCTAAAATGAAGAAAATAAACAGGACCAAAGTACTGTCAAAGAACTCTGTTCAGGAAGTAGAACCATCTGGTTGAACATGTGTAAGTCAGGGCCCTTCCTTAGATGTGTTTCCTCCTCCTACCAGGCAAAACGTTTCCTTGTCAGCTAGGACCCAACTAGAAATAATTAGTAGAAGAAGAAAAAAACATATATGTTTTTCTTAAAAATATGTGCTGTTTACTGTATCATTTTATTGCAACACAGTAGTACACTATTTAGATATCTAAATACAATTTTGAAAAAAGTCACAAAACAAGTATGTACTGATGCCCCTTCCAATTACTAATATGCTGAAAGCCTTCACTTGAAGCACCTGCATCTGTCTTTTCTCTTTTTGGTCTGAAGGATTTGTGCAGGATTATGGAATTTGCTCCGTTGCAAGATGATCATGTCAGGTGTTTAAGCCCAAGCACCTCTCCTCATACAACTCTCAATCAATGAGGGATGGGAATCAATGAATAAATGCCCCGATCCCTAATCCACCTCAGTTTACCCAGCCACCCCAGATATCAGTGAGGCAATTTCAAAGCATGTTCTACATGGTACCTCAGGGGGCCGCTTTTAGATTAAGCTCCAGTTGTCGGCAGCAAAAACATACTCATTACTGCAAACTTTTTTGACATTTTCTCAGTTTTTGCTATATCTTCCTCATTCATTTTGATTCCTTACATCACCTCCCAAATAAATTACCTTTCTTTGTTTCAGCCTTTGCCTTTGAAAGAACCCAAACTAACAAAATGCTTACCTAATTTAGTTAGAAACACAAGTTAATAATACCTATTATGCTTTCATGGTAAAAGAGAAGGATGTAAAATCTTATTTGTAGTGAAACTTCAATCATCATTACCAACACTTTGACTCCTATACATGCCCTTTTCTCTTTGACTTGCTGTTCAGGAGGGTTCCATTGCTTATTGGTGAAGTTTAATCCAATGCTTCCCAACCTCTATGATGTACTCTTGTGTAGTAATGCTGGACTCATGTTAAAAACATTAAACATTTCCATCTCTTAAAGGGAAGTCTTTGTAGCAAGTTTTCCAAAAGATTAATAGTTTGCAGCCCTGAGAGATTTGTGTAACTAATACTAAAAGAGTTTGCACTGATAAAGAGAACAGTAAAGGTCTACTAGGGGATGTACACTAGAAGTCTCTAAATGGCATTTGTAACCACACAGCTGAGCCTGGGTTTACCCTGTTTCCCCAAAAATAAGACCTAGCCGGACAATCAGCTCTAATGCGACTTTTGGAGCAAAAATTAAAATAAGAACCAGTCTTATTTTATTATAATATAAGACCGGGTCTTATATAGTATAATATTAGACCGGGTGTTATATTAATTTTTGCTCCAAAAGATGCATTACAGCTGATTATCTAGCTAGGTCTTATTTTTGGGGAAACAAGGTATATTTCTTGTTAAACTTGGCAAGAGTGGAAGTGAAATCAGGGACATGTTAGTCCAAGTTTATGGGGATAATGCCATGAAGAAAATGGCAGTGTACAAATGGATTAAATGTTTTTCTGAGGGGAGAGAACGTGTCACTGATGAAGAGAGGTCAGGGCAGCCAGTAATGAGCAGAACTGATGAAAACATTGCAAAAAATCATCAAATTGTGCATCAAAATCACTGGCTGACTCATATGACCCAGCAATCCCTCTCCTGGGTATCTACCCAAAGAATCTGAAATCATTTATACATAAAGACACGTGTGCTCCAATGTTCATTGCAGCTTTGTTTATGGTGGCCAAGACATGGAAACAACCAAAATGTCCTTTGATAGATGAATGGATAAAGAAGTTGTGGTATATATACACCATGGAATACTATTCGGTGTTAAGGAAAGATGATATAGGAGCATTTGTGACAACATGGATGGATCTTGAGAATATAATGCTAAGCGAAATAAGTCAGACAGAAAAAGCAGAGAACCCTATGATTTCACTGATATGTGGTATATAAACCAAAAACAAGACAAACAAATGAGAAACAAGAACTCATAGACACAGACAATAGTTTAGTGGTTACCAGAGGGCAAGGGGGGTGGGGGGAGGGAGATGAGGGTAAGGGGGATCAAATATATGGTGATGGAAGGAGAACTGACTCTGGGTGGTGAACACACAATGGGATTTATTGATGGTGTTATACGGAATTGTACACCTGAAATTATGTAATTTCATTAACAATTGTCACCCCAATAAATAAATTTAAAAAAAATCACTGGCTGACTGTGAGAAGCATAGCAGACCAAGTAAACATCGATACAGAAACAGGAAAATCCTAACTCAAAATTTTGGCATGAGAAAGACGTGTGTAAAAATGGTCCTAAAGGACCTCTTGCATCAGGACAATGCGCCAGCTCACAGGACACTGTCTGTGAGGGAGTTTTTAGCCAGTAAACAAATAACTGTATTGGAACACGCTCCCTGATCTGGCCCCCAGTGACTTCTTTCTTTACCCAAACATTAAGGAAATATTGAAAGGAAGACATTTTGATGACATTCAGGACATCGAGGGTAATATGAGGAGAGCTCTGATGGCCATTCCAGAAAAAGAGTTCCAAAATTGCTCTGAAGGGTGGACTAGGCACTGGCGTTGGTGCACAGCTTCCCAAGGGGAGTACTTCGAGGGTGACCATAGTGATATTCAGCAATGAGGTATGTAGCACTTTTTCTAGGATGAGTTGACGAACATAATCGTCAGACCTCTTACATCTTTCAGATCTTGCCTGTCAGATATTATAACACTTTGAATGTTTGGCTGTTCTATCAAACACTTAAGACTGTTACCTAAGACTGAAGTGATGCTGTACAAACATTGTTAGTGTGAAATCTCTTTGTATTGAATGTTATTCTGTGCATTTCATACATTCCAATCAATTATTTCTGGCCCATTCACAGTTTTAAAGTCTCTTAGATTAACCATGCTGGTAATCAGTCACACCAAGAAACTTTTATCAAAATGCGAGGCTCTGTACTACAGGATTCCTATAACATGTTTCACATTAACATGTTTGCTGCACTTCTCTGAAGGAAATGCAGGCATATTCTGCAGAATATGTCCTTCCAATAACATCTTGCCGGTAGACTAACTTTGTTTTTTAGTACTCCAAATTGACAGAATGTATTTTCATATTCTACAATATTTCTAACCAGTGTTTGCATGTGATTTTCTTCTACAACTAAATGCATTTGAAAAAATGTTAATAAAATTTTGAATTATGGTCCTGTTTTTTTAAAATAATGTTTATTGGGGTGACAATTGTTAGTAAAGTTACATAGCTTTCAGGTGTACAATTCTGTAATACATCATCTATAAGTCCCATTGTGTGTTCACCACCCAGAGTCAGTTCTCCTTCCATCACCATGTATTTGATCCTGTTTACCCTCATCTACGACCCCCTTGCCCTCTGGTAACCACTAAACTATTGTCTGTGTCTATGAATTTTTCTTACTTCATTTGTTTGTCTTGTTTCTTTGTTGTTTTCAGTTTTATATAGCATATATCAGTGAAATCATATGGTTCTTGACATTTTCCATCTGATTTATTTTGCTTAGCATAATAATCTCAAGATCCATCCATGTTGTCATAAATGGCACTATTTCATCTTTTCTTATGGCAGAATAGTATTCCATTGTGTGTGTATGTATATATATATTAAGAACACTCCTCTTAATCTTTGACATACCAGAACAGAGACTAAAATAATAAAATATAGAAATATAGATATTTAAAATAAATAAATACTGTGATATATATATATCACAACTTCTTTATCCAATCATCTATTGAAGGACACTTTGGTTGTTTCCATGTCTCGGCCACCGTAAATAAAGCTGCAATGAACATCGGAGCACATATATCTTTGCAGATAAATGTTTTCAGATTTTTTGGGTAGATACCCAAGACAGGGATTGCTGTGTCATATGATAATTCTATTTTTAATTTTTTGAGGAACCTCCACGCTGCCTTCCATAGCGGCTGCACCAGTCTGCATTCCCACCAACAGTGTATGAGGGTTCCGTTTTCTCCACAGCCTCTCCAACACTTGTTACTATTTGTCTTGTTGATGATAACCATTCTGACTGGGGTGAGGTGATATCTCATTGTGGTTTTTATTTGCATTTCTCTGATGATTAGTGATGTTGTGCATCTTTTCATGTCTATTGACCCAATTCAATTGGTACAACATCAGAATCATGGGGAAATATTTTGAAATGCATATTAAGTGTCAACAAGGGCAGGGGTCTCTCTATTTGTTTGACATCCCTAGATCACCAGTCCCTAGCTTAAAGTATGTGTCCAGAAATGTTTTCAAATTAATTAATTAATTAATATAAAATTGATTCTTGAAAATTGATTTAAAAACCTGCTATGTCCTACTCACCCTGAAAAAGTTGATTCTTTCAATATTGCTTGTAAATTAGGTTGATAATTTTCACATTTAATTTAAATTTTCTCTTTGTTCTAAGATGGCATGGCCCATATTACTGCTGAGTTATAGCTCTTCAACTGACACAGTGTCCATTAATAGCATTATATTCAAAACAAAGTTTTGAGGGAAGAGTCCAGCAAGGGCACTGAAAAATTTATGAATGTGGTTGTCTGCTATCAAGTACTTTATTCAGTACCATCACGTAGCACCTAGAAGTCTTTCTTTCTTTCTTTTTTTTTGTCTCTGGAGCACTTAGAATTTTCTCAGCAATCTTTAGGAATCCCGGTATTCTGTTTGATGAACACTCCTCTTAATCTTTGACATACCAGAACAGAGACTAAAATAATAAAATATAGAAATATAGATATTTAAAATAAACACTATGTAACTTGAAAATGTGTTTTAAATTTTATTATTTAGTTCCATGTTTGAAGTATGTTGCAATGTGAATGGGCTATAAGTATTTATCCACAACATGCCCTAAAACCCGACAAAAAAATCAGCATTATGTTCCATGGTTCATTTTGTAGAAAATTATTGGACCATCTCACTTTGTCCTTGTCTTGCCTTTTACCCCCATTTTGATATCTAAATCTCTGTGGGGACAAAACCCCAAAAAACAGTTTCCAGGCTCTCGGCCTCACATAGAAAGGTGCTGGCTCGGGTAGTAAATGGCCATCAACTGTGATCAGATGCCAGCAGCTGTGGCTAGTTGGCCGTCAGCTGTAACCCGTAGGCCATTGGCCACTAATATAACTGCTGTGGCTACGCTAGCAGAGAAGGAATGGAATGGGGGCTAGCAAGAAGATGGTGGCTGGCAAGCGCGGACTGCTGTTAGGCAGATTATGTAGATCCTGCTTCCTGTGTCTCCAGCCCAGCCGCCAGCGAGAATATATTGGTTTGACTCCCCTACTTATGGCTCCATGGGTGTTCCTTTTTGGCCTTACCGTGTCCTGCGTTCTTGGGCGGGGAGCGGGAGCGGAGACCCTGCACGACAAATGGCGCAGCGAGCAGGGTCCCCCGCGTGACAATCTCCCCCAATATAATCATCATAATTTGATTGCTGCTACTTGCTTGTTGTTAGCCCCTTTGGCTGATAACTGGTTCAGCTTTTCTTGTTTTCATTCTCAATGCTCTCTTGCATATTGTGGGGACAGAGTCCCACAGAGCAGTTTTCAGGCTCTCGGCCTCATGTGGAAAGTGCTGACTCAGTTATTAGATGGCCATCAGCTGTAATCAGATGGCCATCCACTGTGGCTGGGTTGCTATCAGCTGTTACCAGTTAGCCATTAGCCACTAATATAACTGCTGTGGCAACACCGGCAAAAGGGTTGGTTGGTTGGCTGGCAGGCAGGCAGAGAAGCGGATGGCAGACTGGGCATCATGTGACTCCTGCTTCCTGTGTCTCCAACCCAGCCGCCAGCAAGAAATAGTGGTATGAACCCCCTATCCATGGCTCCGTTGGTGTTCCTTTTTGGCCTTACCACATCCTGCGTTCTTGTGCGGAGAGCGGGAGCTGAGTCCCTGCATGACACACATAGTGCCTGGATTTTCCTTCTTCCAGCCATTGATCCTAGAAACTGTTACACTAAGAGAAGCCTGAGTCCCAGGGGAAAGTAAAATATCTGTCTGTCTGTCTCTCTCTCTCTCCCCCACCCCCCCCACACACGTTATTATCTCAACGGTTTAACTACAAAATACTTTTTCCCAACAAAATATTAGGCATAATTCTGATTCCTAAAAAATACACAGTTAACTCAAAACAGTAATCTCTGTCAGTTTAGGTCCTCCCAGAAGCAGACACCAAGATAGAAAAGGAAATGCAAGGGATTTATTGGGGGAAATGCCTGTGAAGGAGAAAGTGGCGAGGAAGCAAGATTTGGAAGGGCAAATCATGGAGCATGAATCAGATCTGATACTAATGAAGGGAGAGAGGAGAGGAAGGAAGACTAGATAAGAAGAGCCCCAGACTGAATCGCAGATCTTCGTATTGCCCACTAAAGGAGTCATATATTGGGCAGGAATGGACATTTTCTAGTACACTTGCTGTGCTCAGTCATTAGCTAGAAGCAGTTCTGGGTAGATCTTGCCCTCAGTTTAAATATTGTGGTGAATCCCAAAAATGTGGTACATGGGGACTATCAACTAACTTTACTCCTTGCAGCTGCCACATATTTTAATATTGAACCATGTATTTATCAAATATTTTGGTAGCATCTAAAACATGTGGTTCTAGGCCCTAGGGAAACAGCAGCGAAAAAAACAAAACAGACTAATATATTGAATTACATAGGATCCTGATGTCTGGGCAGCTACTCCTGGCTGGCTCGCCAAAATGAATTAGGATCCTGATATATTTTCCCGGAAACATGATCCCACCGTTACCAAAGAATGGAAATGTGGATCCAGAGAGGCCAGGTGTGGGGACAGAGCCAGGAGTGCAGTTTCCAGGCTCTAGGCCTCACGTCGAAAGGTGCTGGCTCAGGTGTAAATGGCCATCAACTGTGATTGGATGGCCATCAACTGTGGCTAGTTGGCCGTCAGCTATAACCAGTGAGACATTGGCCACTAATATAACTGCCGTGGCTATGCTAGCAGCGAATGGTGGCTAACAAAATGATGGTGGTTGAGCTTGCAAGAGCGGATTGCAGTTAGCACGGCGGATTGCAACTAGCAAGTCGGGTTGGCTGGCAGGCAGAAAAGCAGACAGCAGGTTGTAGGTCGTATGGCTCCAGCCTCCAGTTAGACTATAGTGGTATGACTCCCCTGCCTATGATTCCGTGGGTGTTCCTTTTTGCCTCACCGTGTCCTGCGTTCTTATGTGGGGAGCGGGACAGGAGGCCCTGCAGGCCACCCCGCATGACACCAGGTGTCATGCAAGGAGTCACGCAGGGTCTCTGCTCCCTCTCCCCACATAAGAACGCAGGACAGGGTGAGGCCAAAAAGGAACACCCACGGAGCCATAGGTAGGGGAGTCATATCACTATATTCTCGTTGGCGGCATCCGCCTCTCTGCAATCCGCTCTTGCTAGCCCCCATTTTCTGCTAGCGTAGCCACAGCCGTTATATTAGTGGCCAATGGCTCACTGGTTACAGCTGACGGCCAACTAGCCACAGCTGATGGCCATCCAGTCACAGCTGATGGCCATTTTCTACCTGAGTGAGCACCTTTCCACAGGAGGCCAAGAGCCTGGAAACTGCACTCCTGGCTCTGTCCGCACACCAGGTTTAAGCAGAAGCAGTTGTATGGCAAAAGCGTAAGACAAAGAACGCAAGAGGAAAGCTCTCCGCAGGTCAGCAGAGAGGGGGGATTTGAACAAAATGCCCCCCAGGACCATCAGGTTGGGCAAAAGAAAGGTAAGATAGAAGTGTAAGGTGTAATGTAGAAAAGTGAGTTGTCTATGGTACGAGAGCATGGACGCCGCTCGTGGAGGCTTGGCAGTGGCTACAGTGGCCAGGTGGCAGCCCACTGCTCAGGAGCTACATTCCTGTGGCCCCTCTTCTCCGCTGCTGCTGCAGTGCCAAGCTTTTGGGGGTGGGGGGGTGGCACGGAGCCAGGCGGCAGAGAAGCAGCGAGCTGCTCCTGGCTGGCTCACCAAAATATATTAGTGGAGAGTGGGCCCTTTTTGGTATGATATTCAGGTTCTTGGCGTCTCTAGCAAAGAATTGAATGCAATACAGAGGTAAAGTAGTGAAAAAACAGTTTATTAGAAGAAAAAGTATTCTTCAAAAAAGTGGGTCCGAGCAGAAAGCAATGGCTCAAGGCCATTATTAGAAGAGAAAGTATACTCCAAAGGGTTTGGAGTGGGTCCTGAGCAAAGGCAAGGCTCAAAAAGGCATGGCTAGCAGGGGCCGGGTGTCTTATCTGGGAGGGCTGTTCCTCTCCAGGTGTGGGACCACTTGATTGACACCTGTGATTGACAAGAGGCTATTACCTTATCTCTTCAGACTGTGCATGTTCTCTGCAGTTTGAAATTATTAACTACAAGCTGATTGGCCCTTCCCCCCTACGCCTCAGCTGATAGTTTTGGCTGGCTTTGCAGCTTGAATCTATTTTGTTAGCTATTAAAGTTATTTCCTTTGACTTTGTTATGGTCTCCGCCTTAATCCCCTATACCTTGGCCATGCCCCTGACTGCCTATGGTTTTTCTATCTCAATATGATTTCTGTACTCTCCTAGATACACTATGTTGGAATGAATAAATATCAAACAAATGAAGAAGTGTACTTATAATATGACAGATGATGAAAAATAATATAAAAATAAGAAGCAGGTTAATAGATTGAGGATGTAGTTTACTGTTTTATATAAGGTGTTGAGGAAAGCTTTTTCTGATAAGGTTACATTTGAGCAGAGAGATGAAAGGATCTATGGAGCCAGTCACAGAGCTGTCTGGAA
Source organism: Rhinolophus hipposideros (assembly GCF_964194185.1). Classification (NCBI taxonomy): domain Eukaryota; kingdom Metazoa; phylum Chordata; class Mammalia; order Chiroptera; family Rhinolophidae; genus Rhinolophus; species Rhinolophus hipposideros. The sequence goes on from NC_138046.1 coordinate 101,014,648, forward strand.
GATCATTCCTGGCAGAGGGAACAACCATCGCAAAGGCACTGAGGCAACAATATGCAGAATGAATTGGAGGAACAGTAAGGAGACTTCTGTGTCTGGGGCCTGGTGACTGACTGGAGAAAACAAATGTGAGATGAGGTCACAGAGGTGGGGGAAGGTGGAGATACAGATCATGTCGAACTTTGTGGGTCATGGTAAACACTGGATTTTGCCCTGAGTGAGATGGGAAGACATTGAAAGATGTTGTACAGAACAGTGGTCTGATAAAAGAATGGTTTAAAAAGATTGGTGTTGGGATCAATCGATATTGAGAAGGCAAGCTTAGAAAAGGAATGGCAGGTGGCTCTTAAAATAATCCAAAAGGGATAAGATGGATAACATATTTTCAGCTAGTGTGGTAGCATTGGCAGGGATAAGAATTGGTTGGCTTTTTAGTTTTAATTTTTTGAAAGTAAAACCGAGACAGGTTAGTTAGCATGTTAGGCAGACAGGAAAGATCCCTGGTGGAATAAACAAAAGACAGCCATTTCCTAAAACTGCAGATTCTGAATTCTGAAGTAACTCATTCATTCAAGACAAAGGGAGCAGATTTAACAGATAGGAATGTGCTAGTTTGCTAATCCCTTCAGGATGGGCAAACAGAGCAAAAAAACCTGGTAGACAAATTCCAATAGAAGGTGTCAGTTCCTTTCTTCAAACAGGCAAGAGAAGATATAAGAACTAGAGCCTTTGCCCCATGCGGGCACCTCCATTCGGGACCCCCCCCCCACCCCTCAGGAGTTCTGACCCTTTGCTTTTAATAAACTATCCTCTTTTTACAACTCCTCACCTCTCCTTGTCCGTGCTTCCATTCTTCCATCTCACGCGACAGGATCCCAGCACTCATTCAAAAAATCTCCTACATCAAAACAAACAGAATTCGCTATTTGATATGAGTTATCAGGGAAGGAGAAGAATTAAAAACACATCCAGTATTGTGGTTTGAACAACTGGTACCATAGAAATTCACATTCTCAGAGATGGGGAAGACCGCAGGAAGAATAGATTTTAGTTTTTAAAATTAAGAGTTATGTTTTTGACATGTTAAGTTGAAATGTTTATTTTATCACTTCAATGAATAATATTGATATATAGCCAAAAATGATAGCAGTAAGGCTTTTCTTATAATGATAGATTTTTAAAAATATTTTAGTGAGATATAAGCATTATCAAATTTATTTTTGTATTTTTTCTAGTTATACATAATAAAGAAATTCCTGAATCTCACAAACATATAGTTTTGGAATTTTAGTTTTTTTTTTTTATTTATTTTTATTTTTTTAATATTTATTTTAGAATGAAATCTAATATTTCTTAATACGTACTCTCTTCAAGAACCCAGGCTAGGTGACATGAGAGATACAAAGAAGCGCGTTCTTCTCAGGAAGCTTATAATCTACCTGATAACTAAGGACATGGTGATAGGTACAGAAATCACTTTGAAATTATCAATGAAAAATAGTTAACAAGAGTCTGGAGTTACCACTGACCACCTTTCTTAAATTAACATCGATTCTTACATTTCAATTTTCCAAAGCATTCTTAAAATTAGCTAAACCCGGTGCTCCCCACCCTACCCCACTTTTTATTTTATTTACTTTTATTTTTCAAACATTTTAAAAAATAGGTAACACTTGACTAGGATTCACACATCAAAAGGCAGAAAAGGTAGGTGGTCCAAGGGGTCCTGTCCCCTGTGTCCCTCGGGCGGCTGGTTGCCTTCTCCAAGGTAGGCAAAAGTAGGCTGCTTCTGTGTCTTTCCGAACGGGTACTTTCCTCCCGTGCTTCTCTTTGTGGACTGAGGCCTTATTTGTCTTTTGGAATTTTAGTTTTAAGGACTGTAACTTAAAACTAAAGTCATTAGATCATGACGTTCTTTAAGATAGGACATGCATTTTGCTCCCTTTATTCTACTACCTACTCCAGAACCTTGTCCCTCAAAAGTTTAATGAATAAATAAATTATTTAAAAATTACCTAATATTCTTACCTATGAGCTTGCACTTATTTTTATTAGCCGTCATTTCATTTGCTGCCAGTTTGGTAACCTCTCTTAGTTTCTTTATATTGTTTCTGTGCTCAGCAGTTTTCCACCGTGTCTCAGTTTCCCTTTATTATGAAGTCTAATTAAGTGCTGTTATTCTCTTTTCCAGAGTGTTAATGAAAATATTAAATGACATCAGGTAGAACAGCATTCGTTAGGACCCTTAAAAACAGACACTCCAGAGTGAGCAACTGCTAGTTAGCAGGTAACATATTTATTTAGGGCGTTCTGTTAGTATTCATTTCAACTTACCTTCAGGGTATTTGGAGTAGACTTTTCATTTCAAATTGAGATGTTGATCTAATTATCATGTTAACATATGATTCTAAGCATTTAATTCATATCCTAACCTGGCAATTTTTAAGGATTGTAATTAAGGACTAAAAATTAACCTGACAATGTCTGTCAAATTAGTTATCGTCTATATTGGTAAAGTTCAGAGTAGGAAACAGATACCACAAGGGCCGATTGAAGGGAAATATGGTAAAACACAGAGGGTGCCCAAAAAAGGTATACACATTTTAAGATAGGAAAAAACTGCATTAAAATTACGTTGATGATAACCCCTTTGATCACCTGTTGTAATGGCAGAAGTCAAACGTGACTTGTATTCATCTTTTGTTTTCGTTATATATTGGGGATTACAATTTTAATACAGGTTTTTCCTTTCTTAAAAAATATATACATTTTTTGGCACCCTCTGTATATAAAATAGGCGAAATGTAAGCAGTATATAAACAGATAATTGATGAAGAATAATGGAGAACATTTTATTGTCAAAGTGATGATAAACAGTAGAATAGCCTGAACCTACAGCTTTAAGAATTTAGGTTAGATTTATGATTTTTTCTGAGAGAGCATTGTTAAGGAGAGTGCAATGCTTTTGATAGGAAGATTATGGGGAGTGGGGAGGAAGCAGGGATTATGGACATAAGTACATCAGGTAATAGAAGTGTGAATGCAGAGAGGAGACATAAACTCCACAGAAAGACAACAAACACTTTGAAGAAAACACATCCAGAATAAGGGAAGAGAAACAATACAGGACTTGAGTTACTCTAAGTATATCTGGGTTGGTGGGTTGCTTAAAATTTCTTTCCAAATATGCAAGAAGCTGAGAAAAAAAAGAATACGAAAAATGTTTGGAGGTTATTTACTCAATAATGCTTAGTTGTGTGCTATGTGTATGCTTTGTTGTCTATATGTCAACAGTAGATGCTTGTATATTTATGAACCAGAATAGAGAATAATTTAAGTCAGGGCATTGATTTTATATTCTTTGCTAAAAAATAGAATGCAAGAAAGGTATCATATGAATTTTCATAATTAGATCAGATAAAATAATGTGATCTAATGTTACAATTTAGGAAGAACTCTCACAAATAAATGTGTGTTTAATACAAACAAGAATTATATTTTTTAAGAAGGGAGGGAGGGAAATTCTGAAGCCAATTCGAACACAGGCATAAGTGTCTTAGTAGCTCTTAAAAAGGGTCATTATGAAAATATAGAGTACAAAAACAAACACAAAGAAAAATGTGGCACGAAATGTTTCAGATATACTGTAGAAACAAATCAACCAACTAACTAAAACCCTAAAATATGACAATGGAATAGTTATTTCAATTATGTTTAGAAAATAGAAGAGAGGTACTTTTTGGAGGGGGAAAGGTTTAATGTTAACAGAGACTGAGAGAATAAAAAAGGGACAATAAAACTACATAGCTCCTATTTCTTTTTATATTCTCTGTCATGGAAAACAGAACAGTAAGAAGACATTGATATCCAACATAATTAAGGTGACACAGAGGGATCTAAAAGCTCTCTAGGTTTTTTTAATGCAAAAAACTATACCTTAGCAAGATTTATATTAGCCTGAAATATAAATCTATAGTAGATTATTAAAGAGATTGTCAATATATAGATGATGTATTACAGAATTGTACACCTGAAACCTATGTAACTTTGCTAACCATTGTCATCCCAATAAACTTTAATTTAAAAAATACATATTTAAAAATATAGGAAATCATCCCTAAGGTGTAAGATATATTCAATAAGAATCATTAAAATGAGAGTAAATATATTTATGTATTTAAAAATAATTTTTTATCAAAGGATATTTACGGGACATGTATAATTGATTACAAAAATATTTTAATACAGTTTTTAAAATTAAGATATATTAGTTATAGAATAATAAACTAGGTACGTTCATAATTAATTGAAATATATTGTTGGTACATGAAAGTAACATTATGATACCACAATGTCTGAGAATAGGATTTCTAACTTATAAAAATAAGAGAGAAATGAAAGCAGCATGTCATGGTTAAGATGACCCATTTGTTAAAGCATTCCAATTTAGCTAATAATTATTTCAGAGTATTAGTGTATTAGTGATCTATTTTTCTGTAACAAATTACCTAAAAATTTAGGGCCTTAAAACCATAAATATTTGTTATCTCACAATTTCTGTAGGTCAGGAATCTGTACAGGCTTAGCTTGATGTCTCTGCCTCAAGGTCTCTCGAGGCAATAGCTAAGGTGTTGGCCAGCGCTGTGGTCTCATGTGAACACATGACTAGAGGAAGAACTGCTTCCAAGCTCACTCACATTGCTTTTGGCAGGCCTCCGTTTGAGTAGAGACATCAGTCCATTGTTATATGGGTCTCTCCATAGGATTACTCACAACATGGCAGCTTGCTTCCACAGAATGAGAGAGAGAAACAGGGATGAAAGCTGCAGTCATTTTGTAACCTAAACTTGGAAATGATATCCCATGATATTTGTCACATTCTTTTAGCTAGAAGGAAGTTACTCAATGCTGTCCACACTCAAAAGATGGGTATTCATAAGGGCACAAAGACAAAAAATACCAGAAAGTAGGAATCATTGGAGGCCTTCTTGGAACTTGTCTACTGGTTTCCCATTATTCACATCTCCCTCACTTGCAAAATACATTCATCCCCTCTTAAGTGACATAAAAGACTCATCCCATTGCAGCATTATCTCAAAGTCCCAAATCTCATCATATAAATTAGGTTTAGGAATGGATGAGCCTTTTGGATGTAGTTCCTTAAGTATAGGTATTCCTGCATAATTCTCAATTTGTAGGCCTGTGAAACTAAAGAAACAAGCCATCTGCCCCTCACATACTTAGCATGTATAACGGTGAGACGGGCATGAGATGAGTGTTACAGAAACTCTTCTTAAAAAAGGGGGAAATGGGAATCACAAAAGATTCACTGGTCCATAGAAATTCTGAAATCCACAGGTGTGTATGTGGGGGGATGCTTATAGTTCCTTGATAATTGTCCCTGGCTCTCACCTGCACCCTCTGAACTCCACTTTACGCAGTTGTGGTTGCTGGTTAAGCAGTATCTTGATAGGCTGTTGTCTTTGAATATGATGCTAATGGAACTGGAAATCCACAGAGCAGACTGTCAGGTAAAGAAGCTGGGTGCAAAATGCAGAGAGCAAGAATAAATTGGAATCCACAAGCGTGCAGTAGATTCAGTGAAGACAGACCAAAACCTACGTCACTTCTTGTTTCCTCTGAACTCAGTGATGTGAACGTCCTTCTCAAGCTAGGAACCTTTGTCATGGAAATAAACATATATACCCAGTCCAGGAGTTGGGGAAGCTGAAGAAATGTGAGAGAATACATTTTTGTTGTTTTTAGCCACCAAGTGTGTGGTTATTTGTTTTAGCAGCCTCTGGAAACATACAAATGCCAATGGTCCTTAATAGCTCCCTATCAAATTATAACAGTATCTCATTGGTTTTAGTCTTGCCTTGTTCAGTATAGTTTTCAATGGTTTTAATGTGGATAAGAATTAAGTTTTTTAATGAAAATTGAGAGAGTTTCTCATTATTATAAATAATAGAAGAAATCTCAAACTCATCCACAAGCACCATCAATTTTTTTGTGTACTAGAAATGCTAGCAGATGTACTACTAAGCTTATAGGCAAATAACATCATTGGTGTTGTTTGTTCTAGAAGAATTTCATTCACAAATTAATGGTAATATTCTGTCCTTATGTCCAAGATTCACCTGAAAAATGCAATATGAAAAAAGACATGACCTAATGAAAGAAGTAGAGTTCTTTAATTTTTAATCGACTCAAACTAAGTATGAGTCATCATTGTAACTGAATTAAATAACAATGATGGTGATAAGCGGGTGGGCTTAGATTTCAGTGACAGGAATGCTTATATTTCCTACATAGGGCATCTCCTTTCCATTAATACGGTCTTTGAGAATTCAAATGAATAATCAGAAAGTCTCTTGGTGACCACCAAATCAGAAAAGGAAAAGGATAACCCTGAGAGACATTTCATCTATCCCATTCCTATACCATTCCTACATCCTATGTAGCTCCAATGTCTGGATAAACATTGGAAAATTTTTTACTTTCTTTTCAAAATTGCATACTGTCTATCCCTTGAATTAATAGAATTTTCACTCACTTAGGATACCATGTAATTGATTTTTTTTTCGTTTTTCTTAGCTACAATGATATTCTTGTCCTGCCTTCCTGAGATTTCATGGATAAAATGTTAAGGAAGAGAGTAGGAGGCTAATAGCATTATCTTCTTCTGACTCCAAGTTCTTGGTAATTTTATGGGTGAGATCATAATTTTACTTATTATATTTATCCTTTCTAATTTTATCCATCTTTAAGATCTGCGGTTTGGGAGGAAGAGGTGACCAATTCCCACTCTCGTATTTTGATTCCACACAGTTAGGAAAACGGACTCCCATTTAATAAAATCACATGTGCACTTATCTTTGGTTGCTATATTTTAAGGAGGACATTTTCAAATTGAAATACTCAGAAGAGAGCAATCAGAATTTTTAGGGACTAAAAAGCTAGGTTTTACAAGGATTGATTGATGGTTTTGGGGATATTTGGCCTCAAAAAGAGGAAATTTAAGAAGGCTATTATAGCTATATGTTATGTATAAAGGCTATCATGTGAAAAGGGATTTACTCTACGTAGCTATAGATTTCAGAACTAAGTGGCAGTGAATAGAATTTTCAAAGAATCAGACATCAGTTAAATAGAAGGCAGAACCTTTTTTTTTAACTATTACAGTAAGACAAAAACTCAAACATGTGGTAAAGTAGTGACTTTCCTGACACTAGCGAGAAAGATCAGATCATCATCTATGTATGTTTTATAGCCAATTAACGCATTTTATAAAATATATGGGCTGGCTACATCTAAGTCAGTGTTTTTAACCTGGAATATATGATCTCTGACAGACCTTCAGATTTTCTTTAAACTACCTATAGTTAAGCAAAATTTTGAGTGTATTTCATTGTACATTTTTCTAAAGAGAGGAGTCATAACATGAATCACATGCTCAAAAGAGTCTTGACTCTTGAAAAGGTTGGAAATCCTTGCTGTAAGTTTTCTTGCAACTCTAAAGTTCCAAGATTCTGCTCAAAGTAATACTGTGGTAGTTATTTTTACTTTAATCTTTAATGAGTTTAGAAAAATTCTAGCTGCTTCTACCCCTATTGTTGTCATTTATCATTTTTTTGGCCTCTGCCCAGTATTTATTTTACTGTTAATTGTTTTATTTGCCACAGAGAAGTATATGGTTTTCACTTATAATTACTTTAAGAATGTGGGTTGTTTATTTTTGAGGTTTCGAAGCATCTGTTGCATCAGAAATATATATTGAATGTGTCCACATAATCAGATGCTCAGTATCTCTGGAGCTTTGAAACTATTAAATAAAAATGATTAATAATTGTCACAATGGGCAAAGTCAGGAGAAATAGATTTCTAAACTGTTAAATATAGCTGAGAGACTATTAAATTGGCAATTGCAATGAGTTCAAATGAATTGAAAGATTTCTTTTTATGAATTTATATATGGAAGAAAATATGTCTCTGAGGGCAAAATTGTTCCCTACAGTACTCAATATCAAGAACTTTAGTGCACTTTGTCCTTTTTTATAATTATTGCTGAGATTCGAATGGCTCTGTTTTTTGTTAGCCACTGGGGAAATCAGATGAAAATGACCTTTAAATAAATAATTATAAACTAGGTTTCATCGTGATCTTCAATCACTTCTCTCTTTTTAAATATACTTTTAATATGTTTTTCTGATTATTCTGAAGAGTAGCGTTTGAATAAATTTAAGCTTTGAAGTACTTTAGAAAGATTTCTATCTAAATTCCACAAATCTATAAAAGAGCAAGGGACATAAACTGATGCAGCAGCTTAAGTACATCTGGAATAACCAAGAAAGAAACACATTAAAGTTAATTAGGACAAAAAAAAAGGCAGCTTTTATCTCATACTTATATGGATAAAATATGATTCTAAATTATAACTTTTCTTTAGCTAAATTGGCCAAACGTATATCCAGGGAGATACAGTGTTTCAGCCTGAGATTTCTAGATCACTCAGCTGGTGATCTTACTTCCATCAAGATAAGCAGGTATACTGGGACTTACAGCTAACTGTGGGTTGTTGCTTCTTTCCCCTTTCATCAAAAATGAGAACATCTGTAATCATCACAGCAGGATGGTGGCCTGTGCCTCTTGGATGGTGTCCAGCAAAGACCTCCGGTAGGCTAAGTTTGGATAGCCCCACATGAGGGGAATAGACAATTACTGAGAAATAGCTGAGAGGAAGAAAATTCTGAGTTTGTAAAACAAAAATAGCCCATGTTGTAAAATAAACTAGAATGTGCAATATGAAATGTGGTGCAGAAATGAGATACAATTAAGGATAAACGTAAGGATGTATTTTGTAGGAAACAAATGTAAGAACTTCAGAAAGAAATTACCATGATAACTTTTATTATTACATAAAAATGAACTAAGTAAGAATACATTCAAATCTAAGTTGTGGCTTAATATCTAGATACAGGGAAATGGATTTTTGAGAGGAGAGGGAGGGATGTGGGGGTGGTCTTAGTTCATATTTCACAACGAAGATAAAATGATAAACATTAAGTGAATGCATTTGTGTTAAAGAACAGAGAATATAGTTGTATGATTGGGAATGGAATGATAGGCAAACCCAGGCAAAGACAGATGAAGAAAGAGGAAGCAACTTATGGAAGATATTACAAAAGATATTTTTAAAAAATGGAAAAAGGAAGAGAGAGAAGGAAAATGAGAGTGGTAGAAGAAAACTGAACAGAAAGAATGAAAAAAAAAAGTTATTTTTATGCCTGATTTGTATCTATACTGACACACATCCTCATAGTACGTCTTCAGTCCCAATTTCCTTATTAGATTATCTGCAGTAGTGGTAACTATTTCTTTGGGGCGAAGATAGGCAAAAATGGTGTTTTCCAAGGATAGACCCAGCTGGGCTTCCACAGTGCTCTCAAATTATAATTGTAAGCTGTAATTCATATGACATAAAACATATATTTATGTTAAACTTCCACTAGGGAAAACCTGCACAAAGAAAACTATGTATTGTTCAACAAGAGCTGTGTTCCACCATTCCTGGAGATTTGACCATAATGAGTGTGGTGAAACTGTACTGAAGGATGACCCCTGAATTATTGCCCAGCTCCTTTAAGTGATTTTTCACCGAGTCTTCGCCATGTCTGCCTGGATTCACAACATTTTAGTGAAGACATAGTCCTTCATCGTTTGTCCTACACTCCAGGTTTGAAGCTTTCACTAAGCTTTGCTCATGATATACCATAGAGCTAATGACCTGAATCTTAGAAAAATATCTGACTGTGAGTCACAGTTCTGCCTCTCATAAGCTCTATGACCTTAGAAATTTATTTAATATCCCCATAAAATGGCAATAATGAGAGCTACCTTAAAGTATTGTTTTGAAGATTAAAGAGTTAAAGAACATACAATTAACACAATGGATGACACCTAAGTGTTCATTATGTATGATCTGTTGTTGTTTTTATTCTTACAGATACTCTGTATTCTTCACTTCACTTTAGTAGATTGCCCCCTAAGTTCTACGCCGTGGCCCCAGTCATCACATTTTCTCAAAGATGTTGATCACTTTTAACTTCTTGTCAAATTGGTGTCAGAAGACAGGGATCAATCTGCTGTGTTCAATGTCTGGAAGAAATAGTCAAGGTATAAGGATGCTTTGTAGATAATACTTTCATACTTCCAACAATAGTGGTTTCAGTTTACCCTTAAATTATTGCAGTAGGCAATAATATGAATTGAAATGGAACTTAACCCTTAAAAACGACCACTCATATAAATATCTTTTTCAATATTAAATAGAAATTTTTATGCAGATAATGGTAAATGCACATGTGGTTGTAAGAAATTATAAAAAGAGATTTCATGTACCCTTTACCCAGTTCCCCCCAATGGTAACATTTTATGAAACTGTTACAATATCACTTGATACAATGCAACCATCTTATTTAAGTCTCCTCAATTTTACTTTTACTCACATGTATATATGTTTGTGTATGTATTTGCTCACATGTGTATTTATTGAGTTTTATACAATTTTATCATATGTATAGATTTTTGTATCTACCACTACAGTCAAATTACTAAACAGTCAAATCACCACAAAAATTGTTCATATTGACTTTGGATAACTACAACCCACTATCCCTCTGACTCCACTCCCTTGCCAGAAACCCCTAATTTGCTCTCCAATTGGAAAATTTTCTCATTATTTCCTCTTCAGATGATAGTCAGATTTTTTACAGCAAAGGAGAGACTGGGGACATATATAGATAAAGAAAGACTCTTAGAAATCTGTCCAGAAGAAGGAAAGATTATGACACTCGTGCATTAGAGATTTTTGTCCATATTACCATAAATAATATCTGACTCTACTGTATACGTAAAATAATTACATGATCCCTGACACATGGTTAGCACTTGCTAAATTATTTTACTTCTATCATCATGTCATTATCATAAATTATAAATATTATATATAATTTATACTTGTACTTTCTTGAACACATTATTACCTTTCAGGCCACTGTGCCTTTGCTTTCTCTTGGTGTCTCTGTTTGTCATTAGTCAGTGCTATAATTTTTATCCTAATCCCTAGTTTTTAGAAGCCCTTTCTGAACTGTACCCTTTCTCACTATAGCGCGTAACGTGGGGCTGAGTCCAGATTCTCCCAGCTGTTGAGATTGTTGGCTGCTGATAATCTTCAGCTGTGTCCTTTTCAAGGCTTTGCCCTCTGGTACAGTATTTTGTTTTGCTGTAGGTCACACACACACACCCTTTCCAGGGCAGACCTTCTTTAGTTAGTAATCAGGGTAGGGATATAAAGTCCAGGTTCCCTTTACTGACTGCAGCTAATTCTCAAGGAGTTGAGAGCTCTTGAGCACCAGAGCTCCAGGGACCAGCTGAGGCCTTTCTTGAGACTGTATCACACCTCTTGCCTATCTTCTTTCATTCTCCCAGAGGCTACTCCCCAGTAAACTTATTGCACTAATATACCAATTTAAGAATTTATTTCCCAAGAATCTACCCTATAAAAGCCATTCTCTACTATCCTTGTTTTTCCTCTGTTTCCAAATATTCCTGTGAAAACATAAGATTTGGATTTTATATTTTTAATGTTTCCCCCTAAATATTAAGCTAATCATGTTTGCTTTGCTTCAAAATTTTTGCTCAGATCAATCAATTCAGCATATATATTTATTGAGAAATCACTATGTACCAAGCACTCTGACAAATTCTGAGGACACGATGAACAAGACCAATGCTATCCATGTTTTCATGGAGCTTATTGTCCATTAGGAGACACAGACATTTTAAAAAAATAAATGTACACATAACCTTGTTCTCCTTTTTGTGTTGTCTTTTCTGAATTGGCAAGTTTGAACTACAATTCTTGTCCTTTCTTCTCTGCCAAGAAGGAGGATTCATTCCCTTTAACCAAAGGCAGAAATCAGCATTTCCCAAGTAAAACAAGGCAGTGGACTCTTCTTATCAGAAATTGATGAAGAAATTGCATCATTAATTTGCAAACTTTGTCAGCTTTACATTTTTCATACTCGGTATCCTTGAATTCCTAACTACAAACCTGTGTCAGACTTCTCCAGAAATAAGAATGGTTCACCTGCTCTTTGTATATGGCCCTTCTGCATCTCTCTTATGTCTCCTATATCCTTTTAGCATTGAAAGGATTGATATTAAAAACGCCGTGAACTGTGCTAGTGATCTGAAAGGTAGAAAATCTCTCACAACTAAGCATGATGTCTCTATGGTGGTTACTGTGGATTATTTGAATCCAAGAATGGAACCACATGTGAATAAAGTGGAGACCAATAGGGCAATTACAAGAAGGACCCATCGATAAGGGGTGGCAGAGAACATCATCCTTGGTAATGTTACAAGACGGAAAACTCTGTATTTACCACTATTCTTATCAGGGAGAAGAGTGTATGTGGTTGTAAAGAAAACACTTGGAAAAGGAAAAGAAAAACTGCTTGAGATAGGGGATATGACTCCCAAGGGACATGCCCACATAACAGTGTGTGGTCACTAATGTGCCTTCTAAGGAGGGCAGTTATAGTCCATGGCACACATTTATTTTATTGAGCAGAGTCTGCAAAGGTGGGGCCAGGATTAATTTATTTCCTAGTAGTCTTCCTTGTCAACCCTTTGTGACACACCATTCAAGCTCTCTTATAACAAAATGATCAATAAATAATGAAGGGTAGTGGCTGGACAACATATCTTGGCCTGAATCTTCTTGGGACATTTACAAGCAGCTGGTAGCAGCTTCTTTTATGTCTGAAATATTTATACGGACCAGAGTAGGTTAACTTATGTCCCCTTTTACCCTGGTATCCTTCAGAAACAGGAGCTGTGATTGAGCATTAGTTCCCTTGAAATAACTTCCCTTGAGCATTACTTCCCTTGGAATAACTTCCAGTTCAATGAGAATGATAGAAAGAGGATGTGGAGAAACCAAGCAGCTTCATGCATGCTGCATGTAATAACCCCCTGACTTTCTAAAGGAAGGCTGAGGTGGATATTCCATTCATTATAAACCAATCTGTTGTCTAATAATACACCCATCTCAGGTGAAAAGGCAGCATAGCTTATATAAAAAAGATCTACCCCCAAATGTTAAATGCATTTTTAAAATTATGAAATAATTTAATTTCATAAAATGCTTGAAAGTGTTTATTATCCACTTAAAACTGAACACTCAGTGAAATAATTAGTCCTTAATTTGTTGTTAGCATTGAAAAATTTGAATATTATTGGTCTTATTTCTCCCTTTTTGTGCAACATCTATGTGGTGAAAAATTGACTTGTGCACATTCAATAATCGTTTCATTGTATATTACTTTATAGAGACTTATGTTAAAAGATTGCAATTGTAATACAAAGTTTTATAATTATGAAATATGAAATGTGATCAAAAACTATGGTGAATGTTTAAATAAAAAGATTATTACAGTAAAAGACACATTGCCGTTAATCCTCCTCCCTTCCAAAACACTTATCCCATCATCCTTGCCCCTTTCTGAAGCAGTTCTGGAAGTCTTCTTTCCTTGAATGTCTTTAGTTGTGCTGTTATGGCTGCCTCGATGTCCTGAACCAATTCAAAATGTTTTCCTTTCATGATCATTTTGACTTTGGGGAAGAGCCAAGAGTCCCACGGTGCCAGATCCAGGGAATAAGGTGGAATGAGGACACACCGTAATGTTTTTATTTGACAGAAATTGCTGTGTACCAGGAGTGATGTGTGACAGAGCTTTTCCATTGTGATCAAAACATGATGAATGCTGCTGCTGAGTGCCATCCAACGGAAAGGCAGGGATCTTCAATACAGGAAGTGCACATTGAACCTTAGTAATAGTGTGTGACAAATTTCAACTTGTTCAGTGCAGTAAGTCGGGTGTGAGCTACGGTTGAGAGAAGGTGTGTTTCAAAGTGTGCTGTAAATCATCCTCCATTATGACAATGCTCCGTGTCATACATCACTTCTGGTGTACGGCAATTTCTGTTAAACAAAAAATTTATGGGATGTTCTCATCCCCCTTATTCACCAGAACTGGCAACATGTGACGTCTGGCTCTTCCCCAAAGTCAAAATGATTCAGGATATTGAGGCAGCCATGACAGCAGAATTAAAGACACTCATGAAAGAGGACTTCCAGAACTGCTTCAGAAAGTGGCAAGAATGATGGGATAAGTGTCTTTGAAGTGAGTGGGAGTATTTTGAGGAGGATTAATGGCAATGTGTCTTTTACTACAATCATTTTTTAAATTTAAACATTCACCATTTGTTTGATCACAGCTCATATAACTTTTTTTAAAGTTAATGGTTATTATTTAAAATTTAGTCTACTAAACTGCATATTTTTCACTTGTGGAAAAGGGACTGTGTCACAACACAAAATGTAACCTTTTGTAACCATTAATAGTGGTTTACAATTAATGGTTTGAACAACAGTGATTTTCTACAGGCAGTCTCTTTGGATTTATGAAATACAGGACCTCTGAATAGCCTTTTGGAATACATCCTTTCTCTATTCTGCCACTCATTAAGATGGATCTGCCCCCCTATTCATTATTTGGTATTGTATTGTCAAAGTGGCTGAATTCAAGAGAAAAATACAAATTTCTATAATTAAAATAAACTTAGGTGGACAATAGTGTGCAAATTAATTTTCAGCTGTTCTATGTATAACAGACTAGATTTTGAAAAGCCACAGGAATATTTTCTAAATTTTCTTAGTAGCCTGGGTTGACTTGACAAAAAAATGTTATTAAGGCTGATAATGATATAATAGAGTGTTCAGGCTGGAAGCCAGCAGAGCCGGAGTAATCAGGCTTGATTTCAGTGCTGTCAGAGACCTTAGACTTGGGTCAGGTTGGAGGTCCTCATAAATCTCCTAGTTGTCTCACTATTCTTATATTTAACTCCCAATGCAAAGGGCAAGCAGCAGGGCCTCTTCTAGGACCCCTAGTCATGATCAATCAAACAATTTTTATTATTTAGTTTGGGCCTTCCTATATTTCATAAAGGCTGAAAAGCCTACTGTCTCTGTTCTTCAGGATGTTTAGCTTCAAATGGAAATTATATTTCCAAATTCAATAACTTAGAAACACTGAGCTATGGAACTGGAAGAACCTTAGGTATTATGAGAGGATGATTTTTAAGCAAACTGCTTTTCCTTTTCAAATATTATAACATATTTTCAAACTATAATCATATCAAAGAAAGTTTTAGATAGAGGCATCTAAAGAAAACTTTAGCGTCAGCATCATAAAGAAACTCATTCAATATATCTTGTGGCTTTTTATACTAATGCATTTTTCTTCCAGAGGCCTAAAAGTATATTCTATCAATGTGTTTCTTGTTACTAAATCCTTGAGTGATGCTATATGAGATAGTAAGAAAAAAATATATAAACAATTTCATAATGCTCCAGTAATGATGAAATTATATAGAAGAGCATCAATCTTAAAATCTATAAAATGATGATATATATATACGGTCTATATGTAAATATATATTTTAAATTAAGACTCTTATAGAATGAAGCATGTGTTGTATATCTTTAAGATAGAATGGCTCTCCCATAATGTTCACCTTAGCTTTTCCCTTTCATAGTCAAACCTTTTCTGCCTTTCACTCTCAGTGAAGCTCCCCTTAATAATTACGAGAAATAACATTATCAAGTTTCTATGCCACATCTTCTTGACATTGTATTTTCCAACCACTTTATAAATGCTCTATTGACGAACATAAATGTTTTCCTGTAGCTTTTAGCTATCTAATATTTTCTAAATTACTCTAATAGTGTAGTAGAAAGATTTCTGGAATAGGAATGAAAATATCCATGTCAAATTCTACCTCACCTACGGTTTGAGAGAACATGGGTACTTCACTTATACCTAGAGTGTTAGTATCTTCATTTGTAAAATGGAAATAGCATCTACCCTACAAAACTGTTATATTCAAATATAAACATATGCAAGTAATTTTTGCAATAAACATATACTAAAAGGATATACAAAAAAAATACATAATCCAAGTATTGTCTTATAATCAAATGTAGAAAAAGTAATTCTGGTATCAAGCCTTTGCTGTTTTGCCCAGTTAAAGCTGTCATTAATTCTGTGATACTGTCTACCATTAAAGGTGCCATAGAGTCAAGGAATTATATATGTAGCTGAGAAAAATCTTATTTAAAGTTACCGCTGACACAGACTTGTTTGCTTCCTAAAATCTCAGAATAATCTCACTCTCAGTTGTGTGGCCCTCTGTTAAAGAAAATACCTTGAAAGACTGTGACCACAGTAGAGGAAATCTTTAGGGCACTCTCTGGGAGCCCATGAAGAGAATTAAATTATTCTGTATAACGAAGTATAAATTTAGAGCTGCCAAAATTGCCCAGGAAAAAGATAGTAGGAACTTCAGTGTATGGAAGAATGCTTTACACAAAAGGTGAGATACAAAGGAGAGATTCAGGATCAAGGGGGTAAGAATATAAAGCCAGAGACGAGGAAGAGAAATGTGAGGTACCCCAGGAACCTCAAGGATGTCATGAACAGTGATTTTACACTGCGTGAACTATGGTTTTGGTTTAATCTTATATTCAAGGTGACTCCCGTAGGCTAGAGCACATAGGGCCCCTTGTCAGTAGATACTTGTGTCACATTGGACTCTGTCAGTCAGGAGATTTATCATTTTATTCCATTTCTATACCACCATACTCAAATGGCTACTAAGAAATATATGCTTCAAAAGCATAGTATCATATAAAGATAATGTTTAAATTGACAATGAAGTGGTCATCCATATGTAGGAAAACGCATAACCATTCACTTCTGTAAATCTGTAATGTCTGATGCCAAAACTGGCAAAGAAACCATTGGACAATTATAAGGGATATACCATTTTAATAAAAAAAAAAGTCTTACTTATTTGAATTAACATATAATCTATTATCTGATTTACAGAAAATTTAAAATAAAGTACATTGTCATTAACATAATATTAAAATGACCGATCTAAACATGTAAGAAATGATGAGATTTATTTGTTATCTATGTATCCTAGAGTGAAAAGTGAAAATTTTTAGATGTAGAAAAGGCTATGTTTTCATGAAATTGCTGTTTCTTAGATGACTCATTGTAATTTTTTCAACTATAATAGGAATATATTTTATGAAATTTTAATTAAGAAAATGTAGCATAATTGATATTTAATTTCAATATTTAAAAATGAGCTTTATAGTGAAAACATTGAAACATTTTTTCTCACAGATGTTATGTAAAATATATAACATGATTTTTTATTCATAGTATTAAAAATAACCTATTCAAATTGTCTAATGCATAATAACTGTCTTTTTTGTTTTAGACATTAGCTGCAACTATTAAATTGATTTTAATGCCACTGTTCTCCTTTGTGTTCCTATATTTAATTCTAAAAACAATGATCCTTGAGATTGGAAAACTGAAAATTTATTATATTTTTACCAAACATATTATTTATTTTAAATAAAATTTAAACATCTTTTCAGTTTTCATATCTCAAAATCTTTTCCAATTAGTGGCTTACAACATACTTATGAACAAAGTAAATATAGGCATTACCTTTCTCATTTTAGAGATGAAAAGTTGGAGCTTAGAGAGATTAAGTGATTTTTCAAATGTGTGCTTTTCAAATTTCACTGGATTTATGCCACAGAAACCTGAATTCCTGCCATTGTTTCTCATTAGGTTGCAATGACTAGTAATTCTTACTCTAATCACCTATGACCCATGTTTTCACACTCCTCTAATTCCATATGATTCCTACTAGCTCCTATTTCTCAATAACAGATTCTAAGAAATATGAAGAAAATGGTAATGATGTAGAACTTCTCTTTAAATACGGATTTGTGACATTTCATGCTATTTGTCTTTTGAATTGACAATGCTAGAAACAGAGGTTATTTTCTCCTAAATTCTAGGCTCGCAGTTGGTCTCTGTTGCCCCCGGTGAGTTCTGTATGCATATTAAACTAAGGCAGGTGTGAAGGTAAGCAATTTCCACAAATTTTATACTAAACGAGAACGCTTTAATAAAGTAGTGAACTCTAACATCTATTAGAATTATTTTAATCCTAAAAGCAGAATGCAGTGTTTGACAGAGATACCCTCATTTTGGCTGCTTACTTTATTTGGCATGTATAAAAATCTTAGTTTGGACACGTCCAGTTTATTCATTTTATTTACTGTATCAGCAATATTCAGAGTATCTTGTTAGCTTAAGTGGGATTTTATTCCATTTATATGCTGTTATTTCAGCAATGTGCTGTGGCAAAAACAAATTTATCATTATCATTGTTATTCTCAGTTGAAATATTTTAAAAAATGAGATTTAGAGATGTTGAGTGACTCAACCTATTGAAGAACATACAAGTATGTAACATATTTAAGGTATAAGCTCTGATCTTGCAAGTAAAAATATTTTTTTTCTACTATAATACACAAAGAGACACTTGATAACATTTCAAACAATTCAAAACATTTGCTCTTTGTCAAGAACTGTGTAAAGTTCCAAGCATACAAAAATAAATAAGACCCCATGCAGGCCTTCAAGATGCTTATAATGTAGTATGAAACAGACGATCAATGGAATACACTATATTAAATATATGAAAATTACTGTAGAAAGACAGAAGAAACAGACTCTGACAATAGTTATATAGCATTCAATTTTTCCAAAGGTAAATTTTCTCATATCCATTCTGGAATATATACACTGGATACAGGAACTCTGAGTAGGGAAATGGACCCGGGCAACTCACTTTTCAGTATGTAGACTTAAAATTCTCCAAATTCTATCCCGTTAAACTAACATCTTTTAGTTAAGAGATTTTGGTTTCAATTTCTCTCCAAATAAATGTTCTATGTCTGTATATAGGAAAATGTGTAATTACATGGCTCTCCTAGCTTTAGGTGTTGACTTGGATTGTTCGCTGTTTTTGATAAAATATTTCAATTAATATCCCTCTTTCAACCTGTCTGGTCATCCTTATATCCCCCAGTCTCTGGTACTTTCAATCTCTGAGTCTTCATTAGTTTGCTCATTATTCACATCTTCCTTGGAAATCATTGGATTTAAGCTTTGAGCTCTCTGGTAAGTCAGCTATAATTACTGTCTGTTGCTTTTATAGAAAGATTCAGTATACTTTTATCATAACTTTTCTCTTTTCCATATGAATGTTAACTGTGTAGTGACCTAGTTGCAGTATTTTCGTATTTTTGTTTCTCATTGATTTTCAAGGATTCTAACATGATTTTGTAATATGTGGAGATACATATATAGATATCATATAGATATCTATCATATAGATATCTATATGATATCTATATGATATCTATATATATATGACATCTATAAATATGTAGATATATAAGCTCTCTCTGTCTCTCTATACATATATATACATATATATATTTCAGCCATTTTATTTCTCTACTTAATTTGCTTAGTTTTTTTTTATTTTCATACATATTTACTTATTTTCTTTTTTTGGATGATTTTTATCCAAAATTATGATTTGTATAATTCTTATGCTTAGAATTTTTTTCCTCTAAGATGTAATCATTTAAAAATATCATTATAGCTAATTTTTTCATTTCATCTAAAATTTATTTCAGTATATTGAAAAAATAATCTAATTTTTTCCCAAATAGTTTATCAATAATCTAGGCATGGCTTTTACATTTTTTGAATAACTTGTGATGCAAAATGTATTATTTATTAAAGTCTTAATTATATAAGGACTATTCCTTTTCTATTTTGATGCATTGATATCTCCATTTATTTATTCTCTCACCAATATCACTCTACTTTAAAATGTATAGCTTTTAATTGTATTAATATAGTAAAATTTATGTTATTCATTTATAGTCTTTTATCTATTAATATCACATGATTATTTTTCTCCAATAGATTTAGAACAATTTTTTAAACATTTATCCTGCTAGTGTTTCGATTGTAACTGTGTATTATGCCAATACATTATTGTGCAAAGAATTAAATGTATACATACTATAAAATTACCTGTAGTTCTGCAGCATTTGTTTCTACGTCTTGAGTGGTTGGTAGTTGAAATATAAGGAGATAATAATAAAAACAATAACAAACCCTCTGTCAGTGCCTCGGAGAAGCCACTTATAGTATATATTCCTGACTGATGTCATTAAAACATGATTCAATGTAGTTTTCTATGTGGTCTGAATATGTAGTTTTCCAGAGCTTAGAATTGGTTGATTCATAAAATTAAGACAATGGAATCAGATGTATGTGGTAGACAATAGGAAATATAGACCAACATCAAGACTGGTGATATAGATTTATGATTAATAAGGGTATTTCATCAAACTTAAAACAACCCAAACTGAACTCATATTATTTACAAAGATAGCCTTTCCTCACCTTTTGATATTCTGTAATTTATTATAGGCTTAAATATCTGATGTCATCTATAACTCTTTATCTAAATTATCCTTTATACCCAATTTTTCAATCTCTTTATTTATACTTTATTAACTTAAATTGTCACATTTTATTTTCTGAGCTTGTGATTATAAAAGCTATTTATCAGTCTTCCCATTTCTAATCTAGTATGTAAAGACCTTTGGTGTTGTCACTCCATTTCAACAACAAACAAAAAACCTGAATAACCTGAAAATAAACACCTCTTTTTAGGTCCATGAGAAAATCAAGGTTGCAGGGCAAACTACTGCCCACAAAATTGTAAAGACAGACAGGCAGATAAAGGAATCATAGCTTACACAAACAAAAAACCATGAGCAGAAACTTTCACAGGAATCAGTACCAAGGTAGGCAAACATATGAAGTATGATCAAAAGATACAGTGAATGTATAAATTAAGAAAAAAATTTATTACAGTAAAAGATACATTGCCATTAATCCCCCTGAAAATACTCCCCTCGTTTGAACACACTTATTCCACTGTTCTTGCCACTTTCTGAAGGAGTTCTGGAAGTTCTCTTTCTTGAGTGTCTTTCCTTCATCCTCCATCAAGACAATGCTCTGTGTCACACATCGCTTCTGGTATATGGCAATTTCTGTCAAATAAAAATATTATGGTGTGTCCTCATCCACCTTATTCACTGAATCTGGAAATGTGCGACTTCTGGCTCTTCCCCAAAGTCAAAATGGCCATGAAAGGAAAAACCTTTTGAATCGATTCAGGACATTGAGGCAGCCACGACAGCACAACTAAAGACACTCACTAAAGAGGACTTCCAGAACTTCTTCACAAAGTGGCAAGAACGATGGGATAAGTGTCTTCGAAGTGAGTGGGAGTATTTTGGGAGGGGTTAATGACAATGTGTCTTTTATTGTAATACATTTTTTAAATTTAAATATCCCCTGCATTTTTTGATCACGCCTCATAAACTGTAGTGATGAATTGCTTGAAGCTCAAGGTGGGGAAGTCTTACAGTTGAAAACTATAGGGTGGCTTAGTGTTAGGGAGTGTGCCCACACTTTTATGAGTTTTACCTCTGAAGCCTTATCATGTTCTCACAGTGAAGATGAGAGAGAAATCCCCTTGGGCTCCTTAGAAGGGGGAGGGGAAAAGCAACTCAAGAAATATGCCAGAAGGGGGGAAAATACCTTATCTATAGAGGATCAGAGAAAATAATTACATCTGAGGTCTCAGAAAGCCAGCAAGCAAGAAAAGAGTAGACTAAAATATTTAAAGTTTTGAGAGGAGAAAAAATCCACCAACTAAGAGTTTGGTATCCTACTACATTATCCTTTAAAGGTGAAGGAGAAATACTTTCTCAAACAAAAATTAAGGGATATTGTTGCTAGTAGAGTTGCCTTGCAAAAAAATATTAATATCTTCAGAGAGAAGGGAAATGATAATAGATCTGAAATTTGGATCTACATAAGAACATTAGAGAAGGAATAAGAAGCTGTAAAATAAAAACTTTTGATTTTCTCGTAATTGTTCTAAAAGGTAGCAGTTTGTTCAAAATAATAATAGCAACAATGTATTCAATGATTATAGTATAAGTGATTGACAACAATAACACAAGGGATGGAAAGGAGGAATTAATAATACTTTATTATTATAAGGTAATTGCACTGCCTGGGAAGCAGTATTGTGTTATTTGAAAGTGGATTAGATCAGTTGTAAATGTATATTACTAAAAGTAATAAAGGAAGTATAATCAATATGCTAAGAAAGGACAGAAAAAATGGAATTATATAAAATGCTGAGTTAAAACCCCGCAAGACAATAAAAGAGTGGAAGACAATGTAAGAACAGAGAACAAAGTAAACAAATAGAAAACAGCAACAAATCTGGTAAATATTAATCCGACTAGATTAATAATCACATTAAACATCAATGGTCTAAATATACCAGTTAAAAGACAGAGAGCAACAGTGTATCAAAAGCAAGGTCAACTGCATGTAATCTACAAGAAACCCACTTTAAATATAAAGACATATATAGATAAAAAGTAAAAGTATGTAGAAAAATATGCCACGCTAACTCTAATCAAAAAGAAGCTGGGGCAGCTATATTAATTTCGGACAGAACCGACTTCATAGCACCAAAATACTTTAGGTGAAAGCTATTTATCCCTTTTTTCCTTATTCCTTCTTTTCATTTTACCCTTAAAACTTTCTGCTCCAGTAACTTTTCTAAATCACAGCTCTAATCAAGTTATTCCCAGTTTAAAACTTCAAATGATTCTTCACTACCTAGAGAAGTTAAAATAGTGCTCCTGATTTTTCAGGCCAATGCTCAATTCATTCCATTTTCTACATCTATTTACCACTATTTACTTTATGTCAAATAGACCCTGTGCTTTTCCTGTCTCCAGAGCTTTTGTTCCATAGTTTCTTACTAAAGGAGCTACTTCTGTTTCAGACAGCTAAAATTCCAAGCTTTCCTTTGAACACCATTTGAAATGCCATGTTTTAAATGCCATGTCATTTTCCTGAATCTTTTCATTACTTGATAACTCCCTTCTCTGAACTTTGTTATATTTTCTTGTATATATATTTTATTTGTAACATATAATATTCTACCTTGTATTACAGCCATTTGTGAACTTGTCTTATTTTTGCCTGGGTTACAAAATCTTTGAGGACATGGTTCAATCATTTTTACATGTTCTGCACCATATAACAGAATCGCAAACATAAATGGTGATAAAATATGTTGATTGGGTATAAATTTTTGAAAATTCCTATCAGTGACAGCAAAAATGCTGTCTTTTTTCATGAAAACTTCCTGATCATTCAAGTCTTTTTTTTTTCTCTGCAGTCTGAAATTCTGTAGTATCCAATCTTTGTGTCAGTTGTTTCAGCAGGTAATTACTTATTTAATGGTACCATGTGTCATCCCTAGTAGTTTAAAAGTTACTTGAGGGCAGAGGGCAGGTTTTATTATCTCTTTTGTATTCTTTGTAGTGCCTGAATACATAAGTGGTTTCATGAATACTTGTTGAATTAGATTGAACATAGTAATGTTTTGTTCTTCTTCCTAAATGTCACATATTTGGTATGCAAATGAAGCATCAATAAATTAGTGAATAATTGTGAAAATATCATGAAAGTTGCATATAAAATTCAACTTTTTGAGAGGAATATTTCTCTGCACTCATCTAGATAGTCAGCTAACCCAACTCCAGCTTCATTTACTCTAAAATTATTTATTACAGAGCTGTAGTTTGGTGTACAACTATTATTCAGAATAACCACCATTTGTTCATCATTTAAGTCTTTATTTCAAAAGGATTTTCTGCCATTGCTCATTTCTTTGTACTTTATAAAATATAGGCATTGCACCTACTCTCTTGCCTTTGCTTTCTTTATTGGAAGGATTCTGGTCCTCAAAACAATAAGTTTATTTGTCAATCTAGAGAGAAGTTACACATAAACATGTCTTCCTTAAAGTTTCTTGTAATGCACAATCTGAGAAATACATTGTCATGAAGTAATGTAAAGGTTGATTACAAAGAAGTATATGATCCCCTCTTTAAGCATTCATCTAATATTTCTAGGTCCTCATAGGTTTATATGATATGTGACTTCACAGAGTTGATCAGGGCAATACTATTCCTCCCTCTTGAAGTTATTGAAATCATTATAATTAATAGAACTCTGTATTATTTGTTATAGAAAATTAGTAATTTTTCAAAAAACTCCTTTATAGAATTTAATTATATTGTTTTAATAAAACCAATGGACTATATAAGCTACTTATTGTGCTTTACTATCATTAACAGTTACTAAATCATCACATATAATAATCAGAATTTTTAAATTACTAACTACTTCTTAATTTGATATGTTCTTGGTGTTAACATCTGGTCTGTATCACTCAAGCACATAGAAACACATGGAAAAATTCTTCAAAAATGTTTTTCCAAAGATTTTAAGAGGAAGGAAGCTACAGGGAAATTTGCCAAAAGTAGTTAAAAATACCACTGTGGAATCCTCAAGTTTAAAAAAGAAGAATGGAAAGAATGTAAAATTAATTGTATTGTTTTTCTAGTGATGACCAAGTATAAACACTTCATTAAAAAATGGGCCTCAATGTCATTATCATTTCAATGTGCTTTCATACATATGCAATATTCTTGCTATATTACTAATGGTGTTCTTTCAGGCCTGCATTCACACCCAGTGCCTTTAATCTGCTATTACAATTATTTTTTTTAATAACTATTTCTATTTAAATGCAACATCCTATGTGACTAGGCATTACCGGCTTTTTCTTTTTATGGTCTTTTGCAGAATACAATTCAACCTAGCATTTCCTCCATTTATTGATTTTATGATGAAAATAAAATACCTTAAATATTTTGTAAATAATATTATTTTTGTATTTATTGCAAAATGTCAGACTGGAAAATTAACATAGAAGTAAACTTTTTATAATTATTGGAACTTTTTAAAGATTATTACTAACTGTCTCTGTTCTAAGCAAAACCTCTATTTCATCATAATGTCTAAAATGTATCTTTTCCGTGAACATATACTTTCATATTGCTTCAAAATACTATTCTCTTTATAGCTGTGAGCATCTACAAGCTTATGCTATAGTTTGAGATATGAGGCTGAGATTTTTCACTGTGTGAGTTCCTATTTGCTGGTAACTTCAGAAGAGCTGCTTAGGTAAACCAAAACACTACTAAAAGCTTCAATAAGAATTAAAGGTATGCTCTAATCTGAAGTTTAGAAATTTAAAATATTTTACAGTGCCTCTTCCCCTTCAGTTAGGCATTGTACTATTTCAGTTCGTTTCTCATTTTTTATTATCTACATATTGAAAGTCTCCATTCTTTCCTAAATTTGTATTCCCTGTCAAATTTCATTGATAGCCTACCTCAGCTTCCTTTCTTCCAAAGAATGGAGAAATAGCTAAAGAAAATCCATGAAGAAGAAAGTGGGAAGGAAAGAAGATGGCAAAAGCAGAGAGAGATTCATGAAATGCTTGAAGGAAAAGAGACCCTCAGGGGCAGTTGGGTGGCTCAGTTGGTTAGAGTGCAAGGTCTGAATAATGGGGTTGCCGGTTGGATTCCCACATGGGATGGTGGGCTGCGCCCCCTACAACTAGGGATTGAAGATGGCGACTGGACTTGGAGCTGAGCTGCGCCCTCCACAACTAGATTGAAGGACAAGGACTTGAAGCTGATGGGCCCTGGAGAAACACGCTGTTGCCCAATATTCCCCAATAAAATTTAAAAAAAAGAAAAGGAGATCCTCAGAACTTTCAATTCTGGATAAGATGGAGTAAACTCGTCCCATTGTATTTCTCTCACTGTATACAGCTATAAAATCTGGATAGTATGCATAGTGCAGCCATTGAGCTTTCTAAAATGTTAATGTTAGCAGTCAGGCTAGTGAAGAAGACTGGAATTTGAAATGTTCCCAAATTGGTGGCGAATTTACCATTTGTGATTCACCAATATTCCCCAGGCAAAAGTCAATGAATGGAATTGGCACCAGAAAAAGGGAGCTCCAGAAGCCCTTGTAGTTCTGGCTAGAGGAAAGGAAAGGCAACTCCTGAAGTTCAGAAAGAGATTGAAAATCCCTCATCTTTTTTTTTTTTTTTTTTTTTACCTCTGTTCTTCCTCTCTCCAATCCCCAAGTAATTCTATGGTGATTGTGGCAGCAGGAGCCAAAACTCTGATGGAGGGGAACCTTCATCAATATTCAGTGGTTTTGTGGTTCCAAGAGTATGGGGACAAAAACTCTTTATCATTTTCACTGTCTTCCTTCCTACAGCTTGGCCTCTCTCATACAGATAAAATTTCAGAAGTGCATAGCAAAGTCAGAAAATCAAAGCCCAACTCTCTGGACAGACAACTGAGAAGACGAGATATTACTGAGAGGGAGGAGTTTAGGAATGTGACCCCATAATGTTGTTTGTGATATCCTGGGCTCATCCTTAAATGGCTCATGTAATGGATCTGTTGATCCTATTCGGCACAGCAAAAACTTTGAAAACCAAACTTATAGATAGACCAAAGCCCAGGTTCTAGATTGATGGCACACAGTGGACAAATCAGAACAACAATACAACTGCTTTAAAAACTGAACTGTCATTGGAGCTACAGCCCACAGAAGGTGGGGTGGAAGTTGTGGCTTGAAATTAATGAGGTTGACTGCCTTCTAAAAAGCATCAACATTATTCTTAGGATTTAAACAAGACTCAGTGTTTCATAATATATTCAAAATATCTAGGATACATAAATAAAGAAATATCAATGCACATGGAAAAGATGCAACTGCCAAATGACACAGATGTTGAAAACAATATGACAGTGTTAAAATAGCTATTATAAAAATAATGTAGGAAGCAATCACAAACTCTTGTAAAGCTAATGAATGGAAAGAATATCTCAGGAAAAAATTCAATATATAAAGAAGAACCAAATGAAAAGTTTACAATGAAAAGTGCAATTATAAATACGAAAGAAAGGAAGAAAAAAGAAAACAAATTAAAAAAAAAAACCAAGACAAAAACTAACAAAAAACTCACTCGAAATGAAAAAAACAGCAGAATGGAAATGGCAGACGAAAGACATAGTAAATGCAAATAAATCAGTAATTACATCAATTTTGAAGTCTAACTCCTCCAATTTGAAGACAAAGATTGTCGTACTGGACAAAATCCTAACTCCATGCTGCTTAAAAGAGACAAACCTTAAATATAGGAAAGATAAAATGTTTAAGTGAAATAATAAAAATATGAGATGAAAACACTGAACAGGAAAGACACTTGTGCAGCTCTACAAATTTCAGACAAAATTTTCTGAAAATCAAGAATCATTAAAGAGAGATATCCCTTAATGATAAAATGGTTAATCCACTAGGAATATATAACTACCCTTAATGATATATTCTAAAAATATATAAAGAAAGAAAATGATGAACGTAAAATGATAAATAACCTTAGCAGTCAGAATGGGGGATTTTAACAGATGTCGCTGTACTTCCTAGGCAAAAAATCAGTAAGCATACAAAAAAATCAGAACAATTATCAAACTTTGTGTAATTTGCATGCATAAAATACTGTACAGAGCACTTATACAAAAACATTCTAATGAAATGTATTTCTAAAAGTATAGCTTTATAGATTTTCTAAAATTAAACATATGTTCAGCTGTAAAGCAGGTTCCAACAAACTTCATAGGACTGAAATCATACTATGTTATGTATGCTCATTGAAATTAAACTAACATTGAGTATGTTATGTATGCTCATTGAAATAAATATAAACCAATAAAAGCCAAATGATAAGAAAACCTCCAACAATTTAAAAGTTAAGAACTACTCCTCTTCATAACCTAAGATTTATAGAAGAGGATAAAATATGAAATAGAAGATAGTATGAGTCAAATGATACTGGAAATATATCTTAATAAAACTTGTAGAATGCAGCAATAGCGTTGTGTAGAAGAAAATTAATAGCTTTAAAATGCATACACTAGAGTAGAATAGAGTTAAAAATTGTTTATATAGTAAACTATGTAGCAGAGAAAGTAGGACAGAAATGAGTTAGATATGAGCAAAAATTAATAAAATAGAAAACAGTATAGAATAAGAAAATCAACAAAGCTAAAAGTTGTTTCTTAGAAATTTCTAATAAAATTTATAACTCCTTGGCATAACTGATCAAGGAACAGCAAAAGAAGGCACAGACTTCCAATGTCAGAAGTAATAAAAGGGAGAATACTGCATGTTATACAGATGTTATCAAAACAAAAAGATATAAATAAATTTATGCCATTTATTTTGACGGTTTGATACAATGGAACAAGAAAAATTAAAAAAATATTAATTGCACAATATGTGTAATACACTTCTACATATAGAAACTGTAGGATCAGATGATCTGCTTTGAGAATTCTACCAACTAATTAAAGAAAAAATTTAATTTTAAAGAAATTATTTGGAAAACAGAGAAAGAAGGAATATTTACCAACTCTTTATGCTTTGCAAGTCTTTGATTCCCAATCACAGATTTTAAAAAATCCTAAATAAAATATTACCAACACCAATCAATAATATATAAAAGGAAAAAATCAATATCAGTTTGGTATTTGTTGAAAGAACACATAGTTAAACATGTAAATATCTGACAACAGAATTTACTATATTAATATTTGCTTCTACTTCCCATTGTTGAGACATGCTCATTCATCCCATTTTTTAAAATAGTAGCCTTCTGATGGATGAGAAACTTCCCTTATACATTGTGTGCATTTTAGGAGAGGATGATTGTATCTGTTTTAAAATTCCCTAAGACTTTTTCCTGTTTCCTTTCTAATGAAAGATGACTTAACAAAAATTAACAAATTAACAAAAATAAAAAATAAAATAGTACCATTAAATTTACATGCCCATATTTATTTATGATTTTCACAATCAAAATTCTGTATAACATTTTTTTATTCAATTGCAGTATAACTTTCATTATGCTATTTTATTAAACCTACTTTTCTCGAATTAATCAAAGAACTTCTTAATGGTAAAACTTCAGGATTAATTCTCATTATTTATCTTGTTAAAAATCTCAGAAATCCATGACTGTTCTGATCAATTCTTTTTGGAAAGCAGTTTCAGTTGCAACAAATGTAGAAAAAAACTGTCAATGGTTCTTCCCATTCTTATCTTTTGAACAATATAAAACCAACAGTCCACTCAAAGTTTAGTTTGAAAACCAAGGTAGCACTGTATTTTTTTTGGAAGGTAATTGCATTAGTGTTTATAAGGAATATTGATCCATAGATTACTTTACTTCTAGTGTCTTTATCTGGCTTTAGTATCAGTGTCATGATGGCCTCGTATAATTAATTAGAAAATGTTCCCTACTCTTCAATTTTTTTGAAAAGTTTGAGAAGGATGAGTATTAATTCTTCCTTAAATGTTTGGTAGAATTTGCCAGTGAAGCCATCAGATCCAGGGCTTTTCTTTATTGGGAGATTTCTGATTACTAATTAAACATCCTTATTAGTTATAAGTCTATTAAAATTTTCCCTTTCTTTGCAATTTAGTAATGGTAGATTTTGTGTTTCTATGAATTTGTCCATTTCATCCAAGTTGTCCAATTTTTGTGAACACTTGTTCATAGTATTCTCCTATAATCCTTTGTATTTCTGTATATCAGTATTAATGTCTCCACCTTCATTTGTGATTTTAATTATTGGAGTCTTCTTTCTTTTTTTATTCTATCTAGCTAAAGGTTCATCAATTTTGTTGATCTTTTTAAAAAGTCAATTGTTAGTTTCATTGATTTTCTCTAGGTTTTAATTCTCCATTTCATTTACTTCTGATCTAATCTTTATTATTTCCTTCCTTTTGCCAGCTTTGAATTTCATTTTTTCTCCTTTTCATAATTCTTTAAGTTATATAGGTAGGTTGTTGAGTTGAAATATTTCTTGTTTTTTAATGTAAGTGTTTATAGCTGTAAATTTCCCCCTTAGCATTACTTTCACCATGTCCCATAAGTTTTAGTATGTTTGTTTTCTTTTTTGTTCATCTCTAAGTACTTTTTACTCATCCTTGTGATTTTTTCTTTGATCCATTAGTTATTTGAGAGTGTTTTGTTTAATTTCCCCAAATTGGTGAATTTTGCAGTTTTCCTTCTGTTATTAATTATTAACTCCATCCTATTATGTTTGGAGATGATAGTTTGTATGATATGTATCTTTTTATATGTATTGAGACTTAATTTTTGGCCTAACATATGGTTTGTACTGGGAAATGCCCCATGTGCACATGATAAGAATATGTATGGTATTGTTGTTAGAGTGTTCTATATATGTCTGTTAGATTTACTAGATTTATTGTGTTAAATCTTCTATTTCCTTACATATCTTTTATTTGGTTGTTCTATCCATTATTGAGAGTGTGTTATGAAGTCTCCAACTGTTATTGTGGAACTCTATATTTTTCCAGTCAGTTCCTTCAGCTTTTGCTTCATACTTTTTGGTGTGTATTAGGTACATAAATGTTTATAATTGTTATATATTCTTACTGTACTGAACTTTTTATTAATAGATAATGTCCTTCTTTGACTCTTGTAAACTTTTTTTTGCTTTAAAGTCTATTTTGTCTGATATAAGTATAGCCATCCCAGGTCTCTTTTGGTAACTATTTGAATGGAATATCTTTTCCCATTCTTTAACTTTCAACTTGTTTGTGTCTTCCATCCAAAGTCGTCTCTTATAGAAAGCATATAGTTGGATCACGTGGGTGTTTTTTTTTGTCCATTCTGCCAATCTCATCTTTTGATTGGAGAGTTTAATCCATTTACATTTAAAGTAATTACTGATAAGAAGGGACTTAACTTCTCTCATTGTGCTATTTTTTTCTATATGCCTTGTAGTTTTTTGTTGTTGTTTTGTTTTTTGCTCTCTCGTTTTCTGCATTACTCTCTTAATTTGTGTTTAGTTGATTTTTCTTGTAGTGAAACGTTTAAATTCCTTTCTCATTTATTTTTGTGAATATTCTATAACTGTTTTCTTTGTAGTAACCACGGGAATTACATTTAACCGTGTGAAAGTTATAACAGTCTAACTTAAATTTATACAAGCTTAACTTCAATAGCTTATAAAAACTAGGCTTCTTTATAGCTCTGTCCCAACCCCTTTCAGTTGTTAATATAACAAAATTACATCTTTATATATTGTGTGCTCCAAAATGTAAACTAATAATTCTTTTAAATGCACCAGTCTGTTAAATTATGAAGAAAAGATTTGGAGTTATAAACCAAAGTTACAGTAATATTAGCTTTTACACTAATAATTATTTTTTCCTTTAAATGGACTGGTCTCTCAAATCAGGTAAAAAAAACAAAAATGCAGTTATTGTTTCAATAATACTAGCAATGCAATCATTATTTCAATAACACTAGCTGTTATAATTGCCCATCTATTTACTTTTATTAAGATCTTTACATGTAAACTTAATATATTTTCCGAGCCCTGGACATGTATGGTCACTTCCTAATTTTTCCCATAGTTAGTTGTTTTTGAATGTGCTAGTTTTTAATATATGGCCCCTCAAACAAGAAAAGGAAATAAATGAAGGGGGGAAGGTACCAGCCCTTTAAAGTCCCTGGAAGTCTTTTCAGCTGAATGGGAGGGGCTTGTAATATTGGGGGGAAGTACAATAACAATGGCTGTCTGCTTTGTTGTCTGAACATCTGTGATCAGAAGCAGCAATCAGGGATCAGAGAACAGGTCCCCAGTATTTGGATGACAGGGTCCTTTTCTCCCACCCTGGCTTCCAAGAGTTGAGGGCAAGCTGCTCTAGGAAAAAATATGCACAACTGCCTGCTGCATAGCTGAGGGTGGGGAATTGGTAGCTGTGACTATGCTAAGAGCTGAAATTGATTGAAATTAACTGCAATTTATTGTCCAAGTCTTCCCTGGGAATGTGCAAGCCTTCAACAGACTACATATTTCTAAAATAGTTAAGTCAGACAGATTCTGCCAGTGTAGTCGTTGACTAGGTGGGAGATTGATTCCTGGTGCTTCCTACTTCTCCATCTTCCCAGAATTCTCTCCAAGTGCCTTACAGTTTGAAACAAGCTATTAGGGTGACACCACCCTTTGTCAGATCTTTGCTAGAAAGTTCTGCCTCTTTGAGCAAGAAGGATCATAATAGAAAACTCAGTCCATAATGTTGGTCCTTGCTTAGCCTGTTTTTTAATTATTTTCTCATACCAGTTTGAGTGTGGCACTTTTCCAACCCTGCAAATTAAACCAATTTGGATTTCAGGATAGAGATAGATAGCTCCTCTCTTAGTCATGCTTTATTTTATACCTCTTTCAGGCCACCCATATTTAACCTGAGCACCCGTTTCTCTTCTCAAAGCTCTAGGAAAGAGACATCACACGTGACAATACCCTGCAATTTCCTCCCACTTCTAATTATGTGTCATCATTTGGCATGTAGTTTGAATCACAGAATATAACAGGAGAAAATTTCACCATATGTTTTGCTCCATTTAAAAAGAGTAACAAATTTCCCAGCTTTAGATGTTTGGGTCGTCACTTGGCCTCACTTGTCCTCCTTTACTCATCTATATTCTATAATTTATAGACTGTTGCTTGTACCACCCAATTTTCAGTAATCAAAGTATTTATCAAGTAAGAAATGTTTGGCTAAAAGTGCCAACAAATGCCACTATAGTGGCTGAAATAATAAAGATATCTAATTATCTCATACATAACCATAGAACTTTAGACCTTTTTCAGAACCTCCAGAAAAATTTCCCTAACTTCTCATTGGCAGCATTTTGTCACAAACCAATCTATAAAATAATCACTAGCGAAGGAGTATGAGATTAGAACACTTTATTTAGATCAATCATGATTTATCCTCTGAGCCTGAAGATATTTCCTCTCTTTTCTGGGCATATTGCTGACTGAACACAATTTTGATTCCATAAAATCATGTTGAAGGAGGGAATGGCTGTTAGGTAAT
The DNA here is from genome assembly GCF_964194185.1 of Rhinolophus hipposideros. Taxonomy (NCBI): domain Eukaryota; kingdom Metazoa; phylum Chordata; class Mammalia; order Chiroptera; family Rhinolophidae; genus Rhinolophus; species Rhinolophus hipposideros. The sequence goes on from NC_138046.1 coordinate 101,047,698, forward strand.
CAACCAACTCTGTGTCTCAAGCATATATTTTATTTGATTTCATTATATCACATTATCCTGAGTTTTCTCCCATTTCTGTAACTGCTTATACTTAGTCATTTTATGAGGCTTGCTTCTGTTTCACTTTTAAATACTGGCATTATTTAGAGCTCTGGCCATTGTTCTCTTTTCATTCTTCTACTCTACAAACTATTCTACAATATATTCATCTAGTCTCATGGCTTCAATTGCCCTGTAAGTGCTACAACTGCAGTATATACATACATACATACATATATATATATATATATATATATATATATATATATATATATATATATATATATTTCCATTGACTATATTTTACTATTCAGGATTACCTACCCAGCTGGCTACTGAAAACCTCTAACTGAATAACAGGCACCTCAAACTCATAATCAGAACTGACAATTATTTTCTTAACAACCTGTTTCTTCTACGTCATTCTAATATCAATTCATTAAACTGCCAAATCAAGAATCATAGGTGTCACCTTACCCTCCTGCATTTCAGTCTCTACATCCAGATAATCACCAAGTCAGGATAAATCTAGTTTTGAAAACATGGGAGAAGATAAACTCAACCAAGGAGAATATATTGAGTAAAAAACTGATCTAGTGATAAGTCTAAGAAATGTTAATAGATAAAGAATAGCCATGGAGAAGAACTACAAAAGAATGCGTGGTAACTATAGTTAATAATAACATGTTGTATACTTGAAATTAGCTAAGAGAGTAGACTTAAGTTTTCTTATCACCACAAATACACACACACTAATAGTAACTGCGTGAGATGATGGATATATTTTTCAGTTTGAATGTGTTAACCATTACATAAGGTATTTTTTATATCAAAACACCACATTGTACACTTTGAGTATATACACTTTTTTATTTGTCAATCATATCTAATAAAGCTGAAAAAATAAAGAATTTACAGAAGTGACAGAAAAATAGATACAAAGACACAAATGTGACTTTGTTAGAAGCAAGTTGAAGGAAGACTTTCAAGTATGCAGAAATAGTTAAAATTCAAAGTGAAGCTAAGCAAAACAAAACAAAACAAAAAAAACACAACAGTTAACATCAGCATGGAATAGTGCTCATTGTGTTTGGCAGAAAAATGTTGGAATAGAAACCTGATTTTTGGTCTGCTGAAGAGTGATTGTAGAAAGAGAATTTGGGGATATAGTGAAATGAATACATGTTCTTGATCTGTTCTTGATCTGCATTTGTTGGGTGGAAAGTTTTAACAACTAAAATGTGTTTCGTAGTAATGTTTGTAGGAAATTTTAGATGCATTTGTGGAGAGTTTTCTACCAAAGGGTAGGTCTTACAGTTTATTGTTTTTAGTAACTTCGAAAGCCTGGGGCCAACAGGATAGCTTCCCAGCCATTGCAGACTCAGAGTTGTGATGTATGGGACATCTGGGCAGTGTAAGTTTCTATATGCAATCCTTGAAGAAACAAACCACCTCATCATGAAAATATAGTCTCAAAAGTTATTAATCCTAATGAACTAAATCGATCCTAGTCTGGACACTTAAGTGATGACTGTATTAATAAAACAAAACATTGTTAGAGGGTATACCTAAAATAAGATGGAAGAAATAAAGTAAATTACATCAGTCATCACAATAAAGTAGAATAAACTAATTTCTCCTAAATACCAGAGAATAGAGTGAAAAAATATTTGGGTAAACATTTAGTCCAAAAAAGTCACTTCAGAAACATAACTCAGATATTTTGAAAAAGTGATGAGAAATGATTCACCAAACAAATATGAACAACAATCAATCAGAAGAGGCAATATACATGTAATAAAGGCAGCATTCAATACCAGAATCAAACTTATTAATTATGACAAAAAATGAGAATGTTATCCTACCACAAAATGTGGATCCTCCAATCCCTATAATTTATGAGTATGCCACCTTAAACTGAAAAAAAGACTTTGGAAATTAGACTGAGTTTATTGCTCAAAAAAGACTTTGGAAATGAGACTAGAGAAGGGGGGATTATTTTGGATTATCTAGGATGGTACAACCTAATCACATGAGTCCTTAAAAGCAGAGACCCTTTCCTGGCTGTAATCAGAGGAAGATGTGAAACAAGAAAAATCAGAGAGTTGTAACTATACTCGCTTTGAAAATGGAGGAAGAAGGCTGTGAACTAAGGAATGTGGGTGGCCTCTGGAAGCTGGAAATGTCAAAGAAATAGATTCCCCCTTAGAGTCTTCAGGAAGGAATGAAATGAGACCTGTGTCAGATTTCTAATCTACAGAACTATAAGATAAAAAATGTGTATCATTTTACACTACTAAGTTTGTCATAATCTGTTATAGTTGCAATATAAAACTAATGCAGATTTCTATAATAACACAATTAATAATCAGAAGAGAATATAAAACTGTCATAGTTTTTATGTGCCAAACCAAAAAGCAATAAAATACATAAAGCAAAGACTCCTAGAAAATGTCAAAATACCAGAATCATCATAGTAAAATATTTTAATATGCTTGTTTAAGAAAAAAAAAGTATGGTTGCTTGGGATTTAAACAATACAATAACTTTTTTTTATGAGCGGAGAGAGTGAGGAGAAATGATTACTCTCTGTCTGAAAATGAGCTTTTACCCTCTATAAGAGAGTGTATATTAATCAATTTGTATAGAAGTTACAAATATCAATTTTGAGTTTGGCCAGAAAAAAAATGAAATGCATTTTCCCAAATGCAGATCTTTTTTATAGGCCATATTCTTAGCCCATGAAAACCAGATGTCAAAACAAAAGCAAAGAATCAAAAAATGGCATCATCCCCTGAAAATATTTTGTCTCTACTGGAAAATAATGAACAGTCATATAAATACCTTCTGGATTATAGAGCAATACATAAATTTTGAAATAAAATAGCATAATATAAAAATCCATTGTTTTTCAATAGAGTTCCATTTGGGTTTTTTAAGACAGCATATTTCAACTGTGTAACTGCACAGCCCATGTGTGATCAATCTCGTCCTTTCTGCGTGATTGGTATTCTCATTTTATTTAATAGTCTTTGCTTCTTTAAGACGAGTATTAATACATTTTGTCACATGGCACGGGAAATTTCCACCTGATCTATTTCCGATGACCTTATTTGTCTGAGGTAGGCATTACATAAAACACAATTTAGGAGTTAAAGCTTAAAAATGATCACATCAGAAAGAAAACTTCATTTTTTGAAAAATCCAAATCTATGAAAGGTTGAAATAAAAAGCTGAAATGTTTAAATAAATTTGAAATTTCTTATCACTTAGAAGGTGTTTTTTTTGCCACATGCTAATTAACTATTGCCCATAAATCAACAATATTTTTAATTTGAAATTCAAAGAGACTGAAAGAGTAATAAAAGAGTTCCTTCTCCCACTTCCCAGCTATCCAATAACTATTGGTAGGTATGTGATGATCTACACAATGAGACATTTTACACAACAGTTTAAAAAATGATTCTGTAGAATTCCCTCAATTCACTCACAAATCACTCATCTTACACAATAAAATGGAAGTGTCAAAGCAAGATTGCTTCTCCTCTATGGTCTTTTAGATGAATTCACTTAACTGCATAAAACGTTCTTGTCCAAATAACAGGAAGAATCATCAGTTAGAGGTTTGAAATCATTCACCCTGATGCTATTTTCAGGAAAGAAACTGGGAACAATAGCCTTGACAGTTCTTGGAAATCTGAATGTTTTATAACCTACTTGCTTGGCTTTTTGAGACTTCCAGATGTGGTTGTCTTATTCTAATAACAAAGACTAAAATAGCTGGTAAGGTACATCTTCTTCATATCTAGAGAAAGCTGAAAGCAGTTAGGTGCCATAATCCAGTAGGGATTTATTAACTTTTAAGATTTAAATATCATTTTAAATATAAAATGTATTCAATGTATAACCTGTAGGTAACATATCAAATTAATTTCTGTTCTTTACATTTAAGAAATATTCTCCTGAAGAAAATTGCCAATATAAATACTGGTATAGTTTTGGTCAGGATTCGGACGTTTTTCTCAGGCAATCAAGGCATGATATCATGAAGTCATTTTTGATGTATTTAATTTGTTCCCTATATGCAGGCTGTTAAAAGTTGAAAGATTTTTTTCCTTGAAGTTCCTCTTAATTATGTCTCTTTCTTTTTTCCTTGCTATTGTCCTTGTCCTGAACTCTACTTATATCTGGGTAACCATAACAGATTATTAGCAGGATATTTTTGAATGATCTTCTTTACCTTAAGGTCATCCCAAATACCCCCAGATTAATTGTCCTTAGAATGTAATAACAACTTCAGTACAAATGCTTCTCATGGAATACAATCCCAGCAACTTTCAAAAATCTCAATTACTGGGCATCTTCACTTCATCTGCAAGTCTCAAGGGGCTCAGCACCATTTCCGGTGCTTCAGGATAGACATCTCCAATGTACTGGGAGCACAGGCTGCTATCATCAAAGACTTATACTGAACAGTGTAATTGGCTTCCTAAGCTAATTTGACCACTTCTACATTGTTGCCAACTTCCTTGAGGACTTCCCTTCAATTATATCTTTTCATATGTTTGTGCTATTTGAGCAATAGGTATCTAATTTTTACTTAAATTATATATATATATATATATGTGTATATACATACATATATATGTGTATATACGTGCACGCACACACACACACACACACACACACCAGTGTTTCAAAAATGTATACAAGTGGACCTTTGGTCATCGTTGCCCAAGCAGTAGTTTGCTGGCAACTATCAGAAGTGTCTGGACGCTGATGTAACCACTTTGAGCACCTCTTGTAATTGCAGAAGTCAAACGTGACTTGTATTCATCTTTTGTTATCGGTATATATTGAGTATTACAATTTTAATACAGTTTTCCTTTTGTAAAATGTGTATACATTTTTTGGCACCCTCTGTATATACAAAAGATGAATACAAGTCACGTTTGACTTCTGCAATTACTAGAGGTGCTCAAAGTGGTTACTATCAGCGTCCAGATACTTCTGATTACGGCAAACTACTACTTGAGCAATGTTGACCAAAATGTCTACTTGCATATATTTTTGGGGCACCCTGATATATACACACACATATATAAGCTTTTCATATATATGTTCTGCTGGAGCTGTGATTACTGAATTTTTAAATTATATTTGCACATAAAACACATAAACACACTCACAAGTTATAAATATGGAAATCTCTCAAGAAACAGCTGATGGCCTTTTTTCTGGTATTAGACATGGTAGCTGGGATTCCTGCATCTATCTTATGATCTTAACCATGGATGTCATGCAAAAAGGGGTAAAATGCAGGAAGATGGAAGAAGACTAAATCATTGATATCTCCTTAGAAAACAAAATGAGCCCTGGACTGACCACCTTAGGCTTCTTTTTTTGTGTGTTTAACACATTGTATTTAGGTTTCTGATAAGAGTAGCCATAAGCTATTCCTACCTACGATACAGCATAATCTAAATTGCATTAAATTGGAAACAACCATTAATAGACATACGGCTTAGCAAATTATGTGAATGAACATTATAGATTTTGATCAAAAGAGCCAGGAAAATGATTTTTCACGGGATAACTCTCACCCCTTTCTTGACTGTTACCCATATTTTCAAATCCCATCCAATTGCCTGCTTTTATGCAGCCTTTAATATGATGATTATGGAGTATGTAGATGTATAAAAATCTGTTTTATATAAATGTCATATATACCAATGACTGAAGTTATGCAGAATTTCTGTACATAGAGAAACTTTAAAGCTTATATGAGAAAATGAAAATTGTTGTATTTAGCTGGTGAAATCATAATTGATTTTCTTTTTTCATTTTTCAAAATTATCTATGCTATTGTTGCAGACTTCAAATGAAGCATTTGAGGGTTTTTTATAAAGAAGCAATTGCTTGTGATTGAGACTCTGAGATTTGGGACTGGGAGTGTATAGTAGGGATGGGGATAATTTTTACCTGTATGTTTATTTTATACTATTTAATATTTAAACTTTAGCTAAGTGTATTAGGAGACAGATGTGTGGTTAGAATTAGGAGGTTATAAAATAATTACATGAAAGACAGCAATACAACACAACTCTATAAATATAGTAAGTTGAATCGTAGTGGCTGTTTTGCAATTTTCACACTCTACTAATAATTTGTTCAACATTGCATTTTAGAATGTATACTGTCTTCTGTGATATCAGTCTAAAATGCTCTGTTACTTGCATGTCTATATTATGCTTGCTCCAAAAACAATGAAGTTGAGGGCTTTAACAATCTAAGAGCTCCATCCATGTTTTTCAAGCCATAAACATCCTCTATCTAAAAATGTTCCACTCCTTTTACCTTTTAAGACAAGAATGACATAAAAGAAGAATGATTTGTTTAAGGAGAAATACAATCCTCCACTAAGTTTCAGCCCTCTGAACATTTTCATTCTCCCTGAATGTTAGATTAATAGCCAGGTGACAGAAAAAAATTGTACACAGCACACTAGATTAATAGGTGCCTAATGTAGTAATATAAAAGAACATTCAGGACTAGTGTATTAGTCAGAGTTCTCCACAAAAACAGAGCAGTGTGTGTGTGTGTGTCTGTGAGAGAGAGAGAGAGAGAGAGAGAGAGAGAGAGAGAGAGAGAGAGAGAGAGAGAGAGAGAGACTGAGATTTCGAGAAATTGAAATATATGATTATGGGAACCAGCATGTCTGAAGTCTGTAGGGCAGGCTGGAAGGCTGGAAACTCTCAGGAGTTGATGCTGTAGTTTTGAGCAGAACCTCTTCCTTAGGGAAACTCAGTTTTGCTTTTGAGGGCTTTCAACTAATTGGATGAGGCCCTCCCACATTATCAAGAATAATCTCCTTTGTTTAAAGTCAATTAATTCTAGATGTTAACCACTACTACAAAATGTCTTCACCTCAGCACAATAGATTAGTGTTTGAATAAGCAGGTACTGTAGCCTAACCAAAATAATGCATAAAACTAACCATCACAGTCTATCTCTTGTTAGCTTGGCACCTGCATACATCTCCTTAGCCATACTTAATCTGCACAAAATCACCTCAGTCCTGCAAGGAACTGCCACCTATTTGGTCCTGTAGCTGCATTTTTAAAAGGTCGTTCCACCATGTTATCAAGCAGGCTGCTTTAGGATGATGAGTAACATAGTAAGACTAATGAATGGCTTGAGCCTAGGCACCATGACTGCACTTCATTTGCTGTGAAGTGAGTTCCTTGATCAAAACTCTGTGTGAAACAACATGAGAATGGATAAGGTATTCTATAAGTCTCTATATGGTAGTTTTGGCAGAAGCATTGTGCGGAAGGAAGGCAAATCTATATCCAGTGTGTCTGTTACAGTAAGAACAGAGTACTACCCCTTCCATCATGGAAGTGGTTCATTGTAATCAACCTGGTACTAGGTAGCTGGCTGATTACCGTGAAGAAGTGCTGTATTGGGTGCCATAGTGTTGGTCTCTGCTGCTGGCATATTAGGTACTCACCAGTAGTTATAGCCAGGTTAGCTTTGGTGAGTGGAAGTTCACGATTTGAAGCCCACATGTAACCTCCATTCCTTCCACCATGACCACTTTGTTCATGAGTCCATTGGTCTATGACTGGAGTGGCTGGGGAAAGATGTTGACTGATATCCACAAAACAGGTCATCCTATCCACTTGATTATTAAAATCCTCCTGTGCTAAGATCACCCTTTAGTGTACAATCACTTGGATCCATGTGTTTTCACATGTTTCACCCATTCAAAGAGGTCTATCCACATACCTCTTGCCCAAATTTTCTTGTCACTAATTTTCCAGTCATGCTCTTTCCAAGTCCCGGACCATCCAGCCAAACCATTAGCCACAGCCCATGAATAGGTATACAATCACACATCTGGCCATTTTTCCTTCCCAGCAAAATTAAGCACCAGATGTACTACTCAAAGTTCTGCCTACCAGAAGGATTTCTGTGTACCACAGTCCTTTAGTACTCTTCCAGAAAAGGGCTTTAGTGATATAACTGTCTTCTTTTGGGTGATCCCTGTATATTATGCAAAACCATCTGTAAACCAGGCCCAAGTTTTCTCTTCATCAGCCAATTGGTACTAATTAAGTCCCAATGAAGACATAGGTGCAGATTGGGAGAGAGAAGACAGTGTAGCCAGAATGAGAACTATGGGCATTTGGACCAGTTTTTCATGTAACTTACATCTGCCTTCAGGAATTGCTTAAGGCCAGTTTTGTATGTACCATTTCCATTTGATGATGGAGTGCTGCCGTGCATGCCCAGCTTTGTGGTTTGGTGGATCATATAACACCCAGTTCATGATGGACAGTTCCAGTTGCATGGGAACTTGGTGGCCCATGGCTAAGTGTTCAAGCTCTACAAGGCCTGGTAGCAAACCAAAAGCTGTTTCTCAAAAGGAGAGTAGTTATATGCAAAGGGTGGAGAGATTTGTTTCAAATTCATAAGGATATGCACTGTGATTCATCTAGAGGGGCCTGCCAAAGGCTCTAATTAACATCTCTACCTGCTACTGAAACTTCAAGCAGCATTGGGTCTGCTGGATCATGTAGCCTACGTGGCAGAGCAGCTCGCATGGCAGGCTTTTGGACCACTCAGTAAATGGGATGGAGTAGCACAACCAAATAAAGAATGCGTTGCCTTCAAAGTCCAGAGACCCATTAGACATTGGGCTTCTTTTTTGGTTGTAGAAGAGCCAGATGTAACAACTTATCCTTCACCTTAGAAAGAATGTCACGGTATGCCTCACACTACTAGACACCTAGAAGTTTCACTGAGGTGGAAGGTCCCTGAATTTTTGTTGGATATATTCCCCACTGTCGGGCAGAGTTTGGCCAGAGTTGCTACTATTGCTTATTCTCTAGGTTTAACCAGTGGAATGTCATCAATTTAATAGACCAGTGTGATGATGTCTTATGTAAGGAAAAGGTGAGCAAGGTGTCTCTGGACTTAATTATGACATGGGTCTGGGGAGTTGATATGCCTCTGCGTTAGGAAAGTGAAGATTTATTGTTGGCTTGCCAGCTGAAAGCAAATTGCTCTGGTAGTCTTTACTAAGCGTTTTAGAGAAAAAAGCATTTGTGAGATTAATAGCTATATACCAGGTACCAGGGATATGTGAATTTGCTCAAGTCATGAAACCACATCTGCAACAGTAGTTGCAATTGCAGTTATCATCTGGTTTTGTTTATGGTAACCCACTGTTTTCCAAGATCCATCTGCTCTCAGAATAGGCCAAACTGGCAAATTTAATGGGGATTAGGTGGGAATCACCACCCTTGTTTGTATCCTCTTAGTCCTTGATGGTGGCACTAATCTTCGCTCTCACTCCAGGAATGAGGTTTTGCTTTTGCTTTACTACTTTCCTTGGTAGAGATAATTCTAGTGGTTCTATTTGGCCTTTCCTACCATCATATCCCTCACTTCCCAGGTCAGAGAACTAACGTTTCTATCAGTTGTTGAGTATATCTATTCCAATTATGCATTCTTGAAGTGGGGAAATAACCAAATGATGGGTTTGAGGACCCACTGTGAGACAGACCTGAGCTAAAACTCTATTGATCACCTGACCTCTATAAGTCCCTACTATGACTGGTAGACCACAGTGACGTTTTGGCTCTCATAGAATTAGCATTAGTTCAGATCCAGTGTCCAGTCATCACTAAAAAAAATCTTACCTCTTTTTCCTCAAAGCACAGTTACTAGGGTAAAAGGATATACGAGGAGTGACAATTAAGTTCGTGAACTTTGTTGCAACGATGTTGCTAATCTTTTTTTGATATCAGAGGGATTATTCATTATGAATTTGTACCAAGTGGACAAACAGTGAACCAAGTTTACTATTTGGAAGCGCTGAAAAGGCTGCGTGAAAAAGTTAGACGACCTGAACTTTACGCCAACCATTCGTGGCTCTTGCATCACGACAATGCACCAGCTCACACAGCACTGTCTGTGAGGGAGTTTTTAGCCAGTCAACAAATAACTGTATTGGAAACACCCTCCCTACTCACCAATGACTTCTTTCTTTACCTGAAGATAAAGAAAATATTGAAAATAAGATATTTTGAAGATATTCAGGACATCGAGGGTGTCACGCAGGGATTCTAGTCCTGCTCCTCACATAAGAACGCAGGACACGGTGAGGCCAAAAAGGAACACCCACAGAGCCATAAGTAGGGGAGTCATATTACTATATTCTCGCTGGCGGCATCTGCCTCTCTGCAATCCACTCTTGCTAGCCCCCATTTTCTGCTAGCTCAGCCACAGCAGTTATATTAGTGGCCAATGGCTCACTGGTTACAGCTGACGGCCAACTAGCCACAGCTGACGGCCATCTAATCACAGTTGATGGCCATTTACTACCTGAGCCAGCACCTTTCTATGTGAGGCCGAGAGCCTGGAAAATGCTTTCTGGGGTTCTGTCCCCACAGAGGGTAACACGATGACAGCTCTGATGGCCGTTCCAGAAAGAGTTTCAAAATTGCTTTGAAGGCAGGACTAGGCGCTGGCATCAGTGCATAGCTTCCCAAGGGGAGTACTTCGAAGGTGACCGTAGTGATATTTACCAATAAGGTATGTAGCACTTTTTCTAGGATGAGATCGAGAACTGAATGGTCTGAACTTGTGTGTCCCTTTGGACAGAAAGATTAACAGTATGAAATTTTGGCAGCGTGGTAGGATCCTTCTACGTGGGATGCAGCCGCCCATTTATTTAAAGAGCTCTAGGTGTGTAAACTTGCTCAACCCTGGGAATTGACTGAGGGGTCAGGATTCTCGGTTTTGGTGATTTAAGTTAGACTTCTGTTCATTCCACCTAGAACTCTTCCATGTATACAGATCAAATAAGAATTTTGTAGACTGCCCATCTCTTGTGGAATGCTATGATTAACTAGCCAACGGCATAGGTATTTGTGAGTTAGATTATTCTGATTACTGCTTTGACTCTGCTTTCAATTATGGTAACCATGCCCAGCTTATCTTTGACAAATAACACTTGGTGTTTGGCACTCTGGGATAAAATCACCACCATTGCATGGAAGAGTCTCAGTTAACTGGCAGTGGTTTTTGCTGTAATTTTGACATACAGAGAAGAGTGACCTCATAGCTCTTCAAGGATGCGGTGACTCCCCTCACAAAGTTATTTCTCACAGTTGTGGTGAAATGTGTGTCCTCTGGACACTTCCCAGCTGGGTGAGCATTCCTTACGTGATAAAACCTGCCTAACACTCCAATTTCCTTAGCCTTTAGATACCTTTTTTTACATTGTACCAGTGCAATCCTGGCACTTAAATTCATATTTTTATTAACCGTTGTCACCCCAATAAACTTTAATTTTAAAAAAATTCATATTTTGTAGGCACTGCACCTTTTGGTCCATGTTTCAGCCAACCGACTAAATTAACTGTTAGAGCCCATTCTAAACTCTCCATTCTCGCGTATGTCCCCATATTTCTGTCTAAATTGGAAAAATTATGCAGTTCTTTTGGAGCACACTTTCTAATGAGTCAAACTTTTTACTTTACCTTCACCTTTCAAGTCCTGCTGGAAACTGAGTCTATTTATAGGTGTGGGAGAAAAGAATGTTAGTAGGATGGGTGCAGAGACTATTCAGTAGTGTCTTGCAAGGCAATTACCTCCTGGCAGGGGCATTATGATTTCTCAGGCAAAGCCTGAGAAGCAGGTTTAACCTCGTTAGATGGGGGATAGAAAGGGTGCCTTCACTGGCAAAGACGGCTTAGCAGAACTTAGGGATTTGATGTCCCCAGCTTTATTTGGGATCGGCCCATATGTGCCCATTCCAGTATTTGGGATGCCATTCTTTCCTAATATATGACCTCACTTTAACAAAAATGTCCTGCAATGTTGGCAATTCAAATTGTGTTGAATTCAGTCACTCATGGAATGACACCCTGGGATTGGTTTTCAGCAATGTCAGCTCTGTGGCTACAGGAGATAAAGGTTTCTTTCAGGGAAGATATAGAAACTAATGTAGACTGAACTGTGTCCTCCCTCAAATTCAAATGTTAAAGCCCTAACTCCAAATGTGACTACATTTGCAGATAGGGCTATTAGGAGGCAATTAAGATCAAACAAGGTCATAAGATTGGGGTCCTGAACCAATGGAACCAGTGGCCTTATAAGAAAAGAAAGAGAATTCATTTAAGTTGTTGACAGAATGAATTTCTCTTGGTTCTGAGGCTACGTTCCCCATTTTCTTGCTGGCCGTCAGCTGGGGTTACTCTCAACTCAGTGGTCACCTGTATCCTTCATCATGTTCCCCCTCCATCTTCACATTAGAAATCATAGTCAAGTCCTTCTCTTGCTTCAAGTCTTCCTGACTTAGCCTTCTGCTGCATCTATTTGGTCTCCAGCTGGAGAAGGTTATTTGTTTTTAGGGACCCAAATAATTAGATGTGGCCTACCTGGATAATCGTGGATACTCTCTCTACCACAAGAACACTGATTAATAAGCTTACATCTTCAAAGTTTCTTTTGCCATATAGCATGACATATTCACAGGTTATTGGGATTAGGTCATGAACATTATTAAAGAGTCATTTTTTTCTACTGCAAATAGGAACATAGCTTTCTATAGAGCCATAGAAGAGGAAACAAATCAAGGGAAATTATTACACATAATGCTCAACTTCCTGCCAAGATGTTTAAAGATGGTGGTACCACACACACACACACACACACACACACACACACACAAATACACAGAGAAATTATAGAAGAGGAGAGGAAATAAAAATTACAAAAATTAACCTATACTTTTCTGAGAAACCACTAAGGAGACAATGGCCCTTTTGCTAAGGTGAGTGTGCAAAGGTGAGGTGTGAGGGGAGGGCTGCCTACAGCCCGAACTATCAAGGAGCTGATGTTGACAGTACAAAAACAAAGTTGAAGGAAATAATTTGAAAAATTCTTCCCCTGATGCTGCCTCTCATTTTCTTGCACTATGGTCTGAATATTTGTGTCCTCCTAAAATTAATATGTTGAAATCCTAATGCCCAATATGATAGTATTAGGAGTTGGACCTTTGGATGGTGCTTAAGCCATGAAGGTGGAGCTCTCATGAGTGGGATTAGTGCTCTTATAATGGAGGCTGCAGAGAGCTCCCTAGCCCCTTCCATCATGTGAAGATACAAGAAGTCTGTGACCTGGAGGAGGGCTTTCACCTAACCATGCCAACAACCTGATCTTGAACTTCCAGCCTCCAGAACTGTGGGAAATAAGCTACTTATTCTGTGGTATTTTATTATAGTAGTCCAAGTGGACTAAGACATCCCAAGACATGCTCTTTCAGCCAGGGAATGAATGGTCCAAGTCATTGGAGCCATCAGTACTGCTGTCTCATGTATAATAGGGCAACTAAAAAAACCTGTTGGGATAGGAGGTTCACCAACACCGGTGAGAGTTCTAGCTGCCTTCAGGCATTCTTTTTCCGACCTCTTCCCTAGAAACTGCTTCCAATGTTGATTCCTCCTAAGGCTTTAAAGGTAAATTTAATGACTATGTTTTTTGCCTGGTAGAATGGCTGTCAAAAAATTTAATTAAGTATGGATGGCTTGATGGGACTTGTGCTTCTGACCATGATAAAGTAGCTTGTGAAAAACCAATGTTCCTGCTACAGAGAAGAACTAGATTTTTAAAAAGATATATTCAAACATTTACCTTCAGAGACATCTCATTGGATTACCACTGACTATTATAGAAACTGAGGAATCACATCCTTGGAAAAAAGTCAACTGCAGAGAAGAGAGCAAATATTCTGTGAGCTGAATTTTCCTAGGAATATTTTCCAATTCTTGACATTGAGCAGGACACTGCAAATCTAGTCAAGTGCCACTGTTTCAAGGCAATAGAGCAAGAAGAGCTTTTAGTTGTCTCAAAAAGCAAGAGACACAAAAATTGAAGTATGTGGCTACCAAGGTGGCCAGGAATTGAGAGACCAACATCCATAATGAAAAAGAAGGTGCAGAGTGTGAAGTCAAGTTTCACTTGCAGGCATTTGCTTAAGTATTAAGCTATTTTTGGGCCAAAGGAGGAGAAACTAAGCTGAAAGTTGCTAAAATTTGAGTAATGCAGGTTTCAGCAGTCTCCTGATGTTAAGGGAACACAACTGGTGTTGAGAACACACCAAAAAGGAAGGGGTCCTAGTAAATGCCCGAGGATTTCAATTGGGGCTGTAGGAGTACTAATATTGAGGAGCACATGGGAACCCAAAGTGAAATGAGCCTATCAGAAACTGCAATCCACTCTTTGTCCTCTGCGTTCCTTTTCAAATTAAGATCATCCCATACATAGCTTATTAGGGGGTGGTGGAGTAAACCCACTCTACAGGAGAACATAGAGACTTAGACTTAATGCACATCTAGGATTTATTGGAAAAATTCCCAGTATGCCTCTCCACCCAAAAATAAAAGTGGTTATCAGAGGTTAAGAGGGGTGGTAAAGGAGGGAAAAGGGGGTCAAATATATGGTGATGGAAGGAGAACTGACTCTGGGTTGTGCACACACTATGGAAAATTTTTCCTCAAAAAATTAAAAATACAACTATCTTATGACACAGCTATTCCACTTCTGGGTATTTATCCGAAAAAAACTAAAACACTAATTAGAAAAGATACATGCACCCCTATGTTCATTGTAGCACTATTTACAATAGCCAAGCTATGGAAGCCACCTAAATGCCCATCAATAGATGATTGGATAAAGAAGAGGTAGTACATATATACAATGGGATATTATTCTGCCATGAAAAAATGAAATTTTACCATTTGTGACAACATGGATGGACCTAGAGGGTATTATGTTAAGAGAAATAAGTCAGACTGAGAAAGGCAAATACCATATTATTTTACATATATGTAGAATCTAAAGAACAATGTAAATGAACAAACAAAATGAAAACAAACTCATAAATACAGAGAACATTTTGAGGGTTGTCAGATGGGAGAAGGGTAAGGGTGAGTGAAAAGGAGGAAGGAATTAAGAAGTATAAATTGGTAGTTACAAAATAGTCATGGGGGTATAAAATAAAGCATAGAGAATATAGTCAATAATATGGTAATAGCATAGTGCCAGGTGGGTCAGGGGGATAACTTCGTAAATTATATAAATCTAACCACTATGCTGTACACCTGGAACTAATATAAAATAAAATAATATCGAATGTCAATATTATATTGAAAAAATAATAAGATAAAAAGGAAGAGTTCAAAGAAAAATAAATAAAAATACTTGCACATAAAATACAATGCACAGTTTGCAAGAAAACAAACAAGAATACATAATGATTTCCTAAAAATCAGGGGAAGTTTAGAAATAGGAAAGAAAAATTTTAAAATGGAGATACAATTTTAGAACTGAAATGAAATAACAAAATTCTCTAGGGAAGTCACTAAAGGGAGCATATACCAGGAATATATTGCTTTGGATGTCACATGGATAGTTACCATGAAAAGAGTATGTCATTCTTTTCTATAGGGAGAATGTAGAATATATTAAGTAAAGAGAAATATGTTGCTCAGAGGTCAATTTCCCTTCAGAAGTGGACTAGGAAAACTACTAAGTAGCTTGAGCTGAAGAATGAAAGTGAACTCTTTGCAGATTGTGATCTTCGAAGCCAGACTTGACACATATGAAAAAGAAAATGTGTGTATTCCTGGCACAAAAAATGAAGTTTTATTATGTTATGGAAGTTTATTGAGGATCTAATACATTTAACCAAGGAAGAGGGGGATACTCTGATTTAGAAATGATAGCAATTGTTGAAATTTATTAATGTGGAGCAAATAAAAATATAAATGAATACTCCCATTTCCCTTGATGACTGTTTAATAAGATTGAAAATAATTATGGGCAGATTTGAAGGCAAAATGAGGAACTTCAGGATAAGACATTTCAACAATTACTTGGTGAGTTTCAAAGTATTGAAGTAATTTTAGTTGATAGTGACTTATGCTTTGTGGAAAATTCTAGAAAAGTAACTGGATTATTACTTTAAGGCTAGTTATAGAGAAGAGATTTTGTAAAGGTTAAACAGTCAATGCCATTATTAATCAACTTCTGATGTGGTTGGAGTATGATGTGGGAATGGCATGAAGCATTGGGAGTGTAATTATTCTACTCAGCCAGTTGACGGTAGGCAGGCAAATGATCTATGGGTTACCTTAACAAACCAAGCATTCATGTCTCCATATTTCTTAATATGAGAAACCTCACAATGTAAAGTATAGAGGGATATTATAATATGAAGTATGTTAGCTAAAAAAGCAGAGGCAGGAAATGTTGGTTGCATGCCCAATAATTGAACAAGTAGCAACTGGATTTTACATCTGGTACGAAGCAGAAATCCCCTCTAGAAATCATTATTTACAGATTCAAGGAAATTCAGGCAGGAAGTAGAAACACCGTCTAATCTGTCATCATTGGCAATATGGTATAAATTGCCCCTGGTCAATTATGAACTTTATTGTTAAGTGAATCAAATTAACAGAAGGAAGGAAAAGACATGGGAGAATGTACATATCTAGAGAAAGTAGGATTTTAAGATTTGAACTCACCCTAACCAAGAGTTCTTTGCATTTGGGTTTACTTTCCAAGATAAGCCATCAAAAAGAGTGGTGCATTGTTTTCCCTTGCCATTTTCTTTGCCTCTCTGGGGAATTTTGAAGATGTAATGGCTCAGTGAGTAATGATATGTAATAACATCACAAATTCACCATGATTTTTATTTAACAAAAAGCAATCAAAGTTGTCTTTTTGAACCATTTTGTACTGTACTTAGTTAAATCTTATATCTCTCTTCTAAAATCAAATTTTAAGCACATTTAGCCTACTGAATATGCTTGCATGTGCATTAGTGACCAGAATATGAAGAGTGGAAACATTTTTTTCCACCTACTCATGTTTACTTTAAAGATATTGTTGCACTAAACCTTTAGGCACTTATAAATGCGTAACAGTGTATTTTCTTCCCAGAGTTTTGAGAGCTTATAATGCACACAAATCAAATTTGTGTTTCATCCTATGGGCGGAATTTCAGGTCTCTTCTAATTCAAGAGGTTAAAAAAAAAGACATCTCACAAAAAGAAGATGGTATAATTTGTCTCACTTTTAGGCCCTTAAACTCAAGGAAAAATTATAATAACTCTTAACTAAGAAAATGTCTAAAACTACACAAGTTGTAACTTTTTCCCTGCTAGAAGGCTGACATCCTGGATTTTTTATTACAACTTAAAAATGTATTTTATTATGTGAATCAAAATATCCAGTATTTTGATATCCAGTATCAAAATATCCAATACAATAGATTGTGGAGAGATACTTAATAATCCTGTACTATGTTTCAGGTGAAAAATTAGAGTTTGAATCTAGAAACTAAGGGGACAATATAAAGCAAATAAGTGTATATCCCTTAGAGGAAAAATAATTGTGAATGGTTAAACGTAACATAAGATTTAAAAAAATAACTATTTAGCACAAAACTAGAATAAATGTAAACTAACTACAATAAACTTGATTAAATACCTGCAAAAGTAAGTTCTATCAGGCATAGTTCTAAGCACAAGAGCTATTATGGATAGACATGTATATTAATACATAACTGAGGTAAGTGCTATAATAAAGTACTTTTATTCCCTCTCTCAAAGCACACAAAAATGTAGTAGAAATGCAGAAAACATTATAGTACATAAATTGTCTTCATTTTGTAGGATATAAGATTTCATAAATTAGTTTATTGATTTTTGTTTCCTACAAAATATGATATAATCATGGGAAACAAGTATTTTCATACTTGTAAGAAACTGTGAAGAAAAATTCAGACCAATATTCAAAGCCTCATGGAAATGTCAGTAAAGAAATGAAATAACATCTGTCCCACTGTTCTTTTAAAAGCTATTTCTGTTTTATAAAAGTCAGGTGGATAATGTAAATGTTAACTTGTATAGACATTTAAAGAAATGAAGCATCAAAATGAATATGTAAACACAGAAATATGCAGAATAATTGCAAATGGTCAGGTAGGGCAGTAGGAATGCCAGGGCATCAGTAATTTTTAAGCATGAACAAATGACAATTGCCACAATCAATAGCTTGATGTCATAATAATATTATGGATTCATATGCTTAACATTTCTATAATACTGAAACCTTTGAAAAAAATTGGATTGCTGCAATTACATCCTGCCCACTGCTTTCCTCCTGTCTTTATATCAAGAACTAAAATGTACAAAATACTGCCCTATTCTAAGGGCAGAAAAGAAATTCAGGGGAAAATGACAAGATCTGAGTATATTAACTTAGCAGATTTAGCCAATCATCTATGCATCATAGCAAGGAGTCTGTCTGGAGTATTATAAATGAGTGCCTCTGAATAATGAAGACACTAATGAAACATCCACAGGTTATACCCCCATCTGCTCTTTTGTTCAATTTGCCATGTGAGTTAAATGGTGGAACAGAGTCAAGGAGTGATGAGGGAAAACTGCTTCAAACCAGCCCAGACGGCTCTATAAAATTCTTAACAGCTTCAATTTGTACAATTTTGTGTAATAAGATAAAGAAACTTCTAAACAGGAAGGAAAATTGATAATGCATCTTCATGAGGTTTGCTTTCCAAAAGAAATCGTTGGCAGGAGTTTTGTTTCTAGTTAATAAAGCATAAATCACATACAAATCTCAGATTCACCCAATAGAAAATATAATAGCAAGGAAATAAAACATGACTTGGTAATCTCCCATTTTCAATTAATTTTATTGGTATCTTTTCTAAGACTTGCACAGCAATCATGGCAGTGGTATACAGAGTACAAGTTTGAATTAATTCATTGACTTCATCAAGAAATATTTATTTAGCAACATGTATGTCAGGAACAATTAAGGTATAGGGATTCAGCAATGAACAAAACAAATCCCCAAGGAGCTTGCATTCCAGTGCTGATAGGATAGACAGTGAAAATAAAAAAATAAAACATAAAATATGTTATAATACATGTTACCGTGAAAAAGAAAACAGGAAGAAATGGAGGAGGCATTGCATTTAGAACAGTTGTCAGATAAGCCTCACTGAGAAGGTGACGTTTCAGCAAAACTCAAAGGAAATAAGGAAGCAAACCATTTTATAATTAAGGGAGGAGAGTTCTTGAGTGAGGAAAGTAAAAGTATAGCCCAGAGGTGAGAACATCCTTGGTTGATGGAGTTCAGCAAGGAGACCAGTGTGGTTGCAGAAAGGGAAGTAAGGGGAAGAGCCATTGGAAATGAGATCAAGACATAGAGGACCTAAACTATGAGAGTCTTGTAAAACCCTTGCAAGGACTGAATCTTTTCATCTGAGTGAGACAGCAAGGTACAGATGGGCTTTTACTACAGAAGTAACTTGTTCTTAAGGTTTCAACAGCATAACTGTGTGTTGAGAGTAGGAGTAGATAGTAGAAGAAAAAGAGTGGAATCAAAAATAACTACTTAAACTTTTATTCTTCAATTTTTATGTGGCATTATACAACTTTAGTATTATATGTAAGAGTATCTAGAATATTTCTGTGGTGACATAAAATTTGAATATTAAATGAAATAGAACAGATCATCTTCTTAGGGAGTTACATATAATTTGAACAGTATATGAAAGACTAGACACCTGGTTGGTGGTTTAGACTGTTTTACAATGTGAAAACTATGTATCGTCATTGCTCTTGGTTGAATGATTTGAAAACACGCATTCGTGCATGCACTATTAGGAGGCAGTTTGAATAATCCAGCAGAATGATGCTGGTGTCTAGGTTCAGGAATGGAGACAGGGTTTTCTGACAGATTTGAAACAATGGTATGAGAGAAAGAGAAGAGTCAAGGATGCCTCCAAGATATTAGTTCTGAATAACTAGTATGAAGTTGCTACTAAATGATATGGGGAGAGCTGTGAGAGGAGAGCAGTTTAGAAGGGGAACATCAACAGTTCCACTTTGGACTTGTGGACTGCAAGATGCTGGTTCCATATCCAAGAGCAGATGTTGAAGACACAATTGAATATATAAGACTGGTGTCCATAGGAGAAATCCAAAGTCCAAGCTAGATGCCCCATCAGGTTACAGATTATTTTTAAAACTGTGAAGCTAGATAAGATCACAAATATCATGGTGGAGGGGTGATGGATAGGAGAAAAGCTCCAAGGAAACTAAATATATGTATTTATGTATATATATATATATATATATATATATATATATATATCAGAGAATGAATGAGAATGGATGGATGGATGAATGAATGAAATGAATGAATAAATGAGTGAATATGGGAGGCTGAATTTTGATCACCTCATTCATTTGGCCTGATCTGAGTGGCTAAGTATTTTTCTCTTCTGATTCTTTCTGTGTCCTTCCTGGAGATGTTTATTCAAAAAGGACCTATCTGAAAGGAAATATATTTTCTTGTATTTTCTTTCAGTGATAAATGGTGAAGCCTCATGTCAACATTTCGATAGAGGTTGAATGTACACTTCTTGTTTGGAAAAAGAACCAGTGGTTAAACTTAAGCCAGTTATTTCCATACTCTTGTATTTAGCACTGATTTGGATTGTCACCTCTCAAAATTTGAAGCTGCTGGTGTTCTGTCACTAATGGCCAGGTTGAGGGAATGTAAGGTCATATCTGTGTCATGATTACCAAAAGGAAAATGCGTTTTCTGTAAGTTCAAGTTTTGCTTCCTTATGGGATTGAAGAGATAATAAACTGAAATTGTGATATTTTCATTATACTTCCCTACACTGTTATTTCCCACCTCACTGGTTAGCATTACCCCAAGTCACTGCAAATGTCGTGGATGTTTTCCTGACTTCTCCAGCCTTCCAGAATCACATCTTCATAAAATGCCCAAATAGCAGTGTGGGCCCTCATGCCACTTGACTTTAGAATTTCAGACTTCTGCAAGATTCTCTTTGCAATGTTTTTCTAACAATTGCAAGGGCATTGTATCATGTTCCACAAAGAATGGCTGATTTTGGATTGTCACTTTTGAACTCCTACTTCTCTATATGGCAGAATACTACTTGCCTTCATACCAATTTTCCCTGATCTGTTATTGCCCCTGTCCTATTGCTTTTTCACATCCACGGATACATGTGTAGATTTTTATTTCCCAAAGCAGAGCTGTAAAATATAACAATCTGTGACACCATACTCAAGGCTGGGGAATAGCAACATTGCCACCATCAACAACAGCAGCAAAAACAGCAGAGCCAATTTTAAAATTGTGCACGACTGCTTCCCAAGTGCATTGGCCAAGGAACCCCACACATTTCCTAAATAAATCTCTATCCTTAGCTTTAGGTTTGACACAACACTGTAGAAGCCATCTTGCTTCTTCCACATGAAAAAGTAGTCTTCAGTTCTAATCTTAGAGGGATAAAAAAAGAGAGATAAAAATGTCATTTAAAAAAAAAAAAGAAACATGCCTTCAAGGGTCTCAGAAAAATTTACTTTGCAAATAATGAAGATAAAATTGTATTTGTCATTTTCTAAAATCTTGACATGAATTTGAATCATCAGAGCAATATTTAAAAATCAAATGTCTGTTCTCAATCCCTACCTATAGTGTGGCACGTTGTCCCTAAGTTTGACAAACTGTCCATGTTATTCTCTTGCACAACAAATTTGAGAGTCACTACAGATCACTATGCAGAATGGCAGGATCTTTGTCGCCTGGATCTTCACTACTTCAGAATAAGATATCTGGAGAAATGAAATATTTTTACCCAACAAAGGGGCCTTCACGTCTTCATCTCCAAGTGAATATACATTACTGTCACATTTTAACTAGGGATGATTTCTACCCTACAACTGACTATTACAGGTGCAAGTGTCCCTCATAATATATGATAACATCTCTTATAGGGTTTGAGTGACCAGCAGAAGGGTAGTGTGGACCAGATAGGAGGACTGATTGACTTGTCTCTATTATTAAATATAACCCCTTCTCCACAGACTGCACTAAACTTAGATTCCTTATTTCCATGAGTGGAGGTAAAGAAACTGCTGTTCTCGAGGGCCACTCCTTCCCATATAGCCTTGCTTCTTGCTAGAAGATATAGTGTAGGATCATTCACACCTTTATGACTCTCTTTTAGCAAGGAATGTTCAAGGGTCCTCAGATTCTTGCCAGCTCCTGACTCTGGGTATTACTGGATTTTGCATTTTCTTCATTCAGGATCCTTCAAACTTTTGAAAGAAAAGCAACCTGTGTTAGCTGAGTCTATTATCTTGGGGAGCTAGGGTCATTTATTTCTCCTAGGACAACTTTTGATTCTTGGCTCAGCCTCCAGCTCCTTTCACTGAGCCTGTAAGATCGTGGTAAGGTAGAGTCTTTAACATAACTAGTACGATTTACTTGACAATTCATTATTATCAAAACAGCGTCTCTGATTTACCTAGGCATAATCAAAACATTTACCAAACATTTGTTTTTATGTCTTTTAAAAAAATTAAAGAGTGGTTGAACTCATGTGTAAAGACAAAAAAAAAAAGTAGCAAAATATAAATCGACATGTACTTCTGGCATTCTCCCCTACCAATTATCACCATCCCAACTATATACATATATTTTATTTATCAAAACTAGAGCACTCATTTACATAGACATTTATGGTATTGATTTATCTATGTGTAAAATGTCCTCCACCCTTATTCTTCTGGCAGTTGAAATCATTCTCATCCAATAAGCTCAAAGTCTATCTCAAGAATGATCCTCTTGATTCCTGAAATTCTAAGTGATCTTTCCATAACCTATGGTTTACAATACTATTGAGAATATTAAATAAGATAGCTTCATTGGTGTTATTCTCCATTATAAATTGAAATCTATAATGAATACAATAAATGTTATGCATGAGGTTTCACTCTAGCATATACTCCAAAGACTAGAGTGTGGAAGTCAGTATTTTCACAATCATAAAGGAAAAAGCAGAAAAATTATTAAATCTTTCATAATTATTCCACAGTAATGTATATTAATTTTGCTTGATCCTACCAACTCTATTTGTTTTAAATAAATGTCAGTTTTGTCAATTTATCTTCATGGTTTAAGCTCTATTTCTAAATGTTCTGAAATGTGGTGGCTAATGTCAATTTTGTTATTCTAACCATGACTCTAGTGATTTTCTGGGTCAAATTATTCTAGGCTTTAGCTTTCTAGAGTTGTTTTTGCCTTTTCTTTTTCGGAACACTCTTCCATTCCATTTTTTGTTTTCGTTCCCTTTCTGAAAAATGCCAAACTCTGTCTTACCTTACAAGGCCACCAAATATAATTATGCAAGTTGGGTCCTATGAAAATCCAGAATTCCCATAGACTCTTGAGTGAATGGCAATGCATAGATTTGTGCAACACACAAGTTACTCAACCACAATAGTTGCCCTCAAGGTTTTTCAACTAGAATTGCTTTACCACCCTACTGTATAGTTTGTAAGTAAAACTATAATGAGTTAAAATACATTTGAGTCACCAGTCTTCCAAATAAACACATCAACTATTTTAAATCTCTATAGATCAACAGTTTAACGTAGGGATCAAGGCCTACAAATTGTTCATTATGTGATAAGTCAAAGCGTGTGCTTGGTAAAAAACATAAATTAGTATGGTATTAGTATTGGTAAAAAACATAAACATAATTAATTAGCATAAGTCCAGCACTCAGACTTGGAGAGGCAACAGGGCTGAAGGTAAATATTTTCTCATACTTACGTATTAAAATTTCTAAAACTTGTTTATTCTTGATTTTATGCCACATTGATTTGATGACATATTCAACGAGCAATTATTCGTACCATTCTAAAACGAACTACTGCCACATCCTAGACATCTGCTTTCTTAGAACAAGAGCCCTGTCTGTTAGTACCTTTGGCCTGATCTTCAGTGAAAGAAACAACTGGCCAAAACTGCATTATGATATAATATGATGATCTGGAAAAGCCAACACGTTCGTTACTGAAAGAGAATCAATGATAGCTCTTAGAGTATATTAAATAGCGGATGACCATGGACAGGAAATGTGTAATTTGGTGGCCTGGTTATTAAAAACATTTTATATATAGGTCATATTAGACAAATTTAATGTGGATAGAAGTTATCATGGATTATAAGACATTTATGTGGATTTAGAAAGTTAAATAGTGCATTATCCTGCTAGATTTTTCTTCCTTATCTGTAAAACCAGAGGCTAGATTTTGATGACCATTAAGGTCCCTTCAAGCTCCAAAATTCAGTGATTCTTAAAAAAAAAATAAATAATGAAAAAAGAAAAAATCCGAATTAATATGAAAATGTAAATCTCTTACATATGGTGCTTTAAACTTAATAAATGATCAAATGCTCATCATATGTACAGCTTTATTATAAATTATTTAAAATGTCTTTGGTTCTCCTAATGGTTAATATTTATAAAGCAATCATAGTGCCCCCAGTCCACTACTGAAGAATAAAGCATGCTGTCCTCTTATTCTGCACTAATTAAATAGAACTTAGTTTCCTAGACTTTCACAATTTTGTCATTCTACTTTTTGCTCTGACTCTTTAAATAGAATTTTAAATTCTTTACACTTTTCCTGAGGATATTACCTAATGAGCTTTTTCCAACTTGCATTTTTCTAGAGCTTAAAAGAAAGCAGTTTTTACTCCACAATCACATTCACTGTGTTTCCTTTTATATATTTTAGTGGTATGTCAAATTCGTTCATCCATCCATTCATCTATCCATCCATGTATGTGTTTTGCTAAATCACAAACCAAGAAACAAAAATGTTTAATGCCTACCAAACATCAGGTGTCTTAATTTGTGTTCTTCAGAAACACCGACTGAGGCAGGGATTCAGGTGCGTGTGTTTTACTGAGGGTGTGCTCTTGAGGAAAAAAAAAGAAAAACATAAGAGGAATTAAAGAAGCAGGATAATGAAGAGGAAGCAGACAATCAAGGATGCAGCCTCACCTAAAATCTAAGGTTTACTAGATCCCCTAAATTGGGGTGGTAGAGGAGCTCTGGAACATGAGTTATACCACAGGATTCCCTGCCTTGAGACAAGGTAGCCAGCTTTACCGTGTTTCCCTGAAAATAAGACCTAGCTGGACAATCAGCTCTACTGCGTCTTTTGGAGAAAAAATTGTTATAAGACCCAGTATTACATTATTATATATTATATTATATTACCTGTCTTATAGGAAAATAAGACCGGGTCTTATATTAATTTTTGCTCCAAAAGACACAGTAGAGCTGATTGTCCAGCTAGGTCTTATTTTCGGTGAAACATGGTATGTGTCTTTATATCAGTTTATCCCTGGATGTGTGCAAATGGCAGGGGTGATGGAGGGGCATAACCTTTCAGCAGCTGATGTGTACCAGTCTAGTAAAGTAGCTCTGGGTAGGGTCCAAATGGCATCTACTGCAGTCTACCATTTGCCCCTTGCCATGCAGCAATCCATTCTGTTTGTTTGGTTTTTTGTTTTTTTAATTCACATTTACTCTATTCAGGAACATCTCTCCGTAATTCTATAGTAACAACTCCTGGACCCATTCCTAAGAGGAAGTTTAGTGGGATGAACTACATCTATCAGCACTGTAGTTGGTTCTCAGGCCATAATTAATACAGCATCTACCCCTTTCACCATAAGTTCTAGACTTTCTTCACTCTCAACAAGCAATTCTGCAGGATGAAGGAGGCTTGACTGATTTGGTGACCTAAACCCCCATCCTTGAGGGGAGTGATTATGCCCTTCTCGGGCTGTGACTGCCATACTTGTCTATTTACTATTGAAAGTGGGCATGGAAACAAGAGACCTCCTGAGCACCCAACATATTATTTCCTGCACACACTGATGTAGCAGCAATCTTGACTCCTTCTGATTATCAGGGTAATTACCTCTGCCAGTGTGGTGACTACTGTCTTTTAGCAAAAGGAGCCAGAAATGACCACGCAGGAGTCATAGCTAAATGATCAGTGAGACTCATACTGTGTCAAGTGCAGGAAATACTTAACCTCTAGGAGCCCGGACCTTCAGACTGAGTATAGTTTTGCTCTTCCTACCTGCAGAGCTTAGGCCATCACCACTGTCTGTGGATTTACAGAGTATTTGATTTTCAGACATGGCTTACCATATAACTTAACCTTGGGAAAGGGTGCCAGGGGTAGATGTATCTGATACATTGGACTAAGACAATTATTTACAGAGTGTCCAGATGGTCTAAGTCAGCTTCAGTCTTTATGAGGTATTTTTGATTGATCATATTGGTTGATATGGCTGATCATATCAGAGACTTCCACTTTGGCTTTTTCACTACAACAGGTCTTACCTCACATAATCAAAGAACTGATAGGAATGTTCTCTGAACCACCAAAGAAGTTCATTTTAGTTATACAGTTTCAAACCAGGAAAATGACTGTCAAGTGGATTCGTGGACTCCTTTAATAACCTAGCTCCCATAAGGCCCCGTTCTAAAAGGGCTGTGGCATTTCTAAAATATGTCCACTTATTACTCAACAGTCTTCTCTTCAAATTGTGTGTTCTAATTCCTTTCCCTTTGAATGTGGGCTGGACTTAGTAAAATGCTTCTAACAAAAAGAATACAGTGGAAGTCATGGTGTGTGACTTCTGAGGCTGGGTCATAAAAAAACATTGCCACTTCCACCTTGCTTACTTGGATTCCTCACTCTGGGTAAAGCCAGCCAATATGTCAGAACACTCAAGCAGTCTTGGGATAGATCCACGAGGAGAATATTTGAGGCCTTTCACCTACACCCAGCAGCAACACGCCATTCATGTGAATTACCTTAGAAGTAGATCCTCCCGTTCCAGTTATGTCTTAAAATGATTGCATCCCCAGCTGATCTCTTAATTGAAACTTTATGAGAAACGCTGAGCCAACTCATTCGCCTAAGCTGCTTGCAAATTTTTAATCCAGAGAAATCACGAGACAATAAGTGATCATTGTTATTTTGAGCCATTGCATTTTGGGGTATTTTAGTAGGCAGCAATAGATAACTAGTACAGAGTTGTCCAATGGTAGCACTTTGCGTCCCTGGGTGTCAGCCTATTTCCAACTATCCTTGAAAGATCTTGGTGTCTTCCTTTTCCTAATGTACATTAGTTTACTACATGGTCATAGGTAGCATTAAGGAAAGACTAGGAAAATTGCTAATGAAAATATTTATTAGGGTGGTGCAGGATTATTTCACATAGAGACACAGTCTCTCCCTTAGCAGCAAGTACCAAATCTGAGAATCAGTTCAGCTCCAGAAATTGCAAGGGACTGAGACTTTTTGTAAGGAAAACTGCCCTCAGCCTCCTGATAATCCATCTTGGCTTCATTTAATTGTGTATATTAACCAATAATCTGCTTGGTTGTCTATATATATTTACACTAGGAATGTAATATTCTATTAAATATTGCCTCAGCTCTCTTGGCAGCCACTTTGATATTTCAATAACTGTCCACTCCTGACAGGTAAGGATCTCAACCTGGTCTCTGATATGTTGGATTCCTATCTTAACCATCGCTATCAGGGAGCCCAGTTCTATAACAGAATCTTCTACCATCATCCCTACCCTACAGGACAGTCAATTCTGAACTTCTCAGTGATGGTCTTGCCTCTCCTACTGGTACATTCTTTATCATTTTGGTAAATGGAACATACGAGGTCTGACAATTAGGTTTGCGAACTTATTGCAATGATGTTGCTGACCTTTTTTGATATCAGAGGGATTATTCATTATGAATTTGTACCAATTGGACAAACAGTTCAACAAGTTTACTATCTGGAAGTGCTGAAAAGACTGCATGAAAAAGTTAGATGACCTGAACTTGTCACCAACAATTCATGGCTCTTGCATCACGACAATGCACCAGCTCACACGACACTGTCTGTGTGGGAGTTTTTAGCCAGTAAGCAAATGACTGTATTGGAACACCCTCCTTACTCACCTGACCCCGATGACTTCTTTCTTTACCTGAAGATAAAGGAAATATTGAAAGGAAGACATTTTGCTGACATTCAGGACCTCAAGGGTAATACAATGGCAGCTCTGATGGCTGAAAGAGTTCCAAAATTGCTTTGAAGGGTGGACTAGGCGCTGGCGTCGGTGCACAGCTTCCCAAGGGGAGTACTTCGAAGGTGACCATAGTGATATTCAGCAGTGAGGCATGTAGCACTTTTTCTAGGATGAGTATGCGAACTTCATTGTCAGACCTCATGTATTTTTGGCTTTTGCTTGGAATTTAATCATCTGGTGGGTTTTCAAGCCTTAGGATATTTATCTAGCATGCCCACTTATCTGAGCCTTTTGATCCCTTGCCCCTTGTCTGTCACAGCACTTCAGGCATTTTTCTTTGTTTAGTGAGGTCCTCTACTTTTTCCAAGATTCCAAGAGCTATCTTTGCAGCATGTTAATAACTTCACTGGAGTCCTTCCTAGGGTGTTGAAATCCTGCATCACAAGAGTTTCTATGTCTACAAATTGTACACTAACTGACCTTCTGTTCTGCTCCCTTGATCTAAAACCCTTACCATCCAGTTCGTATGCAGTCTCTTCACTCCTTGCAGTATATAGTAGCCAGCTCCTTCAACGTGTAATTCCTATCTTCTCTTCAAAAGCCCAGCACATTTCTAGACAAATTATGTTGGAATTTGACTCATTATATTGTGGTTTCCAGGAAAGGAGGTGGCAAGCAAAGTGCCTTAGGGAGGCAAGGATTTGAGGTCTTTGCATGGTCTTAAATTAGAAGGTGGGGGCGTACTTATTTCTAACAAGGGAGAGTGGAACAGTTTTCAGGCTGACTTAGTACCCACATCTTTCCGTTTAGGGTCCTGATCTTGGCACAGAAAACCTGCCGAGGCTGAGAGTTCAACCTCTGCAGATCCATGACTCATAGAATTAGTCCAGAGACCAGTCATCTTCTCTGTCTGTTCTTTGGCTACAATACATTTAAGGTCTCCTTAAACACTATCAAAGATATCCTCTGGTTTTCACACTTTTCCTTGAATTGGAGATTAGTCTCGCTAAGCCTGTGACTATCTCTTTTCTGGGAATCATTAGTGCATAGTAGCAGCTACTCAATTTCATATTATTTATGGAAATTTTTCCTCACACCTCTTAAGCAGCAGACATATTTCACCTGCTAGAGTGTTTTGTTTTTTTTTTTTTGTTTGTTTTCCTACCAATACCCCATTTATGCCCATCAATTGGTGAAATTTTAAAAATTGTACCTCTGCAGAACATTAGAGGATAACCATAATAGCTATACTCTACCTACGAGTAGTGTTTGGATCTGTTTGCCTGCTGGCCAGCAAGAAACATATCCCTATAATTAGAGTTTGCTTCCTAGGACCATACATGGCACTAATTGTCTTAGAGATAATTCCCAGGAAACAGACAATGGTAATGATAATTATGGGCAGAAGATCGGATAGTGAATGCTTTAGGTAGAAACCCCTGTTAGGAAGATGCTCCTGCAACTAAGTGGAGAAGGAAGGACTGTGAGAGGGACAAAGGAACCCAAAGTGTCATTGCAGCTGAGGCCTCAGTTATAAAGCGCTCTGGATCTCCATGGGCTTTCAACATTGTCATAAATTGAGGGAGGGAGGCTGGGCCATTTTTATCACCATATAAACCAGTCATTGGCCAAAAGATGCTTCCTGAGGGGAGTCTAATCTTGAACAAGGCATTTTCTTGCTGCTAAATTCAATGCCCAGTGACTTACACAGCTGTACGAGTTGGCAGCTCATGTTCCTGGCAGCTGAGGGGAGGATGCCTTACCATGAAGACAAGGCCACACTATTCATTGAATATACTATTATTACTATCGTATATATTAACAATAATAATAATAATAATAATAATAGTAACAGTAATGAAATTGTTATTATAGATAACCATTGGTGATGGTTAATTTTATCCATTCAATTGAGTAAGCCAAGGAGTATCCTGATTAAACATTATTTCCGGGTAAGTCTGTGAAGGTATTTCCAGGTGATATTAGCATTTGGATTGGTAGGCTTGGTAAAATAGATTGGTCTTCCCAGTGTTGATGGACATCATCCAATCTGTTGAAGATAGGAATAGAACAAAAAGACAGAGGAAAGAGGAATTTACCCCTTTTTGCTTTCTGCCTGCCTAGTACTTGCGCTGGGACATGGGTTTTTTTCTGCCCTTGGACTCGGATTTACATCACCGGTGCTTCTGGTTCATAGGCCTTCAGATTCAGGATGTAGTTTCATCAACAGCTTGTCTAGGTCCCCAGCTTGCAGATGGCAGATCGTGGGACTTCTCAGCCTTCATAATGGGTGTGATGGTGTTAGCCAATTCTTAAATCTCTCTCTCTCTCTCTCTCTCTCTCTCTCTCTCTCTCTCTCTCTCTCTCTCTCCATATATATATATATATATATATATATATATATGTATATATGTATACATATATATATATTTATATATATACACATACACACACACACACACACACACACACACACACACACACACACACACCCCAAGGGTGCAAAAAAAATTTATACAAGTACACTTTGGTCAACGTTGCTCAAGCAGTAGTTCGCTGCAATCAGAAGTGTCTGGACACTGATGATAACCACTTTAAGCACTTTTTGTAATTGCAGAAGTCAAATGTGACTTGTATTCATCTTTTGTTATCTGTATATATTGTTACAATTTTAATGTTTTTTTTTTTCTTTCTTAAAATGTATATACATTTTTTTGGCTCTCTCTCTCTCATATATCTACATCTATATCTATAGATGTAGATATATAGATCCAATAGGAGACTTTATATATATATAATTTTAAAAATTAAAAAAATATAATTATATTATATATAATATATAAATTTAAAAATGTGTTTATATGTTATGTATTAAAATACGATATGTACATATATATATAAAATCTCCTATTGGTTCTGTTTCTCTATAGAACTCTAATACATCATCTGAGAGTAAGTTGCAAATATCATATTCCTAAATGTATTCCTAAATAATTCACTGTGCATCTTCTAAATTCTAGGAGTTATTAAATAACCATAACACTATGATCAATGTAATGAAATTTCAAATTGATACAGTATTCTTATCAAATCTATAGTCCATATGCAAATTTTGCAAATTGTCCAAATTACATAATTTGTAGTGATTGTTTTGCAATCCAGGATCAAATCCAGGATCAGCCATTGCATTCAATTATCATATCTACATGCACTTTAGCTTGCTAATCATGTCCTTCTCAGCTATCCTGAAATTAAATGCCAGAATTTTCTGGATTGAGGCATCATGGTTCTCCTTACAACTTTGATATGGGATCTAGAAGTGGAAAAATACCTCGTGACCTGGCACAAATGCTAGGCTGATTTTGAAGCCTAGTAAATTATTCAAGATTTTTATATATCTCCTGTGACACATTAAAACTGGTATAAGAACACTCATGTTTCACAATGATCAGTGAACAATTTAGGACGTGATAGGTGTGTGTGTGTGTGTGTGTGTGTGTGTACATACTCCTTCTGTATTAAAAGAAGCTTTATTATTGGAGCTACATTACCTGTCTTTCAGTGTTGAAAAACACTGGACTTATGGTCTAGTAGATGTCAACATAAATGCTAATTGCATGCTATTATAGCCATATGACATCATTGAAGATTCAAAATAAATTTAGTGTGCAACTTGGGAATTGACTGTTATAATATGCGCATTTGCAATTAACAGGGAATGCTTATATGTCTGAGTAAGCTAAACTGAAAATATGTTCTAGGAAGATAATTTTCTTCTCATAAGAACGTCTAAGCAATTTCCCAATTTCTACTTTGCTCTTCTCTTATTCATTTTTAAACTTGACCAACTTTGTTTTTACAGTTGAACAGTAGATGAGTATTTCATAACCCAAGAAAAAGGCTGTTGTATTATTCTCTTGATATCTCTACTCTTTGGGAGGCCTGTGTGATGCTGACCTCTTCACTAAAAACCAATCTGTAGACAGAAATTTAGTGCTATTTGGCACCAAATAGCACTAGGAGACATTAGCCTAGATATTTAAAATGAAGGCAAAGCCTTGTTTTATGTATTATTTTGGATAACTAATCATCATTTAAATTTGATCAGCAGAGGATACTGGAGCCTTCTGTTTTAACCTTGTAATATTGTTATCACCATTATAAAGCTTGGAATTTTGGCATTATTTTCAAATCCTCCCGTATGTATTTGGTTAAGAAATTTAGACAATTTCCTTTCGTCAATGCCTTTTGTATCTTTATCTCTTTATTTCTTTTTTTTATTATTATGCAAATTCCTTTATTTGGCATTTAGGATATTTTTTTTTAATTTATTTATTGGGGTGACAATTGTTAATGAAATTACATAATTTCAGGTGTACAATTCCGTATTACATCATCAATAAATCCCATTGTGTGTTCACCACCCAGAGTCAGTTCTCCTTCCATCACCATATATTTGATCCCCCTTGCCCTCATCTCCCTCCCCCTACCCCCCTTACCCTCTGGTAACCACTAAACTATTGTCTGTGTCTATGAGTTCTTGTATCTCTTTATTTCTTAAACTTCCCAATCCTTATATATATATTTTTCACTTGGCTTGTTATAATTTTTTGTTTACTAACTCCCTTATAGCCTTAGCACTACTTACAGATATTTTGTAATGGTTCTTTATCTCTCCCCAAACATAAAAAAGACCATAGGAATAACTAGAAGCTATACAACTCTACAGCATCTTTCATCTTTTTATTTAGCCTCCTCAGGGCTAGTTACTTTAAATAGTATGGAAAAACAACAACTTTTCAAATAAATTATGAATAAGCTCCTGTCAAATTTAGTTCAAGCCTGCATTAAAGGAAGAGGCCTCAGCGTGGACCATTTCAAAATTCTCTTTTTGGGTAAACATATTATAGAAAAAAGAAAGACTGGTTAGAGAAGGACTTTTCAACCTTGGCGCTATTGACATTTTGGGCTGAATAATTCTTTGTTGTGGGGACCATCCTGTGCATTGTAGAACATTAGCTGCTACACAGGCGTCTACCCACAAGATGCCAGTAGCACCCCCTTGTTGTAACAACCAAAAATTTCTCCAGATACTGTCAAATTTCTTTTTTTTTTTATTAAAATGTATTGGGGTGACAATGGTTAGTGAAATTACATAAGTTCAAGTGTACAATTCTGTAATACCTCATCTATATAGCACATTGTGTGTTCACCACCCAGAGTCAGTTCTCCTTCCATCACATATATTCGACCCCCTTTATCCTCTTCTACTATGTCCCTCCCCTCTTACCCTCTGGTAACTGCTAAACTGCTGTCTGTGTCTATGAGTTTTTGTTTCTTTGTTTGTGTATCTTGTTTCTTTGTTGCTTTCAGTTTTATATCCCATGTATCAGTGAAATCATAAGGTTCTCGACTTTTTCTGTCTGATTTATTTTGCTTAGCATAGTAATCTCAAAATCCATCCATGTTGTTGCAAATGGCAGTAGTTCATCTTATGGCAGAATAGTATTCCATTGTGTATATATGCCACGTCTTCTTTATCCAGTCATCTATCAAAGGACACTTTGGTTGTTTCTATGTCTTGGTCACCGTAAATAAAGCTGCAATGAACATTGGAGCACATATATCTTTATGAACAAATGTTTTCAGATTTTTTGGGTAGCTACCCTGGAGAGGGATTGCTGGGTCATATGGTAATTCTATTCTTAATTTTTTGGGGGAACCTCCATACTGTTTGCTATAGTCATGGGGGGAAATTTGCCCCTGATTGAGAACCACTGGGTTAGATACAAGAAAAATAAATAATTAAGCACATCAGAGAGTCAGATAGGTACCTTAGGTCCCACATGTTCTAAATCTCATTTAGAGACAGAAGAAAATTGCTGAAGCATATTTTCAGAAATTAAAATTCCTCTGTAGAAAAAAAAAATTCCTCTGTAGAAAGATGCTGTGAAATTCACCTTACAAAAATGTTCTGACCTATTTGGGACAATTCTTTCTCAGTTTCTCAGCTTGATCAAATCAATATAACCTCTTCTGGAAAAACATCTTATAATGTTCCCTTTATGTTCACCCCCTTGTTGTAACAACCAACAAGGACAGTTCTATAATATATTCAAAATTATAATTTAAAAAAACCTTAACTATAATACTAGTGGATAAATCAGGGGAAAGTAACAACCTATGATGCAAATGATATGTGTTCCAATATGTTGATTCTCAGGCCGGTTACACCAGAGAGATGATAAAGCAGTTACTTGCTTTCACCTATAAAGGGACTCACCATAAATGCAGCAGCGATGAATACACACTGAGAAGTGTGCTGTGTTGGCAACCTAAGAATGTGAGCAACCTCACTCTGAGCGAGGTGCTTTTTGAAATAGCAAACAACTTGATCAAATTCTAAACAAAATAACATACAACCTTCTTTCAATTTATAGAGTAGTGATTCTAGGGAATGTAGTGTACTTACATTAAAACCATGTACAATCTTTTGTCGATATGAAAACCAGAATTAGGTTCTATGATCAGATTTCTGAATATATTCTTCACTTTCCTGAATGCCAACGACAATACTGCAATCTTGCGGGATGTGGGCCAGTCACGCATAATGAAGGACTGTCCTGCTCAATGTCAGTAGGGCACCCCCATCATTGTGACAAACAAAACTGTACTGAAGTTTTCCAAAACTCTCTCTGGAAGGCAGAACCCTGCTCTGAATAAACTTCTTTAGGCTTCTAATTCTGGACTTGTGTAAAATCCATGGTTCTTAGAATTCCGTGAATAAATTTAACCCTGGAAGAATATAATAATTTGAAGTTCCCTGCACAAACCTTCAGAGAGTCAGATTTAGTAGGACTGAAGTGGGGAATAACAAGCGCTGCAGACAAATACGGTTTGTCTATGGTTTGTGGACAAGACTTTGGGAAACACTTCAAAGTGTGTGAACTTCCTTGGTAGAAAATCAAAACTGTTATGGGAAAATTAGTTGAGTGTGTTATGCAGCTGGCAAGTAGTGGTCTGCATGCCCTCTCTTTACCTTATAATCTTGCAATCTCGTCTTTAAGTTGTCCATTAAATTCCCTGAAAGTGTCTCCTATTGAGGGTCTTTTTCTTATTATTCAATTGAAAACATGAAGTAAGTAAAGTGGTGCTATTTTTAAACTACGGAAACAGAACCTATTGTGAGAATTTTTTTCAGTGAATTTTGTCATAACATTGAAAACTCAAAAATAATTATCTGAAGGTTTTTACACCTGCTACTGGACATATTGATAGTAAAATGGAAGGCAAATTCAATTCATGATTTACAGATCTATTTCATATTATCTCATTCCTTATGCATATCATGCGCAGAAGAGAGGCAAACTTCAAAGGGAACTTCCTGCAAAGAAGCGATATGAAATATGGCAAGTGTAAAGATTTGAGGAAAGCTGGTAAGAACCCATGATTATATACTGAAAGGGTTGCATGCAAAAGAATTGAACTTATCAGCTACTTAAATGAAAATCTATATAAATAATCTTATTGTATTAATATTTGTGATTAAAAAATTATAAACAGTATCATATTTTGTTTGGGGGGCACAAAAGATTTTTAATGTCTCCATCTTTTTCTTCATCCTACAGAAACTGGTATCTATTCCTTCTTTAAGCTATATTTATCTAAATGTAAAATGTATGATTACATTTTAACTTCTGAGTCCACTTGTGATTTCTTATTACTGTAAATCAGGTTAGGAATGAAAAGGATTTGTTTCACTTTTGACATACACTCTTGAATGTGAGATAAATACAGGCTATTTAAAACACATCTAAAATATAATTACTTGTCAAAGTAATTTTAGAGAGGATAAATCGTATATAATTTTTCAAATATACTACATTAGTTCTATGAGACTCAAAATGAAAAGATAGCTAATATGTAAAGATTTGCTACCCATCTTGAAAGTTCTATGGTAATATTTGCCTATGCCATATAGAAAAAACATGCTTTTTGAAAGTTCAAACATAATTTAAAAATCAGTGAATGCTGTGAACTGCTATCTAGACTACTTTAGACGCAGGATATTACAATGAAAATTATAGATGTGTACAAAATTTCTCAATTAAATTAAATGGTATTATCAACAACTTGTGGTCTGCTCAAGGAAATTAACAACAATTAGCTAAATTTGTAACCATATGTGGAAAATTTTTTGTTCCATATGAAGGTACATAAAACATCCTTCTTAGGGTTAAATCATGTTGTCAAGTTTATACTAGGACTTGAATTTGTACAACTTTTTAAATCTAAATAATAATGTCTTACATTTTCATAGTCTTACTCTTTTTATATCACTTACCCTTTACATTAGTTTTATAAATTAGGTCTTTCACTTAGGTTAGGTAACCTGGTTTAGGTATCTTGGTCCCATTAAATTTTAATTTTATCCTTGGCAAGTAATATAATTCATATGTAAAATGGGTATAACTTCTGTTCTTTGAGGAGTAAATAAGTTACTCTGTAAAAAGGGCTTAACACAGTAAGTACCTGTATACTATTTGCTATTTTTATTTCTACTTTATAGATAAGAACTCTGGAGCTCTGAGATAAAATCAATAGTTCAAATTAGTGTTTTTACACTTTCTCAACTTTTTGACTGGGATGCAAAGTGTGCATTTGCATAATCCAATATGCATATGCACTCATATACATATATGTATACATATATATGAAACAAATGTTTCACTAAGCAAATTTACTTTTGCTGTATGGAATATAATCTGATTTTTTCTATTTTACCTTATTCTTTCTGTTTCTGCCCTTCTATTTTTTAAGATGATTGTAACACACTACAATGATTTCCCCAAATATAACCGTGTCATAACCAACAGTTTAAAAAATATAGCTGTAGTCACATAGCTAGGATTGAGAAGCAATCTCTGTGAATATTGTTATTGGGACCATTATTCTGCAATAATAATTACATAAATTGTATATGGACTGTAGATTTGAGAATAATATTGTATCAATTTGAAATTTCCTGACACTGACCATTGTGTATCTTGAAGATGACAGCTGTTTTACTTGGTCCCAATTCTTTACAACACCAAGTACTGTACTTTCAGTAGAGCAGATGTTTACCATGTTTGCTGAGAAATTTATGCTTCTAAAACTTTTTGACACTTCAGAGATTTTCTATAGGTGAATACATTTTTGTGTATAAAATGGTAATTTCACATTAGGCACGGAGGACAGACATGTTTCATGAAAAGAAGTGAAAGACTAGGTTTGGGAACCATTAATAAAACCTGTAAAGTTCTGGTTGGTAGGAGAAATCTAGAAACCAGTAATTCTGCAAGAAAATGAAGAATGGTGAATCACAAACTAGAGATGAATTTGCAGTAAAGTATGGTAAGAGATCAATAGTCTTTTGTCTGTTTTAAAATATCTCAAAATCAAGGATGTTCCAATTGCTCTCTGACACTCCACAGCTAATCAGTGAATGGTTGATGATAACAACGAATGGTAAAGACCATGATAACAAAGAATATATTAGTGATGATCTGCATTCAATTTTAATTCAATTTAAACTTAATTAGGATAAATATATGGATTAATAAATTATCCAGTAGTCCCCAAATAGCATTTCTGGTCATATTTTCCTGTGTCAACTTCAATTGAAATTCTTATTAAGAATCAAGTTGATGATAGCCATTCTAACCATTGTGAGGTGATACCTCATGGTAGTTTTTATTTGCATTTCTCTGATGATTTGTAATGTTGAGCATTTTTTCATATGTCTATTGGACATTTGTATGTCCTATTTGCAGAAATGTCTGTTCAGGTGCTCTGCCCATTATTTAATTGGATTGTTTGTGTTTTTTGTTGTTGTTGTTGTTGTTGTTGTTCTTGAGTTGTGTGAGTTTCTTATATAGTTTGGATGTTAGCCCCTTATTGGAGGTGTTGTTTGAAAAATCTTCTCCCATTTGGTTGGTTGTCTCTTTATTTCGTTGATTTTTTTTTTTTTTGGTTTTGTTTTGCTGTGCAGAAGCTTTTTAGTTTGATATAGTCCCATTCATTTATTTTAGCTTTTACTTCCCTTGCCTTTGGAGTCAAATTCAAAAATATTCTTTGAACCCAAGGTCCATAAGTTTAGTGCCTATGCTTTCTTCTATGCAGTTTATTGTTTCAGGTCTTATGCTTAGGTCTTTGATCCATTTTCAATTAATTTTGGTACACGGTGACAGATAGCAGTCTAGTTTCATTCTTTTGCATGTGGCTTTCCAATTCTCGCAACACTGTTTATTGAAGACGCTGTCTTTTCTCCATTGTATGTTTTTGGCTTCGTTGTCAAAAATTATCTGTCCATATTTATGTGGGCTTATTTCTGGGTTCTCAATTCTATTCCATTGGTCTATGTGCCTGTTTTTCTGCCAATACCATGCTGTTTTGATTATTGTTGCCCTGTAGTACAAGCTGAAGTCAGGGAGTGTGATACCTCCATCATTGTTCTTTTTTCTTAGGATTGCTTTGGCTATTCGGGTTCTTCTGTGGTTCCATACAAATCTGATGACTTTTTCTTCTATTTCTTTTAAAAAATGCCATTGAGATTTTTATGGTGATTGCATTAAATCTGTGTACTGGTTTGAGTAATATGGCCATTTTAACTATGTTGATTCTTCCAATCGATGAGCATGGAATGTGTTTCCATTTTTTTATGTCTTCAATTTCTTTTAAAAATGTCTTATAATTTTCAGCATGTAGATCTTTCACATCCTTGGTTAAGTTTATTCCTAGGTATTTTGGTTTTTTTGTTGCAATTGCAAAAGGAATTGGTTTGTTTGTTTGTTTGTTTGTTTCTTTTTCTGAGATTTCATTGTTAGTATATAGGACTGCAATGGACTTTTTTGTATGTTGATTTTGTAGCCAACAACTTCACTGTATTCGTTTATTGTTTCTAATAGCTTTGTGGTGGAATCTTTAGGGTTTTCTATATATAGCATCATGTCATCTGCAAAAAGTGACAATTTAACTTCTCCATTCCCTATTTGGATGCCTTTTATTCCTTTCTCTTGCCTGGTTGCTCTGGCTAGGACTTCCAATATTATGTTGAAAAGCAGAGGTGATAGGGGGCAGCCCTTTCATGTTCCTGAATGTAGAGCAAAGGGCTTCAGTTTTTCACCATTAATTATGACATTAGCTGAGGGTTTGTCACATATGGCCTTTATTATGATAAGGTATTTTCCTTGTATACCCATGTTATTAAGTGTTTTAATAAAAAATGGATGTTGTATCTTGTGAAATGCTTTTTCTGCATCATTGATATAATCATATGATTTTTGTCCTTTATTTTGTTTATGTGGTGTATCACATTGATCGATTTGCATATGTTGAACCATCCTTATGGCTCTGGGATGAACCCCACTTGGGTATCATCAAGAAGACAAATAATGAGTGTTGGAGAGGCTGTGGAAAAAAAGCAACCCTCATACACTGTGGGTGGGAATGCAGATGGTGCAGCCACTATGGAAGGCAGTGTGGAGATTCCTCAAAAAATTGAAAATAGAATTACCGTATGACCCAGCAATCCCTCTCTTAGGTATCTACCCAAAAAATCTGAAAACATTTATCCGTAAAGATATATGTGCTCTGATGTCCAGTGCACCTTTCTTTACAGTGGCCAAGACATGGAACAACCAAAGTGTCCTTCGATAGATGATTGGATAGAGAAGTTATGGTATATATACACAATGGAATACTATTCCGCCATAAGACAAGATGCCATTTTTGATAACACAGATGGATCGTAAGATTATAATGCTAAGCGAAATAAGTCAGACAGAAAAAGTTGAGAACCATATGATTTCACTGATATGTGGTATATAAAACTGAAAACAACAAAAGAACAAGAAAAACAAATGAAGAAACAAAACTCATAGACATAGACAATAGTTTAGTGGTTACCAGAAGGTAAGGGGAAAGGGGAGTAGTAGGTGAGGGTAAAGGGGATCAAATATATGGTGATGGAATGAGAACTGACTCTGGGTGGTGAACACACAATGTGATATGTAGATGATGTATTACATAATTTTACACCTGGAATCTATGTAACTTTGCTAACAGTTGTCACCCCAATAAACTTAAATTAAAAAAAAAAGAATAAAGTTGACTCTACTTCTCTCTTCCTAATTTTCAATCACTAGCTCAACAATCAAAGGAATACAATGAATCAAGAAGTCTGGATAGTACAGAAATTGTGCAGGAAGGTTTTCAATTAAAATTTGTTTAAAAATTTTTAACAATGTGAAGTACTTCAAATATATTTTTTAAAAATTGAAATTCTCTACTGTAAATTTTAAAAGGAGTTAATAGATTGTAACTAGATAGATAGATAGATACATACATACATACATACATACATACATACATACATACATAATGTAGTAATCCACAAGAGCTTCTCCATGTAGTGGAAATATAAAACTCTAATAATTACATTCCATTTATGGCCTCTTCTGAAATATTGAGTGTAGAAGCTTTACTATAACTATTGACGCAGCCACTTACAGTGAATTATTCCTACACATAGAGTGCCTGGATGTCATAGATAGAAAAATGTCAAACCCTCTTTAAACCAAATTGTTGTATTGAAATTTTCCTACCAGTAACATTAGATAGTGCAGACACAGTTGTAATAGAAGTAAACTCAGTATATTCTCTCTTTACTTTAAATCCACTGAGAAATTGAGTCCATTTCAATGAAGATATATTTCTGACCATATTTTACTATAGCATGTTTATGGAAATCAGCAGCAATATTCCATTAATACAAAGGGAGGTATTTTATTAATGATTTAATTAGTGATAATATGGAAAATTTCCTCTTATCAAAGGTAAAGAAAATATTTGTCTATATAAATGTTATTTCCTAGTTCTTTTTGTTAATCTGCCCTGTTTTCAAAAGTGTTTATTAAATGAGCTTTTCATTTGCAGGACCCACTAATGTATTCTGTAAGGAAATCTAGTGGGTTGTAGTGAGCATATTTAAAAATAAGATGGAATAAAAAATGAAGAAGTAGAGTAGAACAGAAGACAATATCAAAGTTCCTTGACCATAGTAAGGCTATCATTTTTTTTTTTACTTTTTAGTGTTTTATTAGTTTCAGGTGTACAAAACAATGTAATAGTTAGACATTTACACCCATCACAAAATGATAACCCCCCCATCTACTACCCCTCTGACATCGTATATAGCTGTTACAGTTCCACTGACTGTCTTCCCTATACTGCTGCATTCCACATCCCGTGACCATATGCGTGTGTGTGTGTGTGTGTGTGTGTGTGTGAGTGAGAGTGCACGTGTCTGTGTGTATATAGTTATAGTTAACATTCAGTATTACTCAGCTTCAGTTTCAGGTGTACGCACAGTGGTCACACATCATTTTATAAAACATTTTTCCATTTACAGAAATAGATGTGTGTGTCTGTGTGTAAAAGGTATTTTGACTGTACATTATGCTCAAAATGTGTAGAATAAATATTTTGTATGGACATAATAAATAATGGCTAATAGTAAAACATTGAAATTTGAAACTTGAAATATTTTTATTTTAAAAATGTAATAGAATTATATTTTAGAATAGATACCTCGGAATTTAATGTTTTGAGAGGAGAATCCCTTGTACACATCAACTATGTAGGTTATATTCTTTCTTTTTAAGCTTGTATTTTACTGAATTCTAAATGGATGTCCTAGTTTAAACCAAAGTTTTATTAAATAGAATAGGAAGAAAGCTGAAAGCTTCAAGTTAGACTTCATACTGGTTCACCTTTACACCTCTAAGCTATGAAACAGGCAAAAGAGGGAAGCCTTGTTAGTACCCGAATTGATCTATGATGACAAATAAATGGGATGTAATTAATGATCAATAA
Organism: Rhinolophus hipposideros; assembly: GCF_964194185.1. Lineage (NCBI taxonomy): Eukaryota > Metazoa > Chordata > Mammalia > Chiroptera > Rhinolophidae > Rhinolophus > Rhinolophus hipposideros. Next base: position 101,089,722 of record NC_138046.1, read on the forward strand.
TATTCAACATATAAACTATAATAAAGAATGCAGTTGTGCATAAAAATATAGAACTGTGAAAAAATTTCAACCATCCAAAATCTTTCGTATGCGTTAAAATATTTGCTTCTACAACTTTCAATATATTTGAGGTGACTTCCGCTATCGCTATACCACTGTAGTTATAGTTATCACTGTCTTAACACAGTTGCCTATAATTGTCACTTAAAAGCAATTAAAACCATTTTGTAATGTTCTCCATTTCACAAGTGTTCATAGTGACCATAGTACAACTAATATGTAAGATATTCCCTAGGCTGAAAAACTCTGACTAAACTAAATAGCTATTTACTGTAGGTATACTTTTTCTATTATTAGCAGAAAACAAAAGCTTTTATGGTTATGCACCTAGACAATAAATGAAAGATTTCTGCAAACCAATCATTCATCCCATCCTTAAAGCTCTCAAGGTTGAGTTATAAAACAGAATCAATAAATAGTATTAATCTTTGCAGAATGACATTTAAGTGTAGACATTTAACCACATTTCTAGTGCCTGTTTCTTATTAATTTTGAAATTCAATTGAAGTTCAATAAAGGGTAGGCCAAACAAACCAACAACAACAACAAAAAACCACAGAAATAAATGATAGGGAATAGGCAAAAAGTGATATTCTAATTTGACACACAAGTTTCTATGCTGGGGCATTTCAAAACATGGTTGTGCCTTTGGGCCTATAAAGGAAATGTTTTGTATAGTGGTGTAAAGTGGAAATGAAGGGTATACTGAAAATAATGCTTTTTTGCATTTCTTGTTCTGCTATTCCAGTGTCAGTAACATTTAGCATATGCTGTAAAAGATAGAGGATTAGAAGAAGTATATGAATACCCTTGTGAAGAGCAGTACTAGCTGTCCTACCTTCCCCTGGTATCAACCAAACCCCATTCTGGCACTAAAGAGTGATCTATTTGAATATAAAGCAAAAACTCCCTGAGATGGATCACATGTAATTCCATTTTAATGGATGAGTTGGGGTTTTGCCTTTCCTCCATCTATAATGTATACTGAATCTGTGATTATTTTTTCATTGTTTGATTAGCCATAAATGATGGGAAATTATTCTTTAGAGTCCCTCCATTAAAATAGGGGAGGAAAAAAAAAACCCAGCTGTAGTTTCTGTTGATTACCTAGTTAAACATGAGACAATCTAGAGATGGTACGGCACTGTTAAGAGTGAAATATTTGGCAATAGGAAAGATGAGATGGCTCTGAAGTTACAGTTAATTCTAGTACAGTGGAAAGAAAAAAGGTTAATATTCATGTCCATATCATGTATTTAGGTGAGCCTTACCATTTATTATCTTTAATTATCAGAGTCTACATTAATGTAATTGTATATACTTCACCTATAGCATAAAAAATCTTATGAGTATGTATCCATCTCTCCATTAACTTTGGTGCTATTATTACCATATATGTCACTTATAGATATATTATAACCCTCACAAGATATTGTTATTGATTTTGTTTAAAATAAACTATCTTTTATAGATAAAAGAAAAAAATCTTATATATTAACCCATGTAATTAACATTTCTGGTAATTTCTTTATATCCATATTTCAATCTGGCATCCTTTTCCTTCTGCCAAAAGGACTGCATTTAAAATTTCTTATAGGTATGATGATGATTCATTCTTTAGATTTTATATGCCTGGAAAAGGTTTTATTCATCTTTATTTTTGAAGGATTGTTCATGTGGATAGAATTTTAGGTTGATAGAGTACTTTTCTTTCAGGATTTTTTTTTTTTTTAAAGATTTTATTGGGGAAGTGGAACAGGACTCTATTGGGGAACAATGTGTACTTCCAGGACGTTTGTTTTTTGTTTTTTTTTTTCCCAAGTCAAGTTGTCCTTTCAATCCTAGCTGTGGAGGGTGCCATTCAGCTTCAAGTTGTTGTCCTTTCAGTCTTAGTTGTGGAGGGCGCAGCTCAGCTCCAGATCCAGTTGCCATTGCTAGTTGCCGTTGCTAGTTGCAGGGGACGCAGCCCACCATCCCTTACGGGAGTCAAACCGGCAACTTTGTGGTTAAGAGGATGTGTTCCAACCAACTGAGCCATCGAGGAGCTCAGCGGCAGCTCAGCTCAAGGTGCCATGCTCAATCTTAGTTGCAGGGGGTGGAGCCCACCATCCCTTGTGGGACTCAGGAATTGAACTGGCAACCTTGTGATTGAGAGCCCACTGGCCCATGAGGGAATCGAACTGGAAGCCTTCGGAGTTAGGTGCACAGAGCTCTAACCGCCTGAGCCACTGGGCTGGCCCCTCCTTCAGGATTTTAAAGATGATGCTCCACTGTCTTTTCACTCGCATTGTTTATAGCAGGAAATCAAATGTCATCCTTATTTTCATTCCTTTGTTCATAACAAGTCTTTATTTTTTTCTTCCTGTTTTCATGATTTTCTCTTTATCACCGGTTTGAACAATTTAATTATGAAGTACTTTTGTGTATTGTTTTTGTACTTAGGATTCATACAGCTTCTTGAATTTGAACAGTTTTCATCCATTATTTATTCAGCTATTCTTTCTGTCTCTCTTCTTCTTTAGGGATCTTGATTACATTTGTAATAGACTGCATGGCATTGTCTCACAGCTCACTAATTTCTGTGTTCATGTATTTTGATTCTTTTTTCTATTTGTGTTATATTTTGGATAGTTTCTATTGCTAAGCTTCAACTTTACTAATCTTTTCATTTGCAATACCAAATTTGTTGTTAATCACATCCAGTATATTTTTATCTAACACATTTTATTTTTCATCTTTATAAATCTGATTTGCCTCTTTTTTATATCTTTCAAACCACTACTTCACAATTTGAACATATGGAATGCTGTTATAATAAATATTTTAATGTCATTGTCTGCTAAATGTAACATCTATGCCAGTAATGAATATTTTTTATTGAGGTAAAATTCACGTAACATAAAATTAACCATTTTTTTAAACAACATACTTTTTTATTATTAATTAGATTTATTGGGGTGACAATTGTTAGTAAATTTACATAGATTTCAGGTGTACAATTCTGTATTATATCGTCTATAAATCCCATTGTGTGTTCACCACCCAGAGTCAGTTCTCTTACCATCACCATATATTTGATCCCCCTTACCGTCATCACCCACCCCCCACCCCCTTACCCTCTGGTAACCACTAAATTACTGTCTGTGTCTATGAGTTTTTGTTTCTCATTTACAACATACTTTAAAAAAGAACGACTGGGTCAAAAAGAAATTAGAGGAGAGATCAAAAGATACATAGAAACAAATGACAATGAAAACACATCCTACCAAAATTTTTGGGATGCAGCGAAAACAGTCCCAAGAGGGAAATTTATTTATTTTTATTTTTATTTTATTTATTTATTTATTTATTTATTTATTTATTTATTTATTTATTAGTTTCAGGTGTACAAGACAAGGTAATACTTAGACGTTCATCATTTATATCCCTCACACTGTGAACCCCCCACCCCCCCATCCACTATCCCTCCGACCTCACACTGAACCATCACATTATATATATAAAATTATAGTTGGCATTCATTAATGTTTAGCTTCTGGTGTACAATGCCATGATCAGGTATCCACAGTATCCCTGAGGTGGTCTCCCAAATAGGACGCATGTCCAACGGATACCCAACAAAATCTTTACAACATTATTGAATACCTTCCCCAAATTAATTTTCAAAAAAAACCCTGAGGTCATCTTGTGGTTACCAGCTGCTTCCAAATCCCTTCACCTTTCCCCTTATCCCCAACCCCCCCCACACACCCATCTAACAACTCTCGAAAATTAACCATTTTATAGTGTATAATTCAGTGGCATTTTAATATGGTCACAATGTTGTGCAACTATCACCTCTATTTGGTTCTAACACTTACTTATACCATTTTGCTATTTGCTTTTTATGTCACGTGCTTTTTGTTCCATTCAATTCCTCTATCACTGCCTTCTTTTATTTTTAATTGAGTTTTTTCCCTAATGTTACATTCATACTACCTTCTCATGTATTTTTCTGTGTATTTTAAACTTTTTTTTTGGTGGTTACTTGAAGGTTGCAGTTAACATCTTAAGCATATAACAATCCAATTTTAGTTAATACTAATTTAGCATCAATACTATTCAAAACTCTGCTTTAGTAGTGCTCTGTCCCCACCTCTTTATGTTATGGTCACATATTATATCTTTATATGTGTGCCTGTTAAAATACATTTATAATTATTGCTTCAGGCATTTGTCATTTAAATCAAATAAAAAACAAAATGAGGAATTCATAACCAAAAATAAAATAATAGTGGGTTTTATATATTCCTATATACTTGTCTTTACCAATTTTTTTGTATGGTTATGAGTTACTGTTTACTGTCCTTTCATTTCAACCTGAAGGATCCGTTAGCATTTCTTATAGGGTATGCCTACCAGTGCAGAACTCCCTTACTTTTTAAAATATGGGAATGCTTTAATTTCTCCTTTGTTTTTGAAGGATCGTTGTGCCAAAAATAGAATTCTTGGTTGACAGATTTTTTTTTTCTTTCAGCACTTTAAATTTGTCTTCCCATTTCTTGCCTCTGTGGTTTCTGATTGGAAATCAGCTATTAATCTGAATAAGGTAACTTATATGTGACAGATCACTTCTCTTTTGCTGCTATCAAGAGTCTCCTTTTTTTTTTTTAATTACCACCTATTCTCCTGAAGCTATGCCAAAAAGTGTAGAAGGAGGAAAGGCTCCAAAACTCTTTTTATAAGGCCACTATCACCCTGATCCAAAAATCAGAAAAAGACATGGCAAAAAAAGAAAACTACAGGCCAATATCCCTAATGAACATAAATGCAAAAATCCTCAACAAAATACTAGCAAACAGAATTCAGCAATACATTAAGAAGATCATACAGCACGATCAAGTGGGATTCATTCTTGGTATGCAAGTTTGGTTCAGTATACACAAATCGATTAATGAGCTACACCACATTAACAAAATTAAAAATAAAAATCACATGGTAATATCAATAGATGCAGAAAAAGCATTTGACAAAATCCAGCAGCCATTTATGATAAAAACTCTTAGCAAAGTGGGAATAGAGGGATCATATCTCAACATAATGAAGGCCATGTATGATGAAACCAAAGCTGACATCATGCTTAATGGGGAAAAGCTAAAACCATTCCCTTTAAGATCAGGAACAAAGCAAGTTTTCCCACTTCTATTCAGCATAGATCTGGAAGTTCTAGCCACAGCAATCAGACAAGAAAAACAAATAAAACCCATCCAAATTGGTAAGGAGGAAGTAAAACTGTCAGTATATGCAGATGACATGATACTATATACTATATAGAGAGAAAACCAAAGACTCCACCAAAAAACTATTAGAACTGATAAGTGAATTTAGTAAAGTACCAGGATACAAAATTAATATTCAGAAGTCAGTTGCAGTTGTATACACCAATAATAAACTATCAGAAGGAGAAATTAAGAAAAGAGTCCCATTTACAATTACTTCAAAAACTATAAAATACTTAGGAATAAATTTAACCAAAGAAGTAAAAGACCTGTACTTAGAAAATTATGACACCGAAGAGAAAAATTAAAGAAGATACAAATAAATGGAAACACATACCATGCTCATGTATAGCAAGAATTAATATAGCTAAAATGTTCATACTGCCTAAGGCAATATATAGATTCAATGCAATTCCTATCAAACTACCAAGGCCATTTTTCAGACAAATGGAACATATCCTAAAATTTACATGGAACCATAAAAGACCCTGAATAGCCATGCAGTCTTGAGAAATAAGAACAAAGTGGGAGGTATCATGATACGTGACATCAAATCATACTACAAGGCTATAGTAATCAAAACAGCATGGTACTGGCATAAAAACAGGCACATAAATCAATAGAACAGAATAGAGAGCCCAGAAATAAATTCATGCCTATATTGTCATTTAATCTACAACAATGGAATTAAGAATTTACATTGGGGTAAAGAGTCTATTCAATAAATGATGCTGGGAAATCTGGACAGAAACATGCAAAAAAATGAAGCTGGACCACCTCCTTACACCATATACAAGAATAAATTCAAAATGGATTAAAGACTTAATTGTAAGATTTGAAACCATAAAACTCCTATAAGAAAATATTGGAAGTAAATTGGCAGACATTACCCTTTGTAATATTTTTACTGATATGTCCTCCTGGGCAAGGGAAGTAAGAAAAAAAATAAACATATGGGATTACATCAAACTAAAAAGTTTTTTCACAGCAAAAGAAACCATCAATAAAACAAAAAGGCTTCCTACTGAATGGGTGAAGATATTTGTCAAGGATACATCTGATAAGGGGTTAATATCCAAAATTTATAAAAAAACTCTTTCAGCTCAACATCAAAAAAACAAACAACCCAATTGAAAAATGAGCAGAGGACGTTTTTTCTAAAGAGGACATACAGATGGCCACAGACATATGAAAAAATGCTCAACGTCACTAACCATTAGAGAAATGCAAATAAAAACCACAATGAGATACCACCTCACTCCGGTTAGAATGGCTATCATCAATAAATCAACAAACAAGTGCTGGCAAGGATGTGGAGAAAAGGGCACTGTTGGTGGGATTGCAGATTGGTGCAGCCAATAAGGAAATCAGTATGGAGGTATCTCGAAAAACTGGAAATGGAACTACCTTATGACCCAGCAATTCCGCTTTAAAGTATCTATCTAGAGAAACCCAAAATGCTAATTCAAAAATAAATTTATGCACCCTTATGGTTATTGCAGCACTATTCACAATAGCCAAGACATGGAAACAACCGAAATACCCATCGATAGACAAGTGGATGAAGAAACTTTGGTACATTTATACAATGGAGTATTACTCGGCCATAAAGAAGAATGAAATATTAGCATTTGCAACAATGTGGATGGACCTAGAGAACATCATGCTAAGTGAAATAAGTCAGATGGAGAAAGACAAATACCATATGATCTCACTTACATGTGGAATCTAAAGAATAGAATAAATGAAAAAACTAATCAACAACCATCTCAGAAAAATAGAGGAAAAACTGAGGATTGCTACATGGGGGTGGGGGGTGGGGATGAGGGAAAATATAAGGGATTAGAAAGCACAAATTGGTAACCACAAGATTACCACAGGGATACGAAAGACCGTTTGGGGAAGATAATCATTAATGTTGTAAAAATTTTGTAGGGTATCCGATGGACACTTGTCTTATTAGGGAGACCACTTCATGGACGGTGTAGGTGCCTGGCCAGTGCAGGGTACACCTGAAGCTGAAGCTGAATAATAATGAATGTCAACTATAATTATGTATATATATATAATATATATATAATATATATAAATATATATTATGTATATATATATATATATATATATATATATAAATATATATGGTCACAGGATGTGGAGCCACAGCATAGGGGATAGAGTCAGTGGAATTGTAACAGCTATATACGATGTCAGAGGGGTAGTAGATTGGGATGGGGGTGTTATCACTTTGGGAGGGGTATGAATGTCTAACTGTTACATTGTTTTGTGCACCTGAAACTAATTAAAAAAAACTCCATTTTTGTCCTTGGCTTTTAAGAGCTTAATTATAGTGTGTCTTAGTGTGAATTTTTTTGTGTGTTTATTGAACCTGGAGATATTGAGCTTCTTGGTTGTATATATTTATGTCTTTATCCAGTATGGGAAATTTGGAGACACTATTTCTTCAAAAATTCTTGCTGCCCCCTTTTCTCTCCCCTCTCCTTCTGGGACTCCCACTTTTATGTTCCTCAGAGTGGATATTTTTAATTCACCTGTATTTATTTATTTATTTTTATTTTATTTTTTTTAAGTTTGGATTATTCTTTTATTTTTATTTTTTTTATTTTTTTTTATCTCTTGCTTTTTTTTTTATTATTATTATTTTTTTAATTTATTTATTAGTTTCAGGTGTACAAGACAAGGTAATACTTAGACGTTCATCATTTATATCCCTCACACTGTGAACCCCCCTCCCCCCATCCACTATCCCTCCGACCTCACACTGAACCATCACATTATATATATAAAATTATACTTGGCATTCATTAATGTTTAGCTTCTGGTGTACAATGCCATGATCAGGTATCCACAGTATCCCTGAGGTGGTCTCCCAAATAGGACGCATGTCCATCGGATACCCAACAAAATCTTTACAACATTATAGAATACAATTCACCTGTATTTAAGTTCCCTGAGTCTTCTGTCTGCTCAGTTCTGTTGTTGAAAATCTCTAGTGAAGATTTCATTTCACTTGTACTGGCAGCTTCAGAATTCCTATTTGGTTCCTTTTTTATAATTTCTATCTCTTTATTGATATTCTCTATTTTTGAGACATTTTTGTCCTCTTTCCTCTATTTCTTTTTCCATGGTTTCCATTGACTCTTTAATCATATATAAGACAATTGGTTCAAAGTCTTTGTGTAGTAAGTCAAATGTGCTGGCTTCCTCAGCATTAATTCCTATTAATTAATTTATTTTTTCTCTGAGTTTAGTCCATGCTTTCTTGTTTCTTTCATTCCTCATATTTTTTTTTTTTGTTAAAAACTGGAAAGTTTGAATATTATAACATGGGAACATTCTTTAGATTTTCTTTAGAAATAATATCTTTAGAAATAAATACTTTCTTTAGAAATAATATTCTTTAGAGATAATATCCTCTCCCTCCAAGTGTTTGTTGTTGCTGCTTTTTGTGGGTTTTAGCTGTTATTTTTTGTTTACTGACTTATCCAAACTATTTTTGTTAGGAATGCATTCTCTTCGTGTGTGATCTCAAATCTCTCTCTCTATATATAGATATATATATATATATATATACATATATATATATAGATAGATAGATAGATATAGATATAGATATAGATATAGATACACACATATATACACACATATATACATATATGTATATATGTATATGTATATATGTTTAATATATATGTATATGCATATATAGATGTATATATGTGTGTGTGTATATATATATATATACATATATATATATATATATATATATATATATATATATATATATATATGTTTAAACTTTCTCCTGTCTTTTCTGAGCATTTGTGCATTTGTTCTGGATACATGTGTGGTTTTCTAGAGTCCATGGTACATGTAGGAGCTTTTCAAATTCTTATCTCCCAAAGTGTCTCATTCCCCCAGCTTTTCCTCCCCATCTTTCTGTGTGTCTATTTTTTGACACAAATATAGTCTTTTGTCACAGAAGGTAGTGTGGCTTGTTGATTTGTCATTTAACATTTTTGAAGGATATTCTCTGTGTGGCCACTTTTCCACCATGAGAAATTTTCAAGTTAGATGAAACAAAGGCAAGGTTCTTGTATCAATGCTTCAGAGATCTCCTAGACCGATCAAAATAAACAAATACAATTCCTTGAAAACAAGATTCCCTCTGTTCCCTCCAGAACTAGAGATCTATACCACGAATGTGGACTGTCATTGAGACTGTCACCAAACCAGGGAGGGACATGGAAAGAGTAAGTTGAAACACCACAAAGCCCTTTGATTATATTTCAGTTACCTATTTCTGGACCAAAAATTTGCTTGGTTTCTGTAAACCTTTGACTATTTTCCAGATTTCCAACTAAGTTGATTCTGACAGTTTTACTCCGTGTTGTTGTTTCTGTGGAGAGACTGACCTTTTAAGTTTCCTAGTCCACTATTTTCACTAATATCACTTAGTAATAAATTGTTTTGATAGATTTATTTATCTCTTCATTATGAGTTGTGTTTCCTATGTCTTTGTATACATGCTGATTTTTTATTGGATACCAGACATTGTGAATTTTCTTATTGGATCCTGGATATTTTGTTTCTAGGGATATTATTAAGCTTTATTTCAGGCTCATGTAAGTTACTTGGGAGCAGTTTGGTCCTTTCAATTTTTGCTTTTAAGATGTATAGTCAGGTCCACAGCATTGCTCGGTCTGTACTTAGACATTCCCCTTTGCTATGGACTGAATTGTGTCCTCTCTCATATTCGTATGTTGAAGCCCTAAACCTAAGTGTGACTGTATTTGCAGATAGGGCCTTTAGGGAGGTAACTAAGGTTAAATTAGATCATAAGGATGGGGTCTTAATCTAGTAGGATCGGTGTCCTTATAAGAAGAGGAAACTCACCAGAGATCTCTCTCACTCTTTCTCCATGTAAGCACAGAGGAAAAGCCATGTGAGGGCATAGTGTGAAGGTGATAATCTACAAGCCAGGAAGAAAGCCCTCACCAGAAACTGAATTTTCCATCACTTTGATCATGGACTTATAGCCTCTAGATCTGTGAGAAAATTAATATCTGTTGTTTCAGCCACCCACTCTATGGTATTTTTTTATAGGAGTCTAGCAGATTAATAAACGCACACTGAGACAGGACCTCTCTGTGTACTCTACAGAGGAGCTCATGAATCATGAGCTTTTTCCATGTTAGCTGTAGGAAGAAGCACCATTTTCAGGCCTGCGTGAGCACCAGGTACTATTACCTCTAATACTTCTGAGTGGTACTTTCCCTAACATCAAATAGTTTCCTCACGTACCATGTTTCCCCAAAAATAAGACCTAGCCAGACACTCAGCTCTAATGCATCTTTTGGAGCAAAAATAAATATAAGACCCAGTCAGCAGCTGGTAACCACAAGATGGCCTCAGGGTTTTTTTGAAAATTAATTTGGGGAAGGTATTCAATAATGTTGTAAAGATTTTGTTGGGTATCCGTTGGACATGCGTCCTATTTGGGAGACCACCTCAGGGATACTGTGGATACCTGATCATGGCATTGTACACCAGAAGCTAAACATTAATGAATGCCAACTATAATTTTATATATATAATGTGATGGTTCAGTGTGAGGTCGGAGGGATAGTGGATGGGGGGAGGGGGGTTCACAGTGTGAGGGATATAAATGATGAACGTCTAAGTATTACCTTGTCTTGTACACCTGAAACTAATAAATAAATAAATAAATAATAAAAAAAAAGAAATCTTTGCTGGATTACAAATGACCAGCAGATTATAATTCACAGAAAAAAAAATAAATAAAGTGTCTCTTTCAATTAAAAAAATAAATAAATAAATAAATATAAGACCCAGTCTAATATAATATAATATAATATAATATAATACCAGATCTCATATTAATTTTTGCTCCAAAAGACGCATTAGAGCTGATTGTCGGGCTAGATCATATTTTCGGGGAAACACGGTACATACACTAATCAGTACCCAAGTGAATACGTGAATATTCATTTGAGAATAGTTGACTCAAATGAATACTGCAAATCTCTCTAATTTTTTCTTTGTGAAGCTCTTACTCTGTCTTATGAACTATAACTGCCTTGTTCTCCCCAGATGCTCATCTCCATCTGCTCACCTCAGGGAATCTGCTGAGCTCCATCTGCATTTTGCCTCCCTGCTCTGTGCCCAGGAGATTCTCTCAAGGCAGTAATCTGGGGCAATCATAGGGATCACTGTGTTTGATTTCCATCTCAATGGGATCAGTGTCCTTTCTTGCTTGATGAACAGTGTCTCGAAAATTGGTGATTCATATATTTTGCCCATTTTGTATATATTTCAAGCAAGAGGGTGAAGCTGGTCTTTATTAATTGTTTTTTGTCAGAAGTGGAGATTCCTTACATTCATCATCAACTTGCTCTTAAGCAGTCATTGTTTTCTGTTTTCACATACATCAAATAGGAGTAATGACATCACAGCGTTATTGTGAACATTAAGTAGTATATCGTGTTTATAAGTAGGGGACCATAGTGTGAAAACTATAAAATTAAATTCAAGTAAATATAGATCAAAGCACTAGGGTTTCTAAAAATTCAGATAACCAGGGAACTAGAGATGAGTTTGGTTATGGAAAATAATTTCAAGTATAGCAGAGCATTCTCAAAACGCTGGTGACTACCTATAATTGTGTAGAGGAAAAAGATATTGGAAGTATTTGTTTTGTCAAACATGGGACATATATTTTTATTTCATTGCAGTTTTAAAAAGGAGTCTCCTTTATTTGTGGTGTGAGTGTTTTTCGTCAAGACTCTTAGTGATGTTATGAACAGATTTGTTGCTATGTCTCTTGAAGCAGAAAGAATTTGAGTGTTAGACTGATTACCTAAGTGACATTGGTTGTTGTAGGCTGATTTCTCAAACAGTTATTTTTCAGGTCTATCTACACCTGTTATTTGGGAGTGACAGTTTATATAATGTTCATTTCAGGTAGTGATAAGTTTCCTTCTTGTTCATGTCCCAAGGTGAAGTCCTTCTTTATGACAAATGAGGACCTGGAACATGAATCTGACAATTTCTAGTGTTCAATGTTACTTCAAAATTTAGTTCCCTGTTAGAATTAATTTTCTGTATGAGGGAGAAAGCACTATTCAACTAGCCCCAAAAGAGTAATCTTCACGTAGAGGAAAATTCCCTACTGGCTTCACTGCCATTGGTCCTGTATTGCTTTAAGGTTTATTTCTCTACATGGCCTTGGATATCTCACTGCTGACACAGAATGTAAAAGTAATGTTAGTCTCTGGGGCAAGTTATCTAATTTCCGTCACCTTTATGACAGTTGCATTTCTATCCTTGTCAAGCAGCTCCATCTCTCTTCCCACCTTTCCCATATTTTATTTATTTTTAAAAAGATTTTTACTTAAAAAAAATATAGCTAACATACAACATTATATCAGTTTCTTGTGTACACCATAGGTGTTCAACATTATTAACTTAAAGAGATGATCACCATGCTAAGCCCATCTGACACCATACCACGCTATCACAATGTTATTGACTATATTCTCCATGCTGTACATTACACCACCATGACTTAGTTGTTTTATACCTGGAAATTTGAACCTCTTATTCCCTTACACCTCCCCCCCATTTTTAAAAATTTTTCAATTACAGTTGACATTCTATATTTTATTATATTAATTTCAGTTGTACTACATATAACATTTGTGTAATTTAAGAAGTGATTCCCCTGACTACTCTAGTACCCACCTGGCACTATATATAACTGTTACCATATTATTGACTGTATTCCCTATGCTTTATTTTACATCCCTGTGACTATTTTGTACCTACTAATTTGTAGTTTTTAATCCCTTCACCTTTTTCACCCAGTCCCCCAACCCTCTCCCATCTATCACCCCGATAAATCTAGTACCTATCTACACCATACATAGTTATTACAATATTATTGACTATATTCCTTGGGCCATACCCTACATACGCATGACTACTCTGTAACAACCAATTGTACTTAATCCTTTCCCCTTTTTCCCCCAACTCCTTTAACCCCCCCATCAAAATGTTCTCTGTATCTGTGCTTCAGTTTTGTTTGTTTGTTTATTTTGTTCTTTAGCTTCCACATATAAGTGAAATCACATTACATCTTTCTCTCTGTGACATACTCTGCTCAGCACAACACCCTCCAGGTCCATCCATGCCACTGCAGATAGCAAGAATGCATTTCCGTTATGGCCGAGCAATATTCCACTGTATATATGGACCATTTCCTCTTTATCCATTCTTCCATTGACAGACACCCAGGCTGCCTCCATATCTTGGCCATTGTAAACAATGCTGCAATGACCATATGGAGCACACATCCGCTTGAAGTAGCGTTTTGGGTTTCTTCAGACATATACTCAGGAGTGGGATTACTGGGTCCTTCTTTGTATCTTGTTATAGTCTTTTTTACAGTCTATTTTGTCTGGTATAAGTATTGCTACAATAGCCTTTTTCTTTTTTTCCATTTCCATTTTCATGAAATAACTTTTTCTGTCCCTTTACTTTCAGTCTGTGTGTGTCTTTCAATCTGAAGTGAATCTCTTGTAGGTAGCGTATGTAAGGGAATTGTTTTCTTATCCTTTCAGCCACCCTATGTTTTTGATTGGAGCATTTCATCCAATTACATTAAAAGTAATTGTTGATAGATATATAGTTATTACCATTTAATATTCATATTTTTTATCTTTTTTTTTCACCTTAAAGAAGTCCCTTTAAGATTCCTTGTAATACTGGTTTGGTGGTGATGAACTCCTTTAGCTTTTTCTTGTCTAGGAAGCTCTTTAGCTATCCTTCTATTTTAAATAATAACCTTGCTTGGTAGTCTTGATTGTAGATCCTTCTTTTTCATCACTTAGAATATTTCTTGCCAATCCCTTCTGACCTACAAAGTATCTCTTGAGAAATAACCTGGCGATCTTATGGGAGCTGCTTTATAAGTTACTAGTTGCCTTTCTCTTGCTGCTTTTAGGATTCTCTCCTTGTCTTTAACCTTTGCCATTTTAATTATGACGTGTCTTGCTGTGGGCCTGTTTGGGTTCATCTTGTTTTGGACTCTCTGTGCTTCCTGGGTTTGTATGTCTATTTCCTTTGCCAGATTAGGAAAATCTTCTGTCATTTCTTCAAATACATTCTCAATTCCTTGCTTTCTCTCTTCTCCTTCTGGTACCCCTATGATGCAAATGTTGTTACACTTGATGTTGTCCCAGAGGTCTATTAAACTATCCTCCTTTTCTTTTATTCTTTTTTTTTGTTTTTGCAGTTCCGATTGGGTGTTTTTTGTAACCTTGTCTTCCAAATTACTGATTTGATCCTCTGCTTTATCTAGTCTGCTGGTGTTTCCTTCTAGTGCATTCTTCATTTCAGTTACTGTATTCTTCACATTTTTTTTATGATTTCTATGTCTTTTTTTTTTTAATGTTTCATATCTGTTTGTTGAAGTTCTCGCTAAGTTTCTTGAGCATTCTTATAACCAGTGTTTTGAACTCTGTCTCTGGTATGCTGCTTACCTCCATTTTGTTCAGTTCTGTTTCTGGAGTTTTCTCCTATTCTTTCATTTGGAATGTATTTCTTTGTTTTCTCATTTTGACTGCCTCTCTTTGTTTGTTCTATGTATTGGGTGGATCTGCTATGTCTCCCTGTCTTGCCAGGTGGCCTTATGTATTAGGTGCTCTGTGGGGCCCAGTGTCACGGTCTATGGGATCACCTGCTCCAGGTGCCCCAGAAGTGTCCCTTGTGTGGGTTGTGTGTACCCTCCTGTTATGGGTGAGCCTGGATTGCTATGTGCACATCAGTAGGTGGGATTGACCCTCAGGCTGATTGGCTGTGGGGTATGACTATGTCCACAGCTTACAGGCTGCTGTGGGGGGTGCTTAGCACACATAGCTGGATTCTCCCCAGTGGGCTCTGGTGCCTGTTGAGACCACCCTTTGGGT
Source organism: Rhinolophus hipposideros (assembly GCF_964194185.1). Lineage (NCBI taxonomy): Eukaryota > Metazoa > Chordata > Mammalia > Chiroptera > Rhinolophidae > Rhinolophus > Rhinolophus hipposideros. The sequence goes on from NC_138046.1 coordinate 101,105,047, forward strand.
GTGCCACTTGTGGGGCTAGTCGGGTTGTGCTCTGCTGTGGTTTGAAGCCAGCCTCCAAGTATGTTCATTCTGGGGCCTCTTGGAAGGGACTCCGGTGCAGGCCCAGGTCACCCACTGCCTGCGACCAGCTGGGGACTACCTGATGGGAACTACAAAGCCATCCATAGCTTGTGACTGCCTGTGACGGATGTGGAGGTACGTGGGAGAGGCCATGCTGTTAACTGAGGAGGGCTCCCATCATTTCTGGGTTTGCGGTAGCTGTGCAAAAAACCAGGACCTTCCAAAGCCTACTACCACTTGCCGGCTCCAGTAAGGTTCTGCCACTGATAAAGCCTTGTTTGGTGTTGCCGGGTCTCAGTGAGTTAGCAGGGTGGAGCAGGTAGAGCTCATCAGACTAATTCAGATGCATATTTGGCCATGAGTATGGCAGGGGAGCAGGGCTCAACACAGGAAAGATGGTGCCCACTTACCAGCTGGCTGCATGGGAGAAGGCTCCCACACAGGGGAAATTATGACTATCTTCCAGCTTTTACCTGAAGCCACACACCTCAGTCTGCCTCCTGTATATCTTCAACACCCCCTGAGTTACCTTCCTTCCACTAGAGCCCAAGATGAGTGCCTGCAAGCAAGTGATTCTGTGCGGGCACTTGAAGAGGATGTCTGGGTTCTCCACAGCCTTCTGTCCCAGCCAGATGGGCAAAATCCCCACAGTTTTTCACAGCCAGATGTTGTGGGGGTTCCTCTGCCCAGTACCAGAACTCTAGGCTGGGGCCTTTATGTGAGGCTGGGGTCCCTTGCTGCTCTGTGGGGAACCTCTGTGGCTGAGATATCCCTCCCAGTTTTCATCTACCACCCAGAGTTTTGGGGCTGACCCATTTCACATCTGTGCTTTTACCAGTCTCAACGTGGTTTCTTCTTTATATCCCTAGTTATAAAACTGTTGTTCAGCTAGACTTCATATGGTTCTCCAGGTTTATTGTTCTATAATTTAGTTGTAATTTGGATGTGTTCATGGGATGTGGCAAGCACAGCATTTATCTACTCTGCCATCTTGGATCTCCTCCCCCCATTTCCTATATTTTAAATTCCATCTAGGACTAGCCTGATGAAGCTCTCACTATAAGCATCATTGTTTTGGAATCCAATTCCTACTTCCAGATTTTACACATGGGTCTCAAAACCCATGTCTTGTCCTATAGACCTCATGACTACATAAGACTATAGAAGCTAGTTTTTGCCATTGTTTTCTCTTTGTAGGAATCCCTTCTATAAATTTGTTAATTCATTGTTCATCACTCATTTAGTTAGTCACCTATTCTTTGATATAAAACATTTTGGTCCCTTACTAAGTGATAGGCAATATGCAACACAATGGAGGTAAAATAGTGAGTGAAAATAGGGTGTAGTTCAACTTCCTTTTGAAAATGCCCAGTGATGGGTATTTACCATGTCTAACAGCACCACATTATATTTTAAAATTCAGATTGCTAAAAAAGTTGTACATAAATAGAGATACAATTTATCTCCCTATAATTTCTAACATCATTTTCTACCACCACTCCTAGTGTTAACCTCTGGAGAATAATTCTCTTCATTTTTTTCAAGAGAAAATATTATTAACTACAATTATACCTCTCTGTATCAGCATGGACTTTCTTTAAGTGACTCTAGAGGCAAAGCCAAAATCATGCAGCTATACAGTCAGAACTGGTGGAAGACAGAAGTAAATCTGTACTAGCATGTTTTCCCAATATATGGGAAGACTTTATCAGTACAAATGAAACTATATAAGAACAAAAAGGAAAATGTGAATTTGGCCACTGACTGTTTCATGTAATCCAGAGTGGCTTTTCTAAAATACCAGTCACAATATGTAAAACTATCATACTGATACTTATAATTTTCACTCCTAGAAACAAAATGGCAATTTTACATTTAATTCTCCCATGTCAATATTTGTGACCAGGTCACTTTAAAATGATGCAATATTGAGATTGCTTTAGGAATTGGCTTTAGAAAACATTTTTATAGTGATTCATGAGCTCAGGAAGCATTTCATCACAGACAGTGGCAGACTAAGAATATTGGTTAAAAATTGGAATGCCAATATGTGTCCATTTTTATAGGCAGTGAGCACTCTAACAGTTGATTGACAGACTGTATGAGCCAGACGCTCCAGAAAAGTGAAGTTTCAAAATATCCAAAACACAGTCTTTCATCTTTCATTGGTGTTTTCCGAGCATATGGGGATTGGGATAAATGTAGAACAATTAGCACATCAGGTCGTTCCTCCCACCAGAAATGTGGTACTGTTTTCCATATGTGTGATGGAAATTTACCTCTTGATACCCAGTAGTAGTTTTTTGTACATATCTATTGTTTCAATATCTATTTAAAACAACAACAACAAAACTTCTGTTCTATGCACTCCCCATCTTTGAAGACTTCTTAATTTTTTTTTCAAAACATGAGAATGACAGGTTTAGCATATTTTAGGAATCAATTTCATGGTTACAGAGCTGATCAAGCACTTAAAGTCATAATATTTTATTCAGTATCTTTAAAAATAAGAAGCACATTGGTGAAAAAAATAACAATTTAAAATTTAATAGAGAGATATTGCATGCCCTGATTTCAGGTTCAGAAAGCCAGAGTTTACATGCACAAATAATTTAAGAATTAACTAATCAGCTATTTATTTGAAAGAGTCCCAGTGGTTTTATTTGTCTGAAATGGAACAGTGTGATATGTTTGCCAAAAGATGCAAAATAAACTGCATAAATATTTATAGTATCCAAAAGTTAGGTAAGAAGCACATAGTCTGCCAAACCATACCTTCTGTGTGATAATCATGGTTTCCTGAACTCTAGATATAAATCTCTCTTTAGCTGTGACTAATGTCTATGTAGAGATTCATTCAGATCTTCAAAAGTGGCTCCGTCATAATAGAATATACCACCTCTTTTTCTCTCTAGTACTCTATGACATCAACATCATATTTATGGAGTCATATTACCTCAAAAATCACTAATATTAATATTCTTTCTCTCTAAGCAGACCCTTCTTCCCTATAACCTTTCAGTGATCAGACATGTTGATTTTACTTTTATAGAGTCTACATCTAACCCACCAATTTCCATCCACACATCTTACAGTATAGTGGAAGGAGCACTAAATTAGAAATCAGAAAACTTGACTTTATTATTATTCCTTGTTTAAATGTACCTACAAACCTACCTACTACTTTTAGAATATTTTGAAAACATGCATCAAATCTCATAGTTGTTAGCACAGTATTTTGACACAGGTCATTCAAAAGTGTTTATGGCATGATATTGTACTTCAACTTGAAAGAGTCATTAGAAAATTGCAGCCTGGGTTATTGTCATACCTTGTTAACTTGTCTTCCTACCCCCACTTTATCCGCTTTTCAGAAGAGTCTATTAACTTCAAAGTAGAAAGCTCAATATCCAACACATTATCTTCCCTGAAAAACATTTTTCCTACTTATCATTTTTGGCTTGGAAAACTGCCTGACTATGTACTCAGTTTTTCAAGGTCAGGATCACTTCACATCTACAAGGTAAATACTTACATAACAGCTCATCTCTTATCCAGTCATCTGCTGGTTCTATTTTTAATATATCTAAAAACAAATGCCTGTCACCTTCTCTCTACTTTAATTGCTCTAATTCATACTCATCATCTTTTGCGCAAAAATGTACTCACTGGTATCCTGACTCCATTTACCTCCAATGCAATCTCTTTTGTGCATACCAGTATGATCCTTTTAAATCACAGATTAGATCATTTTTGTCTCCTTGCTGCAAACACCATAGCCTATAGCGGTGGTAGGAATGTACTATTTTTTCACACTACAGTCATATTACTGAGTAAACAAAGCTGGATTATTTTGTCAAAAATTTATCTGAGGATAATGGTAGAATAGATCATTTCATATTAACTATCAAGCTGAGAACTGCTAGAAAAGTGAAACAAAACATGTTTTAAAAATTTGAAGATATCCACGAGTTAGTAAGGTATAAGCATTTTCAGGGCTATCTACAGATGACAAGGAAAACCACAACAAGTGATTATAATATCTGGAGTCACTTTTCTCCTCAAGGCAATTGTTGATTCCTGAATCAGCAGTGAAGAAGTTGAGATGCTCAACAGGGATTTTTGTTTGGCTCATGGGGCTGGGAAGATAGAAATTAAAATATAGAACCCATTGAGATGAACATACCTTAGTAAACATTTCTTTAGTTTGGTACCCTAAGGGACTAAATTATATAAATAAGGGTGAAATAGAAATAAACCAGTTCGCACAGTGATTCATCTTTGAATTACAGAAATATCTGACTGGCTTAAAGGGACTTGGCATTGATAGTGCCTCCAGTCTATGCCTGGAGCAAAAGGAAATCTTCATTCAGAGAATGGTTTGATAGTAGATAACCTGCCTTTTAAAAGACCAGATTTTTGCTCCCGAATTTAGAGGCATTCTCTAATAGCTGTGTTTATAATATAGTAAACTTTTTAAATCTCAAATAAACTGACTTCTTTGTCCATCTCTCAATTCCAACTGCAGGCAGTTTAAATGACTATTGCTTCCTGATCCCCCTCAGACCCCAAAGTGTCATCAAATCTATTAAGGCAGTGTCTGATATTTTACTGGTATCTTGGAATATAAATGCAAATGGTCAGCAGTATATAATTATGACTTCTTTCCAGGAGAGCAGGAATAGTTTATTCAATCCAAGTGTCATAATGAGAGTCAGATAGAACTTGAGCTATGGATGAATATTCATCACAGTTTAATTCAAACTACGCAATGTGAAGATTAAAACCAAATGTATAATTCTATTTTGAATACTAAATCCTATGCCAAAAAGACCTATATATAACTTCTAAAGAATTAGTCTTTACTGATAAATAGGGGCATAAAATTATACTAACTCACAGGAACCTTAACTCTATTTGATTTTTTTTCTTTTTTTCTTTTTTTTTTACTCCCGGATTTCTGCTTTGCAAATTTTCTTTGTCACTGATAATGAACTTAGGCATCAATGCAGCGACAACTTTCCAGGGAGATAGTTATTATGTAACAAGACAGAAATCAATGTCAGTTAGTCATACACAAATTCTTTATTTCCTTATATAATTAGTGTGAAGGAAGCTTGATTTCATTAGACATACTATTATGAGAAAAAGAGATAATTATAATCTCATGGGAAATAAACCAATAATGATGTAAACTTTGATTATTCCTCTTGTTAAACTGACAAGCAATAGGTTTTTGAGAAATTAATCATGTGTGAGTTTAAAAGGTAATATAGCTCTTGAAAGTAAAGTAGCTCTTATTTTTAAACATGTCTTTTTGTGAACATGTGTTTCATTTCTCTTGGGTAAATATCTAGAAGTGGAATTGCTTGATCATAGTGTAAGTGTATGTTTAACCTTACGAAAAACTGCCAGACTGATTTTTAAATTGGTTTACCTTTTTATACTCCCACCAACAATATGTGAGAGTCAGGTTGCTCTAAATGCTTGCCAACATTTGGAGGTAACAGTCTTTAAATTTTAACAATTCTAGTGTGTGCGTAGGACAAAATTCTGTTGGCCAGTGCTAGCCTAGATGCTAGAAGTTAGCTATATGTTTGGGACTTTAAAAAAATAAAGGTATATTTGTTTTTATAGTTAAAATATTAAAAAAAACTTTCAACAACAAAAAAATAAAGATACATCTTTAAAATAATCTGACAGATATATATATAAATATATACATATATTTATATATATACATATATTTATATATATACATATATTTATATATATGTATTCATTTGTAAATGCCTAGCAATATGTATGATTAGAGTTTTCTAAAACTTCAAATATGTATCTTATTGTAGACAAGAACATTCTTTAATCACGTTCATTTTGTGTGTCGCTATCTATGAAGAGAAGAATGTTTAAAGATGTTCCTGAATTTCTCTTTCAGGCAGAATGTTCTGGGACTTTCTCTGTTTCTGTTCCAGATCTTCCATGATGCCTCAAATACCACTTCATTTCTGGCCATTCCAATTCTAGATTGACTTTTCCCTCTTAAACCTATTTATACACAATTTTTTATGTACTGGTAAACAATCTTGCAGATTGAGAGCATCATGAAAAATTTTTTTAAAAAGACAGAATAAGTTACTACAAAATCACTGCAGACAAAATGGAACAGAACAAAACACTAAAAACAGAAACTACACAGGCAGTATAGTTAAAAAAAAGTGTTTTTTTTTGAAAAGCACCAGCAAATAATAAAATTATTTTGTGTTAAAATTTCTGAGTTGGTCTACCTATTCTCCACTAGGAGCTCATTCATGATAATAAGAATGGGCTGTGTTTACTGCAATATCATAGTTAAATACTGCTACTTGTAGCAAATAATTTGTCAACTATTTTAAATGACAAATTTGCATCGAGGTTAATTAAAATTTAATATAGTATTTAACTGTGATGCTAAAATTTGATAATTTACAGTAAGTTGTCATCATTAACTTTTCTTTTAATTACACCATTTCCTTCATGATGTATCAGAGTTCCTTCATATTTACAAATTGACCTGGCAAAACACTTATTTTATAGGAATAATAATTTTAAAAATTTTAAAGGCGTGAAAAGAAATTAACAACATGTCATTGGCTCTCCTTGGATCTACCAGTATTTCAATAAATCTAACTTCTAATCTCAAAATGTATTTTATTTAATTCATTGTTAAAAACCTCTTAAAATAAAAGTTTTCTTCTTTTCATCAAAAAAATTAGCTAAATATGAAACAAGTGTAAAATGGCCACAAAATTTTAAAACTATATATATTTCATATTGTATTAATAGAAATTAAAAATTGAGAACACAAAGAGTAATTTTTTTCTCTTCAGCTCCACTCATTCCCACAGCTGAAATTGCATGCCACATTTTTAGAGGGACATGCACAGCCTAAAACACATGTCAAGGTGAGCCAACAATGTGGGGACTTAAAACAATATGTCTATAAAAGGTGAAATCAAAAACATTGAGCTGTAAAGGTTAGTAGAGTAATTTTATTTTAATATAAGAAAGAATTTTACGTTAGCAGTATCCAAAACTGGAACTGAGTGACCAATCAGAGAGTGAATTTGCCATATCAATCCTTAGCATTGTTCATTCAGTTTGTGATCTGAGATTTGTAGAAGGCGTTCGTAGAATAAAATGAAACATTCAAATGTTCTTGGATTTGATGGATTCTCCTTCCTTTACTGATCATTTTCTTGGTTTACAAGAAAAGTTTTAGATTTTTTTACTTTTGTTCTTTCTGTACATTGTATTTAAATTAAAGGAAGATTGTGTTAAAATACATATTTTTATCCACAGCCTCTTCAACACTTGTTATTATTTGTCTTGTTGATGATAGCCATTCTAATAAGTGTTAGGTGATATCTCATTGTGATTTTAATTTGTATTTCCCTAATAGCTAGTGAATTTCAGCATCTTTTTGTATATCTGTTGGCTACTTGTATGTCTTCGTGGGCCAAGTATCTGTTCAGGTCCTCAGCCCATTTTTTAATTGGATTGTTTGATTTTCGTTGTTGAGTTGTATGAGTTCTTTATATATTTTAGATATTAGCCCCTTATTGAAGGTGTTTGCAATTTTTTTTCTCCCATTTGGTTGGTTGAATCTTTGTTTTCTTGATGGTTTCTATTGCTGTACAGAAGCTTTTTAGTTTGATATAGAGCCATTCATTTATTTTGGTTTCACTTCCCTTGCCTCTGAGGTCAAATTTATAAAATCCTCTCTAAGTCCAAGGTCCCTAAGTCTAGTACCTATGCTTTCTTCTATGCAGTTTATTGTTTCAGGTCTTATGCTTAGGTCTTTGACATTTTGAGTTAATTATTGGGTATGGTGACAGATAGCAGTCTATAGAATTGTACATGAAACCTATATAATTTAATTAACCAATGTCGCCCTAATAAATTTAATAAAATAAAATTATTTCTAAAATAAAAAAGATATATATATATTTTAAAAGCCTTTTTATTTTAGAGTAGTTTTATGTTTTTAAAACATTGAGAGGAAGGTACAGAGATTTCCCATATACCTCTTGTCCTAACAATGCACAGCCTCCCCTATTATCAACATCCTGCTCCAGAGTGGGGCATGTGTTACAATTGATGCCCCTACACTGACACATCATAATCATCCAGACTACATAGTTTACCAATGTTCACTCTTTATTTGTACGATCTATGGGTTTGGACAAAAGTATAATGACACATATCCACCATTATAATATCATACAGAGTATTCTCACTACCCTTAAAATGCTCTGTGCTCTGCCTATCCATGTCTCTCCCCCAGCCACTGGCAACCACTGATCTTGTGATCGTTTCCATAATTTTGCCTTTTCCAGAATGCCATTTAGTTGGAATCATACAGTATGTAGCCTTTTCAGATTCTCTTCTTTCACTTAGTTATATGCATTTAAGGCTCCTCCATGTCTTTCCATGCCTTGATAGTATATTTCTCTTTAGCGTTGACTAATATTCCATGGTCGGGTTGTACCACAGTTTTGTTTATCCATTCACCTGTGAAAGGACATCTTGATGGCTTCTATGTTTTGGAAATTATGAACAAAGCTGCTATCAACATCTATGTGCAGGTTTTTGTGTGGACAGAGCTTTTCAACTCCCTTTGGGTACATGCCAAGGTGTACAATTGCTGGATCACATGGCAAGAATGTTCAGTTTTGTAACAAACTTCCAAACTCTCTTCCTAAGTGGCTGCACCATTTGGCATTCCCACCAGAAATGTATGAAAGTTCCTGTTGCCCCATATCCTTGCCAGAAGATATGTTTTTGCATACTTTTGGAATGATAATGAAATCTAATTTTTGCTGCTTTCAAAGGCTGCACCATCTTTATAGATCTATACTCTTTGTTACCAGGGTAATGAATATGCATCAGATAATTTTTCTTTAGTGTTTAATTTTGCAACAATCTTCCTACAAAAAGAGAAAAAAAAAGAAGTAAGAGTGTTTTGCCCTGGAATATAATTTTTTTTAAATTATACTTTGTCATAACAAAATATTCTCACACACAAGAAATGAGAAAACTTAGACTTAGCTTTATTATCAGAAATGTTAGAGAGAAATTTAAGAACAATTTCTCACCTCAATTTTTCAAAATATCACTTAGCATTTGTATAGAGAATCTCATATACATATACAAACACACACACACACAGAGCGTTAAGTAAATGTAAAATGTTTAAGAGGGAAATAAAAACATAATGAAAAGAAAATAATTATAAGCTTTTATACTGGCTCACCATTCTTACCTCAAAGACGTGCAAGTTAATTCATAAATACATTGGCTATGATCTACATACACACTATATGTGCATACTGTACATTTACACATAATTATGTGTGAGTGTGTATGTGGGAATAGGCATGATTATTAATAAACTATCACAGATCCAGACTTACAAAATGTGATTTTATATATTATACAATATTGTAAGCTCTGTTTTTCGGAATGCTGAATTTTAAAGTGACTCTTGTCACATTGGTAATGATAGGACACATTAGTTTCATTACTAAAAAATGAGAGGCTCTTAAAACAAATGGTGATTAAAATTCCTGAGTTTGCTTGAGAACGTCCTAACATATTGGGATCTGCATTAGATAAACCAAAGTACTCATATAATTCCCAAGCAGGCTCACTTCTAAGACCAAGTGTCCCTTTACAGAAACTGATACACTCTAGCTTGTCTTGTGAACTACTATGAATTAAAATCAATTTACCAAGTGATTATCACTTGTTCCACGTGTTTCTTTTTTGTTTTTTTTTTCATAGCTATGGACTCTGGAATCTTGACCTTGGGAAATAAACATTCTTAGTATGGTAATTTTACAGAAGGTGAAGTATGAAAAGTCCTTTGGGTCAATGGTGATGTCCTCCAAGGATATTTGAGCTGAGCTGTTCACTGGCATACTATACGGTACTGTAAACAATTCATAATTGAAAGCCTCATAGACTTACTCCCCCAGTTACATAGAACTATTGAGCAAAGAATAACACTACTATTCTCCTTCTTCATTCAGCTAACATTATATGATAATTTCAAGCAAAAAGTAATTATGTAGGGTGCCACATGGGCACTGGACTTATCAGGGGGATCACTTCATAGATTGTGTAGATGCCTGAAAAATACACTATACATCTAAAGTTGAAGTAGAATAATATTGAATGTCAACTATAATTAAATATATATATATATGTATATATATATATACATATATATATATATATATATATATATATATATATATATATATATATAAAATCAGTGGTATTATAATGGCTATATACGATGTCAGAGGGGTAGTAGATGGGAGATTATCACTTTGTGAGGGGCGTAAATGTCTAATTATTACCTTGCTTTGTACACCTGAAACTAGTAAAAAAAAAATAAATGAAATAAATAAAAAGACAAACTTTTTTGTTTGAGAAAATTGACAGCTTTTAGTGTATTACTGTTTATTCAATGTTTTTATACAAGCATAGTTATGTTCATTATAAATGAAAGAATGTAAAATCCTGAGTAACAAAATATGTCCAGTAATTATAGAACCATTTTTAAAACCACCATTAGCTGTATACAATTGGAACATACTAAAGGCTGTTATAGTTATATACATCCATGTAGTCTTTCACCTGCTGGTATTTCAAAAGTAAGGGAATATCTATAATGTAAATTCCAAGAAATGGGTAATGAATAATGATTTTCACTTAACAATGCAGAAAACATTATTTTTACATATATCACCATAATTTACATATATCCATTTACATATATTCCATAATTTATATATACTCCATGTAAAAATGTAATATTTCACATTATGAAATGTCGGAGAGATCTATGTTAAAATTACAAAAAGGCAACCTTATTTTCAATTAAAAAAAACAAATTTCTTAATTAATTTATCAATCCATAATATTGAGAAATCCTATTTTGCCAAGCTTTTAAAAAATGTATATAGACAATACGCTGACACTTTCTATTAGTTGCAACTGGCTTACAATAAGAACAACGTTTAACTGATAAACTCTAGCTTTAGAATTGATATTTTGTCCATCCCAATGAATTTAAAGAATGAAAATAACTTGAACATCTAGTAAGTTCTTCATTACAGAATTTTAGGTGGAATTTTCAAGAAAGAGTTCAAGAACTTATAATAAAATAGCATATATAGAATAAATACAGTATATATAGAATACAGTATTATAGCTATAATACTGTATTCTATATTTATAGCTATAATACTAATAACTTTACAGCTCAAAGTTATTACAACTATATTGTAAATGTAAAGGCTTTCTCTGCTGAATTCTTGGCATAGTTTTATAAACCATTATTTCCCTATGGTTTACAAGGTAGAGAATTTCCTTCTATGACTTTCATAACCACTTTCTGGTTGCATAATTTTTTGATGGTCCCACACTGATTATGAAAGAAAATCACATGCTTGTGAGGTATGGAATTAACAAAAAGCAAGACGTAGGAAGAATAAAATGCCATTTCTTTCTTTTGTTGACCATTTTGTTTTGCTTTCATTCCATGGTTCTATTTAATACATTTGAATGGAATCCACTCCAAATATCATAATAGAGGAATGAAAAATGATATCCTTATTTTCTTCAAAAACATTCAAGAGTATGAATAACTTGCACTGTTGATTTTACCAGTACAAATCACATGCATCCAGTCATCTGTATTAAAAATATATATAGCTAGTAGAATCATTATACTGCCAAAAACTACAGGAAGTTAATTTCTCAATGACCAGAACTGCTTAATTTTTCACAAACAGAGTATGACGGCCTCATTAACCTTTTCTTAAAAAATAAGAATTTTCTTTGTTCTTTTTGAAGTCAGTCTATTAAATTATTCTCTCTTAATTGGTTTTGATGTTTTAGACAGTAGAGAAAAAAAGACAAAATATGATTAATTCTGTTCTTACACATCTACCTACTAAATGTTTATAGTGGCTATGATTGCACAAGCATGGAGAGTTGGCTACATTTTTACCCAATTATTTTGATTCCTTGTTCAATCTATTGTTATTCTGGAATCAGTGTCACATGCAGGCCCCACATGCCACTGCTAATTCACCATAAGAGAATGTTCAGAAAAATTTTAAAAGGATAGGGAGAAGTTTCCAACAGGTCATAGTTTTGAAATTGAATTTGATATCAGTTTGCTGATAAATGTTTAAAATTCTTCAAAAACAACCTCTCATGGTCACAAAAATAGCACATTTTTCTTCTGTGTATGGAAAATTACTAGAAAAATGGGCCCTGTGACATCAATGTCTTTTATTCTAATTAAAACACTTTACTAAAATGTATGGTTTCTATTTTAGTCTGTTTTCACATGATAAGAGACATATGGATAGATGCAATTTTTAAAAATTCAGATATCAATTAACTGTCTTCTACGTTTTAAGATGTTTGCAAGATTTGATAGGGAATAGTACAGATAATGTACTATAAGAATTTTCATAGAAAGTGAGCAAAGATGCAAGGAGACTAAAGTGGGAGGGTAGAAATTGAGGCAACATAAAATGAAATATGTGCAAATTTGACCATAATACACATTAGAATTAGAGTAAAATTCCAAAGAATAAACACAAGTAAAGTACTATATGAGAAAATCATTAAGATTTATACCAAAATTGATTACGCAAAAGGCAAAATTATTTAATGCTGCACAAACCTGAAAATTTACAGATATTAAGGACTTTGGTGATTGATGTCATCAACACTTGTTCTCACAAACTCCATCTCTTCATCTGCTTTCTTCTGTGCTGGCTCCCTTTGCAAATACCTTAGGCTCTCTCCATCTTCAAGAAGACAATATGGCTGCTAGCAGGACCAACGTTAATGTTCTGTCCTCTCAGAAACCAGTGAAAAGACAGAGTCTTCCTAATACTTTATTCCCAACTTTACTCTTTTAAAGAAAGATTAGTTTGTGTACCCATCTAAGAGGTAGTTACTGTAATCAGAGTTAGGGTTATATCATACTTTCATTGACTGGATCTGGGCATCTATTGTCAAGCTGTATAGAGTCAGAGGGGGAGAAAAGACTTCTCATGATAAACGGGGATTCTCCAAGTAGGAGAAGAAAGTGTGGATAAGGGAAACAGGCATCCACTAGAGGGGGTTTGAAGGAGAGAATATGTTCAATTTAGAAAGGAAATAAATGAGGAAAAGTTTTAAAGAATCCATACCATTTAAGATATGCCTTGGAAGACACATGGGAAATAACAAGTGGGGTGGGTCAGAGAGAATGGCATTCCAATCAGAATATACAGCAAGAGCAAAAACATGGACATAGTAAAATATGGAGACACTTTCAGACAATAACAGATAATCAACCTGGCTAAGAATTTGGGAATTTACTTTTTAAAAATCTTTGATGAGACATTGAGGATATTATGTTCAATTTTTTAGATGATATGAAGCTATTGAATGATTAGGGAAAGGGGTCAATATCTGTCCTTTGTGAAGGTTAATCTGTGAGACATTACGAAGTGAGTGAAATGGGGAGAGACTGATAAAAGGGAGTACTGTTGAAAGTCTGTTATGGGGATGATAATGTTAAAAATAATTTGAAAGGAGTGAGATTATCTAAATTGGAAGATTTTGATGGTTTTGAGTAAGAATGTAGTGAAAGGTTGGGAAGTAAGGTCAGCATAGTCAATGCCAGACCCTCCCCCATCCCAAATTATCATAGAGTAGTTTTTCTTTTATCTGTATTGCATATTGGGAATTTGCATAATATTTCCTTTGTAAATATTTCTTGCTGCTTCTATTTTTTTTTAAATTCACTGATCTGGTGACCTAATATAAATATGTTACATACTCCCCTTTTTCATTGCCTGTTATGCAGATGTGGACTAAGGAATAAGATATCTATGTGGGTTTCTGTAATGACAGAAACTTTATTAGCACTCAAGTATTGCTGGAAATGTAAGAGTATGGAAAAAATTAATTAATCTGAACACCTGTCTGGTAGAATATTCTGATAGGATATTTAGGATAGAGATTGAGAAAGAGTAAGCCCTCTTCAAGTTACAAATTCAATGAATAATTGATAGTTAATAAATTGCTTTCTTGGAAAGCTGATTCCAGTTGATTTTATGGAGCTTTTTCTTGGACGAATCAACCATAAAAATTTAAGGATAGGAAATAATTATTGAGGATAATAAAGAGAGGCTGAATTATGCTTCAAATGTCCTCCTCTCATTTCTTCCACAGTACTCAGACTTGCCTCCAAATATATGTTGAGAGTATATTTATGTTGCGTATATATGAAAATATATTTATATGTGGAAGGCACAACAACATCATGCCATCTATCTTGGTTATAACCTTGTTAAATTATTTTAAGATTAGAACAGCCATATTTTAGGAAGAATGACCATATCTAAGAGAAGTGAATGAAAGCATTACCAAAATATAATAATTACCAAAATATATAAATATAACCTTCTTATCAGAAAATGAGGTTTTTTTGTTTGTTTGTTTGTTTTTTTAGAAAAAGAGATTGATGTGAACCTTTCTTTCTTTCTTTTCTTTTTTTCTTTTTGGTAAACACAAAAGAAGTAGAGGTAGAAGTATTCCCCATCATGGATTGTATCCTGTGGATACAATTCCCACAAGTAAAGCATTGGAGTCAAAAGAAAAGATAGGAAGATCTCTGATTACTTTGCATCCAGGAAGTTTTATTTTTATATTTTTCATCTCTCAAAAGAGTCAGGGAGTGAACTAGCTGGGAGAGGAAACAAGCCCACCAGAATCCCACAGAACTGCTGTGTACAGAGGGTGCGAACAAAATGTATATACATTTTAAGAAAGGAAAAACTCGTATTAAATTTATGCTGATGGTAATCTTTTTGAGCACCTCTTGTAATTGCAGAAGTCAAATGTGACTTGTATTCATCTTTTGTTATCGGTATATATTGAGTATTACAATTTTAATACAGTTCTTTCCTTTCTTAAAATGTGTATACATTTTTTGGCAACCTCTGTGTGTGAAAGCAATACTGGGAGCACACTGCTCAATTTTAGATCTGAGACTAAGATTCTATAAGCAAAATATGGCAGTGCATACTAGGTCTGTATAAATCCCTCCTTGGTAGGGAATGAGCAATGCAAGGGAAAGTATCTAACAAGGGACACTGAAATGAGAGCTTTTCCATAGAGATTTAGAGGAAGAACAAATCTCTAAAATTGATTTTCTAAAGCAAATGGAGTAAATAAAAAAACAAAACTGATTTGTATTTTCTTCAAGAAGAAATGTTCTATAAAATATTCACTGGAAGCACAAATAGAAATAGCAAAATTAAAAGATTACGGAAGTAGAAATGTAAAGTTAGCATGATAGCTATGTTTAATATCACTTGTAATCAGAAAAATGAAAAGTTAAAGAACAAAGCCATGTCAATTTTATCACATACATAGGCACAATTTAAAAAGACTAAGTATGTACAGTGTTTGTAGGCACATGGAGAAGAAACATATGTTCTTTTATATTATTGATGGAAATATAAATGGATAAGGCATTTAGGGGAGGTAAATTCACAGAATATAGGTATCAAAACTTGAAATGTGAAAATCACTTGTCAGCATTTTTACTTCAAGGAATCAATTTAACAATTTTACAAAAATACTTTGTTGATTAAGTGTTTCGAACTTTTGTTTATCAACAATCCATTCCTGACAAAAGCACTATTTCCCTTGTCCATGTGCTTCTAGTAAGGATGTCTGTGATTGTGACCCAGGACTACTAACACAAGGTAGCATATATCCAAGTTAAAGTGACTTAAAGGTCTTCCTTAAAATTCTATATATTTTTATTCAGAGAGTAATGAGAGGATGTGGGCTTGGGGCTTGGAAGTGCTATCTTTCTCATGCTGTAAGCACAGCATACAGATGGGAAGAATACTGATAGGTGGACACCTTGTTGAGATTGCCTAAGACTCCATCCAGCCATGTCTGGGATCAATGACATCTTTGGACTTCTCAGCTGTACAAACCAATACATTTCCCTTTTTGTATAAACTATATGGAATTTAATTTCAAAGATACATGTAACAGGTGTTCTATTTGAAGACTGGTGATTGTTAACTTGAAACTTGAAGAGTTACTAAATAAATCATGGTACTTTGAACTACAGTATAGAATTTTAAAAGATTGTGTGTATACATATCGACATAGGAAATTCTTCAAGAAAAAAACTAAAAAAGGTGGAAGAATATAGAGATCATTATATTTGATTAAACTGCAAAAATCATGAAAAGATGTTTGCTGATAATACTCAGTCTGTTCAGATTTTCTGTTTCTTCTTGATTCAGCCTTGGAAGATTGTATGCTTCAGGAAATTATCCGTTTCTTCCAGATGGTCTAATTTGTTGGAGTATAGTTGCTCGTAGTATTTTCTTAAAGTTTTTTGTATTTCTGTGGTATCTGGTGCCACTTCTCTTTCATTTCTGATTTTTATTTATTTGGGCCCTCTCTCTTTCTCTTGATGACTCTGGCTGAAATTTTGTCAATTTTGTTTATCTTTAAAAAAAAAAAGAGCTTTTGGTTTCATTGATCTTTTGTATTGTTTTCTGTTTCATTTAATTCCATTCTGATCTTTATTATTTCCTTCCTTGTACCCCCTTTGGGCTTATTTTGCTGTTCTTTTTCCAGTTCCCTTTAGGTATAAAGATACACTGTTGATTTTAGATTTTTCTTGTTTCTTTAGGTAGGCCTGCATTATTATGAATTTCCCTCTTAGGACTGCTTTAGCTGCATCCCACAGATTTGGGGCTGTTGTGTTTTTATTTTCGTTTGTCTCAAGTTATCTTTTGATTTCTTCCTTGATCTCCTTGTTGACCCATTCATTATTTAGTAGCATGTTATTCAGTCTCCATGTGTTTGAGTATTTTCTGGTTTTCTTCTTGTAATTGATTTCTAGTTTCATAGCACTGTGGTCAGAGAAGATGTTTAATATGATTTCAATCTTCTTAAATTTATTGAGACTTGTTCTGTAGCCTAGCATGTGGTCTGTCTTGGAAAATGTTCCATGCTGTGCTATTCACAATAGCCAATACACTGAAATAACCAAAATGCCCATTGATCAACAATTGGATAAAGAAGCAGTGGTACATTTATACAATGGAGTACTACTTGCCATAAAAAAGAATGAAATCTTACCATTTGCAACAACATAGATGGGCCTAGAGGGTATTATGGTAAGTGAAATAAGTCAGACAGAGAAAGATAAATACCATATAATCTCACTTATATGTGGAATCTAAAGAACAGAATAAATGAGCAAACAAAACAGAAATAGACTCAGAGATATAGAGAAAAAACCTGATGGTGGCTAAAGGGAAAGGGGGTGGGGATGGGGGAGAAGGTGAAGGGATTAGAAAGTACAAATTAGTAGTCACAATATAGTGACGGGGATATGAAATACAGTATGGGGAATATAATCAGTTATGTTGTAAAGATTATGTGGGGTGCCAGTTGGACACTGAACTTATCATAGGGATCACTTCATAGATTGTGTAGATGCCTGACCACTGTGCTGTGTAGTTGAAGCTGAAGTTGAATAATATTGAGTATCAACTATAATTATATATATATACTTCACACATAAATATATAAATATATATATACACACACACACACAATCTGGGGTGCCCCAAAATGTATACAAGTGGACACTTTGGTCAGCATTGCCCAAGTAGTAGTTCTCCGTAATCAGAAGTGTCTGGATGCTGCTGGTAACCACTTTGAGCACCTCTTGTGATTGCAGAAGTCAAACGTGAATTGTATTCATCTTTTGCTATCGGTATATGTTGAGTATTACAATTTCAATACAGCTTTTCTTTCTTAAAATGTGTATACATTTTTTGGCACTATATATATATATACATATATATATATATATATATACACACACACATATACATATATGTGTGTGTGTGTGTATATAATCACAGGATGTGAAGTGCAGCATAGGGAATATAGTCAGTGATATAGTAACAGCTATATACAATGTCAGTGGTAATAGATTGGGGGGATTATCACTTTGTGTCTAACTATTATATTGCTTTGCACACCTGAAACTAATTTAAAAAAAGATGTTTGCATATATAAATATAGGTGGAATGTGAAGATGGACATTTCTATTTTGCTCTGTATGTCTCTGTATTGTTTATATTGTTTAAACAAGAAATGAATTTGTGAATTACTTTTGTAATAAAGTGCATTTTTAAAAAGTAGTGAAAAATATTGAGATGAATGACAAAAAATTATGAAAATCCGAGAAATAAAAAGACAATCAAACTACAAAGCTCACTAAAATGTATCATAAAACATGGAAACAACAATAAGCAAAGGTTTAATGAAAGTACTTACAGAATTTGTAAAAACACTTTCATATATAGGGCAACAATAGATTTCACTATATTAAAAATGTCACAAGCCTCATTTTCTGAACATTACAGAAAAATAAATACTAGCTGTTCGAAAAAAACAAAAGTTTATGGTCTTCTAGTTTTGAACAAGGTGGAATAGACATATTTTTCCTGTTCCCCCTCTTACATACAGCTATCAAACCCTAATCATTATATATAAAACAAACATAAGAGGACTCTAAAAGGTGAAAAAGGTGGACTGGCTAGAAACTGGGAATCAAGAAATGACATGACAGCAAATTTCCTGGGTTTTCTTTTGCTGCCTTTACGTATTCTGGACTGCGTGTTGGAGAAGTGCACAACCTAGAAATGCTAGTGAACACTGATTTTTTTTTTAAAGCCCCAAAGGATGGTTGCTCTCTTGACCAGTGAATCTGGAAATGGGAATCCTCTGTCCAAGACAAAGACTTTTTTTTGACAGTAACTGCCCTACTTTAGCCAAACTCCATGGCCTCGCCTATTACTGTCAGCAAAGACCGAGTGTGGAGCATGCACAGCCACCCAACAGTGGTAAGATGCCCAACCACGCCAGTACCCTGATCTCAGACTGATCTCGGATCTCGGCCACCAGAACTGTGAGAAATAAATTTCTGTTGTTTATAAGCCACCTAGTCGATGGTACTTTGTTATTGCAGCCCAGACTGACTAAAATCAAATGACAAGACCAACTACAAAGCTCACTAAAACGTATCATAAAACATGGAAATAACAATAAGCAATGGTATAATGCATCTTGAACAAATGCGCATTGAACAAACCCATATAATGATTCTTCTTTCTGACATTCTGCTAGGTTTTTTTTTAAGTAGTAAATAATTTTTTCAAAGATATAAAAAAAAACAAGGAGGATAGCACAGAAGAGAACAGCAACACAATTTTGAAACCTGAGAAGCAAATAGATGAGTGGAAATTGAATTTGTTTTGGTATAATGGGTAAAACCAATAATCTGATATATACATTTGAATCCTCAGAAACTGGCATTGCTGGGTACCTGTGGAATTGAATGTTGGGAAGGGTTATATATATTGAGGATGACTTGGGAAAAGACAGAAAGAGAATAAAGATGAAGAAGATAAAACAATTATGAATATATATGCAAGCAATAATACAGCCTTAAATTATGCAAAGCAACAACCGAGAAAATATGAGAAATGGATATCTCAAAAATTATAGTGAAATTTTAAAATTATTTTTCTTAGAAACTAACACATATAAGAAAAGATAAAGCAGGATAACATAAGATTTATATGTTCAGAACAATAGATAAACGTTTATTACTTCAAATGACAGAGATCTCAATGTTTCTTAAATGACAACTGTGATCAAAAATAAATTTGCTCACCACAATAAAAGCTATCACAAAACAGAACCTCGGCTACACATTTAAAAATCCTATTGAAACAAATAAATGATGGAACAACAACAAAATCTTTAAATCTTATCCCTTTAAGATTTCAGATATGAAAAGATTTCCTGCTGTCACTTCTGTCTGATATAAATTTGGAGGTCCCAATCAATGTGAGAAATAGTGAACAGAATTATCAGAATTAAAAGAGAAAGAAAATACCCTGTCATATTCTCAGATAATGTAAATATATATAGAAAATTGAGCAAAATCAGTAGGCAAACTATTGGCACTAACAAGAGAGTTTAGAAAATTTGCAATATAAGATCATCTTCCATTCCATGTCTATACTAAAAATGGAGTTTTGATGCCTTTAAAATACCTATTAGAGAATTTATGTAAAAAACTTGGTACACATGTATACTTTTATGGAAAAAAATGTAAAGTTCCAAGAGCAGAGTTTCTCCACAACATACATGTATATCACAGCAATCTACAAAGTCATAGCAAAACACAAAACAAAACAAATAAGGTGGCATCAGTGCAAGAATGCTCAGACAGAACAATGAAATTGAATAAGAAGTTCAAAAGCAGTGTCATGTACATATAGGAAATTAATATATTATAAAGGAGCCACCACAAATTGGTGTGGAAATGTCGCAGTGTTTGTTACCTAGTTTTGGAAACCTGGATTAATATATATAGAAAAAAAACTAAGTTCATCCTCCACTTTCTACCATTATTTAAAAGTGAAATTTAGATGGATGAAAGATCTGAATACGAAATGTAGTAATATTAAACCAATAAACCAAATTGCAGGAAATGGTTTTGTGACCTTGGGATGGGGATGAGCTTCTTAAATAATGTTCCATAAAGGAGAAATTAATCAAAATTTTGATGAACTTGATTGAACGCATCAAAATTACAGATTCTTATTAAACAAAGGACATCCTATACAACGTTTACAGATGTATAACGGACTGAGAAAAAAGGATATGCACTGTCTAAACTTGAAAGGTGATTAATATGTAAGATATAAAAATAACAGAACATCCAATATAAAGTGGGCATAAGCAATAAGTAATTAACTCACAAATGGAAAATCCTAAATGGCTTAAAACTAAATAAATAAAACGTGCAATCAAATCTCAGTGACAATTAGAAAAATATGCAAATTAAAATAGCAAAGAGGGACCAGTTATAGCCATCAGAGATGCAAAAATATGGAAGTCAGCTAATGCTAAATCTTGATAGAATGTGTTGAAATAGGAACCCACATGTTCTGCAGGAAGAAGTATAAAACTTTAGAGATAATCTGGAGAGCATTTTTTAAAGTATTTGGTTAAGTACGTACACTATGTCTAGAATGTTTTTTACAATTTTTCGTATAAAATCTGACATTTCATAAGTATCCCAGGGTAATTGGCATAAACTTGGGCTATTCTGGATAAAGTGGGATACAGTCATCTAATGCATTACATCATTCCCATCCTAAATATATCCAAGAGATATTAAAGCATACATTAATATTGGGACATATATGTGTATGTTAATTATTGTACTGATGGTAATAATAGAACGTTATGTGAAGTAAATATCTCTCTAAAGGGAAAGGGAAAATAAAATGAAGATGTACACTATGCAGTGGTTATGTGCAGTGAAATGTATGTTTAGCAACATTAAAAATTGTTGAGTGAAGCAATAAACTCTACACTCATCTAGGATACATGAGCATTCAAATGCATGTGTATATATTATCTGGTTGAGGTGTGGATTAGAAAGGTGAAATGGTAATATAGATTGAAAAAGAGGAGAAAAGTAGTAAATAAGAAAATAATAGGGGGAAAAGACTGAAGTTGAACTAATGAATATTGTTAATTAAAAAATAATCTTTAGGTAGAAATGATGTTTTTCCTTGTCATAGTAATATAACTAAAACTGAATATATCCATCCACCCCTTATGCCTAACTTTCATAATCCGTACATAACAACATATAATATTGAAGTGGATAATCTATCTTTACAATGCTCTGTTAAAAGTCATAACAGATGCCTCAGTGTTTGAAAATTCCTACTTGAGCCATTATTGTGGTCATCTTTTTAGGTCCAAAGTCACCTCTGTGTTTTTATTGATAAATTAATTGAGGAGCACTTTTCTTTTCTCGGCTGCTTCAGAGAAAAAGACAGTGATGGCCCAAAATAATCTTAAAAAGCATAAAAGGTTTAGACTCATTGTGATTTTTCATCTCCTATCATCAACAGAGATAATAAGGGAACAAGGTCTTTTCAAATGGATGCAAATTTAAAGAGGAATTAACAGTTAACCAAGACTGTAAAAATCCATTGAACATTATATTCACAGAATTACAAATTATTGATGAGGTTCTTTGTAGGGATTGCATGGCATCAAATGCAAATAAAAAATATACTGGGTTTGGATGTCAAGTTCAAAATTCTGGTTGAGGTCATACATACAGGAATACTCTTTTATACATTCCGGGAGACCATCATATGATGTTCATGACCCTCACCTGATCATGCTGATTGTTTTCCAATATACTGAGTAGGGTTTTGATGTTATAGAGACAAAGCAACTGTAAAGGAAAAACGGACATGTTTGGATTTGAATGTAGACAATGAACAAAGCAATAGAATCAAGTTTGCAAAAAGGACTTTATGAAACAAATTCGTTCTATATGTCCATTTTCCATTGCCTTCCCCCATCCCATATTGACACAAAAAACATTAAAATTTGCTCATTTGTATAAACAACCCGTTAGTCATTTTTTGGTTTTGTTTTGGTTTTTGCCTTTTTAATAAATGAACTGCAAGATTACTTATTTATCAGGAAAAAATTGCTGGATTCTACTACTCTATCCTGTCATTGTCTCATTTGTTTTCTTTACGGAAGACCCTAAGATGTAAAGAAATGTTTAGAATAATGCACACATCTTTGCATTCATACGTGTATGATTGAAAGATGTTGGGTTTTGCTGCATCCTAGTTAGATTTATGAAGAAACAATTAAAAGATCACATATCTCTATTGAATGCTTACTCATTTTTTCCTTTTCCTTTTTAATTAGTTTCAGGTGTACAAAGCAATGCACTAGTTAGACATTTATACCGCTCACAAAGTGATAACCCCCCTCCTCCAATCTACTACCCCTCTGACGTCGTATATAGCTGTTATAACACGTTGACTATGTTCCCTATGCTGTATTCCACATCCCGTGACTATATTTAATTATAGTTGACATTCAATATTGTTCTACTTCAGCCTCAGGTGTATGGCACAGTGGTCAGGCATCTACACAGCCTATGAAGTGATCTCCCAGATAAGTCCAGTGCCCATCTGGTACCCTACATAATCTTTACAACATTATTGATTATATTTCCCATAATGTATTTCATATCCCCGTGGCTATATTGTGACTACTAATTTGTACTTTCTAATCCCTTCACTTTCTCCCCCATCTCTACCCCTCCCCCATCTTTTCTTTGGAACTTAGTTCCACAGTTGACTAAGGATATACTTCAGTTTTTTACAAAATAGCCACCTCTCTCCTTGCATGTTTTCTTTCTTGTTTTATTTTATCTTATTTTATCTACGTCTTTATCCACAATCCCACTTCCATTCCTCTCCATTCATAAACAGTCACTCCAACACTGAACAGATATGAGGGCTTGAAAACTGAGATCTTATAAACAAGATATTGCTTACTTTATATAGTTTTTTTGCTTCATTCAGAGGCATGACAGGTGAACTCATGGTTTGGCAACACTTATAAGGTTTATTTTACTACATATGAGGACCATATATTTCTACTTTATTTATTACTTTTATATCCAATTAGATATCACTTGCTATTGATGAATCTTGTAAAATATACCACAGTAGAAAATAGCTATAACTACATACACACACACACGCACACACACGCACACACACAGAGTCCCCCTGACTTGTATTTATGGATTTTAGTCCTCTGAAAATTTTTTTTTCACTGAGGACTCTGTCCTCTCTTACATAATCCATGTAGTGTCACAAATGCTTATAAACATTATTTCACTTTTTATTTGGAAATAATTGTAAAGTCACAGGAAGTTGCAGAAATAGTGGGGACAGGTTCTATGTAGCTTCCACCCAGTTTCTTCTAATGCTTACATTTTATAACTACAGCACAAAATCAAAACAATGAAATTGACATTCGTAAAAAGTGTATAGTTCTGCACCATTTTGTCACATATGTAATTTTGTACAACCACAATCAAGATACAGAACTATTCCATCACCACAAAGATTTCACTCATTCTATCTCCTTAGAGTCACACTCACCAAACTCCCTTCCACCATTTCTAACCCCTGACGACCACTGATCTGTTTTCCATCTCTATAATTTTATTACTTCTAGAATGTTATATATGAACCATACAGGATGTGACTTTTTTAGGTTGTCTTTTCTCACTCAGCATAACACCCTTGAGATCAACTCAACTTATTGTATATCAATAGTTTGTTTTGTTTTTTTTATAGCTGAGTTATATCCCATATTATGGATATATCATGATTTGTTAACCATTCACTTAATATATAACATTTTTGTTGTTTCTAGTTTTGGGCCATTACAAAAAAGTTGATATGAGCAATCACATTCAGGTTTTTGTGTAGATTTAAATTTTTCATTTCTGTGGGATAAATGCTCGGGAGTGAATTTGTTGGGTCATAGGTGAATGTATATTCCAACTTTAATGTTTATTTTCCACAGGTTCATCCCATTTTTTTATGTGTAAGTCTGTATAAATCCCTTCTTTCTCAAGGATGAGCTATTCTTGGGAAATAATTTCATGTTGGCCCATGAAAAATAATAAAATATAAAGCAAAAAGAGCTTGGCCAGCAAGATTCACAAGCCAAAAGTCTATGATCTTAGCCTTGGGTTTTAAGATCATCTATAATTATTTCTTCCAGTTTGGGAAAACTGGATTTCAGTCTCCGCTCTCCCCCTAGTACTTTAGTTGACTATCTTGATAGTTTACCTTTCATTTAGCTGATATATATAATGCTATGTATTTATCAATATATAAACATGAGGTTGGAGAATATGCATGAATTTGTAGTGTGGCTCTTCTCTCTGGATTATATCCTATTTATACTCCAGTATGGTTTTTGAACCTTGATTTAGTCTTTCATGAATTATTCTTTCACTTTCCTCCAGATTTTGCATTGTATCAGTTACTTTGGCTTCTAAAGTTAAACTCACACTCAAAACTTTGGCTTAACTCACTCCTAAAGTTCTATTCCCAATTCAAGCTAACTCAGAAAGGCAACCTAGTAAGTTAGTCTCAAAGACAGTTCCAGGTATATGATTCAGGACGGAGAAAGTTAAAACAGGGTCAGATCCTGCATCACCTCAAGCAAGTTAGTTACTACTTCTGGACTTCAATTTCCCCATCTGTATGTGATCTTCTCAGTTAATCTATTATTTTGCATTATAAATTATTAAAAATCTCAGACCTTTTGTGATTATTTCTACCTCCACTTCTCACGCCAGTCTTAGGCTAGAACTTTAATTCATTTTGTAAACAAAAAACTATCTCTGCCTTAGTACTCTAAGTAGATTCAGCAGATTTTCTGGATTTTTTTCCATGCACTTTACTTATCCAATCTCTCTCTTCTACAGGGATCCTGGTTGGCCCTCAGAGTTTAACCTTTCCCTAAAAATCATCTTTTTCTTCATGCAATGCCATAACAAGTATTAAACATGCTTGTGGAAGCTCTATGCAACTACAGTGCCATTCTAAGCTCTAAACTTTCAATCATTTTTTCCCCCCCAGGAGCATTACATGTCCACCTTGTGACATGAGGCTACATATGCATTTCAAAGTTGCATTGTCTTCTTTAGGAAACCAATATGGGAAAAATGCTATCTGAGTGATAAAAAGCCAGGTAGTAATGGAGGGAACTGTGAAGTATTTATGAAAGTGGTTATTCCAAGTATACAATGCTCTGTAACAAATTTCACTTAAACTTAGTGATTTGGAAGAATAATCATCAGGAATTCAAGAGCAGTTAAACTGGGTGGTTCTTGTTCAGAGTATTTCAAAAAGGTGAGGTCATCTTTTTGACTAGCTACGACTAGAGTCATCTTGCAGGCTTCTTCACTCTTGTGTTTAGTGACTGGGACGGCTGGGACTGGAAATGTTGGGGCACCTCAGCTATCTTTTCTCTATATGATTTATCCAGGTGATCTGTACAGCATGGTTGTTTAAGGTAGCTGAAAACTCTTTATATATTGGTTAAGGGTCCCCAAGGCAGGGGGAGAGAGAGAGAGAGAGAGAGAGAGAGAGAGAGAGAGAGAGAGAGAGAGAGAGAGAGAGAGAGAGGCACATCAGGCAGAAGCCACATATCCTTTTATGACCTAGGCTTGCAAGTCATTTGCCAAATTCTACTGATTGAGGCAGTTATAACAGTCGACCTACGTTCATGGGGTGAAACACAGACTCTACGTCTTTATGAAGGAACGTCAACCTCAAATTTTAAGAAGACCACGGGGGATAAGATACTTATTTTAGCCATCTTTGAAAAGTACAAATTGCCAATAAAGTGGCATTGAGTTAGATATTATAGGATGATGTAGAAGTGATTTTTTAAATGTTCTTTCTGGACTTTGGTCACCTTTCACTCTGAAAAAAGGAGGGCAGTATCTAGGAGAAAGCTTCTACGGGATACTGATGATAGGCAAAATGAGAAAGTAAATATGTTTATATTTACATGTTGAATATTCTTCATACTGGTTTCTTCATGAGCATATTGGAATGCTTTGAAGATCAAATAAGAGACTATAGCAAAATGTTTAGTGCCATCACTAGCCCATAGAAACAAATCAACATTAGCTGTTATTCATTTATTAAAATTTGAGGTAAATTAAATAGTCTATCTCAGACTCTAGGAGCTTTCTGTTTATACTTTTATAACAACAAACCTATAAACCAATGAATTCACAAGCTGAAATTTTCACAAGTATGACAAAGAGTTAAGCAAGGGATTCAAATACTGGTGTAAATCCTTTAAAAACAGTAGTCTGTAATTATAAAATACCTTTGTAATATTCTCACCTCAGATTTTTGAGTAGAAATTTAATGTGATGAATGTATTATATATTTCCATTTTAATTTCTCAATTTTAAGGTATGCTAGTATGGGGACAGAGCCAGGAGAGTAGTTTCCAGGCTCTCGTCCTCATGTGGAAAGGTGGTGGCTCGGTTATTAGATGGCCATCAGCTGTTGCTGGTTGGCCATAAGCTGTTACCGGTTAGCCATTAGCCACTAATATAACTGCCATGGCTATGCTCGCAAGTGTGGGTTGGTTGGTTGGTTGGGTGGTTGGTTGGCAGAGAAGCTGATGGCAGGTTGCGGATCATGTGGCTCCTGCTTCCTATGTCTCTAACCCAGCCTCCATTGAGACTATAGTGGTATGACTCCCCTATCTATGGCTCCCTGGGTGTTCATTTTTGGCCTCATGATATCCTGTGTTCTTGTGCGGAGAGCGGGAGCTGAAACCCTGCATGACTCTATTTATCTGATTCATTTTTCTGTGGAAAATGAGTTCATGGAATATCACAATAAATGCCTGGTCAGATTTCGTTCACAAGTGAATTAATAGGTTGGAGGCTATAAGCACTAAAAGGCTATCATTTGCCATTCACTCTCACTCTCTACTGCAACATGCCACTATGAGGTATTAAAAAATTACAACATAAAATAAATTTACAAGTATCTAAAAATGTCTCATCTTTAAATTGATGACTAAATTATAACTGAAATATATCAAATGCCATATAATTTATCAATATTTCGTTATTTTGAGGGTGCCTCTGCTTTGCAGATACCCTCTAACACATACTTAGCCCACTGCTTATCTAACAAAATTTATTTTGTTGAGCATAGATAACGTATTCAGTTTCACTTACAATTCATTTATACTACTAGTTTTTCAAGCATAGAGCTTAATTTGCACCATTAGCAACGCCTTCCAATTTCATAGACTCCATTGTAAATATAATCTGCTTTCTTGTATTAGAGATTTAAAACAAGTGTATGGGTGTAATATATATATATATATATATATATATATATATATATATATATATGTATATTTATTGCTTATTTATCTTATTTTTTATTGTAGTAAGAATGTATGCAGAGGATAGTAAAGAAATAAATATGTGAGGATTTTCTTTTACTTTCTTTTTATTTCATAAAAAAGTTAAATAAATTAATGGCAGGGAGATAGGAATGCTGAGCTCTGAAGTCAAGCAGGCTCAAGGGAAAGCAAACTGTAATAAATAGTGAACAGACTCCTCTATTTGATTTTCTCTTTTTCTACTCTAAGAACCAAGAAAAGTGAAACCTCTAAAAGAACAAGTGTGAAGTCTACCCTCATGGCTAAAATTTAACTCGAGTGCCCCAGCATTAATGCAGCACTCAGAACCCAAACAAATTGAGCTACATAAGTCACTCTGGAGCCAGAGTAGTACAAACAGATGTCAAAAATCAGGCTGATATAATAGAGTGCCTTAGTAATAATAAAAAAGAAAGAAAATTCAGAGAGTTCAACATGAAATGATTATTGGAGATTTGCTAAAAATCAGCCTCCAGGTAATTCTGATGAATCTTTTCTACACAGGACTTTATTCTTTGTAATGAGAAACCAATAATTTCTAGAGTGTCTTTCATGACGATTTAAAAAAAAAACACAAATAAACTAGGCTTAAGAATGAATCACACTTTTTTTCTTTTTACAGTTATGTGAAAATACAATTACAGATTTTTCTCCCTCTGATTTTTGCTGTGTGTGCTGCTCTTTGTGAGTTACTCTTTTGTCCCAATCACACTTGCAATGAGCTGCCAAATTGATTTTAGAAAGATGTTCAAAAAATGAATTTGGTGGATTTATTTAAAACGTTGAAAGAAGTATATGGACACATAAGGGGGAAAAATCAGATATAAAGAAGTGGTTAGATTCAAACAAACTTAAAAGCCATTGTAAGTCTCCATACTTAGTTATATTTGATAGCTACATACATAGTACACAGGAAATACACCCATTATAAAAATACATTGCACATGGAATTGGAATAACTATGTTGTATTATCAATGAAAGATAAAATAAGAAATGAGTATTGTATTAATGTACACATTTCTTTATCAAAAGGACTGAGAATGTTTTGTGTGCATGCTGTAGTACTTATAATATGTAAATATTGAATTACTTACACCCACATGCCAAGTTAGATATATAGAGAAAGAAAAACAATTAAAAGGGAAGATAAAACTGAGTGGATCCACTATGATGGCAACCATCTGGATCTTTTGTCTTAAGCTGGCTCTCCACAAGTAGGAACTGGATGTTTGATCCTTGTATTACTTCCAGTTCTAATCATATAGAGACTCATTCTTTAAACCTGTGTCTTAAATGTATAAAACCTAGAACACAACCTTGGTCAATGTACTGCTGAGAATTGTTTGAAAGTAGTAGTTACAGTGATAGCAAAAGGCAAAGTTAAATCAGCAGTTCACTGTTACACTCAGGAGGCTCACTCTTTTTCTTTCCAGCTTTATTGAGATAACATTAACATATAACATTGTATAAGCTTAAGATGTATAACGTAAGGATTTGATATATGTTTGTGTTGCAATATGATTACCACAATAATTGGAGTTAACACATTCATCACCTCACATACCATAGTGTAGGGACAGAGTCCCAGAGAGCAGTTTCCAGGCTCTCAGCCTCACGTGGAAAGGCGTTGGCTTGGTTATTAGATAGCCATCAGCTGTGACTGGTTGGCCATCAGCTGTAATCAGTTATCCATTAGCCACTGTTATAACTGCCATGGCTACCCTGGCAAGGGGGTTGGCAGAGAGAAGTCGACGGCAGGTTGCAGGGCATGTGGATCCTGCTTCCTGTGTCTGCAACCCAGCCGCCAGCGAAAATATAGTGGTATGAACCCCCTATCCATGGTTCCGTTAGTAGTCCTTTTATGGCATCACCATATTCTGTGTCCACCCACCAAGAGCAGGACCAGAGACCCTGCCTTACAGTAGTTACAATTTGTTTTTGTGATGGAAACTTTTAAGATCCTATCTCATGGCAACTTTCAATATACAACACAGTATTGTTAGCACTATGCTAAGTGAAATAAGTCAGACAGAAAAAGACACTGTGTGATCTCATATATGGAATCTCAAAACACCTAACTCTTAGAGACAGAGAACAAATCGGTAGTTGCACAAGCGAGAACACAGTGAGTGGGGGGATGGATGAAGGTAGTCAAAGGAGATTCATGCTTTTGGCATAAAGTTGAAGCATTAATTTCATCTCCACTTCTCATAAAATAGGTAGATTTTGGAACAATATGACACAATCATGGAGAAACAAGTTGAGACCTAAAGGATAAAATTCTCTGTTTGATGTTAATGAATTGTGCCTTCGATCACTGAAAAGCTAAACTCTTGTGAAGCAGAGCTTGCTGACCTTAACAGTGATTTTTCAACTTGAGTGTGCATCAGAATCACCTGGAGAGCTTGTTAAGACACAGATTCCTGGACCTCACCTTCAGAGATGAGAATCCAGAGGATGTGTGGCTTGGTTATCAGTTTGTGTTTGAGCTCCAACAACTGCTGGCCATGGTTGACTTTTGAATTTGCCCTTCTTCTAAGTTGCCACGTGATACTAATGCTGCTGAACCAGAGACAACTTTTTGGAACCACTGCCTTACATTAAGAGCATTTCACAATAATTTTCAAAGGTCCTTACATTGAAAAGAGGAACCAAAAATTATTAACCTGGTCTTTTTAGATTTTAACCTTCTGTATTTCTTTTACTATGAGAAAAAAGTATGAGTTCTACAGTTTCATATCAAATCCCCCGATCCTGTAATACCTCACTGCCCGTGTTCCTTAAACACTCCATGAGAAGCAAGTAAGTGGTGGGGAGATAAGGACATGGATTTCTCACCAGGCATATTGGCTGATTTTTATTTAATGCTTCTAGTTAACTATAAGATTTGGTTATGAGAGCTAATTATAAAAAGTCAATATGCTAATGCTTGTATTCCTCTTTTCTTTTTCTTCGTAGAGTACATATTGGGCCCGTGATTCATTCTTATACTTTTGTATTAATTACAGACATCTGCCATTTAAATTAAAATGGAAAAAAGAAAATATTTAACTAACATACAGGAAAAGTTAAACTAGTCACAAAAATAAAGCTACATGCAAAATAAAGTATATATTATAAAAGGTAGTAAGTAAATCACTCATTGTCCTTTCTTGGTTATCAGTTTGTGTTTGAGCTCCAACAACTGCTGGCCATGGTTGACTTTTGCCTTGAGTTTGTCATTACTTCTATCTGCTGAAATATAATGGCCAACATTAGCTACCTCAAACAATATTTTAACATGCCACTGCCTTGTTTAGGGGTCTCAAGTAGGTCTCTTCTGTTTATCTTATCCCCCTGTAACATAATGTTTTCTCCACAGCTCAAAATAACTGGAAAACACTGCTGAGAAAGACGTGGTCTAGTAAAAGGATCAATGCTCATCTTAAACAAACTCTTTCATATTGGCTGTATCAATTTACATTCCTACCACCCTCATACACTGCTGGTGGGAAGGTAAACTGGTACAGCCAGTATGGAAAACAGTATGGAGGTTCCTCAAAAAATGAAGAATAGAACTACTATATGAACCAGCAATCACTCTTCTAAGTATCTACCCAAAAAATCTGAAAACATTTATCCATAAAGCCATATGTACTCCTATGTTCATTGCAGCATTATTCACAATTGCCAAGACATGGAAACAAGCAAAGTGTCCTTTGGTAGGTGATTAAAGAAGATGTAGTACGTATATAAAATGAAATACTACTCGGCCATAAAGATGAAATACTTCCATTTGCGACAACAAAGATGGATCTTGAAAGTATCACACTAAGCAAAATCAGTCAGATAAAAAATTTTGAGAGCCATATGATTTTACTCA
This sequence comes from Rhinolophus hipposideros, assembly GCF_964194185.1. Classification (NCBI taxonomy): domain Eukaryota; kingdom Metazoa; phylum Chordata; class Mammalia; order Chiroptera; family Rhinolophidae; genus Rhinolophus; species Rhinolophus hipposideros. Next base: position 101,137,011 of record NC_138046.1, read on the forward strand.
TATGTGGGATATACTGTAAAACTGAAGGCAACAAACAAGACAAACAAACAAACAAAAACTCATAGACACAGACAACAGTTTAGTGGTTGCCAGAGGGGAAGGGGAAGGGTGGGTGGAAGAAGAGAGTAAAGGGGGTCAAATATCTGGTGATGGAAGGAGATCTGACTCTGGGTGGTGAGCATACAATGTGATATATAGATGATGTAATACAGAATTGTACACCTGAAATCTATGTAATTTTATTAACCAATGTCACCCCAAAAAATTTAATAAAAAAACAAATTATCAATGTGCAGAAACTTTAAAAAAAAATCTCTTTCAAAAGGAATGTGGAGCATGGAGTGAAAAAAGGAGAAAAACACATGGGTTGTGGTTCACATTACCTAGAGAGGAACCGGCAAGAAACAGGAGTGAATATCTTTTCCAGGTAAATGCTTTTGATTTTTTGAGAGATGAGAATAAGCCACAAACCTCCTGAAAAAAGTACAGAGAACTTCCTTCCCCAAATAGGGACGATAGTGATAGTGATAGTGACTATGCTTTGTTTATTTAGCTCTGTAAAAAAGACCATTACCTATTTTAAAAGTCAGGATTTATATTTTAATCCAAGAAAGTTAGTTGTGTTTATAATCTGCCTTATATAGTCATATACTCATATATTTGGAAATATCATTTAATATGCAATCAGTGGATCCCTGGTAGATAACCATCCAGGTTCTTCTTGAATTTAAGTGACAAGGTGACTATCTCCTGAAAAAAAAGTATGTCATTGTTGAACAGCTTTAACTGTTTGTCATCATAGAAACTTCATTTTACATGTTTGTGAAAACTAAGCAATTTAAGGATTGACAATACCTTATCGGGTCTGCAGAGGATGTTCTGCAAATTTATATTGATTAAACATCATTTCCTAATGGTCAAATACATTTTCATAAAAGTATATAAAATTTATGGAGGGATGTTTGACAATGGTGCCAGGTTCAGAGACATTTGTGATGGGGAGGTCTTTTGAAGAAGGTCTTTTGATTTCTCAAAGGAAAGGCCTTTGGATGCCTTTAAAATGCAATTCTGAGAAGCCAAGGAAACTTTTTTGGTGTTCTGTTGAATGAAGTAATTAGTTTTGCATCTTAACCCATGGACCAGCATTTACCAACTCCTGAGAGTGCAACACGGAACAAATTTGCTCAGAAGTGGCCATTTCACAAATTGAATTCTAACTGTTCTGTGCAGCCTAAATTGCCCTGGCACAGTCACAAAATAAATACAAGATGAATTTGATGAAATAATTGCTCATTTTATATGTATGGTTATAGTTTTTCACAATTGAACATATTAAAGCATTTATTTAGGCAATGTGTTTTATGAGCAAGATCATATTTAGCTTGTTATATATACACATTAAAAATATTTATATATGCATTATCTGTGTACTATGTACATATATATTACGTATAAATATATATTCAGAATATTTTAAAATATAGTATTATGTTGGACCATTGTCTATAGTTTCCATGTTTATTATTGAAGAATTTTTGTGCTGCTCAAGCAGCATGTAAATTCATGTAAACGGGCATTAATTTTTTATTGGCACAACTAATAAAGATTATATTTGAGAACAGTTATGAAGAAACATTGATAAACAACATTCATAATTACACTTAAGTACATTTTTTAAATAATTGTTTTTCCATCCTTTATGGATATGTCACAATCCCTTCAGGACACTCCAAATAAATCAATAAATTTAAATAAAAAGGAGAAAACAAGCAAAATACATTTGAAAGTGAATATTTTTATGTAATACTTTGTAAATCACCACAAATATCTACTTTTTCCTTGCATACTGTTTAAGTACATGACAAATAAATTGTATTTTAGATAATTTATTTGAGCATTTCCCAGCTATACCCATTCAAGAGTCATTTATTTCTAAAGCTCCTCTTAATATGTAAACCAGTAGTAGTGAAATATGGCTTCATTGGCACTTTTCTTAAGAAGGGATTTATTTCCAGTTTGACATGTGATTGTTTAGATAAATATAAATTTGCTTTTGGTATCACATATTAGCAGATGTAAGTAACACTAATATAAGCTTATTCATTAACATCATCTTCCAAAATTAAAAGAGTAAATAAAATGTTTAGACCTGACCAGCAGGGGTTAGGTTTTTCCATTACATTGTTAATGCATCATAAATTTAATACATTTTATAAGTATGTCAAAAATTTGCTTATATAAAATATATATTTGCCCCTTATGTAAAGAATAAAATTTTGTCATTGTATGGTCTTTGGTCAGCTTGATGGATTGCTTAGTATAAGACTTACTTGTTTCCCAACAGAAAACACAATGAGTTTATCTCAACTTACCAAGAGAAATGAATCTCTGGAGAATTGGCATTAAGTCCTGTGGTTTGGCTTGTCTCGGTTTTGATGGATGTCCTATTGCTTATGTTCCCGTAAGCAGAAGAATTAAAATAAAATGGCTATACTGGGTGTTTTAAGGTTATCAGGACATTAAATACTCACTACTGGCATTTAAAAAAAGATTAAATTACATTTTAAATTAGAATGATGCAAATTGACAATGAATAAAATAATTAAACTAAGGAAATCTGTTATAACACATCACTTCTAATGTGCCTCAAGATATTTTAAGATATTTTTAAAGTCAAGCACAGAGGGACTATTCTACAAAACTTATCTATTGAACAATTCAGTTTCTTATTTCCTATGTTTGATGAAGGTATCTTAGATAACAATGCTAAACAAAAAAAATAAAAGGCAGTGCCTGAATACTTACCGTAGAAGATAAAAAGGCCTCTGGGGGAAATTATGATTCTAAAAGTTTACCAATTTCTGTGGAGTCCTCACTTCTAACATTTTTTAAAATAACTGTAAAGGACCCACATGCTGACCCATATTAGAAGACTTTTGATTAAGCAATTAGTCTGTAGCAAACATTAGTATTGTTATTTCGATAAACACACTGAAATGAGAAAACACAAGTTTTTGGTAAAAAGATTTTCCTTTCTCTAGAATCCATACCTGGGTTGTGTGTGTGTGTGTGTGTGTGTGTGTGTGTGTGAGACTTATGAAGTTGGAGGGCTTAAAGGGGTGGGGGATCAGTTTGTTTTTAATTTTAATGATTTGTATTAGAGTAAAACAATTTTAAATAATTATTGCTACTCTAATTTTTAAAAATATTCTTATTTAAAGATATGTATTTCTATTTAGAATTATTTCAAATTTATTAAAAGAATAAAATGGATAGAGATTATTCAATTAGGAGCATGATACCAAAGACAATGTTTTTCATATTTCTAAAATAGTGCAAATTAATATAGTGTAAAATATTTTCTATATAGAAAATAAAGTATTTCATAGAAATAAAATATTCCCCATATAGAAAATAAATTATCCTATATTCTACAGTACACTGTATTTAGTAGTTACTAAATAAATATTTTTGACAAATGAATAAAAAGCATTATTATTCTATTTTGCTACATTTGATAGGGAGTGAAGAGTTTTTTTTTTTTTTTTCTCAAGCTGTAGTGTAGGTGTAAAAAGTTGTATATTAATCATTCACACCCAAGCAGTAGAAAGAGTTCATTAGCTAAAACTGTGCAGCATCTGTTTGTCACTAAAGAAATTGAGCAGAATCACATGAGAAAATAAATTACCGAGGAAATGAGCTCATCCTAATTGAAGAGGGAAAAGTAATAAGAAACATATATCATCATTATGTTTTTTACTAGAGGGGATGAGGTCTACTTAACGTGCTTGATTTTAAACTGGTGTACGTGGAACACTAAGAGTGTGTAGGCCACTCAAGAGCTGTGATAGTTGTCAAGGCTCAGCTAGGTGCTCTTATTCTTTATACTTTCAACAAGAGAGGCTTTCTATTTATTGGCATTGAAAGTTGATGAGGTTAAAGGAAAATGGCTAAAATAAAGTTGAACAACAAAGAGCTAAATGGCAAAGTATACATGTATACATGAGTATAATTTTGCCCTACGATTTTCCAGGACAACGGGTGTTCTGTATTTTTATTTTTTTGAATCAGGTAAATCTAGAATCCACTAGTGCAACACACAAGTCCCGGAGGGCTTGAGCAGCATATAAGATCAAGTAAGATAAGTTAAAAATTTAGAGGGAGAACTGTTTCTGAGACTCCAGCTATTGTGAGCCTCCCCCAAGTGATTTGTGCAAGCCTTCATTAGCCATCTACTCAGTGGGAAGTAGCTCCACTGGGTCCCTACCACACTTGACCATGGGAATTTTTCCTACAAATTCAACCATGTTTGGTATTCAGATCTCAGGCATCCTCTCATTATTCCATCAGAGACCTGGCCACATTCAGGGTTGTGTGTATAAGCTGGATACAAATCCCTTCCACCACAGTCTTCTTCCTGTGTGTATAATGGAAGCCACACTCAAGCTTGAGCCCTTCAACCTCTTAAACTCAAAACTGTAGTCTTTTCCTCCACCTCAGGCCTGAAACAGTTTATTTTCTCTTAATGATTCTAAAACATAAATTCTATCAATTGGTTGTCAGAGGGAGTTCCAGTAGAGAGCTGTAAGGAAAGCTCAGATTTCTCACATTTAAATTCTTCTTGATGTGTAGATAGAAAGCAGATTTGCTTTGTTTCCCACTGGTGAATCCACAGCAATTGATAGGAACCAAGACAGAGAGGTACTTGTCTCATTCCCCCTGCATATACAGTCACTTCTCATTATTCAGGATACTCATGTTCTCTAAGTTCTCTGCAAACACTGTATTAGTGACTACTGAACCATTGCTCCTAGGCGAAATACAGTCAGGTTCCTGCAAGCCTCTGGTCACAGCATTTTTGTCAAGCAATCAATACAACACCTGGTTTTATGTGTGTTTATACCGTGTTTCCCTGAAAATAAGACCTAGCGGGACAATCAGCTCTAATGCATCTTTTGGAGCAACAAAATAACCAACAAAAAACCGAAAATTGCAAAAAGGACACTTATTTATAGTATGAGAGCTGAAATTAGAAGGCAGAATGTGGCCTTGTTTAATCTTAGCTGGGAAGATGCACACTGGGTAATTCAAAATGGTTACTGCTCTGCACATGTCAACAAATGACTGTGAACGTTCTGGAGGAATTGATTTTGTGGTTACATATAAATTTTAGTGAGGAGGCAAATTCACAAATATGAATCCGTGAATAATGAAGATTGATTTATATATGTAGATATCAATAATTATAGATTGTATATAATAATATATGCAACATATAATTATATATATGTATAATCACAACTATGTAAATGGCTTTGACCTTATCAACAGACTAAGCAGGAATCATTAAGGCAAGGAGAAGAACTGAATTATATATATTAAAATAATATTTGGCAACTATACTGATTTGTTTTTGACCTCCAAAGAGTATTACTAAGTCTCAAAAAAGATGTACAGAGCTGAGTGAGACTGAGAAATGCAATAATACTTGAGTCTAGATGAGCAATATAATTTTATAGGCTATAGGAAGAAACTTACTTAAAATCCAAATGTATTGAAACATCATTTATTCAAAGCAATAATGACTGTGGGGAAGTCAAGGTACATAAGCAATCAGAATTATAGAAAAGTGTGAGAATATTGCTGTTATTGATGGCAAAAGTGCTAAGTGAACTTTGAGTCTCATGGAAGGTAGAAAAATTAACCTGAAGATCCACAAAATATAAATTCAAAATTAGTAAGTAGTTCATGTTATATTATGACACAAGCCAAAACTATTTACTTATTCATTCATTTATATGTCTATTTATTTCAATGATACCAAATGCAAGTCTCTAAGAGCTGTTGACTATAATTAAGACCAAATTCTGTGGAAAAAATATTTCAAAATTTAATGAGAAAATGCAAATAAAGGAGAAAATCTTTTCTAGAATTTTTTAAATAGTTTTTATGACAGTTGTTAGATAATAGCTTCATAACTTAATATCACCACCTTACACTCTGCCAAAAATCAGCGTTGTGTCCCACAACAGAATGAGACAGGCAGATTCTTAGTTCCACCTATTCTTTAGTACAGGACAGGTACTGGGTCATGTAGCCCAGTGCAAATCTCGGCAATGACAGCTCAATCTGCCTGAAAACGATGGGGACTTCATAAGATGACCAGTGAGATCTCTCCTGACAAATACAGAGTGTAAGAGTGATGGTGAATTATCGTGTGTCAACACTCAGAATTTTGGTAGACAGGCCATCGACTTTGCATGGTCTACTGGGCCCCCCAAAAGAGTATGACAGTTTTTCTGTACTCTAAGGCAATCAAGATGATAGGTTATTTCAAAACCAATACTTGGAGCAGACACTAAAGCAGACTGAGGACTGGAGGTCATCAGAAATAGATAATCAGGATCAATCCAAAGAAAATGACCTGATGTTAAAGTAAAGCAGAATTACCTCCTAATTCAGACTCAGTTGGATCAGTATATTTGAGGACAATATTTGAACATAAAAATATTTGAACATAAAAGTGCCACATATGCAGTTTCTCTGATGGGACTGAAGGAGGGAAAAAACTCCAATGGATAATTCCTTTACTACCGTCATCCGTGAATGTGGTGCAGTAGAGGGAGCACTAATAAGTAGGCCTTGGGTATGAGAAAGACATCCGGATGTCAGGTCTTTCCAGTTCAGAGAGAGACTGAACTGTACTTTCACCCATTCCTCTTTTCTCTGAGTTTTCTTCTCCTCCCTTGTTTTTAATTTTTAATTACACTTGTCACTCAATATTATTTTATATTAATTTCAGGTGTACAGCATAGTGGTTAGATATTTATATAAGAAGTGAGCCCCCTGACTAGTACCCACCTAGCACTATACATAGTTATCATATTATTGACTGTATTCATTATGCTGTGCTTTACGTCTCCATGATTATTTTGTAACTACTAATTTGTACTTCTTAATTCTTTCACCTTTCCCACTCTGTCCCCCAACCCCTCCCATCTTTCACCCCCAAAGTTTATTACCCATCTGACACCAACCATATAGTTATTACAATATTATTGACTATATTCCTTATGCTATATGCTACATCCCCATCACTACTTTGTAAGAACCAATTTGTACTTCTTAATTCCTTCCCCTTTTCCACCCACCCCCAGAACCCCCTCCCATCTAGCAATCATTAAAATGTTCTGTGTATCCATGAGTTTGTTTCTGTTTTGTTTGCTTGTTTATCTTGTTCTTTAGATTCCATATATAAGTGAAATCACATTGCATCTGCCTTTCTCTGTCTGACATACTCTACTCAGCACAACACCCTGCAGGTTCATCCAGCTGTCGCAGATGGCAAGAACCCATTTCCTTTCCTGGCCGAGCAATGATCCATTGTATGTATGTACCATCTCCTCTCTATCCATTCATCCATCAATGGATGCCACGCCTACCTCCACATCTTGGCCATTGTAAACAATGGTGCAATGAACATATG